>NC_060130.1:735254306-735926806 GCF_021461395.2 Schistocerca americana | reverse complement strand
TGATTATCTGACACGCTATGTCTTTACAAAAGCCGTGAAAACAGCCGAAGCATTCGAGGTAGTCAAATTCATCGTGGAAGACATTGTATTAAAACACAGTGCCCGAAGGTCGTTAATTACGGATCGAGGGTAAGTTTTTCAATCGAATCTTGAGACAGAGATAACTCGTCGGTGCAACATTACTCATCACATGACGAGTGCCTACCATCCGCAAACTAATGGGCTTACTGGACGCCTTAATGAGACCTTGGCCGACATGCTATCAATGTTCGTCAATGTTGAGCAGAGCAAATGGGATGAGGTGCTACCTTTTGTGACGTTTGCCTACAACACCGCCAAACAAGGTACCACAGGATTTACGCCATTTTTCCTGGTGCATGGACGTGAGGCAACTACGACGATGGACACTGTTTTTCTGTTACTTCCTGATGACGTGGACGACGACAACATCGGCCACGTGTTAACCAGAGCTGATGAAGCTCGGAAATTAGCTTGACTCCGCACGCTGCAGGCTCAAGAAAACAATCGCCGAAGGTATGACGCGAGCCACCGCCCTCTTGTCTACCAGCCTGGTGACCTCATCTGGATCTTCACCCCTGTTCGGAAGGTTAGTCTCGCTGAGAAGCTTCTCAGGCGCTACTTTGTACCTTATTATGTTGTAAGCCAGTTGTCTGACGTTACTTATGAAGTTGAAAATTTCGACCCCGACAAAAGACGACGAAAGATCAGAGATACGGGCCACGTCCTTCGAATGAAGCCCTAAAAGGATCCTGCAACCTAGGGTGAATTCGAAGCTCCAGCGATAGGCAACAAACGGAAAGGTGACGAAGAAGGTAGGGACAAAGGAAGTTCTAAGACGACCACCGCTAGAGCGAACATCAGTCATTGGGAGTCCGAGTATGCAGGACCTATGACTCCTTCCCAGACTAGGAGGACATAACACCGAGACGCTGTTCTCTTAAGGAGGGAGCAATGTCGCAAAAGAATCTGAGTAGCACAGTCACCTTGGTGTAGTGGTTTGATACTAGTGTTTTGCGTGGAATTGTGAGTTCAAAACTTATCTGATCTGTAACAGTCTAATATCATAAACACTACACCACAGTGACTTTGCTAGTCAGCTTCTTCTGCGACAATGTTCTAATCGAACATTACGGGATTGTTTTCCCTACTAGTTATCATTAAATTTTATTTTTCTACATTTAGAGCACGCTGTCATTCGTCACACCAAACAGAAGTTCTGTCACACTTTTGTGAGGCATTCCTAACAATAAACTTGTGTCTGATGAAGACTCGGCGTTAAAGATTACGTCCTTAAGACGTCTTCGAGCCACTCACATGTCTCGTCATCTATTCCGTATTGCTGGACGTTTGTTAACAGTCTGCAGTGGGGCGCCATGTTGAAAGCTCCCCAGAAGACTACGAATACAGAATCTGTCTGTTGCCCTTCATCCATGGTTCTCAGGATATAACATAAGAATAGGGCAAGTTGATGCTTTGTAGACGGAAGGGATAGGGACTCGACTTCGACTCTGGAGGAGAGTTTTAATAGTTGAAACAGTTACGTACATGGAATGAGGTTCAAGTGACTTGCAGAGATGGCGCACACAACTCTACTTTCCTTAAGATGACTTCAGGGAGATTATTTGACAAGCGCGTAGGTGCAAAAAAAGTTACATGTATCCATATGATGCGCTGTTCAGTCTCCTCTCAGCTTCCGTTTCTACACTTACTCGGAGATTAGCTTCCCATCAAATTGACCACCAATAAAAAGTTATATTCACAAATAGAAAACGTTAAACTTAAGTTGCTGAGAGCTTGTAAATACTGAAGTTGCGTAGTGGGCACGTAAATAATGCCAACAAGTGGTGTGGTCGGCAGCTGCGAGCAGCGGGCAGTACGGAGTGTTTATAGGGCGCCGCCTCTGGCCAGCTGTCGCGCCGCTTGCCAACTAATTACACTTTGGAAGGAACTTCTGGGGAGCCGGCTGCTATGGCTATTAAGTAGCAGAGGTCTAGCGTGTTACAGGTTACGATTGTGCGCCACATATACTCCGTTTACCGAAGTTCAGCTTATAATCCTAAATCCGAAATCGAGCGTCTCCGGGTAAGAGGTTGTCCAATTGTGTGAAAGGAGTACTGCTCGCCCAGAAGGTAGCCTGGCGGAATCGTGTCGACAGCAACCATCATCGTCACCGCAGTGTGCACGATCACAGTAGGAGACGAAGCGTTCACAAATTACTCAAATGCTCAAATGTGTATGAATTTCTAAGGGACCAAACTGCTTAGGTCATCGGTCCCTAGACTTACACACTACTTAAACTAACTTAAACTATACTTATGCTAAGAGCAACTCACACACCCATGCCCGAGGGAGGACTCGAACCTCCGGCGGGAGGGGCCGCGCAGTCCTTGACATGACGCCTCAAACCACGCGGCCACTATGAGCGGCCGCAAATTACTAATCACCATAATGTATGCCAGTGCCCCTGTCATAACTTCGAAGCTCAAGTCAAATGGACAATGTTGGAAGCTGAAGATATGAATCAAAAGTTCTACCGCGGCCGGGACTCGAAACCGGGTCTCCTTGCTGATTATCCAGAAATGCTGACCACTAACTATGGTTATCATTCTCGTAGATAAGGATGAGACTTAAATGTCTCGGGGAAAATTTAACCAAAATGGATAACTTTTAATATTGACCCACAAATCATTGGCCTTTAGTTCAACCAATGTAAAAACTCATTGAAAGGCAGAAACTGGCGTAACAACCTTTCTACCAAGTTATTGCTTCATATTTTTATTTATCATTTGTTTAGCTGTCAATTCTATTTAATTCAGTTTTGTTCATCCTGTTCCCCAACTTCGGTTCAGGAAGCTTCCCTCAGTGGGAAGGCCATCAACAGAGCGCAGCTACAGTGCCAGTGCCAAAATCACCTTCCTTCTCGTCGGTAAACTGGCGTTGCCTCACACAGAAGAATACGAAAGAAAATGTTTCGTAGCGTACTGCCCCTTATCTGAAGGAAGAAAGGTTACATTTAAACGCCTTGTTGCCAAAGGCGGTCATTTCAAAGGAGGAAGATAATGAGTTAATGCGCTACGATCGCAGGTTGGAATCCTGCCTCGGGCATGGATGTTTGTGATGTCCTTAGGTTAGTTAGGTTTAACTAATTCTAAGTTCTAGGGGACTAATGACCTCAGCAGTTGAGTCCCATAGTGCTCAGAGCCATTTGAACCATAATGAGTTAATGTCCCGTTTGCAAGGTCATAAACAGAGACGGACCATAACTTTTGTAGGATAATGATGTGGAAAGAATTCAGATGTGTTTTTTACAACGGAGCTATATCAATATTTACGTTAAATGATTTAGGCAAAACATCAAAAACCTCAATTTGTATACACGGATGGGTATATGAACCCAGCTACTCCACAATTTTTATCAATGAAAAGGGATCACAGAAAATCCACAATTAATGTATTTACCACCCACTTCAACAAGAAATGTGGAAGGATATGAACAAATTTTACAGTTTTGTGTACTGGGTACAGTAGAGGAACAGTTCATAGACGATGAGTGTTTGCCTCGATATGACAATTCACCCTGTCATAAAGCAGCATCTTTGAGGCAATGGTTTTGGACAATAACATTCCTGAAATAGATTGGTCCGACCAGAGATCTGACCTGAACCCAATGGAACAGCTATGGGATGAGTTAGAACGTCGACTATGCTCCAACATGACTATTTTCTCTGGCTTCGCGTCTCGAGGAAAAAGACGTAAGACCATAAGAAGAGATTTGTTTGCTTACAACTCAGCCACACTGACCTGTGAAAGCCTGCAGGAATAGCGGTGCTTATGTCTCCACGCAGCACTAATCTTGGACTATTTATATAGGCAACTTTTTTTGTGAGAGCGTATAATCTGATAGGGTAATAGAATGTTTGTCCTCTCAACCCGTGTTTGGTGCCTCATAACGAGCCACCTACAGTCTGCTGTACTATATCTCACTCTGAATTTTTTGAACATGCGTTCCGTCTGCTCGTCGGATATTCTTTATGCTAATGAAGTAAAATACGCAATTCTAGTTGGAAACTTTGACAATACTAGGAGAAAGACAGGTGGCCTCACTTCATTCTACTTCTATTTGCGTGGAGCATATTTGAATTAGGTCGTTTGGGATCCTTCTGAGTCCGCAGGTTAAAGTGTCCATTTTCTACTAAACTTATTTGAGGTAAGATTTTTCTAGATGTTTCAAGCATTTATTTATTACATTAGAAAACTTCGACTTCGCTCATTATATCGACACAAACCTTCTTTCAGTGCCTGATCGTTATAAAACTGCGTACATCCCTGTAGGAACTGTGAACTGTCGTCGCCATTCTGACGCACCTCCACACTGGTCACAGAATTCGCAGCAGCTCGTCTTGTGTGTACCCTCCGATCAGAGATTCCTACAAATGGAACGGGTGATGTATGGCCTTGGCGCCACATCACCCTGCCTCCAGTATCGTTTCGTCTAGATGACTTGCCAGGATCGTGAAATTGGCTGGGTACATCGACATCGACTGTCCAGGCTGTGGTTGGGCTCTCCTCCGAAGATTTTCATATTTTTGTTTTTATTTTATTCGTATAATTCCGTAGGACCAAACTGAGGAGCAAATCTCCATGATCATGGAACGAGTCAACATTAAATTAACACAAAAAGAGTTATAACAGATAAAGTAAAATGTACACGAATCCTACTCATATACAGACGATAAGCTGCGAGTATGTACAGAGTGTGAGTACAAATCTGGAAACATCACAAACACAATACATTGCCGGCCGGTGTAGCCAAGCGGTTGTAGGCGCTACAGTCCGGAACGGCGCGGCCACTACTGTCGCAGGTTCGAATCCTGCCTCGGACAGGGATGTGTGTGATGTCCTTAGATTACTTAGGTTTAAGTAGTTCTAAGTTCTAGGGGACTGATGACCTCAGATGTTAAGTCCCATAGTGCTCAGAGCCATTTGAACCATAACACATTACAGTGCCCAAATCGGCATTCTAAATAGGTTCCAGTCGTCTAGAAATGGGTAAATATAGACCCTGTATGGTTTTCAAGGCCATCTTACACCATTCTTCTTTCAAAATAGTGACAAGTTCAGGTAACGATGATGGAGGTGGGTAGCGTCAAAAGCAGACCACAAAGGCTCAATGATAGTGAGCTCTGGTGCCTATGGTGGCCAGGGAAGATGCGACAATTCATCCTAGTGCTCACAAAGCTAGTCCCTTAACGGTGCAAGCCGTATGAATAGGGGCCCTGTCGCCTTGCAAAACAATGTCACCACTGATGTATCTGATCATTAAAATTTTTTAAGCATAATTCCCATGGAATACCACGGTACTGCTGCTCAAATTGTCACCGAACCCTTCGACACCACGTTTTCCTCTTACGGGAATTTGTATCACTGATGAATGGTTTTGGAATTCCAGCACGCTCTACAGTTCCCTTCGTGCTGTTTTGGTGCTGACAAGGTTTGCTAGTGCGAAATTCAGTTCTGTAGCCACTTTTGCAGCTGTCGTCCTCTTAGTTTTTATCATAATCCTCGTCAATAACCGTCAGTCACGATGCTTAACACACAATTTCGTCCACGTTGTGACTTAGCGGATGATGTTTTTCCTCTTACCCTTTATGCGGTATACATCTTCGAGACAATGCCTCCTGAAACACCCAACACTTAAGCTGCCTTGGTTACGGATGCACTCACCATACAAGCACCAACAATTTATTCACGTTTGAATTCACTTAGTTCCAGCAAAATTCACACACAACTACACGGAACACTGTTCTGACCATGATTGATACTTGCAACGTGTTGAGGACATTGCACAGGTGCCGTTCCTGGAAAAATACAACAGCGCAACCGGCAGGCGTGGCTACCATCTGCATTTATGTTCAGGCATGCATTTCTCGCGGCGTTTCCATAAATTTGGTTAACCCCTGCTTAGTATAATCAGCAGTATGACACAGGAATTACGTTAATTTTCTTCTGGAAGTCTCCGACTGAATAGAAGGAGGGAGCCACGAGGAAATTTATCATTTTAGACTTGAAAGTTCGAATTTTTGATTATTGCGTTATATTATTGAAAATGGATGTAGCAGTATACTGTACGCGTTGGACACAAGAGTGAAGGAGGTGTGATCGAAATGCCGATTGAATCTCTTCCTAGTATTAACTGAGTGAAAGCTGCTGATTATTGGGAATACACATATACTGTTAACAACAAACGTCATTAAAGAAAATAAGTACTGAGAATTCCCAGATTCCTGAAAAGGGGTCGAAAATAGGTCCGCGAACTTACGCCAATATTGCTCGTACTGCCTTTTTCTGAGCCAAAAATACCCTTTTTGAATAGGAAGAATTAGCCCAGTATATAATGCCGTATGTGATTGTCGAACAGAAATAAGCAAGCAGACTACTTTTCGTGTTGGACTAACAATTACTGCAGATACTGTCATTCTTAGATCAGTCTATACTGCAATACTACATGACGTAGCTAGTAAGCTTTTCTTAAAATCTTGATAAGAGGCATCGTCTGGTCTCGTCACTAGAAGCCAAGTAACCTTCTCTCACTCCAACGCCTGCTAAGCAACCAACAGTTTGTTGCAGTCAGAAAAGCCTTTCGTTCAGATGTTTTTTGGCTGCAACAAACTTTTGGTTGCTTGGCAGGCGTTGGATCTAGAGAATGTTACTTGGCTTGTAGTGACGATACCAGACAGTGGGCAGCCACAGACATTTTACCGGTACGTAAATGCTATTATAGGCAAAACTCCATGGCTGAGAGTGTGGCTCACAACGGAACTCATCGTTATTGTCAGTCAATCTCTGAGCTTAACACGGGCCACAAAGGCGATTCCATGAAAGACCACTCAACCGAATCATTTCCAAGTGATATTCCATCTGCCTATGGCGAGTGAAATTAGTCCTAGCTGTCGCGTTATTTCAGTAAAACAGATTATTTCGGTTTTAAAGTGCGATCATAAATCAGTGGCTCACCATGAAAATTAGAAATCTGACGCTTGGTATGTATGGGTGGATAATTTAATCCCCATGTTCGGCCAGTTAGTTATTTTGGTAGTTTTACTCTATTGGCGGCTTTCTTTTAGGTGATTAGTAGATTAGGTGATTAGTAGAAGCGGGTCATTCCGACCCGTGGGAAATTAATAAGTAGCGACACATACTTACTGAGTCTAAAGTGAAAGCTGGACAGTAGATCACTGAGATGGGAAAATAGTTTTGATGGATTTGCTAGTACTGTCGTGTCCGAAAGGGAACAAAAATTTTATTGGGCTTCCAGTAAACACACACTCTTAGCACGCGGACGCAATGCGAAATGTACCAACGGACCTCAGCAGTATATAATAACATGTTGAAAACGTCAGACTTAAGCATGGTGACATTTAATGATGCACTATAAGCCATAAACAAGAAACACGATTGGGGAAAAAGTGACAAAACGTAAAAATATACATTATCGTAATAGGTCCTGTCATTTTTACCGTACAGCCACCACGGTAGGTCGCGGGAAGCTGAATAGGAGAAACGATGTTACTGTTTACTGATGTTAAATGATGCTGTCTAGGTTGATTGTAGTTCACTGAAGGGATCAACCGAAAGTCGCACGCACAACCAATAATACCAACTCCGATCACCCCCTCCGTTCCCTCTCTACTCACCAACGTGGCGAATCCGCCGAAGATGATTGAGGTTTTTTATGTAGAGACCCCTTCAGTAGTTTCACCAGTATAGTACTGAGCTCACTAATATGAACACAACACTACAATTTCATTTTCAAGAACTCCACTGACAGCCCCGCCAGCGGAAGGCGAGAGGAATGCTTCTGCGCTCTGTAGGATGTAAGTTCTTTAACTCGTAGTAAAAGTTACATTAGCAAAGAATGCATCGTAAATACGTATGTTACTGTATTTTATAACAGCCATATTGAAGACCTCACCACTCTTTACATTTTATTCAAAACAGAACTTCATGTTCTTAAACTGATTTGTAGAGTAATTTTTGTTTACACTTTAGTCGCAGTAAATAGGGACACTTTCGTTAAATTTTTATTCGGTGCAGAGTAACTAAATTGGATCTAGCATCCTAGAAACTATAAAAATTTTAGGACCATAGTAAGAGTTTTATTTTTTCATAGTGGCCATATCGGTACACGTTGTAGCTTGTAAACGTAGCGTCGTTTGTGGGCTTAATTTTTTTAAATGGGCTCTTTTATTTACTTGGTAATCTATTATAGCATTTTTGTGGAATTGTTGTTGTCTGCCAAAAATGAAAATTGCTTGATTGGCCGTAAGATTGTTATCTCCAGGATTTGGTGTGATGGTTGAGAATATTCTTTCCCATCAGGGTGACTGTAGTAGTGTGAGCACTGGAGAAGTAAATGAAACTGTTCCGTGGTTATGTGCTATACGCAGTAGAGACAGGAGAGGTAGACTGCTGCCTTTTAGGGTTAACTGGATAAACCTAGAAAAGATCTGGGATCTTAAGAAACGAGAATGAGAAAAAGTGGTTGGAGGTGCCAACAGGTAATTGAACTCTTTTCAGAGAGCTTCGTTGTAAATGTGCAAGGTAAGTTTGACTTATTGCTTCTGTTAGAAACAGACGAGCCAACGGTAGATGTTAAGTGTTGACGGAGCTCGGAAAACTTCTAGAAAGGTTTTTAAAATCCCAGAGAAATTACTGTCAGGTAGTTATTGTCCTAGATATGTGGGCCAACTGTTGTAGGAAAAACAAAGGTCGCAGTATCAGGTCGTTGACCGGTGAGGCGATAGAGGATATAGGGTAAGAGTTTCCTCAGAGGACGACAACTCGGTGGTAGTGGGCGGGTTGGGCAGTGTCATGAACACCTCCTAACAATCTCTCTAATTCTATCTGCACAATATTTTCGCGAGATATACGGGGCAGGAAGAAATGTATCGCTTGACTTTTCTAGGAATGTACGCGTTCGGATTTTTAATAACTAATTACACAATGATGCATAACATGTCTTTTGTATCATCTGCCAGTGGAGCTGGATAAGCATTTCCATGATGTTTTCACGCTTATTAAATGAACCTGCGCTTAACTGAGCTGTTAATAATAGGGATCCTAAGTATTCCATCAGGTGTCACCTGATGAAGACAGCGTCGGTATCGAGACATGCTGGTGTGGAGTTTAAATCTCTTTTGAGCCGTCATATTCGGCCCTATTTGAATTCCTTTGCCAAGAGAATTAATTTTCAGATGGAAAGGCTGCTTCTGTTGGCTCCAGATTCAGATATTGGTGAGATTATGGTTGATTCTGTAAGTAGACGGAAAATACGCTAGGTATAGCCTTCACATCAACAGAGAAAAGAAGGAAACACTTGATAAGTTAAATGTAAAACCTTAAGGTGGAAGGCACGGTCATCTGTGGCAAAATACCAATGATTGCAGGTGTCAGAGCAGCATTTATTTTGAACAAATAACCAAACGCTCAATTCTAGTATACTGCTTTTCAGTGAGTGCTAAATGCTGAGTACCGTACTACACCACAAACCCAGATAATACTACCCATCTCTTTAAACATCTATTGATCACTATTACAGGTACGTTGAGTATTGCACGATGTAGTTTAGCAACTTACTTCTGTAGAATATCTACGGAGATGGAAGAAGGTGAATCATTCATCTAAATCTGACACACATTTAGGAATAGGAATAATAATCAACTTCCCTCAGTGCAGCAGTGTGAATTATGTGTTAGAGAAGTAGAGTTCCACAACGTATCATTCGTTGCAGTAACCGCAGGAACTCCACCATAGCCAGTCCCAAGCAGGGTTGAAATACGAGGGGGGAGGGGGGGGGGGGGAGAGGGGGACGAGTAACGCCTTCTTGGCTCCGGATGATAGCAGATAGCACCCTGTAGAGGGCCCTGCCCCTTGCCTAGGTTTATATTCGAAGAGAACTGACAGCATCAACGGCGGATGAAGAAAACCATCTCACCGGTGAAGAAGTCGAAGAGTCCTCGCTGTTACCGGATTCTAATACAGACAAGACAGTTCTCGCAGTGAGCCATACTCGGTCAGCGTCCGTTCTACGCGTTAAGTGCTGCTGTAAAAAATCCTCTAGGACTTGCAAACTTTAATTGTAAGTGTTCAACTAGGAAAATGTCATTGCTTCTGCAAAGCAAATTTCAAACAGTTATGCGTGATGGAAAAGTTCAAAGGAACGACTACTCCATGTGGCAGCCGCATAGGTAAATCCATTGTTGCCATAGGCAGCGCAATTAAGGCTAAGGATTTTGAACACCCCGAAACACAGTGCAAAAATTTATCGCACCATCTTAAATACCTTAAAAGCAATCCAAGAAAAAAACCTATCTTAGGAGCTCAGAATGTCAACATCATATTAAAAGTTGGTAAATTGAAGGAACTAAATAAAATGACGGAAGAAGGAAAAAATCTAAATCCTCGCAATGTAAGAAACAAGATTCACAGATCACAACTTTCTAGAGTGTGAAACTACAGATTCTTCAAAGAGAAGTCCAGAGAAAGGACTATAAAGAACACACCTCGGCATTCTGTGTGCGTAGAACAATAATAAACGCCATCACTAAGTTCCACCACATGTTTGGAAGCTTATCACTTTTAGTAGTTAAATGAACAAAGAGGGTTTATACACTAATCAACCGTCATACCCCAATCAACGCAGGCAATAGAAAAATATCGCCAAAAAGTTGGAGCATTTTAGGAACAGTTGGAATATGAAATAAATAAAGTCCCCAATAAAAATATAAAAATACTGTTGGGTGATTTTAACACGCAAATACAAAAATAAAAATCATTTGGAAGATTTTGGGTGACTATCCTATCCACAAAGGAGAAACAGAAATAGTATAAAACACGTAGAGCTCTACAAGGCTTTTAGCTTTAAGTTATTGTCGACCTACTTCAAAAAACTTCCCAAAAACAGAAGACACAGAGATCAGAAAATCCAGAACTTGGAGAATTTCAAATAGTCGTTGTGGCTATATCCAAACCATATCAAAGAAATTATCAATGCCAAAGTGAAAAAGGGAATTAACATGGAGCCAGATCATTATCTATGGAAAATAAAACGTTGCCAAGTTCGTATACGCTGCAGAAGCTTCGCTTGAAAGCCCCTACACATCCTCCGTACAGTCCCGATCCTCCTCATGCGCTTTCCATATTTTTGGAGCCTTGAAGAAAGACGTTTGTGGCCGTCGATTTGCTTCGGCCGAATCATTTTACGCCTGGGTACAATCATGGCTACCACAGACATTTTTCCGTGAAGGCATTGACCATCTTGCCACACAGTGGGATAAATGTATTTACAGTTATGGTGATTACTTTTGAAATAATAAATAGTTTCTTACTTTTATCCCATTTGTTTTATTTTCGTTTGACTGCCCAATATATATATATATATCTGAACACCGATGTACACTTACTTGTGACTATTTTCGAGAAATTCCGGTGTGTATGCAGAGCTTTTGCGCATACACTCCGATTCCTCCTTTATATAACATAGCACCTGGGCTTTCTTGCGATGCCAGGTTGAAAAGGACACCTTTCAGTCTCGAACTGTTGACTGATGACGAGAAATTGCCGGATTTGGTTAACTTTCGGATGTGGTTCAAAAAAGTCAAATGTGTGTGAAATCTCACGGGACTTAACTGCCAAGGTCGTCAGTCCCTAAGCGTACACACTACTTAACCTAAATTATCCTAAGGACAAACACACACACCCATGCCCGACGGATCACTTGAACCTCCGCTGGGACCAGCCGCACAGTCGGATGTGGTGATTCTAGTGATGGATACGGTACATCGTGGAGGTAGCACTGACATATCCTGATAGTTTGTGTGACGCACTATAAACCAGCCGCTATGGCCCAGCGGTTCTAGGCGCTAGAGTACAGAACTGCGCTGCTGCTACGGTCCCAGGTTCGAATCCTGTTTCGGGTATGGATGTGTGTGTGATGACCTTAGGTTAGTTAGGTTTAAGTAGTTCTAAGTCTAGGGGACTCATGAACTCAGATGTTAAGTCCCATAGTGCTTCTAACCATTTGAACCATTTGTTGAACACACTACATCCGAAGCACCTAGTCCCACATGACGGTTCCATCACTAAGCTAATGACGACGCTGGGGTTAAACAGAGAAATGTAATGCGATATAGAAACCTCCAGCAGTATCTCAGTTTGGGAATGGAACTGATTAGAGCCACTTGCACTGTCTCCTTGAAGCACTCATGTTGACTGCAGGAGTAAATTGATGTTAATACCAAACGGTGGGCTCTCGTAAGGCGTGACTTTAAGAAAGATTCTTTTACGTTAATGGATAACGCAATTTTCGGCAAAACAATGAAGAATTTGGGAAGGGGCTTTATGGCGTAAGGGATTATAATTATCATCAGGTCAAATTTTCAACTGGGCACTATCTTCAAAGAAGGATGTATCGCTCTGGAAATGGCTAACCTTACGGTAGTGTTCATGAAACCGTCTGTATCGGTATGTGTATATTAGACCTATCAAAACTCCATATGTACCAGTTTCATTTTGAGCATATGAAAACTCACTTCAAATGGATGCAGACACTTTAATCACTTGGATGAAGGGATATGTTCCATATGAAGTAATAAGGTGCCAGCACGATAGATTTGATTCGTCTGGATATGTGGCGGATGATCGTTATGGTACAATTCCTCAAAACAATAATATTATCGGTCTGATAAAAGACGAGGCAAATGTGTCGCAGATCGTAGAGTTTTTAGGCCTCAGATCAACAGTTGCCACCCAAAGGCGGGCGAAGGGTGTGCATGCAACGCGTGGACTGAATGGCTCTAACGATAGACAGTTACCAGGAATGCCTGCCTGCTCACGGGTTATGATACCAGCAAGCACATGGTGTACCAGGTGAACTTTCGATAGTGGAGTCATGTGCTACACACTGTATCGGATCTGAAAGTCGATCTGTTGTGTCGTGACGGCAAACGGCTCATTTGTGACAACGACATCCAGACCATACCGTTCTGATACTATTCTCTTAGGTGATAGAGAGATAGGATGCAGTTATTTTCTGTATACAGAGTGAAATTGCTTATGTGTATGTGGAACAGTTGTATGAACCGATTGTTATAATGTAAATAAGTGTGTGTATGGAGTGACTGACATCATGTACTCGCATAAGTGATATATGTGCACTGTGTACACATCTGAGGACGTGTGTGTCTGTGTGTGTGTGTTTGTGTATTATACTACTTTTGTCACCCGCTGCTAGCCATTAAAGTCTCTAGTTTTTACTGAAACAGTTTTTCATACTAGGTCTACCTTTCTGCTGACACCGATAAAAACAATTCAAATGACATTGAAAAGATTTGTTCCATTGTAACAAAGAATGACAGTCGTAAAGACTTTCATGGGAAACATACTGATCCGTATATTTTCATGCTACTAGTCATTATTACTGTGAAAAGAAAAGTATCTCTGTATTAGTTTCTGGTGATTATCATTATTGAAATAGCTCTCTGGAAAAAAAAGTGCTACCAAAGAGTATTTTAGGCTGTACCGAAGAACCATAGTAAGAAAAAGTATTGCGAGTAAATATAGAAAAATATGCTGCTCTATTTCCTTGTTATTATTTACGAAACCAGATGTTCAGTCCTCATTCCCATTCACACTGGTAGTTGTGGTGCACATAAAAAGTGACAATATCACCATCATAGTTGACCAATAAATAATGGTGATAAGTGTGATAGGTAATAAGTAATTATGGACATATTTTTATGTGAGATGAAGAGGCTAAGCCAAGTGGCTGACTTGTAGAGAACAATGACCCCTTGTCTTAGGAGGCAGAATATTGACCTATGGCCATTAAACACACCTGTCTCAGGAATTTGAGCAAGGACACTGACCCACAACCTTGAACGAGGACAAATGTCTCAGTACTTCGACCAAAGGAGGATTCTGACCCACGACCTTGAAAGAGAACTGTCTCAGGTTGGTGACCAAGGAGGACATCGACCTTTTTAAGGGAGCTGGCAATAATATAACATTGAACCATAACCTTAAGAGAGATGTGGAAACAATACAGACTGCACTCGTGTGCCCATAGATACACTACTATTTTAATATGCGAATTTATCTTGATTCCTTTGCCTAAAAGGTGTTAAACATTTCATAATTCGGTTCCATGTTTGTTGTATCTCTCAACATCAGATAAAACACACGTCGCTGTTGAAAGAACTCTGATGGATTTGCACTTGCAAACGGCCCGTCCGAAATTGTAAAACTTGCTGTTCATTGTCTTAATTTGAACGCCATACCTGACACAGTGGATCGCCCTCACACTTCTCTGGCTTGTTTTGATAGCTGACGTGCCGCCCAAGGAGATGACGGTATCAGCGTTTGTTTTAGTTCCAGCTGCGTGCTCCGTCTGTAAGCAAACTGAACCATCTCATACACAACCCGGCCGGCATGAAATACCTCTTTACTTGCTCACAAACTGCAGAATTTTGCTCTCCCGCAGCCATGACTCTCAACGCAGCGTCCGCCCTGACTTTCTTGCTGCATTAGTTGGTGGTGCGCAGACAATTGACATTCGCGCTTGCAATGCACTTCGTTCTATTGAAAGACGATAGTTCAACTGTACAATGCGTTATAATTACATATTCATAAAATTTCGCATAAAATTTTGAAAATCGTAGCATAAATGGTTTTGAAAGCATCAGTGTGGAAGAAAAATTTGCATGTCTAATATCATATGTAAAGCTAGTAGTCGCAGAACCACAACGTTCGTACAGTTCTCTACAAAAAATAAACAAGCTTGATGAGTGCTTCGAAAACGTGCTCTAATTTCAGATGATAGTCTGTTAATTATCATGAAGCTGATTTCGTTGGTACCACTATTTTTGTTTTTTTGATGCCGGTATTTGTGGCAGAATAATTAATAGGCAGCGACAGATACAATACATTCTTTTACGGAATTGTGTGGTTTTCTAAAGATTTCTCTTTCGGATGGTGCACGTTTCCGGATATGAGTATCCAGTAAGTATACGTACAACTGGTTGACAACTTTTCTGACAGCTATAGTCATTTACAGGGAGGCCAAAATAAAAAAGGTCCCATGTCTTACAAACAACACAGAGGCAATTCACTGGCTTATTGTAAATACAGAGAACAGAGAAGTAAATCATTATTATGAAAAACAACGTACTGCTCATTCAATAGAACAATATTTCACACGAGGTGCTGAAAATGATCACCGTATACTTTGATACACAACTCGGCATGTATGAACATGTTTCTGGAAACTTTTGCCAATTAATTTGGTTTGATTTTCACAACCTCACGGCGAACGTTTCTTTGAAACTCGTCAGTTGTATGCGGGTTGTTACTGTTAACTTTACCCTTACAATTGCACCACAACTAAAAATCATAGGTAGATTTATTGGGTGATCTGAGAGGCCACAAACCTGCAGAAAGTGTACATTCTTCTCCAAAAGCTTCAGTCTTCAAGAAGGGTCGTCGAGCAGATGCGCAAAACTATAGACCTATATCTCCGGCGTCGATCTGTTGTAGAATTTTAGAACATGTTTTTTGCTCGAGTATCATGTCGTTTTTGGAAACCCAGAATCTACTATGTAGGAATCGACATGGATTCCGGAAACAGCGATCGTGTGAGACCCAACTCGCTTTATTTGTTCATGAGACCCAGAAAATATTAGATACAGGCTCCCAGGTAGATGCTATTTTTCTCGACTTCCGGAAGGCGTTCGATACAGTTCCGCACTGTCGCCTGATAAACAAAGTAAGAGCCTACGGAATATCAGACCGGCTGTGTGGCTGGATTGAAGAGTTTTTAGCAAACAGAACACAGCATGTTGTTGTCAATGGAGAGACGTCTACAGACGTTAAAGTAACCTCTGGAGTGCCACAGGGGAGTGTTATGGGACCATTGCTTTTCACAATATATATAAATGACCTAGTAGATAAGTGTCGGAAGTTCCATGCGGCTTTTCGCGGATGATGCTGTAGTATACAGAGAAGTTGCAGCATTAGAAAATTGTAGCGAAATGCAGGAAGATCTGCAGCGGATAGGCACTTGGTGCAGGGAGTGGCAACTGACCCTTAACATAGACAAATGTAATGTATTGCGAATACATAGAAAGAAGGATCCTTTATTGTATGATTATATGATAGCGGAACAAACTCTGGTAGCAGTTACTTCTGTAAAATATCTGGGAGTATGCGTGCGGAACGATTTGAAGTGGAATGATCATATAAAATTAATTGTTGGTAAGGCGGGTACCAGGTTGAGATTCATTGGAAGAGTCCTTAGAAAATGTAGTCCATCAACAAAGGAGGTGGCTTACAAAACACTCGTTCGACCTATACTTGAGTATTGCTCATCAGTGTGGGATCCGTAGCAGACCGGGATGACGGAGGAGATAGAGAAGATCCAAAGAAGGTCGGCGCGTTTCGTCACGGGTTATTTGGTAACCGTGATAGCGTTACGGAGATGTTTAACAAACTCAAGTGGCAGACTCTGCAAGAGAGGCGCTCTGCATCGCGGTGTAGCTTGCTCGCCAGGTTTCGAGAGGGTGCGTTTCTGGATGAGGTATCGAATATATTACTTCCCCCTACTCATACCTCCCGAGGAGATCACGAATGTAAAATTAGAGAGATTAGAGCGCGCACGAAGGCTTTCAGAC
Organism: Schistocerca americana; assembly: GCF_021461395.2. Lineage (NCBI taxonomy): Eukaryota > Metazoa > Arthropoda > Insecta > Orthoptera > Acrididae > Schistocerca > Schistocerca americana. The sequence goes on along the minus strand of NC_060130.1, from coordinate 735,910,061 downwards.
AGTCGTTCTTCCCGCGAACCATACGCGACTGGAACAGGAAAGGGAGGTAATGACAGTGGCACGTAAAGTGCCCTCCGCCACACACCGTTGGGTGGCTTGCGGAGTATAAGTGTAGATGTAGATGTAGAACCTGTTTCTCTAAATTTAGTGATCCATTTCTGCACAACACTTTTTGCAGGAACAGCTGTCTCTGGGTATTTTATTGTGAATCTTACAACCAATGTTTTAAACGATTTACATCCAAAAAACGTTTCAATAATAAACAGTCTTTGTTCGACTGAGAAAAGCATTCTGCAGAATTGTATTAAGACAAGATTCAAACTGACTACTGAAAACACAATACAGATCACTAAATCGCCACTCAACATCACGTGACAGCGGTCGAGCGCCGACCTAGCGTTGAGAAATAACAACACTCCGATGGCTTGAAATAGCACATTCAGTATAACGAGGGGCTTCTTTTATCTTTGCTACAACGTAGTTATAATATTCAATACCAAGTCATTACATAACTGAAAGTGAGCTTGTAGTTGCATCAAAACTCGTACTCACTCTTATGCACGATCCAGTAACATTAATGTGACCAACGCCTACATTCGACGTCAACGTGCAATAACCACTCACAGACGGACAGACGGCATATGGCAGCAGTAGCAGCGGAGGGTACGTAATGCGTATCTGTGGGATGCGGTTAACAGTGCAGTCGTTGGCGTGACGAGGAGAAAGAGTGATTTATGTTCAAATGTTCAAATGTGTGTGAATTCCTAAGGGACCAAACTGCTAAGGTCATCAGTCCCTAGACTTACACACTACTTCAACTAACTTACGCTAAGGACAACACACACACCCATGCCCGAGGGAGGGCTCGAACATCCGGTGGGAGGGGCCGCGCAATTCGTGACATGGTGCCTCTAACCGCGCGGCCACTCCGCGTGGATAGCGATTTATCTAACGTACAAACGCGCATGATAATTGCCTATCGGGCGAAAGCTGGAAGCATTTCGAAAACGGCTAAGTTTGCAAACTGTATGAGTGCCGCTGTGGTTAAAGTATACCATGCATGGCAAAATGGCGCCATCCAGGCACGTGTGGTACACCACGAGTCATAGATGACAGGGGTGAACGACCGCTGCGGAGATGTGAACGGCCGCTGCGAAGTTATGTACGGGCGAATACACGTATAGCTGTTGAGAAATTGACCGCCCAGATGAACCAAGGGACTACCAACAGTGTCTCCTCAACGATCTTTCAGCGAACGTTGCTGCGTATAGGTATCTGCAGCAGGCGCCTGACTCATGCAGCCATGATGACAGCTGTTCGTCCTCGACGAATGCTGGGATTTGCAACTGACACCGGAACTGGATGTTCACTGAGTGGCGACAGGTGGCCTTTTCAGATGAATTCGGTTTTATGCTCCATCGGACAGATGGCTGCCGGAGTGTAAGGCGTGAAACATCTGAAAACGAACAAGGAAGTAGCGTTGTGGCCTGGGGAATGTTTTCGTGGCATTCCCTGGGTGATGTCGTCATTCTGGAAGGCACAATGGATCAACACAAATATGCATCTATTCTTGGGGACTATGTCCACCCCTACAAGCAGTTTGTTTGGTCGGCACAATGGCATCTGCCAGCAGGACAACACAATTTGTCACAGCTCGTAATAAACGTGCATGATTGTAGGACCACCAGGATGAGTTTACCGTACTTCGCTGGTCACCAGACTCCCCGGATTTACACACAATCAAGAATCTGTGGGACCACCTGAACTGGACTGTTCGCGCCGTGGATCCTCAACCGAGAAACCTACCGCAGCTCGCCACAGCACTAGAGTCGGCACGGCTACGCATCGCTGTCGGTACCTACCGGAAATTCATTATTTCTCTTCTTGCCAATCTCGCGATGCAAAATGTGTTTATTCAGGCTTTTGACAGGTGGCCACGTTAATGTGACTGGACAATGTATTACTCGGGAAACTCGCACTGCAGTTGTGGGCGACGTTCCGATCGGGATACCTGAAGCGAAAAATGCCTGTCTGTTCACGTCGATAACTATAATGAATGTTTTTGTGATTTTATGTTGTGGTTTTATAGTTGTATGTGAATATACAATACGCGGGAGAGATACGTAGAAACGCCATGCCTGCCACTAGCCCAATCCCATAGAAAAATGCAGATGAAATCACCAACCTAAGCGTCAATATCTTGGGTATGGATCACCGTCAACACTATCGTACGTCCTCACTGAATGGAACGTTGCGCGGGTAATTGGGATTTAACTTAGGAAAATGATGCGTAGTACGGTGATCAGTACTCTTATGTTATTAATTTTCGTGGATTTGCTATACAAATATTAGTGACACATATTCCTTCCACAAGCAAGTGCAAGAAGTATGATCAGGGATTCACACAGTATATTCGCGTCTGGCGGGATTCGCATCCCAGTTCCAGCACTCATATTAACTTTTTTTGTGGTTTCTGTAAATTGTTTAAGGCTAATTCCGGGACAGGTCGTTCAAACAAAGTGACACGCCGACTTTCTTCCCATTCCTTGTTCAGTCAAATGGTACAAATGGCTCTAAGCACTGTGGGACTTAACATCTGAGGTCATCAGTCCCCTAGACTTAGAACTACTTAAACCTAACGACATGACACACATCCATGCCCGAGGCAGGATTCGAACCTGCGACCGTAGCAGCAGCGCGATTCCGGGCTGAAGCGCCTAGAACCGCTAGGCCACAGCGGCCGGCCTTTGTTCAATCCAAGCTCTAATCCACATGTAATAATTTCGTGCCCGATGCCATGGGGATTTCAGCCTGTATTCCTGGATAGAGTGTGGTGCTCCTCTTTCACTCAAAATTTGCAGAAAGTGCTGGAGTTTACTACTTTCGCCGTCAGAAGAAATCAAGACGTTTTTTATGGTACCCGATCAATCTGTAACTCTCATTTGTCACAAAGACACCACGATATTACTTGAAAGTGCCATGTCTTTATTGCCAACTCATTTAAACTAAATATGTCTGCCATGTACCGACAGGTGTGTTTCTTAACTTACTGAATTTCCTTAGAGATTAAATCAATCACAATTCCAATTACAAGTGTAACAACATTTGCAGCAGAGACCTCTCCACTCGTAATATGTTTGACTTCTATGCAAAAATCTCTTTTACAATCCCGTTCCTAATTTTAGTAAAATATTTCTATAACATGTGTTCAAAAGATTTATGTTCCATTACATTAGGCTTTACTAACATGTATTCTCGCAGTATATGCAGCTGTTACTTGATCACGATAAACAAAAATTTATCACGCGGTAACATCGCGGGAATTACAACTGAAAGAAGACACACTGCCCCATCTGTTGTGCACGGATCGTTAGGTGAGCGGCGGGGGAACGATTCCTGGCGTGTGGAGATAGCAGAATCTGGATGGTACTGCCTGCAGGCCGGAACAGACGTCTGCTATAAGGTTAATGAATGCGGCAGCGCTAGTGCGCGTAGAAAATAGGTAGGGAACTAATTTGACGTGATCGCTGGGTACAAACGGAAACACTAGCATCATAGTGCTGCCTAATGTCACATGTTTCGCTGTGGATAGTCTGGTTCGTAGAAATTCAAGAAAGTCAGTTCATTCCCTCGCTCAGGAAACGAGTGATTAAAGTAGAAATAGTCTGCCGTTGCCTTGTACAGGAGGTGTGTGAAATGAGTTTCAAGTGTCAATCAGGCTCCGAATACTTTTCTGTGTACTTGTGAGTGCTATAAGCCGTAGTTAAATGAATTCTAACCTAGTAAAATTATTGGTACTCGTTTAGTACCTGCTTCCGTATCCATCATAGCCGAATCGTGAGATGTTTCGAGAGACACCGTATCGAAGATTTACTCCACATACAGGTTAAGCGAAAACATCATCCGCTAAGTCACAACTCGGACGAAAATGTATGTTGATTTATCAGGACAGACGGTCGTTACCGAGCGAGGTGGCGCAGTGGCTAGCACACTGGACTCGCATTCGGGAGGACGACGGTTCAATCCGGCGTCCAGCCATACTGATTTAGGTTTTCCGTGATTTCCCTAAATCGATCCAGGCAAATGCCGGGATGGTTCCTTTGAAAAGGTATGACTGACTTCCGTCCCCGTCCTTCCCTAATCCGATGAGACCGATGACCTCGCTGTTTGGTCTCCTCCCCCAGATAACCCAACCCCCAACAGACGGTCGTTATTGAGGCTTGTGATGAAATATGAGAAAACAGAAGCTGCAAAAGTCACATAAGAAGTGAATGCCTCACTCGCGAATCACGTCAGCACCAAAACAACACGAAGGGTGCTTCAGAAAGAGGAAACTGCAGTGGTATTCCTGAACTACTTATCAGGGATGCAAATGCCCGTAACAGGAAAACGTAGTGCGGATGGGCTTGGTGATTTCGGCAGCCATATCGTGGTATTCCATGAGCCCCCGTGGTTGATCTGCAAGGACTCATTACTACCAAGGATTGTGTGACAATTTTGGCTAGTCGGGTCCATCCCACGGTACGAAGTTTGACCCGGAATGGTGATGCTGTGTTCCAAGACGACACAGCTCACATCGTCCAGGACTGATTTAGTGAGCATGAAGATAAATTTTCGCATCTCCCCTGGCCACCACAGTCACCAGATATCAATACTATTGAGCCTTTGTTGTCTACTCTGGAGTAGGGTACGTGATCGGTATCCACCTCCATCATCGCTACCTTAACTTTCCACTATTTTGCAGGAAGAATGGTACAAGAATCCCTTTACAACCATGCAGGACTTGTATTTAGCCATTTGGAGACGACTGGAACCGGATTTGAGGGCCATCTGTTTTCCTACACCATATTAGGCACAGTAATATGTTGTGTTTTTGGTGTTTCCATATTTTTGTCCAACCCCTAAATCTTTATGAAGTGACAAGCGTTCCGTGTGGATGACTGATGAATGAACGTAAAGCACATTATTCGTATGGATGATGGGAAGAGATAACTTAAAACCCGGTGGTGGCACTTAGCGTACTCCTCTCGTATACCACCAAGGGGACCTCCGAGTTTAACCTCCCCTTCCGACGAACGGATCGCCATCAACACTGCCACATACCCTCACTCCATTACACACTGGAGGGAGGTTTGAAATTCAGTCCAGGACAAATTTCTATATCTGGCAATCATGTACTCTAAGTCATCACTATGGCTCCACTTGACAGATAAATAATAACAATGATATATTCTTCCACTACCAAGATTTGAACTGGCTACCTCCGAGTCGAGTGACACTAGATTTTTAAAACTATAGACCTCAATTTAAACCGTATGTATTAACAACTACTTTTGTTACTCATCGCTCTGAACAAAGACACACACAGACGGTAACACTCCATATCTCATTTCATGGTTTCTGAGGTAAAGTTTCGTATTCTTTGACTTCTGTTTTAAGGCTTGTGTGCATAAAAAACTGTCTGTAGCCACTGACGCATGAAGACTCAACGAAAACACATTGTTTTAATGCAATGAAGCGCCAAAGAAACTGACATAGGCATGCATATTCAAATACAGAGATATGTAAACAGGCAGAAGACGGCGCTGCGGTCGGCAACGCCTATATAAGACAGAAAGTGTCTGGCAGCAGGGAACTGTTCAAGCTAGTGGAGGCTCTGCAATGGTGTGGGGCGTGTGCAGTTGGAGTGATGTGGGAGCCCTGATACATATAGACACGACGTGACATGTAACACGTACGAAAGCATCCTGTCTTATCACCTGCATCCATTCATGTTCATTTGCATCCAGACGGACATGGGCAATTCCAGCAGAACAATGGGACACCCCACACGACCAGAATTGCTACAAAGTGGCTCCAGGAATACTCTTCTGAGTTTAAAAACTTCCGCTGGCCACCAAACCCTCCAGACATGACCATTATTGAGTATATCTGGGATCTCTCGGAAAGTGCTGTTCAGAAGAGACCTCCACCCCCTCGTACTCTGAAGGATTTATTGACAGCTGTGCAGGATTCATGGTGTCGGTTCCCTCCAGCACTACTTCAGACATTATTCGAGTGCATGCCACGCCATGTTGCGGCACTTCTGCGTGCTCACTGGGACCTTACTCGACATTAGGAAGGTGTACCAGTTTCTTTGGCTCTTCAGCGTAGTACTAATGAAATGGTGGTCCTGTCATTTCTTTTGTCCGTTGTTGATGGGGGATTAATATATCAACACGGGACTGATATTTCGCAAAAGTTATGGTAAATGTTTGTTGATTTAAAATAGGACAAAAATACATGGTAAGCGTGATGACAGAAATGGAACATGATCTGATGGCAGCACAAATATGAAACGAACAGTTAACAACCCCTTGTGGCGCCTGGTTCGAAAAGACTAAGGTTTGTCTGTTTGAACTATTTGATCTGGCTCAGAATATGGATAACGCAATCTGAAATTTTCTAACATTGAATAGACCTTGACGGATTTATTCTACGCAGATGTTATACTACGATGGTGCAGCTGAGAACAAGCGGCGAGATTGTGATCTTTTTTGCCATAATAAGCCGGAGCAGCAATACAATACCCCTTTTCTCGATGTGCAGCGCTGTCTCAGCTGACGGTCAATTTTCAAGCGTCTGCAGAGCAGCGTTGTGCGGCGCTTGTGGTTCCGTAACGCGGGCACGAAATGCGCAAAGTCGCGGCTGGCGATCTGTTAGACGGATCCCAATTACTGTCTGACGAAGCCCTGACATTTCGGTGAATACCAAAGTGTGACACAGCCGTTCGACGGTCATACCATGGGCCAATTTGATTCACTTATAAGGCAATGCGCACAAGGAGATCGAACGTCAGATCGGCAGACCTGTCACAAATAAGACGACATCGGCACAGTGAGTTGTCCAAGACGACTGAGGTCTAAACTATCGGTACAGCTGAGTCCTCACTACAGGCTTTGCCAGTGAAGAACAGTGCTTGTGCAAAGTCACGTCCAGGACAAGTGTCTCCTGTGGAACCCACTCACAACAAAAGTCAAGACCAGAATCCTCTCCACACAGGAGTGTGAATCAGAATACCCACACCATCCCAGAGTCTGAATCGGAAGCCACAGTCCAGCCCGATGTCTCAATCGGAATACCAGGTTTGTCCTACTCTCCTCCTCCCACTTCCATCAAACCTTGGTAAACTCCACAAAAACACTCCTGCAACTGTCGCCGCAACGGTTTCGTGCCAGTCACAAAACTCCACGAACTCCCTGTCCCCCCTCCAACTCATCTGCTCTATTCATTGGCCAATCTAAATCGAAGTTAACAATATTCTTCTCTTTTCAGGAGAAGCGGCCAGTCCATGACTCAAAAATACCTGCGTAGAGAGGAGCTTGGCGCTGTGCCCCCGACTTACTTTTTTCCTCGGCCACTTTTGACAGTGTATTATTTTGAGTTTCCGCACGGCTCTAAAGTGAACAACACATTTGTCATTGAAGATCATTGACTACCTGGACGGCCTGGGCGTTACTGTGTGTCGTACTAGGGACCGCGACTAAACTAAGAGAATGCTTTTGTGTCCGAACATAGACCATTTCCGAGCCACCATAAATGTAGCGTTCCTTCTAAAATTGTTTTGAAGAGCAGAGGCTTCCTAAAAAAATCTGCGGGCCGAGGGATGAAACTACATGATGGCTCCTTCAGCAGTATCTGGTCCACGGTGAAAATGGCAACTCACGAAATTTTATGGTTGCCATTCCTGTTCACAAAAGGCACTTAAGACACTGTCGTAATGCGTTAGCTGGGCGATCTAGACATCTCTTGCGCCCTGTTATGGCAACAGGCTCCTAACACGTAGGTCGAGGTAGGCCCTTTTTCCGCCTCTTCGACCAAACGCACTTTCTGCACACTGTGGGAGAAACTCTTGGGTCCAGAATTCAGACCTCAGTAAGTGCTTCAAGATGTTCCTTTCCTTAATAGCTGCACGTGGCTTTCGAGCCCCAAATGCCCACTGCAATATTTACTGTTAAATGACAAAACTGCTTGCTTGTTCTCAACTCCACAAAAATACTATTTGAAGGAGAGCAACCATAGGGATCCCACATACATCAACAATGTACATGCCTCCATCAAAGCCTGCTCATGCTGATAACTTCCTGTCGCTTCAGAAACATTATGTCTTGGGCAAAAATTCAACTTTAAATTGTACCCTTGAATATGAAGAATAGTGAGAGAGTGACTCCTCCTCCCTCAAGTTTATGATTGATCAAAATTATAATTTATGGAAGAAGATTTTAAGATTATAGCAGGAAGAAAGGGGCCAAAATTTTTCTTTTTCATTGAAGCAAGACTAAAAGAGATGGTTGGAGTACAAAAACAATATAAATAACTGAGAGACTACAAAATTAGAAGTCTTGGTTTTGATGACCAGACGTACCTAAGTTTTCTCAGCCACTTATTGTTTTTTTTTTTTCACCTATCACAGCGTTTAAAGGCAGCTTCATCCGATTTACGAAGCATTCTTCACAGTTTAAAATATCTGCCAGGAGGCCCCAACCGGGGAGCTATTGGCGCCGGGTTGCAAGTGTTATTTCAAGTGACGCCTCATTGGGCGACTTGCGTGTCGGTGATGATGAGATGATGATAATGAGGACAACAAAACACCCAGTCCACGGGCGGAGAAAATAGCCACCCTGACTACGATCGAACCCAGGCCCACTGCATGGTAGGCAAACACGTTACTACTTCTTTTTTTTAATTTTGTTCGGTATTGTTCGTTGCGTTTGGGCTGGGCAGACGTCACGAGACATCCATTCAAGTTGGTCGTTGATTCCTTTACTCACTTCGTTTTTTTTTTAGTTACAGATGGAAAGCAGCCTTCTGACCGCTGAGCTACCGTGCCGGCAGTCAGCTAAGCAGGCATACACAATTCCACTACGTTCCAGTTATTAATGTTTTAAAGGTTACTAGTTTTTCATGAAAGGTGCATACCGAGATCTTATTGTCAAAGCTAAGGCAGCATGTTTGCTCTAAAAATACAAGAAAAACTGTCACAGATATTTAAGGAAGCCCTTTTACCAGTACTAACTAACATGCAGTGGAGATAAGGCACACAGAACTTTTAACTTTATTTATGTTGCTGCAAAGTGGTGAAACCCAGTGTAATACAGCAAAGAACAAGTAATTGAAGTGCCGGGCGATGTGGCCGAGCGGTTCTAGGCGCTACAGTCTGGAACCGCGCGACCCCTACGGTCGCAGGTTCGAATCCTGCCTCGGGCATGGATGTATGTGGTGTCTTTAGGTTAGTTAGCTTTAAGTAGTTCTAAGTTCTAGGGTACTGATGACCTCAGAAATTAAGTCCCATAGTGCTCAGAGCCATTTGAAGCAAGTAATTGAGGTAAAGTGATAGTCGATTTGTTTACACCTGCTCAAGACTCCTCTAAGAAGATATGATAATACATTTTTTAGAATAATATTCTTCGGTTAGAGAGTGAGTTTGAAGCTTTATGGCGTATGAATAACTATTTATGCATATATTATTTTTGCTGATGCTTTGAAATTGTTGGGTATGATTATTTATTTGTATGTTAAAGTTTCTTCTCGTCACCGATCCGGTACACTATTGGGTAGTTCATTAGCTTCTTGTCGATAATCCTTGCTCGCCAGCAAATTGCTTTTTTTAGGGAGATGCACCACCAAAGGCAATGTCCCTATACGGTGGCGTAAATGTCTGTCACTTCCATCCAAGTAGTATCACTGTTTACAAAATCTCTATTTATTTTCTGCTACATCAAACAGATACATTAAGCCTTCTAATTTAGTAAAGACGTTATGATTACAGTACCAACCCTGTCTTTATTCAACAAGGTGCAGAAAGGAAATGAAGTTCAAGTCTCGATCTGATCTTTGCCATCTGAAATGCAGACAGTATCCTAAATCACTCACCTTCTTCGATGACAAGGTGCGACCTGCGGGAGTGTTTTGACGGGAATAAAGAAACGCAGCAAGGCTAACGAAATTGGATACGTGATCTCTACTGCGTGTCGCTACCGAGTCGGAACAAGTCGGCACAAACAGCATGTGTCGTGTCGTTATACGTCACCGACTAGCTCCGCATCAAGAATAACGAAATGAGAAACGCATTCGTTGCTCCATGCCGCTACCGGAAAGTACCAACTTGGCACGAGTCGGGAGTGAACAACGATCGCCGTTCCGTTACTTGCTACCTACTCGGCCTAATAGCAGGAACTGCTGCACTACAAATAGCCAGTCACGAATTTGACTGTGGGAAAGACTACATGAGACTAACGGAATATTTTAGGGATTACGGAATAAGTATTTCGAGTCTTTTGAAATGTTAGCTTCTCAGTGACGAAAATGTTCAAATGTGTGTGAATTCCCTAGGAACCAGACTGCTGAGGTCATCAGTCCCTAGACGGCAAATCATCGAGTAAAACTGAAGTGATATCAGGTGTTCCCCAGGGAAGCGTCCTGGGACCTTTGCTGTTCCTGATCTATATAAATGACCTGGGTGACAATCTGAGCAGTTCTCATAGGTTGTTCGCAGATGATGCTGTAATTTACCGTCTAGTAAGGTCATCCGAAGACCAGTATCAGTTGCAAAGCGATTTAGAAAAGATTGCTATATGGTGTGGCAGGTGGCAGTTGACGCTAAATAACGAAAAGTGTGAGGTGATCCACATGAGCTCCAAAAGAAATCCATTGGAACTCGATTACTCGATAAATAGTACAATTCTCAAGGCTGTCAATTCAACTAAGTACCTGGGTGTTAAAATGACGAACAACTACAGTTGGAAAGACCACATAGATAATATTGTGGGGAAGGCGAGCCAAAGGTTGCGTTTCATTGGCAGGCACATAGAAGATGCAACAAGTCCACTAAAGAAACAGCTTACACTACACTCGTTCGTCCTCTGTTAGAATATTGCTGCGCGGTGTGTGATCCGTACCAGGTGGGATTGACGGAGGACACCGAAAGGGTGCAAAAAAGGGCAGCTCGTTTTGTAGTGTCACGTAATAGGGGAGAGAGTGTGGCTGATATGATACGCGAGTTGGGATGGAAGTCATTAAAGCAAAGACGTTTTTCGTCGCGGCGAGATCTGTTTACGAAATTTCAGTCACCAACTTTCTCTTCCGAATGTGAAAATATTTTGTTGAACCCAACCTACATAGGTAGGAATGATCATCAAAATAAAATAAGAGAAATCAGAGCTCGAACAGAAAGGTTTAGGTGTTCGTTTTTCCCGCGCGCTGTTCGGGAGTGGAATAGTAGAGAGGTAGTATGATTGTGGTTCGATGAACCCTCTGCCAAGCTCATAGTAATGTAGATGTAGATGTAGACTTACACACAACTTAAACTAACTTATTCTAAGAGCAACACATTCACCCATGCCCGAGGGAGGACTTGAACCTCCGGCGGGAGGGGCGACGCCACCCGTGACATGACGCCTCAAACCGCGCGGCCACTACTTACATACACTCCTGGAAATTGAAATAAGAACACCGTGAATTCATTGTCCCAGGAAGGGGAAACTTTATTGACACATTCCTGGGGTCAGATACATCACGTGATCACACTGATAGAACCACAGGCAATAGACACAGGCAACAGAGCATGCACAATGTCGGCACTAGTACAGTGTATATCCACCTTTCGCAGCAATGCAGGCTGCTATTCTCCCATGGAGACGATCGTAGAGATGCTGGATGTAGTCCTGTGGAACGGCTTGCCATGCCATTTCGACCTGGCGCCTCAGTTGGACCAGCGTTCGTGCTGGACGTGCAGACCGCGTGAGACGACGCTTCATCCAGTCCCAAACATGCCCAATGGGGGACAGATCCGGAGATCTTGCTGGCCAGGGTAGTTGACTTACACCTTCTAGAGCACGTTGGGTGGCACGGGATACATGCGGACGTGCATTGTCCTGTTGGAACAGCAAGTTCCCTTGCCGTTCTAGGAATGGTAGAACGATGGGTTCGATGACGGTTTGGATGTACCGTGCACTATTCAGTGTCCCCTCGACGATCACCAGTGGTGTACGGCCAGTGTAGGAGATCGCTCCCCACACCATGATGCCGGGTGTTGGCCCTGTGTGCCTCGGTCGTATGCAGTCCTGATTTTGGCGCTCACCTGCACGGCGCCAAACACGCATACGACCATCATTGGCACCAAGGCAGAAGCGACTCTCATCGCTGAAGACGACACGTCTCCATTCGTCCCTCCACTCACGCCTGTCGCGACACCACTGGAGGCGGGCTGCACGATGTTGGGGCGTGAGCGGAAGACGGCCTAACGGTGTGCGGGACCGTAGCCCAGCTTCATGGAGACGGTTGCGAATGGTCCTCGCCGATACCCCAGGACCAACAGTGTCCCTAATTTGCTGGGAAGTGGCGGTGCGGTCCCCTACGGCACTGCGTAGGATCCTACGGTCTTGGCGTGTATCCGTGCGTCGCTGCGGTCCGGTCCCAGGTCGACGGGCACGTGCACCTTCCGCCAACCACTGGCGACAACATCGATGTACTGTGGAGACCTCACGCCCCACGTGTTGAGCAATTCGGCGGTACGTCCACCCGGCCTCCCGCATGCCCACTATACGCCCTCGCTCAAAGTCCGTCAACTGCACATACGGTTCACGTCCACGCTGTCGCGGCATGCTACCAGTGTTAAAGACTGCGATGGAGCTCCGTATGCCACGGCAAACTGGCTGACACTGACGGCGGCGGTGCACAAATGCTGCGCAGCTAGCGCCATTCGACGGCCAACACCGCGGTTCCTGGTGTGTCCGCTGTGCCGTGCGTGTGATCATTGCTTGTACAGCCCTCTCGCAGTGTCCGGAGCAAGTATGGTGGGTCTGACACACCTGTGTCAATGTGTTCTTTTTTCCATTTCCAGGAGTGTAGATACAATTTGCAACAGGTCTGCGTGACAGTACAGGCACTCGTTAGCAGTCTTAGCTGCGGAGATGGAGGGTTCGTAGATTATTTTCTGTAATATTACTGACTAATAAGCTCATGTGATAAGAAACAAATAGAAAGAACAGGCGATTACAGTTTGACGCCCTGTCGGCATTAAGGTAATTAGAGGCGGAGCACAAGTTCGGATTAAGGAAGGATGGGGGGAAAGTCGGCCGTGTCATTTGATAGGACCCATCCCGGCATTTGCCCTAAGCAATATAGGGAAATCACGGAAAATGTAAAACAGGATGGTTGGACGGGAAACTGAACGGTCGTCCTCTCGAAGGGGAGTACAGTATGCTAACCGTTGCGCTATGTCACTCAGGATGGAAAAAGTACTGGTCATTCCAGTTTGTAGGAACGCACTGAGGATAGATGCACGGCGTGACAATTTTCCGAATGTGTCATGTGATCAAGTATGAATTTTTCTTAGATCGAACAATTTCCCTGCAAACACAGACTTCTGCAGACCAAGCGCTTTCTTTCCGTTTTAGAAGACGGTTGATGGCAGAGTACGGCCTGGCGCTGAAGTAAACAAAATAGTTCATTACCAAGTCCCGAACTAAATACGCCGGTAGATAAAGACCTCTAGGGAAATAAAGCTAAATATGTCTTGCTCAATGAGACGATGTCGTCAGAAGTTAAGAGTCCGACATATTGCTACTGACAGTTCAAATTAGTGAGGAATTTAACTGGAGATACCTGATGTTTTTGTAAAAGGAGTATCTCTCTTACCAAGACAAATGAAATATTTTAGCTTATCACGTAACTTCGATGTTGTGTGGTCTAGTATTGAATACTAGTTGACAGTCTAAGGTAGGATGTCCAAGACGCCCGATATAAGCGTATTTCATTGTGGCCAGATCGTCGGTACACAGTACGTGGAGCACTCCACCTGTTAGCTTGAGCTGGGTCTGAGTATTTCACGTACCACCGTGTTAAGGATACAGCCTGAGTACGTCGCTTCGGGAAAAACCGCCGCCGTCAACAGTTGTGGGTAACAGCTTCTTGATGACATCGACTATTTAGGGCTGTAGCGGCGTAAAGATGGGCAAAAATTCAGCAAACCAATCACAGATTCAATACTGGACAACAGCCGGTGAGCATCCCTGCCATGCGCAATCATCTCCATGCTTTGAAGAACAGAAGACGCTGCCCCACAATTCTACCGCCACTCACGGCACATCATAGAACACAGAGAGTACTGAAGGTGCAGAATCCCGACCACTGAGCCTTGAATAACAGATAATTATTTTTGGGACTGCCAGGGAATTTTAAAAAGAGCACAACGCCCATGAAGAATTCATTCTGGAAAGATTTTCCTAGGCAGGCTGTGGCTAATCCATTTCTCTGCGACATTTTTCCGCGCGGATGGCAAGGTACGAGCTGGTTGAAAACGGTATCATCCATTTAATAACGCTTTCCAGCATGGTAACGTACGGAATTGTTGTGGTATAAATCTTGTGTTGACAATATTTATATGATATAAACTGGAGTCCCTGGTAAGTTTTCCATGTTTCTCACCTGTGATACATGAACCTTTTGTTCGATCATGTACATCCGTACCTACACCACTCTTCAGATGATCGGTTCTCACAGTAAAACAGTTCCAGTACTCCATCGTTATCCAATCGGTAGTTTGATGACTACTTTAAGAGCATGAAGGCTCAACCCAGTTAAACTGACCTAGATCCAATTTGGCACATGTGAGATTGCATCGAGCGCGATAAGCGCACCTTGGATGAAGATCCGGTCAAAATTCGTGATTTATGAGTAGCAGCTGAGTGGTTATGGACCAAGAAGGCTCTCCAAAGAGCTTTTGTGGAGTCCTCGTCCCGAGTCGTCCTTGTCGTGGTTAGGGTGAAAGGCGGTACGACTAGTCTCTCAGCTGACGCCACGCCTTCAGTTACTCATGAGTGTATATGAAGAAAATTGTAGATGTAGCTCTCTGTGGCTGTATGCAGACTCCGCAGATAAATGTGCAACATTAGAAAAGCTTTACAAAGTGAAATAAGTCATGCAGATGACCAAAGCTTAGTGCAAAGACTGTGAGCTGATCTTCAACAAAAGTAAATATAGACACAATGTGCGTTAACATCAATGAATTCCCGATACTGTTTGTCTATGCAATCTCTTGTGAGTTATTGGAATCAGCTACCAATGAGAAATTAATAGGAATTCTTTACACTGAGATGACGAAATCAGTCTCGTTGCAGTGTAGGCAAACGTCAGACTGACAGTGAGTTTCCTTCACAGAACCGTGACGATGTAAACAACTGATAATGGGGGTCCAGAAGGAATCTTACAGTCTGCAGCGCAATGTGCACCGTTTTTAATCTTCCTGGTAGATAACTTTGCGTCGGACCGGAACTCTACCCCGGAACATTCCCTTTCGCACGCGATCCTTTACGGTACAACTTACAACGCGTCCTCACAGGTGTTCCTACTTTCCAAACTTCACAAAAGCTCTCCTAGATGGCCAGCTGGGACGAAAGGGAAGGCAAGGTTCTGGGTTCGAGTCCCGTTCCAGCACATAGGTTTAATTTACTAGGAAGTCTTAAAATCGGTCACTCATCACCAGAGAGTGAGAAATTCTGGAATTTGTATTTAAGGCATTTCTCCGTGATATCCTTTCTTCTAGGGATGCTAGTCCCGCTAGCTACGTAAAAAACTTCTGTGGAGTTTGTAAAGTTGGGAAAAGCTACTGGCAGAAGTGGAGATTTGACGAAAGGACGAAAGAGGACCGCTTAAAAAAATATGGCGGCACACGATCTTGGGCAACACTCACCTTTCTGGCTCCATTACTAGCTACAAAGGGCGTTCAATAACTAATGCAACAAATTTTTCCTCCGAAAGTAGAATTATTTTATTCAGGATTCCAATACACCATATTATTCCCCATTTATTTGACTATAATAATCTGGTTATGGGTAATGATGATTAAAATTCTTCTGGGTGGTGTAACGCGTAATTGTATAAAATACTTCAATTATAAACTTAAAACCAACGTTTCGACCGACCCTTAGTTATAAGGGACAGTCAAATCAAAACGAGGCAGATGAAAAAAAAAAAAAAAAAAAACACTGCGAGACGAAACCGTCAGTGCCTTCATGAAAAACGTTGAGGTTGCCTACGGAACCACTATTGTACATAGACGCACAGCTTCACGTGCGAAGCAAATCGACGGCCACGAAGGTGGAAGTATCTGCAGCGTAATCGAAACTACCTTAGCAACATGTGAGCTGACTCACATGTTTCGATTTCGCTGCAGAAGTTTTGTTGGGAAGCCCTTACACAATCTGCATACAGTCCCTACCACTCCCCATGCGATTCATGTACTTTTGGAGCCTTGAGTAAAGATATTCCTTGCCCGTCGATTTGCTTCGGACGAAGCACCTTGGTAGGCAACCTCAAACATTTCTTCATGTTGACTTTAACTGTCTTGTCTCGCCTTGTGACAAATATATTTGCAGTTATTGCGATTACTTTTGAAATGATAAACAGTTTACTCATCTTTTCCATCTGTCTCGTTTTCATTTGACTGTCCCTTATAGATTTGGGACCTAGCTCACGCTTTTATAACATAAAAAATGAAAACTTTTTTGTTCACCCCGCAGAGAGGGGTGAACAGAAACAGCGGTGATAATCTCATTAATTTTATCTATTTATTGATCTATGAAGTGGATAGGGACACGTGTACATCTTTTCTGAACCTAGGAGAATAACAAAAAAATTACGTACTTCGAAAAGTGTTTATTTAACACAAAACCTAAAAATATTTCAAAGAAAGATTGATACATCTCTAATAACTTAATGTCACGTTAGATTGATGAGCTTGGTTTGTTTGTTAATACAGTAAGCCACTGACATGTTAAAAAATTATGTATTTGAATCTATGAGTCGTACCTCAGAAGTAACGAAGAGCTTTCAAACTACATCCCCATGACTAAAAAATGACTCCTCATCTGTTACACTAAACGTGTTTAATCGGCCTTGTTTTTTTTTTCAAGAAAACATCAACAGAACATATGCCTTCTAAATAAAAATTTTACATGCATATAATCTAAATGACTGCTTACTTTTTCCATACGCTTTAATCAAAGCATAATATCCTGGGTTGAGAACAGTGCTAGATGGTTCATTTTCGTCAAATCTTTGTGTTCTTCTGAAGTAACACTGACGATTAATGTTTCTGTTTATCCCAATAATTCCGAATACACGACCCTGCATTTTGAATCATCCGAAAAGCAAGACAGAGTAAAGTGTACTTTAAAAGTGAACTTTTGGTTAATGAAACGGGACTGCAAATTTGCTTACTATGTACTGAAATTACACATTTTAGGTTGGTACTTACAAGTAGAGTAAGAAGCACCACATCCGGTGTCTGCCATAGAGTGAACAAAACATCAACTGATAGGGTCGTCAACTTTGAAATTCATAATTAGGCAATAACATTGCTTCGCTACCAGCCTAGACAACCAAGCCTCTCTATTACAGTCTGATTTGTCTTCCAACACTATAGCATAGAATTTTTTTAAGTTTCGTTTCTATTCACCACATTGTTTCTGTTCATTCCCATTTTACCGTATTTCTTATGATATGCTGGGATCTTCGACTGTTTCTTGTTGTGGTGTATCACAATGCCAACTTCCGGAGATGTGTAGCCAAACTCCCAGATGCTTGCAGCTCTTTTGCCATTAGTGTTTGCTCTTATTCACCCCCTGTTCCGCAGCCAACTTCTGATCTACAGGGATCTAAATTGTATGTAAGCGCTTCAGAAAGTAGCTTACGCACTTTGTCCCATACTAAGACAATTAAGAGGGGTACGTTGTCAGAAGAGTGTACATGTCGCAAGTTGTCTGCGGACAGAGTTCTGTTGCAGTACGGATAATAGGTGCGTTACAGCCTGCGACTGAAGTAGCGTGCCAATTTGAGACGTTCTCCAACGTGCAAGTACGAAGGGCAGTAGGACCCTCGTGGGCAAAACGTCTTCGCACACAGATTCATTACGAAATTCTGGGGGTACTTGGACCAAATGCGTCGTTATGTCCAGCCAAAGTGAAATGGTACCTACAATTTGACCAAGGCAGCACAGGCTGGTTATTAAGTTCAGATCTTGCGCCATGTCATTTTCGTCTTTTCAGCGAGCTCGAATAACACATGGGGAAGAAGAATTTTCCAACAACGAGTACGTTCACACAACGGTTCTCGATCGGCTCCGTGCATAACGAGCGGAAATTTACGGTCGAGAAATTGAATGATTGATAGAACGTTCCGATTATTGTTTATAGAGACTTGCTGTGTCGCTCTGAAATGTAATACAGCACACAATAAAAGCTACTTGGCCTGCTACACACATCAAAAAATGTTTGAATCACCTCAGTTCCGAGAGTTCCGGAACCTGTCCAGAAAATTGGAACAGAGATCAACATTAACATCATTTCCTCCCTTTCTATTGCTCATGAAAATCAAACATTGCATGTTGTACCACCATACAGCGAGACCTTCAGAGGTGGTGGTCCAGATTGCTCTACACACCGGTACCTCTAATATCCAGTAGCACGTCCTATTGCACTGATGCATGCCTGTATTCGTATGGCATACTATCCACTAGTTCATCAAGGCACTGTTGGTCCAGGTTGTCCCGATCCTCAACGGCGATTCGGCGTAGATCCCTCAGAGTGGTTGGTGGGTCACGTCGTCCATAAACAGCCCTTTTGAATCTATCCCAGGCATGTTCGACAGGGTTCATGTCTGGAGAACATGCTGGCAACTCTAGTCGAGCGATGTCGTTATCCTGAATGAGGTAATTCACAAAATGTGCACGATGGGGGTGCGAATTTTCGTCCATGAAGACGAATGCCTCGCCAATATGCTGCCGATATGGTTGCAATATCGGTCAGATGGTGGCATTCACGTATCGTACAGCCGTTAGGGCGCCTTCCATGACCACCAGTGGCGTACGTCGGCCCCAACTAATGCCACCCCAAAACAGCAGGGAGCCGCCACCTTGCTCCACTCGCTGAACAGTGTGTCTAAGGCGTTCAGCTTGACCGGGTTGCCTCCAAGCACGTCTCCGACGATTCTCTCGTTGAAGACATACGCGACACTCATCGGAGACGAGAACGTGATGCCAATCCTGAGCGGTCCATTAGGCAAGTTGTTGGGCCCATCTGTACCACGCTGCATGGGGTCGTGGTTGCAACGATGGACCTCGCCATGGGCGTCGGGAGAGAAGTCGCGCATCATGCAGCCTATTGTGCATAGTTTTAGTCGTAACACAACGTCCTGTGGCTGCTCGAAAATCGTTATATATATGGTGCCGTTGCTGTCAGGGTTCCTACAAGCCATAATCTATAAGTAGCGGTCATCCACCGCAGCAAAAGCCCTCGGGCGGCCTGAACCAGGCATGTCATCGACAGTTCCTGTTTCTCTGTATCTCCTCCATGTCAGAAAATCGTCGCTTTGGTTCATTCCGAGACACCTGGACACTTCCCTTGTTGAGAGTCCTTCCTGGCACAAAGTAACAATGCGGACGCGATCGAACCGCGGTATTGACCGTCTAGACATGGTTAACTATAGACAACACGAACCGTGTACCTCCATCCTGGTGGAGTGACTAGAACTGATCGGCTGTCGGACCCCCTCCGTCTAATATCCGCTGCTCATGCATGGTTGTTTACATCTTTGTGCGTGTTTAGTGACGTCTCTGAACAGTAAAAGGGACTGTGCATGTGATACAATATCCACTGTCAACGTCTATCTTCAGGAGTTCTGGGAACTCGGGAGATGCATAACTTTTTTTTTATACGTGGTCAATAATATCGAACCCATTTTTTTTTTAAATCACCTCGTTCACCGGACTTCTGATCTACAGGGTGAACCCTAATTCCAACAAAAAGTAGCACAGATAGTTTAAGGGGGTATTCTGCAAAATTTGGTAGAAGGGATCTGTGGTCTCTGCAGAGTAATTGCATTTTGCTTGTTTTCTTACCCCCAAGTGTATTTGTATGTGTAATGCAATGAAAACCCTAATGTCAACGTATGTGCCTAGTGTCTTGTTTGGGATGAAACTTGTTCTATTCACTGACGCTACATTCTGATGTCAACTGTAATGTCCACTTACATTTAGGACTACAGTGGACTGGTCACGGTGGGCCTGTTAGATGGTCAGCCTTGGGCATCATCAAGATACCAATGGATGTCTTCTTCAGGACGTATTTAAGCGGCCTGGTTTACGAGACTCAGGTCGAAATATGTACCTGGTTTCTAGGACAGCTGCATCCGCGGAAGTAGTACGTCAGACTCCTAGGATTGTTGAGTGTGTAAGACTGTCGATGCTATGTAGCTGTGCACAATTGCTTGATCAGGCTGATCGCCATTTTGAACAAAACCTACAATGGAGCGCAAAAAAAAAAAAAAAAAACTGGTATAGGCATCCATATTCAAATACAGAGATACGTTAACTGGCAGAATACGGCGCTGCTTTCGGCAACGCCTCTATAAGAAATCAAGTGTCTGGCGCAGTTGTTAGAGCGGTTACTGCTGCTACAATGGCAGGTTATCAAGATTTAAGTAAGTTTGAACGTAGTGTTATATTCGGCGCACGAGCAATGGGACACAGAATCGCCGAGGTAGTAATGAAGTGGAGATTTCCCCGTACGACCGTTTCACGAGTATACTGTGAATATCAGGAATCTTGTAAAACATCAAAGCTCCGACAACGCTGCGGCCGGAAGAAGATCCTGCAAGGACGGGGCCAACGACGACTGAAGAGACTCGGTCAACGTGACACAACAGGAAACCTTCCGCAAATTGCTGCAGATTTCAGTGCTAGGCCATCAACAAGTGTCAGTGTCCGAACCATTCAACGAAACATCATCTACATGGGCTTTTGGAGGCGAAGGCCCTCTCGTGCACCATTGATGACTGACTACACAAAGCTTTACGCCTCGCCTGGTCCCGTCAACACCGACACTGAACTATTGATGTCTGGAAACATGTTGCCTGGTCTGACTAGCCACGAGTCAAATTGTATCAAGCGGACGTGTGCGGGTAAAGAGACATTCTCATGAATCCATGGACCCTGCATATCAGCAGGGGACTGTTCAAGCTGGTGGAGCCTCTGTAATGGTGTGGTACGTGTGCAGTTGGAGTGATATGGAACCCCTGATACGTCTATACGACTCTGACAGATGACACGTACGAAAGCATAGTGTCTGATCGCCTGTGTACATTCATGTCCATAGTGCATTACGACGGAATTGGGCAATTCCAGCAGGACATTGTGACAGACGACCAGAGTTGCTACAGAGTGGCTCCAGGAACACTCTTCTGTGTTTAAACACTTCCACTGGCCACCAAACTCACCAGACATAAATATTACTGAGCGTATCTGGTAGGCCTTGCAACGTGCTGTTCAGAAAAAATCTGCACCCCCTAGTACTCTTACGGATTTATGGACAGTCCTGGAGAATTCATAGTGTCACCTCCCTCCAGCATTACTTCAGACATTAGTCGAGTCCATGCCACGTCGTGTTGCGGCACTCCTGCGTGCTCGTGGGATGGTGGGGGGGAGGGGGGGCAGCTACACGATATAAGGCAGGTGTAAAAGTTTCTTTGCCTCGTCAGTGTATATGGGAATAGTTCTGCATTATTTTTGTAGTGTAATGTGTTCTGTCAGAACACACTGATAAAAATGTATGTCTTCCGTCTGAGGTTATTTCTTTGCAATGCGTTTTCTGGTGCACACTACGGTGATCGAATATTACTGAGTTTTTTTCGCATAAACGAAGGCAATAGGGGCAACAAACCGAATTAAATAATTACGGCAGTCTGTACATTTCCAGTGAGGCTTAAGCCAACTTTGCGCACGCTGTGCTGTTTGACTTTCCCGACAGTCGTCTCAACGAGATGTGGGCAAGGCTTAAGTGGCGCCCACTGATATCACCGTCCAGTGCCCATTCAATTTCAGCTCCCTAATCGCTTCGACAATACGTGGTCACTATGGGCACACGTGTTTCATTGCAGAGAAACTATAGAAATCCCAGTGTTTACATAGACAACTTATTATAACCACTCACTACCCACCACAGTAGTTATTTAGTTTTCGAATAATGACAGGAGAATATACTAGTCAACCGTTCACAAGATATACATGCATTTCTACACACACACACACACACACACACACACACACACACACACAGAGAGAGAGAGAGAGAGAGAGAGAGAGAGAGAGAGAGAGAGAGACAGAGAGAGAGAGATACACATACACATTCTGAATTTCATAGTGGATTCATAGCCAAAAGTCCAGGTTTGTAATCCAGTCAGCAGCTGCTGTAGACAAATAGTGGCGGTTTTCCACAACTCCTCTGAATGCTCTGTGGGACCGCTCAAACGTTGCATGATGTAAAATCTGATACTCATCATCGCAGTCAACTCATGAATGCAGCAATGCTCCACATCTTTCCAGGGCAGTTCTCGTCCGATTCAGTGTGCACCAGGGTCTTCAGGCTGCATGAAAATCCTGCTAGCCACTCCCAGGGAGTTTTAATTAGTTAGTAATGCATCAGGGAAGTTTACTCCTAACACTGATTGTTCTAGGTACCTTTCATGGTTAGGTTAGGTTAGTGTTTTTTAACGACCCGTCGACAACGAGGTCATTAGAGACGGAGCACAAGCTCGGGTTAGGGAAGGATGGGGAAGGAAATCGGCCGTGCCCTTTCAAAGGAACCATCCCGGCATTTGTCTGAAACGATTTAGGGAAATCACGGAAAACCTAAATCAGGATGGCTGGAGACGGGATTGAACCGTCGTCCTCCCGAATGCGAGTCCAGTGTGCTAACCACTGCGCCACCTCGCTCGGTGTACCTTTCATGTTGAAATGACTGTTGCGCAGACTAATTACAGCACACCACGATAGTTTTCTAGACCTTAGTCGTGGGCGTTCCGATAAAGAGATTTATGAACAAATTGGCAATTCTTGGTTGTTTTTTATTCCTCTCCACACATTCAGCGATGAGTGTAATCTTGTTGTGAACGGTAAAAACGTAAACTCCGTCAACAACTCTAGCAGGCTCATCGGCACCGACCAACCGCCGTGTCATTCTTTGTCAGTGGCACCAATAAACATGTAATGGAGGGTAGGTGGGCTAGCACACCGCTCCTTCACCTGTAGTCAGTTTCCGTAACCTGGAGCTGCCATTGCTCTGCCGAGTAAAACCTCAACTGATATCACGAGGCTGAGTGAACCCCTTTCCAGTCCTCCCATTAATGAAAAATCCCTGGCTGTACCAGGAATCGAATACGGGTCGTCCACATTGCAGTCAGCCATGCTGACGACTCAATCAAGGAGACGGACTCTTCTCGCTGGTGGTGGAATATTATTAAAAACCGGTAGCGAGTGCGTGTTTTTGGCTCTGAGCACTATGGGACTTAACTTCTGAGGTCATCAGTCCCCTAGAACTTAGAACTACTTAAACCTAACTAACCTCAGGACATCACACACATCCATGCCCGAGGGAGGATTCGAACCTGCGACCGTAGCGGTCGCGCGGTTCCAGACTGTAGGGCCTAGAACAGCTCGGCCACTCCGGCCAGCTGCGTGTTTTTGCCCGAATACACCCACTGATGATTCGGATGGCCCAACTGAAGAATGTGTCAATCTCGGTTAGAACTTAGGGAGAAAAGAAACCGGAAGAGGTCCTCCTCATGATCCTCAAGTTCGCAAGATTAGACCTTCGGTGGCAGTTTATCAACTGAACATAGAAATCGTAAGCAGAGCAAAGAGTGAGTGTGTATCCAAATCATCACTGGAATAGCAGTTAGGAACATCAATCCACCACGCTATGTCCCTTATGAAATGAAATGATCGCATGGGATTGATGGCCGCAAGTCCCTACCAATGGAAGATCAGCCGCCAAGTTACATGTCTTCAGTTGACGCCACATTGGGCGACTTGTGTGTAGAGATGATGAAATGTTGATAAGGACAACGCAACACCCACTTCCTGGGCGATGAAAATCTCCAACCTGGTCGGGAATCGAAACCTAGCGCACTGTATGTCAGTCAGATGGGCTGACCAGTTTTCTTTGTTTTGTCGTGTTGATCATTATTGTTCTCGGCGTTTGGTCTCGGCCGACGTCACGTGACCCACGTTCAAGTTGATCGTTGAATACTTCACTCAGACTTTCTATTACAGAGAGCAGTCTGCCCTGAGACCGAACACGCTGAGTAACAGTGCCGGCGTCACTCAGCTAAGCAGGAGGGCGCTATGTACCGCGTACCACACACGCTACGGTTGCTTTCGGAGAGCAGATGCCTATATAAAACACTACACGAATAGCAAATGTTTCAGATACCTGGAATACACAAATTCGCTTAGTGTACATCTGCTGCAAGAAGGAGGGATGCGATCGCGGGCTGTGGCGACGCTGAGGAGGCCGTGTCTGACCTGCGACAAAGAATGTTGATGGGGCGTGGCCGGCGGGCACAGCTGGCGCTAACCGCGGCGCCTATTTTTACTCAGTGGACCGTGGCAGATGACGGCGCGCCCTGCTCCCAGCTGCCAGCCTCTGGGAACTGTCAGCAGTCCTCTCGGCGCTCAGCCGCGCTCATCACTCACACGGCAAGCCAACACACCATATCATTAATATTCGCTCACTTCTCTCTTTCCAGTACTACCCATTTTATGTTCGAATAATACAATCAACGAGCAAATGAAATTTCAATAAATTAAAGATGTCTTCTCATAATAAATACACTCACGGATAAAAAATCAGATCACCAAAAAGAATTAATGTAGAGTAATGAAATTTCGGGAATACATTTGTCTAGGTAACATACTGAAGTGATTAACATTGCAAGATCACAGGTAAGCGCGAGATAAGCAATAGCAAGAGCGAAATGCTGGTACATTAATAATCGGTGTAACGGCCAGAACGTTGAATGGAGGCATGCAAACGTGAATGCACTGTGTTGTGCATGTGTCAGATGTCAGTTTTTGGGATGGAATTCTTTGCCTGTTGCATTTTTCCTGAGCGTACAGGGAGGGTTAATGCTGTTTGTGGACCACGCTGGAGTTGTCGTCCGATTATGTCCTGTATGTGCTCGATTGGAGTCAGATCTGGTGAACGAGCAGGCCAAGGAAACATGTCGACACTCTGTACAGCATGTTGAGTTACAACAGCAGTACGTTTGCGAGCGTTATCATGTTGGAAAACACGCCCTGGAATGCTGTTCATGAATGGCAGCGCAACAGGTCGATTCACTAGACTGACGTACAAATTTGCACTCAGGGCGTGTAGGATAATCAAGGGAGTGCTCCCCTTGTCATATGAAATCGCATCGCCGGCCGGTGTGACCGAGCGGTTCTAGGCGCTTCAGTCCGGAACCGCGCCACCGCTACGGTCGCAGGTTCGAATCCTGCCTCGGGCATGGATGTGTGTGATGTCCTTAGGTTAGGTAGGTTTAAGTAGTTCTAAGTTCTAGGGGACTGATGACCTCAGATATTAAGTCCCATAGTGCTCAGAGCCATTTGAACCGTTTGAAATCGCATCCCATATCATAACTCCATGACTGTGTGGGTCCAGTGTGTCTAGCACGCACACAGGTTGGTTGCAAGTCCACAGCTGGCATCTTTCTAATGAACACACGTACGTCACTGGCACCGGGGCAAAACCAGCTTTCATCACAAAACACTAAAGACCTCCTCCCCGCCCTCCAATGAGCTCTCGCTCGACACTACTGAAGTCGTAGATGGCGATGGTTTTGGATCAGTAGAATGCACGCTACAGGACGCCTGGCTCGGAGCTGTACTTGAAGTAATTGATGTGTAACAGTTCGTTGCTGCTGCATACGCAGTACGATGCGCCAGATCCATACGTCGAACACAACGCTCTTCCCTCTCGGTAGTGCCACGTGGCCGTCCAGAGTCTGGTCTTCTGGCGACCGCACATTATGGTGATCACCGCTGCCAACAATCATGTGCAGTGGCTACATTCCGACTTCTCGTAGCCCTATGAAACTAACTTGTTCAAACTCAGTAAGGTGTTGATAATGGCGTCTTTGTCGCCTTAAAGGGATTTTTGACTAACATCAGCTCACCAGTCCAACCCCAAATGTAACTAAGGCTCCCGGTCGTTACAGCGTGTATTTAAAGCGAACCTGATTTGCACCCTTATAGTCTTATGCGACTGGAACAAAATCTGAATAGATATCATCTTTCACATGTAGAAACACACCTACTAACTTTCTTTTATGTCACACAACTCCTTCTTGGTTTTGAGATTTTGTCCGTCAGTTTATAAACTATGTCATGTACTTTCTCAGAAACACTTAACTCGTTACATCACACTTCTCAGCTTGACGCTATAGCGTCCTTAATGGTGGTCACAACATACAGTGTGTGGTCAAAAATATGGAAACGCCAAAAAAAATTTATTACTATGTCTAATGCGGTGTAGGAAAACTGTTGGAATTCAGAACAGTTTCCATTTGTCTTGTAATGGGTAAATAGAGGTCGTATATGGTCTCAAGGGAATCTTATACAATTCTTCTTGCAAAATAGTGACAAATTCCGGTAACGATGATGGAGAGGATAGCAATTACGCACCCTTATCACCAAACAAGGTCACAAAAGTCACAATAATACTGAGATTTACTGACTTTTGTTGCCAGGGGAGATGCAACAATTCCTCCTCGTTTTCTCTCCTGAACGATGCGGCTGTGTGATCAGGGGCTATGTCATCTTCGAACATATCTTCTCCACTGGGAAACAAACACTAGGGTAGACGTGATCGGTCTCTTTAGACAAAATGGTCGCATGATCGTGGCAGTAATGCAACCTTGCAAAGTAACAATGAGACTCGTGGAACACCACGATATGGCTGCCTAGATCATTACCGAACCCCCGTAATATTTCACCCTTGGGAGGCAAACTCGGTCAGAAGTAGGGAACACTGTGAAACAAGACTCATCTGACCAACTGACTTTCTTCTATTACTTCATAGACCAGGTTTTATGGCTTCAGCACCATGTTTTCCTGTTACCAGCATTTCCATGAGTGACGAGTGGTTTTAGAATTTCATCTCGCCCTGCAGTTCCCCGAATATATTCTTTTCAGGCTGACATGGTTCGCAAGAGCGACACTAACTTCTGCAGTGACTTTTGCAGCTGTTATCCTCTTGTTTTTCGTCACAATCGTCTTAAATGACAGTCTGTCACTTTCACTCAGCAGACACGTTCGTTCACGTTGTGACTTAGTGGATGACGTTTTTCGACTTCCCCTGCATGCGATATAAATCTTCAATCGAAGCCTTCTGAAACGCCAAACACTTTTTTTTAAAAAATCTCATTTTGTTCGTTTCAGTTCGTTGCATCTGCTCTGGGCGGAAGTCGCAAGACACCCGTTTCAGTTCGTCGTTGATCCATTAACTCAGTTTTTCTATTACAGAGGGCAGCTAACCCTCTGACCGAGCACGCTGAGCTACCGTGCCGGCAGCACTTCGGCTACCTCGATTACGGAAGCACCCACCCACCGCACGAGCACCAACAATTTACAATTTGAACTCGCTTAGTTCCGACATAAAGCACTCCCAGCTACACGGAATACTGTTCTGACCACGACTGACACTTGAGGACATCGTACAGGTGCCTTAAGTGGACAAATACAACAGCGCAACCTGCATTTATGTTAAAGCATACATTTCGCGCGTTGTTCCCATATTTTTGTACAGTAACTGTACATTCAAGCAACAAGGGAAATTTCAATAAATGGAAGATGCATTAACACAATGGAAATAAACTATATCATATAATTTCTTAAGAAACACAACAAGACTGTTTATTTACACAATACTGCTCAGCTTAACACTATAGCGTCCTTAATACTTCTTCACAATATAACTGCACTTGAGTACAGAGGTGATATAGGATCAATACATCATGAGATGTCATTTCTGTTTTAGAACCGTTTTCAAACGTCCTTGCAATTTACCAAAGAATTTGGCGACGTACTCAGGTCCACTTACTTCTCATTCCTTCTTCAGTCTCTTTTTCACATCCTGTTTCAAGTCTGTTGCCGTGCCTCTGATCCGTCCATCGAGTTTCCACACCATTAATTCTATAACGCACTAAAATCTGGCGACTGAAGATGCTTGAAAATAACTTTAGGACAGTTATCAAGAAACCAATAATTTGCAGATAACAATGTGTCATTGTCCTGAAAAGATTTCAGTATAAATCTAATGTCCTATTTTCTGCCCAAATTTTTCTAGAGAATTTTTAAGATATCTCTTTTTGGTTTACGCGGTGTCAGTTAAAGTAATATCTCCTACAAGTAACGATATTCAGCCCCATATTAAAACACTCCTCCCCCCGTGTTCTACAGTAGTTTACAAATGTTTAGCTGGCAACTCGCCTCTACATCTATTAGGGCGTCCTGAAAAGTAATGCCTCGGATTTTTTGTGTGAAATCTCTTAAAGCTATTCAAATAAACCAAACTTCATTAGCATTCTGTATCTTTAGTCTTCATAACTACGTGTTTGGAGCCCTCTTCCGCTAGAGGACTCCGAACTGCAACTTGTAACATGACGATGTGTAAGGTAACTATGTCTGTGCGTGAAAAACAGAGTGCTGTAATCGAGTTTCGAATTCGAAGGCATCGTTCACCCTCTCCTTCAGTATGGCGTTGACAGCCTACACATGAGCGCTGCGACGTATGCAACAACCCGAGACCGCGGATTCACTGTCATCGTTCATCCTCCATACAGCCCCAACTTGTCCCATCCGATTTTCATCTGTCACCAAACCTCAAAGAACCCTTTCGAGGGCTTCACTTTGATGGTGATGAATCGGTGCAAGCAGAGATGAGGTTGCGTCTCCGTCAAGAAAGTCAGACATTCGACACTGACCGTCTCAACCAATTGGTCTCGGAGAAATGTATTTGGCGTCATGTTGACTATGTTGAGAAATAAACATATAGACAAGAAGAATAAAGATATAGAATGTTAATAACGCTTGTTTCATTTAAAAAGCTTTAAAAGATTTTACATAGAGTTCGTAGGAGTTACTTTCCAGCACACCCTCGTACATCTACAGGGTGTTACAAAAAGGAACGGCCAAACTTTCAGGAAACATTCCTCACACACAAATAAAGAAAAGATGTTATATGGACATGTGTCCGGAAGCGCTTAATTTGCATGTTGGAGCTCATTTTAGTTTCGTCAGTATGTACTGTACTTCCTCGATTCACCGCCATGATTTCATACGGGATACTCTACCTGTGCTGCTAGTACGACACAACATGTGTTTCACGATGGAGCTCCTGCACATTTCAGTCGAAGTGTTCGTACGCTTCTCAACAACAGATTCGGTGACCGATGGATTGGTAGAGGCGGACCAATTCCATGGCCTCCACGCTCTCCTGAACTCAACCCTCTTGACTTTCATTTATGGGGGCATTTGAAAGCTCTTGTCTACGCAACCCCGGTACCAAATGTAGAGACTCTTCGTGCTCGTATTGTGGACGGCTGTGATACGATACGCCATTGAAAGCTCTTGCCGGCCGGTGTGGCCGTGCGGTTCTAGGCGCTTCAGTCTGGAGCTGCGTGACCACTACGGTCGCAGGTTCGAATCCTGTCTCGGGCATGGATGTGTGTGATGTCTTTAGGTTAGTTAGGTTTAAGTAGTTCTAAGTTCTAGGGGACTGATGACCTCAGATGTTAAGTCCCATAGTGCTCAGAGTCATTTGAACCGTTTGTCAGTACATACTGACGAAACTAAAATGAGCTCTAACATGCAAATTAAGCGTTTCCGGACACATGTCCACATAACATCTTTTCTTTATTTGTGTGTGAGGAATGTTTCCTGAAAGTTTGGCCGTACCTTTTTGTGACACCCTGTATATGACTACTCTGCAATTGACACTTAAGTGCTTGGCCAAGGGTTCATCGAACCACTTTCACACCATTTCTCTACCTTTCCACTCCCGAACAGTGCGTGGGAAAAATGAACACACAAATATTTCCGTAAGAGTTCTGATTTCTGTTATTTTATCAGGATGATAATTCCTCTCTATGTAAGCTGGCGTCAACAAAATATTCTCGTATTCAGAGGAGAAAGTTGGTGATTTAAATTTTGTGAAAATATTTCGCCGCAACGAGGAACGCCTTTACTTTTATTATTACCACCCCAATTATTGTACCATATCCGTGACATTCTCTCCCCTGTTTCGCGATAATATAAATCGAGCACCCCTTTTGTGAGCTCTTTCCATGGCTCCGTCAATAAGTTCCGATAAGAATCCCTTACAGCACAGCAATACCCTAGGACGGACAAGCATAGGGTAGGGAGCCCATTGGAGTTGTAGCATCTTCTAAGTATTTTGTCAATAAAACACAGTATTTGGTTCCCCTCCTTCACAAAATTATCTGTGTGACTGTTCCAACTTAAGCTGTTTGTAATTGTTACCCCTAGGTATTGAGTTGAACTGACAGCCTTTAGATTTGCATGATACATCGCGTAACCGAAATTTAAGATTTCTATTAGTGCTCATGTGGATGACCTCACACTTTTCGTTAATTAGAGTCAATTTCCACTTTTTACACCATGCAGGTATTTGTATAAATCATTTTGCAATTAGTTTTGATCCTCTGGTCACTTTATTAGACGGTAAATGACAGCATCATCTGCAGTCTAAGATGTCTGCTCAGATTGTATCCAAAATAATTTTTATTGATTAGGATGAGCAGAGGGCCTATGACACTCCCTTGGGAAAGTCAAATATCAATTCTGTTTTACTCCACGACTTCCGTCCTTTAATACAAACTGTGATCTTCCAAAGAGGAAATCGCGAATTCAGTTGCACAACTAAGACGATTATTTAGTCTTTCGCCGCACCATAGTTTTTCCGTCTGTTCAAACTATGTTGAACTGGATCCCTTCAGTAAATAAAATGTCATTGAAGCACTCTGATCGTTTACTTTTTTAACGTGATCTTACGCGAACGGGAAGTTTTGGCTTCGGTTCACTTTGGTCATGTATGTCTCTCTTCTTGCTACCCTTCTCTGATACAGTTGATTCACTTTCCTGCTTGCCGCATTCGAGGATTACGCTTAATCTTTCTTTTAACATCCCCAACCGTACTTTTGCATACATTCAGCAAAGGAGCAATATAACTTTGACTGAGAGTCTTCGTACGGTGAAAGATGAGAAGCTGACGCTGTTGGACCGTTGCGTTAATTCCATCGTGGTTATTCCATTCCATTCCATGTATGCAAGTCCGTAGTAACACCTCACAGTACTTCTTAATATCACACTCACTTCAATGTCATAGTTATTCACCGTTACCAAGCAGTGACTTTCAAAAACGTGTTCAACCCTGCGCCGGAATTACATAATGTGTACGAGTACAAGTTGTGACGCATGAATGTCGTCATATGGAAGTTTTTATCTGGCTGTGCATAGTGCATAGATGGCCAATTCGGTTGAGGCGACCGCTCGCTTAAAGTGTGAAATCCGGGTTCGAGTACCACTCCGGCACAAACTTTCACTGTCGCCATTCCATTATACAGCTGATGGTTGTCCATATTCACAAATGTGAAACCATTTCACATACGTGAGGATGAACCTACGACTTCCAGAGTTGCGTTGTGTCACGTGGCCAGTCTGCTCTGAAACTGTCTGCCAACATATTTCAGAATATTTGATAGTCATTTCCCTTGATCATATGTACGATAACAGACGGTGGATGTAATAACTGCTATGGAGCTTCAGTACCTCTAGTGACTATTCTTTTTGTTGGTGTTTGCTCACATCTCTTTTCTAATATGGTGAGGGGACTACTCAGTTGGAAGCGTACCCGCTGACTAGCGAAACATAAGGAGGAGTTGGCTACCATAAAAATGTTCCAAATCCGAGTCGAAGTCGCAGAACGAGCGTTCCGTTCTCTCTCATTGTTCGCTACCCAGACAGAACTTGGGAAGGCCGCTGTCTGTCAAGAAAACACAATGTTCTTCGCTGAAGCGTTTTAGAAAGATAAGAGATCTCTAGCCAGGTATCGCTTCGCAGAGGTCCATGTGAATTTTCGTTACTCGAAATAATTTTCGGTTTCAGCTTTAAGAATCTTGCGTTCTCGTTGGTTCTTGTATTTTTTCGTAGAACAAGCAGTTTGTCGGTCGCGCCTACATTTCAGGCTTCTTACACGTTCTTTTGAGTATTGCACCATGTAGTGGACAGATTTTCTGCCCTCCTCCCGACCTCAAACCACTATTGGTAGAAAATAGTATAAATCCGCATGAGTAGGAGGTTTTCTAACATTTTTACTTAAATTTTATTTTATTGGCCAGGGAGTTCCTATTCTGGCGACAAACTAGCCAAGTTGCAAAGGAATACTTCTAGTTAGGTTTTGGAGCCTAAGGACAGACTCTACTGTACGACTGGCGAGCCGAGCCTTGCGGATGCACGGAGAGATGTTTCCACTTGATTACCGAGGGCAGAGAAAGACCTAAACATTGAATAGCCAGCCGCTACTGCTGTAACATTACGCACTCTATTGCGAGTACGGTAAGATGCTTCATCGCTGCAATCGGCAGTTCCGTAAATGCGCGATAATAATCCACTTCGTCAGGAGCCCTTATTCCGTTTTAATGCTTGGCTGCCAGTTAGTTTGCTTTCAGTACGCGCTTGGCGATCTCACTGGTTTTCGATACTATTTTTCCATGTTCTTCCTGTAATTTACTAACCATGCTTACAGTCACTGGTAGTATTCGTAATATTAGCTGCATAACTTTGTGTTTATCGTGCCCAGCTGCCTGTGCCAAGGTTGCAGTTCTCTACTAGAACCCACTTGTTCAGGTTTTTAATGTTCAGTGGTTTATATCAGTGAGTAGCTCATGTGTTTTTCTTTACGAGAATAAATCTTATTGTTGTAGTGACCACTAGTTTTTGTTATGGATTAGATGATCCCTCGTCTCATTAATATGTCTATATGTTTGGTGTGGTACCTATGTCGCCATGTTTGACTGGGCCACCCCTGTTAATTTCCATCCTGTAAGACGTTTCCGTTGCTCGACATTATAATTCCTTCTGTTAATTTGTATGACCATATGGGGTGCTTCCCTTCTCTGTAGCTTACCAGAAACAGGATTTTAGCATCATAGGGGTATGTAAAACAGCACAACCGTCACCTGACAGTTGGTACTGTAAAACTGATATTGAATGGAATGTAGATGATTTTATTAAGTTTCCAATCCATCCACAAGTTTAGGAAAATTATCTTAACCATAACCAAAATTGTCATTTCAATGTAATCGTGTTATCTTCGTGAGGTGAAAAGAAGCGTTTCGTAAACACATTTACGGAAAAAACCTGCCGAATTCCAAACATAATTCAATTCCGGTTAACATCAGTATTTCTGGAACGCATTCATTAACCTTACTAACACTGTTCACTATGTTGCTTGCCAGGATAGATGGAAGCCTCTAGCCCTATTGACAAGTGGATATGAATTATTCAGGAAGTTCTCATTACTGCAGTGCACAAGTGTGGAAGGCTTGAGATGGACATCGACAGCATACTGAGAAATCTAGTTATGGATGAGCACCATAACTCTGAAAATATAAGATAAAAAAATACTATAATCCACAAAGGACGAAGTCTCTGCTGATCACATATAAAAACGGAAGCAAAGATGGTCCACTGTACTTACGAAAGGTATCTGCAGCATATTGTCTTTGTTTATGGAATATTAATGGTTAATCCAGTAAGTTACAGAATATTTAAGCAATTTTTAGCACCATGCGTAAAGTCGTCGAATATGTCAGAGAAGGAAGGCCCGTATCACCATAGTTACACACCATTATAATGAATCACAGAGGAAATCTACGCTCGTATCCAAAATTTTTCAGTTTCG
The DNA here is from genome assembly GCF_021461395.2 of Schistocerca americana. Lineage (NCBI taxonomy): Eukaryota > Metazoa > Arthropoda > Insecta > Orthoptera > Acrididae > Schistocerca > Schistocerca americana. The sequence continues at coordinate 735,876,204 of NC_060130.1, read as the reverse complement.
TGAAATAACATGTAATCGAATGTCTGCTTACAGATAGGCAAGACAAAAATTTAGTTCGATATTATTGAATAAACTGCATTTTTTATTTAATATAGAATAGAGTAATTGAAATATATCGCTACCAGTCGTGTTATTCGCTTTCATTACTATATAATAAGACATAACACAGTTCATATTCTACTACTTACAGAATATACGTGACATGGAGGCTTCAGTGACCGTTAAAACAAACTAATAATTCTTGACAGTTCCATTTCTGTTGTATTTTTTATTGTATATTATTAATTCCAGCAAGTTCGAAAATTTATGGGAGTAATTGGTTCCCGTTACTAATGGTTACACCATATATGAAAAAAAATTAAAGCTATGGATGCAAATTTAACTGGGTTCGAAACTTTATGACAAGTCAAATTTTACTCTTCCCGTTGTGTGTCATTTCGTTGTAGATGTTCCATTGCAATAAGGGCCTAGTAGTTCTGACTATTGACTGACAATGTCATCTCATTTATCAATAATACTAACTAGCCATTCATGTAGTTTCTCTGCGAAACTGACAAAGACGTTCTGTCTTCGCTAAAAGACATTGTCTCCGTGGTCGCGTGACAGTAGTTCAGCAACTGGCTGTGTGCCCTTGCCACACGGATGTGCAATGCCGACGTTTCAGCTGTAGTCGTACAGGAGCGGAGTGCACCTGAAACGGCCGTTTTCGCTGGAGCACCGTAAACTTTTATGACGGGCAAGCAGTGTCACGCTTTCCACAGTTGCAGCTACTCTCCCCGTGAGCACCGCTGACCTGCGGTCAGCAGCTGGCACCAGCCCTGTTGCGAGATAACACCAACTCCAGCACGCGCGCGCGAACATACTTTCATGCAGCAGTGTGAATTCGAGGAACAGTCACTAACATCCTCTGATCGGAGACTGTCTCTGCAAAATGAAAGATTTACAGTAGTAGACAGAAAGAGGCTTACAACTGCCGTTATAGCATAACTGCCCTGTATTTACGTTTAGAACCTTAAAAGCTAAATATGGTTACGAGTTTCGTGGATTTTGCATTCTTACTACTGAGTGTTGCTCGTATACTAAGTTTCACTAGATACGCATAAGGACACTTACGTAAATTACTTTGCATGTTTGTAGGGTGGCGGGTGAATTAATAATCTAATTAATAACATCTTCACCGTTCACAAGCCACAAAGCGATGGAGAACATACTGACCATAATATCCAGCCTGCAGATTCACATTACTCGTTGCGTTCACTGAAAGGAAATGTTCCTACTTGCTATTTACTCAGCAGGATCAGGAACTGAGACCATAAATAAATAAAAGTTCTGAGTAACAACTGTGTAACATATTTATTAAACTCCACACACACACACACACACCCATATATATATATATATATATATATATATATATATATATATATATATATATATATTGTGGTTCATGGTGTGGGTTCCTGTAGTCATGTCCTAGTTCATGAACCACGGGCAACGTATGAGTGGCCAAGTAAGTGGTCCCGACAGTCGGGATACCAGTCACTTTGGAATAAGGCTGGGCATCTCGGACATATTCTGAGTTTTGGTCACCTTTGTGCTCATACGACAAAGACTACCAAATCCACCGGTTAGTCCCTCAACCGTTAGGGGTAAAAATCAATGGGACTCGGGGCAAGTAAGGCTAGCAACCTGCTTCCCTGGTACTTTAAATATGATGCTGGCAACAATCAGAGCAAAATGCCTCGGACCTTTGGAGGCGACGGAGTCCCACCTCTAACTGACAAACCAGGGACTCCTAAGATACGACTTGGCAAACAAATGGTAATGAGATGGGGAGCTATTAATATCAATGGGGGCTACTCTGGGAAGAAGGTAGAGCTGGCAGAGGCTGCAAGTAAGATGGGGCTGGACATCTTAGCTGTCAGTGACATTCGTGTAAGGGGTGAGAAAGAAGAGGAAGTGGGAGAATGCAAGGTCTACCTGTCAGGAGTCAAAGCAGGAATAGCACAATGGGGTGTAGGGCTTTACATCAGGAAAGAAATGGAACCCAGCGTAGTTGCAATAAGGTATGTAAACGAACGACTGATGTAGATAGATTTGACAGTGTCTAGCAAGAAAATTAGGATTGTGTCAGTATATTCGCATTGTGAAGGGACAGATCAAGATAAGATGGATAGTTTTTATGAGGCACTCAGTGATGTAGTTGTTAGAGTAATGGACAAGGACAGTGTTCTGCTCATGGGTGATTTTAACGCCAGGATTGGAAATCGAACAGAAGGGTATGAAAAGATTATGGGTAAATTTGGAGAGGATATGGAGACCAACAGGAACGGGAAACAACTCTTGGATTTCTGTGCCAGTATGGGCTTAGTAATCACAAACTCCTTTTTTAAACGTAAGAACATTCACCGGTATACTTGGGAAGGCAGGGGAACTAGATCTGTCATCGACTATATAATAATAGATCAGGAATTCAGGAAGGCTGTGAGGGACGCACGTGTATTCAGGGGATTCTTTGATGACACTGATCATTATTTAATCTGCAGTGAAATTGGGATTGTGAGGCCGAAAGTGCAGGAGGTCAGGTCCATATGTAGGAGGATAAGAGTGAAGAAACTTCAGGATAAGGAAATCAGGCACAAGTACATAACAGCGATCTCAGAAAGGTACCAGTTAGTTGAATGTAGTCAATTACAGTCATTGGAAAAGGAATGGACAAGGTACAGGGACACAGTACTAGAAGCGGCTAAAGAATGCCTTGGAACAGTAGTGTGTAGAAGTAGGATGAAGCAAACAGCTTGGTGGAATGACACAGTCAAGGCAGCCTGTAAAAGGAAAAATGAGGCGTATCAAAAATGGCTACATACTAGAACTAAGGTAGACAGAGAACGTTATGTTGAAGAAAGAAACAAAGCCAAACAGATAATTGCAGCATCCAAGAAGAAATATTGGGAAGACTTCGGACACAGGTTGGAGACTATGGGTCAAGCTGCTGGAAAACCATTCTGGAGCGTAATTAGCAGTCTTCGAAAGGGAGGTAAGAAGGAAATGACAAGTATTTTCGACAGGTCAGGAAAACTGCTGGTGAATTCTGTGGATGCCTTGGGCAGATGGAGGGAATGTTTTGAAGAGTTGCTCAATGTAGGTGAAAATACGATCAGTAATGTTTCAGATTTCGAGGTAGAATGGGATAGGAATGATGATGGAAATAGGATCACGTTTGAGGAAGTGGAGAAAATGGTCAATAGATTTCAGTGCAATAAAGCAGCTGGGGTGGATGAAATTAAGTCGGAACTCATCAAATACAGTGGACAGTCAGGTCTTAAATGGCTACACAGGATAATTGAAATGGCCTTGGAGTCGGGACAGGTTCCATCAGACTGGACAGAAGCAGTAATCACACCAATCTTTAAACATGGAAACAGAAAAGATTGTAACAACTACAGAGGTATCTCTTTAATCAGCGTTGTGGGTAAAATCTTCTCAGGTATTGTTGAAAGGAAAGTGCGAGTATTAGTAGAGGACCAATTGGATGAAAATCAGTGTGGGTTTAGGCCTCTTAGAGGTTGTCAGGACCAGATCTTTAGCTTACGGCAAAGTATGGAGAAGTGTTATGAGTTGAACAGGGAATTGAATCTATGCTTTATAGATCTAGAAAAGGCATATGACCGGGTTCCTAGGAGGAAGTTATTGTCTGTTCTACGAGATTATGGAATAGGAGGCAAACTTTTGCAAGCAATTAAAGGTCTTTACATGGATAGTCAGGCAGCAGTTAGAGTTGACGGTAAATTGAGTTCATGGTTCAGTGTAGTTTCAGGGGTAAGACAAGGCTGCAACCTGTCTCCACTGTTGTTCATATTATTTATGGATCATATGTTGAAAACAATTGACTGGCTGGGTGAGATTAAGATATGTGAACACAAAATAAGCAGTCTTGCATATGCGGATGACTTAGTTGTGATGGCAGATTCGATTGAAAGTTTGCAAAGTAATATTTCAGAGCTAGATCAGAAATGTAAGGACTATGGTATGAAGATTAGCATCTCCAAATCGAAAGTAATGTCAGTGGGAAAGAAATATAAACGGATTGAGTGCCAAATACGAGGAACAAAGTTAGAACAGGTGGACGGTTTCAAGTACTAAGGATGCATATTCTCACAGGGTGGCAACATAGTGAAAGAACTGGAAGCGAGGTGTAGCAAAGCTAATGCAGTGAGCGCTCAGCTACGATGTACTCTCTTCTGCAAGAAGGAAGTCAGTACCAAGACTAAGTTATCTGTGCACCGTTCAATCTTTCGACCAACTTTGCTGCATGGGAGCGAAAGCTGGGTGGATTCAGGTTACCTTATCAACAAGGTTGAGGTTACGGATATGAAAGTAGCTAGGATGATTGCAGGTACTAGTAGATGGGAACAATGGCAGGAGGGTGTCCACAATGAGGAAATCAAAGAAAAACTGGGAATGAACTCTATAGATGTAGCAGTCAGGGGGAACAGGCTTAGATGGTGAGGTCATGTTACACGCATGGGAGAAGCAAGGTTACCCAAGAGACTCATGGGTTCAGCAGTAGAGAGTAGGAGGAGTCGGGCCAGACCAAGGTGAAGGTACCTGGATTCGGTTAAGAAATGATTTTGAAGTAATAGGTTTAACATCAGAGGAGGCACCAATGTTAGCACTGAATAGGGTATCATGGAGGAACTTTTTAAAGGGGCCTATGCTCCAGACTGAACTCTCAAAGGCATAGTCAGTCTTAAATGATGATATATATATATATATATATAGGGTGTTACAAAAAGGTACGGCCACACTTTCAGGAAACATTCCTCACACACAAAGAGAGAAAATATGTTATGTGGACACGTGTCCGGAAACGCTTACTTTCCATGTTAGGGCTCATTTTATTACTTCTCTTCAAATCATATTAATCACGGAATGGAAACACACAGCAACGGAACGTACCAGCGTGACTTCAAACACTTTGTTACAGGAAATGTTCAAAATGTCCTCCGTTAGCGAAGATACATGCATCCACCCTCCGTCGCATGGAATCCCTGATGCGCTGGTGCAGCCCTGGAGAATGGCGTATTGTATCACAGCCGTCCACAATACGAGCACGAAGAGTCTCTATATTTGGTACCGGGGTTGCGTAGACAAGAGCTTTCAAATGCCCCCACAAATGAAAGTCAAGAGGGTTGAGGTCAGGAGAGCGTGGAGGGCATGGAATTGGTCCGCCTCTACCAATCCATCTGTCACCGAATCTGTTGTTGAGAAGCATACAAACACTTCGACTGAAATGTGCAGGAGCTCCATCGTGCATGAACCAGATGTTGTGTCGTACTTGAAAAGGCACATGTTCTAGCAGCACAGGTAGAGTATCCCGTATGAAATCATAACAAAAAATGGTTCAGATGGCTCTGACCACTATGGACTTATCATCTTAGGTCATCAGTCCCCTAGAACTTAGAACTACTTAAACCTAACTAACCTAAGGACATCACACACATCCATGCCCGAGGGAGGATTCGAACCTGCGACCGTAGCAGCCCCGCGGTGAAATCATAACAACATGCTCCATTGAGCGTAGGTGGAAGAACATGGGGCCCAATCAAGACATCACCAACAATGCTTGCCCAAACGTTCACAGAAAATCTATGTTGGTTATGTGATTGCACAACTGCGTGCAGATTCTCGTCAGCCCATACATGTTGATTGTGAAAATTTACAATTTGATCACGTTGGAATGAAGCCTCATCCGTAAAGAGAACATTTGCACTGAAATGAGGATTGACACATTGTTGGATGAACCATTCGCAGAAGTGTACCCGTGGAGGCCAATCAGTTGCTGATAGCGCCTGCACATGCTGTACATGTTACGGAAACAACTGGTTCTCCCGTAGCACTCTCCATACAGTGATGTGGTCAACGATACCTTGTACAGCAGCAACTTCTCTGACGCTGACATTAGAGTTATCGTCAACTGCACGAAGAATTGCCTCGTCCATTGCAGGTGTCCTCGATGTTCTAGGCCTTCCCCAGTCGAGAGTCATAGGCTGGAATGTTCCGTGCTCCCTAAGACGCTGATCAATTGCTTCGAACGTCTTCCTGTCGGGACGCCTTCGTTCTGGAAATCTGTCTGGATACAAACGTATCGCGCCACGGCTATTGCCCTGTGCTAATCCATACATCAAATGGGCATCTGCCAACTCCGCATTTTTAAACATTTCACTGACTGCAAAACCACGTTCGTGATGAACACTAACCTGTTGATGCTACGTACTGATGTGCTTGATGCTAGTACTGTAGAGCAATGAGTCGCATTTCAACACAAGCACCGAAGTCAACATTACCTTCCTTCAATTGGGCCAATTGGCGGTGAATCGAGGAAGTACAGTACATACTGACGAAACTAAAATGAGCTCCAACATGAAAATTAAGCGTTTCCGGACACATGTTCACATAACATCTTTTCTTTATTTGTGTGTGAGGAATGTCTCCTGAAAGTTTGGCCGTACCTTTTTATAACACCCTGTATACAGTGTGAGTCACCTAACATTACCGCTGGATATATTTCGTAAACCACATCAAATACTGACGAATCGATTCGACAGACCGAACGTGAGGAGAGGGGCTAGTGTAATTGGTTAATACAAACCATAAAAAAATGCACGGAAGTATGTTATTTAACATAAATCTACATTTTTTTAAATAGAACCCCGTTAGTTTTGTTATCAGATCTGAACATATAAACAAATACGTAATCATTGCCGTTTGTTGCATTGCAAAATGTTAACTACATCCGGAGATATTGTAACCTAAAGTTGACGCTTGAGTACCACTCCTCCGATGTTCGATCGTGTGTATCGGAGAGCACCGAATTACGTAGGGATCCAAAGGGAACGGTGATGGACCTTAGATACAGAAGAGACTGGAACAGCACATTACGTCCACATAATAACACCTTTTTATTGGTCTTTTTCACTGATGCACATGTACATTACCATGAGGGGTGAGGTACACGTACACACGTGGTTTCCGTTTTCAATTACGGAGTGGAATAGAGTGTGTCCCGACATGTCAGGCCAATAGATGTTCAATGTGGTGGCCATCATTCCCTGGCGTAATGAATGTCGTACACGCCGCAGTACATCTGGTGTAATGTCGCCGCAGGCTGCCACAATACGTTGTTTCATATCCTCTGGGGTTGTAGGCACATCACGGTACACTTTCTCCTTTAACGTACCCACAGAAAGAAGTCCAGAGGTGTAAGATCAGGAGAACGGGCTGGCCAATTTATGTGTCCTCTACGTCCTATGAAACGCCCGTCGAACAACCTGGCAAGGGTCAGCCTATTGTTAATTGCAGAATGTGCAGGTGCACCATCATGCTGATACCACATACGTCGACTCGTTTCCAGTGGGACATTTTCGAGCAACGTTGGCAGATCATTCTGTAGAAACGCGATGTATTTTGCAGCTGTTTGGGTCCCTGCAATGAAGTGAGGACCAATGAGGTGGTCGCCAATGATTCCGCACCATACATTTACAGTCCACGGTCGCTGTCGCTCTACCCATCTGAGCCAGCAAGGATTGTCCACGGACCAGTAATGCATGTTCCGTAGATTCACTGCCCCGTGGTTTGTGAAACCCGCTTCATCGGTAAGCAGGTAGAACTGCAACGCATTCTCTGTTAATGCCCATTGACAGAATTGCACTCGATGATTAAAGTCATCACCATGTAATTGCTGATGTAGCGACACATGAAGCGGGTGAAAGCGGTGACGGTGCAGTATGTGCATGACACTACTTTGACTCAGTCCACCGGCTCTTGCAATGTTCCGTGTACTCATGTGTGGGTTCATGGCAACAGCAACTAACACACCAACTGCACCCGCTTCTCCTGTGACGGGCCTGTTACGGACCCGTTTGCGTGCTACGACCATACCTGTTGCATACAGTTGGCGGTAGATGTTTTGCTATGTGCGGCATGTTGGATGCTCTCTGTCCGGGTACCGTTCTGCATACACCCTGCAGGTTTCAGCTGCATTTCGTCAACACTCGGCATAGATGAGTATCATCTCCGCCTTTTCAGAGTTCGAATACACCATGGTCACAGTTCCTACAACACTACACTATCACAGACGTCTGGTAACACGGTGTACTACAGTTGGTCTTCGTGCGGAGACGAATGCAGAATAACAATAGCAGCAAGCGCTACATGCCGACACTGCGACAGCTAGACCAAACCACAACAGTGCACTACAGCCACACTCGTGAACACGGTCTTCATCGTAAACATGTCCCTGCAGATGCTGCTCGCCGACCGTAGCCCGTGTTTGTTACAACACGCAACTGAACGTCGGAGGTTTCAAGTGTCAACTTTAGGTTACAATATCTCCGGATGTAATTAACAATTTACAATGCAACAAACGGCACTGATTACGTATTTGTTTATATGTTCAGATGTGCTAACAAAACTAACGTGGTTCCATTTAAAAAAACGTATGTTTGTGTTAAAAAACATACTTCCGTGCATTTTTGTATGGTTTGTATTAACCAATTACACTAGCGCCTCTCCTCACGTTCGGTCTATGCAATCGGTTCGTCAGTATTTGATGTGGTTTACGAAATACATCCAGCGGTAACGTTAGGTGACTCACCTTATATATATATATATATATATATATATATATATATATATATATATATATATATATATTCCTGATAATAATTATAATATTTCTGTCGGAACCAGCACTATTAGCAGTTCAGTGGCGACCTCTGCGGGAAGTTCCAAGTAATATGGTCTAACGCCCCGACTTCTAATCATCAAAGTTAATTGCTCGCCTTTAAAGTGGAAAATAATCTCGCCACTTGCCCCACTTGGCAAGCGGTTTTGTCAGCACTACGGGCGGCACACCGACAGTTACTTCCGTGAAATCTAAGAGATCCAGGACGATGTACAGATCTCGCGAGTTCACTGCCTTACCGAAAACACTTTTGGTAGCAGCCTGGCTGTGACGTCATCCGAAGCAAAGCATACGCAGGCGTTTGACTGACGTGGACACCTTGATATCTCGGTACGAAGTGTCTGTTCTCGCTGCTTCTCAGGCTGTATTTATGTATGAGCGCAGCAGACACCTGCTATCAACCGCTATAGGCACAGGTAGTATCATGTAAATGGCCCCTTTCTTCAACACGTAATAACTAATATCTCTGTCGTTTGATAATTTACAATCTTCTTAATTTTTATATAATTAAAGTTTGTTTTAGTTATTGAAAAAGTTTTAGCTCGACTGCATTTAAACTTTGATGTCTAGAATTTTTAGAACAGGACCGACAGTGCAACATGACCTCTCAGCTACCTCTTTTAGATTCCTTATGATGATTGTTATTTACAGTAAAGTCTTGAAACTTGGTACGGCTATGTTATTTCATCAATGTAATCAGGTGCTTTAATTAGAACTTTACATCATAAATGCAAGTGATACTTAATCCATATTTCATTCCAAATATACTTTTTAGTAAATGACTTTAAAACTATTAGGGGCAGCTTATTGGTGTTACTGATTTAGTGGTTTTATATCAAACTGAGGCTACACACGAATTTTCATCTTTCTGAGTCAAATATTTAGCACCATCAGCTCTTTGAATGAAACGCCTATTTTCACGAAAATATTGCAGCGATCAATCTCAGACTTGCTTTGATTATGACATATATTTGCACATTATGAACAATATATTGCATTCTAGATTCATTATTTGGCGCCCTTTATTTTTTTCTTCAAACAATATTTTTAGCAAAACTTAGTCACCTGATCATTCTGTTACTTAACAGTTTTAACATTAATATACTAAAGCACATCCTGTCAATGTCTTGAAAACTTATTTTAATTTATCATTTCATTCTTAGATTATAGCGTAGTAATCTGTATATTACGCACAGGCGCGTTTTGATGACGTGACGCTACAAACAGTGAACTGAGTGAAGTCCCGGCACACTCGCTTGCCTCTGTATCTCTCACTACGATACAGCGCTTGTTTCACCATACCACCCCCTATTTAATTTTGTGAAAAAATGTATTTTTACGTTTATTGTTAGAAACAAGTTGTGTTACTATAGCTAACCTCTTTTAAATGAAATTGATTTACGCAAAATTTTCCTTAATACTACCCCCACAGAATTAACCACATACACTTCGGGAAACATGACATAATGCATTTTTAGAAATCATGTACATTAATAACGTAGGAGCATGAAATAAAATTTTCGATTATTACAAAACCAATCTTGTAATTTACATTTTTCAATCTTACCTGAAAAAGAAACACACAAAATCTTTTCGATTTTCTGCACTCGCTCATTTAATCACAATTGTAGGCACCATGGCGTGTGTGTCCATACGAATCACTTTCACTAAAACACTTAAAGTAGAGGGTGGGAAGCCACTACGCCGGTCTTCACGATACTCCATTACATAAAGACAAAGGGGAGAAGTCACTGTGGTACGGGTCCTTCTTGCTTCCTTCTCCAACACAGCTTGTAAGCTGCTTCTCATGAAGCCTCTATGTCCCTGAGATAAAATAGCCTCAGGTTCTGCTCTCAACTTACATCTAAGGGAGGACGAAACACATCCAATATTCTGTTTTCTTTCTTTAATTTAAGTAAACAGTTGAGAAGTTATCAGAAAGAATTTATCTTTTTTCTTTTCTTAAAAAAATTATTATTTGAAAACTAGTATTAACTTTCTTTAAATGAATGTTGGCATTACGTCACTTCACCAAATCGTGACGTTTTACTTAATTATTAAGCGTGAATTACGAACTTTACAATTCTTTTTTAACCATTGCTATTATGCTTTGAAAGTCAACGTAGTTTTTTAAAGTAATCACATTTTGGGCTGGTTTGCAATGTACTTCATTACCTTAGAGGTTGCTTTACTTAAAAAATTGAATAACCTTGGTAGGTTCTATCTTCCACATGGCTGAATTAACGTATGGATTAGTATGCTAAAGAAGCCATTTGTTCGATAGCAGTTGCTTTGCTTTGCAACCCACATAATCAAATTGCTGTTTTATTATACTATACCAATACTCTACAATTTTAATTTCTTAACAAATTCGTTTACCTGTATTGTTGTTTGTATGTGTCAATATATGTCTGTTAATTGACCATCTGCCTTAAGCAAGATTACCTGTTACTAATCCTTTTTACGAGAGGTGAGGGAATTACTCATCAAATTTTCCTCCATTTAACCATATATGTCAACCTACTTACTTCATTACTCCTGTTTCAATTTTCCTTTACCCATATATTCTGACGATTCTTCTCCCTTTCATTTTCGTCAGCCTACAGACATAATTATTTACATATATTTCTGCTGTGATCCTCACACCACTTCGTCACATCTCCTTTATTTAATATCAAAACGCTTTGGCTTGCCTCTAGTGGCACCATTTTATTACCTTCTCTTACCTATAGACAATCTTACTTCCAACTGAAAATTATTAATTTGTGCAGTGTTTCTTGTTTCAGATTTTAGGAATTTCCAGCTTCAATTACTTTTCTTAACGTAAAGTATCTGTATTTTACAGTTACTGATCCTTTTTGTGTATCCCATTTATTATTTATTTACTTCAGACATTATTTTCCTATCGTTAGTGGTTATACGTTACCCACTTTTATTTCAATATTTAGTATTTACTACTGCAAACTACCAGGGATAGTCAAAATAATGTAAACGGTGGTAGTAATGGGATGGTTGTGTTTGACGCTCAATGACGCAGGTTAGGCACGTGTCGCGATGGACTGTGCGCTTTCAGTATGGACTAGGCGTCAGTGCACGTTGTTAACGAGTAGTGCACACTTCGTATTTCCATTCAGAGACTGAAGTCGACGAGCAATGAAAGACCTAACAGAGTTCCAAAGAGGGCAAATTGCGAGGTTCCGACTAGCTGGAGCATGAGTAACTAAGACAGTCAACATACTAAATGTTTCAAGAGCAACTGTTTCAAACAGTCATGACAGCCTACACAAAACACGGAAAGACATCATCGTGTAAACGTAACAGTGGGTGCAAGTCAAAAATAAATGACAGACATTGTCGTGCGCTAACACGATTTGTGTAAAAATAACACAAACCTACAGCGGCTAAAGTGACTGCAGAACTCAATAGCTATCTTCGAGACCCCGTATCTATCGACACTGTTAGCCGATAAAATCATTCATGGACAAGCTGCTATACAGAACCTATTAGTGACGACAACCAACGCAAAGAATCGTAAAACTTGGCGTCAGGAGCATAAATCCTTGACGTCTGATCTGCGGAATCACGTCATAGGTCCGAGCAGTCAGCGTTTCCGTTATTTCCACCATCGGGCCGGAGTTACGTCTGGAGAACGCCAAAAGTAACCTAAATTTCTGATTGCTTGATTTCATCGTTAAGCATGGCGGTGAAAGTGAGACGGGGATCGCAGCCATATCATGGCATTCTGATGGTACCATCATTACTCTCAAAGGCCGTGTTACCACCAACGATTATGTGAACATTTTAGGTAATCAGGTGCACCCCATGATTCAAATGTAATTCACCAACAATGATACCATATTTCAGGACGATAATGCACCCACTCACACAGCGAGAACAGTACAATCGTGGTATGAGGAGCATGAAACTGAACCACAGCGTCTTTCCTGGCCAGCACAGTCCCCGGACTTGAACATTATTGAACCCTTGTGGGCGGTATTGGAGCGCAGACTCCGCAGCAGATTTCCGCTTCCCTCGTCACTACAGGAGTTACAAGAGGTTCTGTTCGAAGAGTGGCAAAACATTCCACTGGAGACTATACAATCATTATATGGCAGTACTCCAAGACGAATCGCAGCTGTTTTACGGGGAAATGAGGGTCAACCTCTTGTTAATAAACCACTCCCAAGTAAGTACAGGTGTTCACATTATTTTGCCCATCCCCTGCACCTCTCGTATTTTCTTATAAGTCATCATTTGGGTATAGTCATTTTCGGAAATCATTCTTACTTACTAGGAAGACATTACGAACTAGCAGCAAATGTGCAAGATGGAAACATATATTTCTTACTTACTATAGATAGGACAGAAGAATAAAATGGAACTTGAAAGGGAAGTAATGTGTCATGCTGCTGGGACCACACAGAACGGCAAACTGTATATCTGCCAAGAGAGGCAGACTTCCTACAGACTTTAATATCCGTTAGTTCTGAAAGCTGCAGGTCTACGATCTTTTGTAAATCTAATTCTCTCTCACTTTTCAGGCAGTCCAAACGGCGTGCGTTTGCATGAGGCTTACCTATTATGCTGAATGGTCCTTGATAAACATGCGTAAACTTCTTTGTTTCCACTGGGATTTTCTTAGATATTTCTTTTGTTTTTACTAACGATAGTCGAACTAGTGGGGGAAGATTTTGCATCATGCCGTCTTTTTCTGCCCAAAGCTCTTTTATCAGAAAAGATTTGATACTCAAACCGAGCACGATTAAACAAGGAGACCTATTATTATGTCACTACCAATTTGTATCAAAGCTTCGTGCTATATTGGTCTAGAAACTTTTCCAGTAGCACCTATTATTCTTAAACCACTTACTTTCATGACAATTAATTCATTCTTATAAGGAATAGAATCAAAGAATAGTTGGATAAAAAGCACTTGCTTCACTGCCACTATCAAGAAGACGACGCACTGTTACTCCCGAGATGTTAGTTTTTATAATAGCGTGAGTTAGTCTAGTCTGGATAGGTTCCTCTCTGTTTCCAGCGAAAGTTATTTTGTTCAGTTGCAAGTACGTTTACACTTAGATCCACGGGGTCATTAGCTTCTACATCCACAGCTGCTTTTTCCAACCTGTTGGGTTGATGTTGGGGGAGGAGAATAAACTGCGAGATCATCGGTCTCGTCGGATAGAGAAGGATGGGGAAGGAAGTCAGCCGTGCCCTTTCAAAGGAACCATCCCGGAATTTTCCTGAGGTAATTTAGGGAAATCACGGAAAACCTAAATCAGGATGGCCGGACGCGGGAATGAACCGTCGTCCTCCCGAATCCGACTCCAGTGTGCTAACCACTGCACCACCTCGCTCGGATCCATCCCGTCCAGCAATTTTAAATCAAAGCACCTGACCACTTCCTCTTCTCATTTGCTGCATGTCAGCTTTTTTTTTTTTAATTGTTCTCATTTTGTTCGATTTTGTTCGTCGCATTTGTTCGGTGCGGATGTCCCATGATACCCGTTCAAGTTCAATGTTGAGCCGTAGATTCAGTTTTTTTATTACAGAGGGCAGCTAACCCTCTGACCGACCACGCTGAGCTACCGTGCCTGCATCAGCTAAACGACTCTCTACCTCTGAGCAACTGCATCCCTGCACAACATTGCTATCTATTACACCGTTGCCGGCTTTTACAGTTTGTGGCAAGTCAATACAGCTAATAGGTTCCTAGACATTTTTATTGTTGCTACCCTTTTCATCCAACAACTCCTCCTCTTCGAAACCTTGCAGAACTGACTCTATCTCGTTTCGCGAAAATTTTAGCCTTTAGATTACTTCATCTTCGTCTTTGTCTCACTCAAACTCTTTAATTTGTTCCTCCCTATTATTTGTAGTATTTCCTTTCTCCTTCTTTACCCATTTTTCTGATGTGTCCAAAATGCTGTCAGCTGTATAATGCGAGTGGTTTAGCACATCACTGGTACAGTGTGATCCTATTTCATTATCCCTGTTAACGATTTGCGTGTGCTGCCTGACTGTGGTCTGTCTTTTTGTAATTGGCTGTGATACTGTTTCCGCTTGCTGAACGCCTGTTTCCTCATAGAGGGGACTTAGTTCACAACACGATGCCTGTTGTGTTCATTCGATTCAGACTGAGATCGGGTAGCATTCGGCTCTCCGTCTTGCCTCAACGGCACATTAATTACATTTCCGCCTTCCTCATAATAATGTTGCGAAACTGCGGTGGCTGTCTATCTCCTCTTCCTCTACAGCGATCTTGACTACGATAATTAGGCCGTGTATTTCCAACCTCCACACTTCTAACATTCACGTTCTCACTGTCATTATGTCGAGTGTTTACATCACTGTTAGAAGGCCTATTATTGTTTTGGATCTGCTCCTCAACAGCAGCTACTCTTTCCACTCGCTCTAGATACTCAGTGAACCTATTCACATTATCTCTAGGTGCGGAGATGACTCTTTCCTGACAATACAAAGGCAGCTTACCTTCTAGTTCCACGATAATCATTTCCATCAGCTTTTCTGTCAGTTATGACAGCTGTGAAACCCACCTTCTAGAAATCTCTTTAACTGATTCACTACCTGGAGTAAACATTTTTCCGGCCATTGTGGCCGAGCGCTTCTAGGTGGTTCAGTCCGGAACCGCGCTGCTGCTACGGTCGCAGGTTCTAATCCTGCCTCGGGCATGGATGTGTGTGATGTCCTTAGGTTAGTTAGGTTTAAGTTGTTCTAAGTTCAACGGATTGATGACCTCAGATGTTAAGTCCCATAGTGCTTAGAGCCATTTGAACCATTTGAAGTAAACTTTTTACCACTCTAAAATTCTCTTAAAACGTTGTTTTGTTTGCCGTGAAAGCAGTATTCGTTAAGAAATGCAATTTTAAATTCAGAAAGACTTTTTCGTCTAATCATCATGTCAGCTGACCATCGCAAAAAAATCTCCTGACAAATGACGTCCTGTGAAAGAAATTTTCTCACGTTCTGAGGGTGCACTTGGCAAAACATCCTCAAAATCATTCCAAAACTCTACTGGGTGAACTTGTTTGTCTGGATGAAAAGGTAAAAATTAGATGATATCCGATGAACGGGGCGCACAACCGAAGCAACATTCTGTACAGTCGTATTACAAGAGCTGCCAGAGGTTACTCTATTTTCTGTGTTAGTAATACTAGTATTTAGTTCCTCTGCTTGTAGTTCTAATGCCTCCATGTTGTCCGAAATCTTTTTATCAACATCCTCACATCATTTCACACAGTCGCATTTCACTTTCTTACTATCCCTCTGACAAGCATTTACTTTATTATATCATCTTCAAATCGATTAGCACAAAGTTTGGAGTCAATGCGTATTCTTTCTGACAGCCTCCCTTCCATAAAATCATCTGCGTCTTTCGAATCTTTGCGAACTTCAACAATTTAGGTTTTGAAAATACCATTAAATTTAGTTAGCTATTGCAAAATACTTTGACTTGCAGATCGTGGTTGTTAGAATCAATTTCATAATTTAAGCTATTCAGTTTTGAGGTCATTTCATTCTTTGGTTCTTTATTACTCTCCTTCAGTTCTTTATTACTACCCTTTAGTTCTTTATGATGACAGTCGATTTTGGAAAACAGAATTGCGTCCAGTTTGGTGCCTCTAGCTTGCCACTTGGCATTTCCACCGTTTTAAAAGGAGTTCCTAGCATTCCCTGGCTTAGCTAAATTTCAGACACACTGAACTCAGTTTTATTATCTGATAACTCTATTAATTCTACTTTTTATTTTTATTTCAGTTTCAATTACGTCATCATCAGAAACTGGTTCTAACTTCGCAGTAACATTGACATTTACCTCCGTTTCTAGTTCGGGCAAATCGCCTTCAGGTTTTGGATTTATTACTGTGACTGAACCATACTTGTTAACTTTTATTTAGAAATCTGAGGTTTCATCGTCAGAGACTGGTTCCATCTTAACTGTCACATCATCCTTAACATTAGATTCCATTTTCAGTCGCCTGTAATAAGCAGTTAACAAATACTTTAAATATTCTTGACTTAATTGCTTGACCTCGGTGAGCAATGCCGGCGCGGTGTACAAGCAAACGTAGTGTGACTCGTCGCAGCGTAATGCAGGCAGCAGCAGTAGCTGTGGCAGTGAGGATTGCGGCGTGCTTCGCCTACTGCAGCAGCTCCAAGTGATGGTGAGGGGGGGGGGGGGGGGGGGGGGGGCATAGGTGAACGCGCGCAGTAGATTGCAGGTAACTAGAAGATGCATGCAGCTCCGTGATGGTGCACCGTCTTCTTCTAACCTCAGCCCCGGTGGTGGCTACGATGTAGTGTCGTCTTCTTACCCCCTTCCGTCATGATCAAAATTACTGTGGCCAGCATACACAGTTTAGTTTCCACTCTTGCAGGTAAATCTTAGCGCTACTCTCACACTGGTTTCGGCATATTTCACTTCTGTCGCGCGGGATAGCCGGGCGGTCTTGGGCACCTTGTCACGGCCCCCGTCGGAGGTCGGAGGTTCGAGTCCTCCCTCGGGCATGGATGTGTGTGTTGTACTTAGCGCAAGTTAAGTAACATTAAGTAGTGTGTAAGCTTAGGGACCGATGACCTAAGCAGTTTGGTCCCATAAGACCTTAACACAAATTTCCAAAATTTACTTCTGTTTCCTGTTAGTTTTGGACGATCTCTTTCACAGTTCAGTTTCCCAACTAGTGCACCATAAGGAGGGCGACGAGTAAATTTAATAAACTCTTTACCGTTTACAAGAGCCTGAAAACTATTTTTGTGGTCAGCCATAAAGCGATGGAGAACATACTGACCATTATTTCCAGTCCGCATGTCCACATTACTCTTTGAATTCACTGAAAGAAAATGTTCCTACCCGATATTTACTCAGTTGGAGCAGGAACTTTGACTATAAATAAAAGTTTTGAGTTGTATCTGACTCATATATTCAGTAAAATTTACACGCACAGACATAACAATATTCCTCATAGTAATAATAATGTCCCTATAGGAAACAGCACGATTAACAGTTCAGAGACGACCTCTACGAGGCGTTCCAAGTGAAATGGTCTATCGCCCCAACTTCTAATCATGAAAGTTAATTGCTCGCCTTAAAAGTGGAAAATAATTTCGCCACTTCCCCCACTTGCCACTCGGTTTTGTCAACATTACGGGCGGCACACCGACAGTTACTTCCGTGAGATCTAAGAGATCCAGTCCTCGCGAGTTCACTTACTTCTCCCGAAAACATTTTTTCGTAGCAGCCTGGCTATGACGTCATCCGAGGCAAAGCATATGCAGGCGTTTGGTTGACGCGGACAGATTGATATTTCGATGCGAACTGTCTCTTCCCGCTGCCACTCTGTATTTATGTATGGGCGCAGCTGACCGCCGAACAGAATATCTGCTATCAACCGCTAGAGGCAGAGGTAACAGCATCTAAATGGCTCCTTTCTTGAACACATAACAATTAATATCTCTGCCGTTTAATAATTTACGACCTTCATAATGTTGTTTAATTAGAGTAAAGTTTGTTTTAGTTAGTGAAAAAGTTTTAGCTCGACTGCATTTAAACTTTGATGGCTAGAATTTTTAGAACAAAACCGACAGTAGAACATGACCTCTCAACTGCCTCTTTTAGACTCCTTGAAATGTTTCTTACTCATAGTAATGTTTTGAAACTTGGTACAGCTATATTATTTCATCAATATAATTAATTGCTGTAAATTAGAACTTTCTATCACAAATACAAATTATGAATAGGAACATCTTCGTTTCAAATTCAGCTTTTAATAAATAACGTCAAAATTATTTGGGGTAGCTTATTGGTGTTATTTATTTAGTGATTTTACTTCAGATGGAGGCTACACACGAATTTTCATCTTTCTGAGTCTAATGTTAAGCACCTTCAGCTTTTCGAAAGGAATGCTGATTTAAACCAAAATATTGCACGGGTCAAGTTGAGACGTGTAACTTTTGATTCTGTCATAAACTTCATATTGCGAACAATGTTTATCTCTCTAACTTCTTTATTTAGCGCCACTTTTTTTCTTTAAATAATATGTTTAGCAAAACTTAAGTCACCTGATCATTCTGTTATTTAACCTTTTTGACATTAATATACTGAACCATACCAAGACAAAGATTTGGAAAGATATTTTAATTTTTAATTTCATTCTTAGACTATGGCGAAATGCTTTGCGTGCTACATACATACGCATTTTGATGATGTGGTGCTAGTAACGGTGGAGTGGAGGAAGACCTGGCACACTCGCACGCCTTGGTATCTCTCACAACTTGTGATTCAAAATTATTTTATTTCTGTCTGTTGTGGCACTAGATGTAGGAGCGAGAGATAATTACCGAATACTTACCTTTAATGAAGGTCTATCGCGCATACATAAACTACAACTGATGATTGATTCAATTTTGGTTTTCTTGCCTCAGTTTACAACCTCACAAAAGTTGTCTGTTTAGCGTTACATTTGTAAATAACAATAATAATAATTATTATTATTATTATTTCATGTGGCTCCTTAGCCTGGTGCAAGTCTTTATACTTAAAGTCGCCATCTCGGTGGCTTTCGTGTCCCAAATGTATCCCAATTGTCCAACCGGGGAAAGTGGACCTGCAGTTTAACGTGAACTGCGAGTCACGTACTGCTTCTAGCGTCTCCTCATATAGCTGAGAGGTGAAGGCTAGGTTAAAACGAAGACTGGAAAATTCCCTGTCCAAGCAAGAAACAATCTCACAATCCCTCGGATTGCAGGCACGCGCTTTATCCCTGGACCACCAGATCTCACATAGCGTGGTACACGGTTGCCTGTGATATACGTAATGCCTAACGGCTGGGAGTGGCAACTACTTTTAATTTACAGTGGGATAATGAATATCTTGGATGATGATTTACATTAGCTATTTCTACGAAAGAGAGTGCACGAAAGTGACGCATATCGAAGTTACTCAGATATTTTATTCAAAAAAGGTCATAATACCCTAGAACAGTGACTTATTTTCACTCTGTAGATTCATTTATTAATATGAATTAATTCACACATCAATATTAATTACTTTTTACATATTCTTACTTGGATGAATCTTTCCTCAGATTCACGTTGGGCCAGATACACTGACTTATAAATAAACGTTAATTATATTTAACTTTGTTTAGTTATGTTGGTCGTTACAGTAATGGACAAGCATGTTGTGGTGGATTACTTTCACTATACACATATATTAATTAATATTTGAATTAAGTTAGTGATAATGTCGACTGATGTGTGAAACATGATCACAGACGTCTTTGGAAAAATACACGTTCCCATCAGAGTAAGAGGCTGCCTGGATTGAGATTTTAGATGTGAGGCACACGATACTGACGTCACAACCTACACTATGTGATCAAAAGTATCCGGACACCTGGCTGAAAATGACGTACAAGTTCGTGGCGCCCTCCATCGATAATGTTGGAATACAATATGGTGTTGGTCCACCATTAGGTTTGATGACAGTTTCCACTGTCGCAGGTATACGTTCAATCAGGTGCTGGCAGGTTTCTTCGGGAATGGCACACCATTCTTCACCGAGTGCTGCACTGAGGAGAGGTATCGATGTCGGTCGGTGAGGCCTGATGCGAAGTCGGCGTTCCAAAACATCGCAGAGGTGTTCTATAGGATTCAGCTCAGGGTTCTGTGCAGGCCAGTCTATTATGGGGATGTTACTGTCGTGGAACCACTCCGCCACAGGCCGTGCATTATGAACAGGTGCTCGATCGTGTTGAAAGATGTAATCGCCATCCCCGAATTGCTCTTCAACAGTGGGAACCAATAAGGTGCTTAAAACATCAATGTAGGTCTGTACTCTGATAGTACCACTCAAAACAACAAGGGATGCAAGTGCCCTCTATGAAAAACACGTCCACGCCATAAAACCGCCGCCTCCGAATTTTACTGCTCACACTACACACGCTGGCAGATGACGTTCACCGGGCATTCGTCATACCCACATTCTGCCATCGGATCGCGACATTGTGTGCCGTGATTCGTCACTCCACACAACCTTTTTTCACTATTCAATAGTCGAATGTTTACGCTCCTTATACCAAGCGAGGCGTCGTTTGGCATTTACCGGCGTGATGTGTCGCTTATGAGCAGCCGCTGGACCATGAAATCCAAGTTTCCTCACCTCCCGCCTAACTGTCATAGTACTTGCAGTGGATCCTGATGCAGTTTGGAATTCCACTAGATAGATGCCTGCCTATTACACAGTACGACCCTCTTCAGCTGTCTGCGGTCTCTGTCAGTCAACAGACGAGGTCGGCATGTACGCTTCTGTGCAGTACGTGTCACTTCACGTTTCCACTTCACCATCACATCGGAAGCAGTGAACCTAGAGATGTTTAGGAGTGTGGAAATCTCGCGTGCAGACGTATGACACAAGTGACACCCGATCACCTGACCACGTTCGAAGTCCGTGAGTTCCGCGAAGTGCTCAATTCTGCTCTCTCACGAGGTCTAATGACTACTGAGGTCGCTGATACGGAGTACCTGGCAGAACAATGCACCAAATATGAAAAACGTGTGTTTTTGGGTGTGTCCGGATACTTTTGATCATATAGTGTACCACGACGTAACCAAGAATGGTTACATTGGCAATGAGTTTTATCAGCGGTTTTTTTAATTTGCTCATTGAGCAAGGCTGATGAGTGATAAGTGATATCTTGTTTATAAGTGTGTAATAGATCATATGAAAGATTTCCAAATCAGCGTTCCACTTTAATTTCGAACACCTCCTACGACAATTTATTGTCACTGGGCACAAGAACTATGGTATTGTATCTTTACGTTAACGAAACTATGTGTATTTATACAAAGCCGAGCATGATTATATTCACTGAAAATGTAGAGTATCTTTTCTACGTGGCGGATTACTAGAAGAGCCTACCTAGTACACGACAGGCTTTAAATGTGTCTCAAACGTCACGCTTTTGATACGGAAAGACATTGCATTATGCAGAATAAATACAATTAGTATGCAAATGTTAATTTCGGTTACATGCTGACAACGTCATTTGAATAGAAATTAGACAGAAGTTCTGTAGCTCTGTTTTTAGAGCTTCATTCATCGACAGTTTCAGTAAATAAATTATTATTTAACCGAATCTCAGACTGATTTTGTCAATTTCACATTCATTGCCAACATCCCATTAATTTCCACAATTTTGTAGAGGAAAATGTTTCAGTAAAGCCAGTTCTGTGCTATCTACGCCATCGATGGGGCTAGAAGCTATTGGGATTCATCTCATACAGTGGTGTACTGATGGGTGAGACAGCAATGTGACATATGTTAATGCTCTAGACACCGAGAGTAACGTTGCAGTGATTAAGTCACTGGACATGTATTCGGGAGGAGCGGGGTTCAAATCGCCGTCATTTTGTCCATATTTAGGTTGGTTGTAGTTTCAGCAATTCGATTAAGGAGAATTTAGAGATGGCCCCGTCGAAAAGGTAGCGCCCGATTTACTTTCCGGACCGAATACCGTCTATTTCTAATGATTTCATCGTAGACAAGACGTTAAAGACTAAACTTAATTCCTTTTGAATGTACGACCTATGACAGTGAACTTCTACAGACGAAAACCTCACAATAGATTCCTCTGGTCTCATAAGGTATATTTAAATACGAATGAGAAGGAATAAACCAGAAACATCAATATTGCAAACCCTAAGCTGTTATAGTGCCCAGCAACACAAAAGAACTTCAATTACATTCATTTAATAGACGGAGTAAGTATATAAATGTTTTTGCATGGACTGTTTCCTGCCTCAGATTGCGATGCGACTAAAATCATTTGCGGGAGCAGAGTCAAAATATGAAGGCGACAAAAGCCACCAAATATTATGAATAAGTGAAACTAACTTGCGATTAAAACTATGAATGCTAACTGTGAAAAGTTCTAGTAATGAAGAGTTCACCTTTTTTACCACATATTTACTTTACTTGATTACCTGATGTGGCACGATTACCAGAATGAAAAGTCACCGAATTCTAATGACTATCCCTTGGCAGGCTCCGTTTGTGTGTTTTGTTAGGATTCCGGCACATACGCTCATCGGAAAGCCTCAGTCGTCAGAGCTGTATTTCGCCTTCATTTCTTTACAGCTGTGCTAACTCAGCTCTCAGCATGTACTTCGTGGCTTCGCTTCGTTTACTGTGTTCGGCTATAATTTACTGCTAGCGGGTTTCCAACGACATTAATTGCCCGAGTGTTACGCGTCGACAGATAGACGTAGTGATAAACATCTATGCAACGACTCTAAGAGCCCATTTCTCAAAGGAAAAGTGTACGATCTAAAGAAAATTAAGAAGAGTATGAATTTATTTTGATGCGCTCCACACCGTAAACACACAGGGTAATTTGCACTCATGTTGCATTAAATAAGCAATTCTTATTATGCCTAACATAGCTTAACTGCACGGGATACTGAAACTTATCTTCACAATATAACCTCATAGTTTTTTACGACAGGGTTACATCCATAAATAGTCTTCTTCATCATTTCAGGATTTCAAGAAACAATTTGATCCTAAAAATAAATTTTTTGAAGGAACTTGGAAAAACAGCTCGCAAGGGTTACTATGTCATCTTAAAAAAAATGGCTCTGAGCACTATGCGACTTAACTTCTGAGGTCATCAGTCGCCTAGAACTTAGAACTAATTAAATCTAACTAACCTCAGGACATCACACACATCCATGCCCGAGGCAGGATTCGAACCTGCGACCGTAGCGGTCGCTCGGCTCCAGACTGTAGCGCCTAGAACCGCACGGCCACTCCGGCCGGCATGTCATCTTACAACGATAAAAATTTACCTTGTGATCATTCTGAGACCACAACCGAATTTACATCAATACATTCCGTGATGGACACCACGAATGAAAATACTGCAGGATTCGCGTGGGAAGTAATTGCAGTTCTCCTTTTCGCTTCTGTGGCATCAGCACTGTACCTAGAAGAGTACCTAGAAGAGCTATAAAGCAATATATTTATATATATTCCATAGTTGTTTTCATATGGATATTGTGGTCAAATTTCATTCCTCCACATTCCTTTGACAGTTGTCAAATATCTCACTCGCTGAAAATTGCGTCCAGACTGAAACTTCGTCTCAACTTCAGTTACTCGTCTTTGATGGGAAAGGTAAACTTCAATTCATCTTTATTTTCTTGCCACTATTGCCACTATTTAACTAGAAAATATCTTTACAATACCTTTTCCATTTTGTAACAAACTGTAATGATATTAATCAGCTTGAGAAAACCAGCGAACGTTTCAGCAGACTTTTATAGAATCTTGAAAGGATCGAATAGACACACAATTACAAATATGTGATGCCCACGTCCTAAATAGTAGGGAGTAAAACAAAGAACTTTTCATTTAAAGAGCCAGTCAACCAGTTTTCTTTAAGATTTGTTCATTGCTTGAAACATAATAGGGTGTGTGAGGTGTCCTTTACATTGCTCATTCAGATGTTGACCTAATAGGTTTTCAGTTTTAATTCCATTTAATTTATAACAGTGAATAAAGCTTACTGTCTCAAACCACACAACTATGTGCAATATCTATTCTGTAGGCATTTTAATGAAATGCTGTCTACGTACCTAAGATGTAGAAATAAATTTATGTGAAAATACTTTTAACGACGATTTTATGACTTTGTGGCCTTCAGTCCGAAGATTTTTTTGAAACACATTATCTTGAAAGTTGAATCATGTTTAAAATACTTACCGTTGTTTTCCTGAGCAACAATGCAGCAAATACAGCGATATATGTTGTAGACAATTACGTCTGTGAGATAAACGTAATGTTGGATGAATCAGGGAGGATATAAAATGCTTACTGGCTTTAGCAAGGAAACTTTTCTGTGAAAGAGGGATTTTTTAACATTTGATATAAACGTAAGTATTAGCAACACTTTTCCCCAAGTATTTTCCTGGGGGGTAGTTTTCTGCAATGTGGATGACAAGTAGTTTCTAGAAGAAGAGATCAGAAGCTATTGAAATGTGGAGCTACACAGGAAATCTGAAGACTAGTGGGTAGACCAAATAACTAATGAGGAGGTAATGAATGGAATTGGGGAAAAAAGGAATTTATGACAAAACTTGTCTAAAATAAGTGCTCGGTTGATCTGAGACGTCAAGAAATCGTCAGACTGACAATGGACGGAAGTGTTGGGGGTAACAATCATAGAGAGTGTCAAAATTTGACTACAGTAAACTGGTTCAAATGGACGAAGCTTGCAGCAGTTATTCGGAGATGAAGAGGCTTGCACAGGATAGAGTATCGTGGAGAGCTGCATCAGATTAGTCTTCACACTGAAGACCACAACGACAACAACATAAGTTGAATGTCGTTCTGTTTATAATATTACACTTAGCCGGGCAAGAGCCTAAGACGCGTTGTCAACATCCGTGCGGCCGTGCGGCTCCCCCTGTTGGAGGTTCGAGTCCTCTCCTGGACATGGGTGTGTGTGTGTCATCCTTAGCGTAAGTTAGTGTAAGCTTAGGGACCGATGACCTCAGCAGTTTGGTCTCATAAGACCTTACCACAAATTTCCAAATTTTTTCGTTCGGGCATGGGTGAGTGCGTCGTCCTTAGCGTAAATTGGTTTAAGTTAGATTAAGTTGTGTGTAAGCTTAGGGACCGATGATCTCAGCAGTTTGGTCCCATAGGATCTTACTACAAATTTCCCAAAAAGTTAAGAGCCCGAGTAGAAGGAATGCAAGTAGCGACAGATCACTCAAGATCTTTTCAAACGTACTGCATAATTATTTATTAAAGAAGCCTACAGCAAAATTCGTTTCTCACCCTTCTATATTCCGAAATCTTTTTCACCTCTGAAGATACAGACGTTGATGGAACGTCAAACTTTAACCTTCTATCCTTAGCATCACGTCTGTAGTTATTATTAACCAGCACAGTAACAGCTTCCCAGAGAAAGACATGGAGGCCTGCGCATCTTTCGAAGATACAGCATTCACCAAACAAAAATATAAGTATATCCGGGGTTTCAGAAGGCGACTGCACGGAAACTGCAAGACATACGGAAAATGGCACATCTCAGTGGATAAGTAATCTCTCCGAGTTTCTTTATTGTATTCTTACATGACTGGAGGACAATCACTGGACGCTATCACTTCCTTAGAATTTCTAGAAGTAAGCGTATAGAGCGATCTGAAGAGAAAATACCACATAATGCACACATCAAAAAAAGTTTTCCATCACCTCGGTGCCGAGAGCTTAGGAACGTGTACAGAAAATTGGAACAGAGACCAACATAAATATCATTTCCGCACGTTTTATTTCTCATAAAAACCACACATTGCATGTTGTAGCACCATATAGCGAGACCTTCAGAGGTGGAGGTCCAGATTGCTGTACACACCGGTACCTCTAATACCTAGTAGCACGTCCTTCAGCATTGATGCATGCCTGTATTCGTCGTGGCATACTATACACAAGTTCATCAAGGTACTGTTGGTCCAGATTGTCCCACATCTCAATGGCGCTTCAGCGTAGATCCCTCAGAGTGGTTGGTGGGTTACGTCGTCCATAAACAGCCCTTTTCAAACCATCCCAGGCATGTTCATTAGGGTTCATGTCTAAAGAACATGCTGGCCACTCTAATCGAGTGATGTCGTTATCCTGAAGGAAGTCGTTCACAAGATGTGCACGATGGGGGTGAGAATTTTCGTCCGTGAAGACGAATGCCTCGCCAAT
This sequence comes from Schistocerca americana, assembly GCF_021461395.2. Lineage (NCBI taxonomy): Eukaryota > Metazoa > Arthropoda > Insecta > Orthoptera > Acrididae > Schistocerca > Schistocerca americana. The sequence continues at coordinate 735,849,679 of NC_060130.1, read as the reverse complement.
GAGATGCCGATATGGATGCACTATCGGTCGGAGGATGGCATTGACGTATAGTGCAGCCGTCACGACGTCTTCCATGACCACCAGCGGCATAGGTCGGCCACACATAATGCCACCCCAAAACAGCAGGAAACCTCCACCATGCTGCACTCGCTGGACAGTGTATCTAAGGCTTTCTTCCTGACCGGGTTTCCTCTAAACACGTCTCCAACGATTGTCTGGTTGGAGGCATATGCGCCACTCATTGGTGAAGAGAACGTGATGCGAATCCTGAGCGGTCAATTCGGCATTTTGTTGGACCCATCTCTACCGCGCTGCACGGTCCTGGTTGCAAAGATGGACCTCGCCATGGACGTCGGGAGTGAAGTTGCGCATCATGCAGCCTCCTTCGTACAGTTTGAGTCGCAACACGACGTCCTGTGGCTGCGCGAAAAGCATTATTCAACATGGTAGTGTTGCTGTCAGTGTTCCTCCGAGCCATAATCAATAGGTAGCGGTCATCCACTGCAGTAGTAGCCCATGGGCGGCCTGAGCGAGGCATGTCATCGGCAGCTCCTGTCTCTCCGTATCTCCTCCATGTCCGATCAACATCGCTTTGGTTCACCCCGGGACGCCTGGACACTTCCCTTGTTGAGAGTCGTTGCTGGCACAAAGTAGTAATGCCGACGGTATCGAACCGTGATAATGACCGTCGAGCCGTGTACCTCCTTCCTGGTGGAGTAACTGGAACTGATCGGCTGTCGGACCCCCTCTGTGACATCTCTGAACAGTCAAAGACTCTGTGTCTGTGATAAAATATCCACAGTCAACGTCTATCTTCAGGTGTTCTGTGAACTGGGGTGATGCAAAACTTTTTTTGATGTGTGTATTAATCGCGGGAGAGGCAGATTACAGACTGAAATTCATTGTCAGATTCATCAGGAGACGTAGTCCATCAACACAGGAGGTAGCTTACAAAATATCGGTGGAGCAATACTTGAGTACTGCTCGTCACTATGGAATCGGTACCGGATTGGACTGGCAGCGAAAATGGATAAGATCCAAAGAAGAGCAATACGTTTCGTTATGCGTTCAATTAGTACATGCGAAAGCTTGACAGAAACGTTCAACCAACCCCAGAGGTAAACACTGCAAGAAAGGCCTTCTGCACCTTGACGTGATTTACTCTGAAAGTTCCGAGAGCGTACGTTTCGGTAAGAGTAAAAGAATATATTACTTACTTCTACATATATCTCGCGAAAACAACATCAGGATAAGATCAGAGAGATTCGAGCCCACGCTAAGGCTTACCAACAATCATTCCGCCCCCGAACCGTTCGCAACTACAACAGTAAAAGAGGGAAGTGACATTGGTGCACAAAGTTCCGTCCGCCACACACCGTGAGGTTACTTGCGGAGTGCAGATGTAGATAGAGATTTTTCATACGCGCGTAGCTGGTCTAAGCGATAAACTTGTCAGAACATGTACACAAATCAGACACTCTGTATTGTGGCATCGAATTAGTTCATGCCTGTAGACAGGCGACTAAATGAAAAGACTTCCGAAGGAGGCTGTTGTCGCACATTCTTGGGCAATTCGTGTCAGCGACTACAGTAAATTACACACACGTACTGGGGTGTGCCAAATCAGAAATAGTGCCCGTATTATCACCTGTAAATAGGTGGAGAGATGCTTTGTTCACTGGTATCTGTCTATAATACGTTTGTCTTGCAGTTTTCTCGAAGTCGTCTTCTGAACTCCGGAGGCAGTTATGAATAACTCTTTGTGGCCTCCACGGACGTCTGATGCAATGCAAAGGTTCTGGCTTATCGTCAAGTCAAAGCGGCATGCTACCACTTTGCAACCTAAAGTAGAGCCCACCTGTGAAAAGAACACTCTAGCATTAATTTGCAATCCAATATCTCATTAAGTGTTTACTGGTGAAGCTCATGCCTTTCCTTGGCGGTAAGAGGTACACTTGTGGCATACGTGCCATATTCAAAAAGACTTCTGCGTCCAATACTAAATAATACACGTATCTCATTTCCAGAGATTGTAGACAGGTAACAGGGTACTTAACATGCACTGTAATCTCGGGGAAACTAACAGACGCAGTTTAGGAACCAAGAAATATATTGTAGTTTGATTTTAAAAAGACAAAGTGAAACTGTAAACATAGTTAAATTAAAACAGTGCATCTAACGAAACACTCGATGAAGATGGGTTTCAACTTTGTGATTAAAATTCAAAATCGAAGAGGATAGGACTGTAAATGTGATTCAGAATAAAGAGCATCCGTGGCCTTGATCAGAATCGAATACTGGATATGGGTCTGGGGGTGGCTGAGCTCATACAAATTTTCTAGCACCGCGCCATCTCCTAATTCTCTAGAGTAAACAAAGCAATTTTCGTGACTTAATTGTGTAATCTGTGTTGCAAAGAATACATCTCTCTCCATCTTTCTTTTTTAGACTAAGAAGAAACCGGTGTAGTTCTGTGGGATTGGGAAAGGGGGGGGGGGGGTAAGGAGGGGTCTGCACCACCATAGCTTCCCCTCCCTCCTCCCTGCTCTCCTCCCGCGTTCGCCACTGGAGGTTAGTGAACGACATCGTGATAGCTACAACCGCTGTGTGATATAAACATTGGTATCGTTGGTGTGGGGGTGGTTAGACAGCCATTGTTATGTAAGAAAATGGTATATTGTTAAAACATGTGCATAATAGACGTGCACCAGATGCGACAGAATCTCCAGGCTGTTGTCAATACGATTGACGAATGAATGTTTCTGAAGTTACAAGCTGGTAGTATCTGACCGATACAGGTGCTGGCACCGCATCACCTTTCTGTTGAAACCGAAGTGGCCAAAGTGAGTCACGCCTGTTCCTAAAATTGTTTCAGGTAACAGGAAGACTTTCACTCATAATCAGCCAGATGCGAAACGATGACTGCAGATATTTCTGTAACAGATTACGTGATAATCTGAACTGTACATATATTTGCAAGCGCAGGCTTCCGCGGTTGTTGCCACAGTCAATAAAATTCTTCTGGGTATCTGACAACATTTTCAGTGTGTAGAATTCTCCGATGTTGTTAGTTAGCAAGGACACCCTGAGTAAGGGCATTTGCGACACTGGCCGAAACCTCGGAGAATTTTACATATTGACAATACGGTCAGATACCCAGACGAATTTTATCGACTGTTCTGATGAGGTCCACACAGAATCACATTAGCCTTACAATTAGCGAAGGGCCAATTTTAACAGCTGAATATAACGTTACGTGAACTAAATCATATACGAACATTGTTTAATTTCAACTGCGGTCCCTCCCCCCATTCATTGCCTTGTATCCTACGTTGCTATTCTTGTACATCCCTATACATTGTGATAAGCTACGTGCTGATGATCCGTAAAGTGAACGAACTTTACCTCAGTTTTAGAAAAATGGTTCAAATGGCTCTGAGCACTATGGGACTTAACATCTTAGGTCATCAGTCCCCTAGAACTTAGAACTACTTAAACCTAACTAACCTAAGGACATCACACAACACCCAGCCATCACGAGGCAGAGAAAATCCCTGACGCCGCCGGGAATCGAACCCGGGAACCCGGGCGTGGGAAGCGAGAACGCTACCGCACGACCACGAGATGCGGGCCTCAGTTTTAGTCTGTTCCATTATTTCAGTGATAACCGTCAGTGTGGCGCAGTATACAGCTGGTTTTAAAATGTTCATTTCTGAGTTAAAACTGATGTTTCTTATTTGCGACTAACTTGGCTGTTGTCATCAAGTTAGTGAGTACGTACCCTATTGGTATAGCATTTGTCACTTTAACCAGCGGTTTTTCTATGTAGCTGGGCGGTACCAAAGTAATTGGTAATAAGTGTTGTCCAGTCCCGTTATTGTGCGTTCCTCCCACAATGACACTCATTCCAGCTCTGTCATCTCATAGGATTCTAACAGTTTGTGCGTAATTGTAGATCAAAGTACATTGAAGGTGGTGAAAGTAGCCTCTGATATTTCAGTTACACAGGTTGGAATTTGTTTCTTTGAAGAGCACTTATTTTTAAAATGACTTATTGTATGCTGTATCTCTCTATCTAAATATCCTTTGCACTATGTAATAGAAAAATCATCCTACTTGTGTCTTCACTTCTTATTCAGGAACTGCTTACGCTTACCATAACGTGTTTCATATACTATACCACCATAATTATGTATGGTCTTATACAGACATAAATCTTCCTAACAGGTAATCAGAAGTTTCTTACATTCTGAATCTACATCTACATCTACACTTCACCAACCATGGTGATGGACGTGGCAAGGGTACGTCCCATTGTACACTTAATTAGGGTTTCTTCCCGTTCGATTCACGTTTGGGGCTCAAGAAGAATGACTGGTGGAATGCCTCTGTGCATGCTATAATTATTCTAATTTTGTTAGCAGACGTTCTCGGGATAGCTTACGTCTATCTTCAAGGGTCTGCCAGTTCAGTTTCTTCAGCATCTCTGTGACACTCTCGCAGGGGCCAAACAAACCTGTGACCATTCGTGCTGCCCTTCTCTGTATATGTTCGATATCCTATGGCAGTCATATTTGGCATGGGTCCCACACACTTGAGCAGTATTCTAGAATAGATCTCACAAGTTATCCGTAAGCAATCTTGTTTGTAGGCTGTTTGCACTTAGCCAGTACTCTGCCAATAAACCTGCTTTACTCACGACTGAGCCTACATGATCATTCCATTTCACATCTCTATAAAGTATTACACCCAGATCTTTATACACTCCTGGAAATGGAAAAAAGAACACATTGACACCGGTGTGTCAGACCCACCATACTTGCTCCGGACACTGCGAGAGGGCTGTACAAGCAATGATCACACGCACGGCACAGCGGACACACCAGGAAACGCGGTGTTGGCCGTCGAATGGCGCTAGCTGCGCAGCATTTGTGCACCGCCGCCGTCAGTGTCAGCCAGTTTGCCGTGGCATACGGCGCTCCATCGCAGTCTTTAACACTGGTAGCATGCCGCGACAGCGTGGACGTGAACCGTATGCGCAGTTGACGGACTTTGAGCGAGGGCGTATAGTGGGCATGCAGGAGGCCCGGTGGACGTACCGCCGAATTGCTCAACACGTGGGGCGTGAGGTCTCCACAGTACATCGATGTTGTCGCCAGTGGTCGGCGGAAGGTGCACGTGCCCGTCGACCTGGGACCGGACCGCAGCGACGCACGGATGCACGCCAAGACCGTAGGATCCTACGCAGTGCCGTAGGGGACCGCACCGCCACTTCCCAGCAAATTAGGGACACTGTTGCTCCTGGGGTATCGGCGAGGACCATTCGCAACCGTCTCTATGAAGCTGGGCTACGGTCCCGCACACCGTTAGGCCGTCTTCCGCTCACGCCCCAACATCGTGCAGCCCGCCTCCAGTGGTGTCGCGACAGGCGTGAATGGAGGGACGAATGGAGACGTGTCGTCTTCAGCGATGAGAGTCGCTTCTGCCTTGGTGCCAATGATGGTCGTATGCGTGTTTGGCGCCGTGCAGGTGAGCGCCACAATCAGGACTGCATACGACCGAGGCACACAGGGCCAACACCCGGCATCATGGTGTGGGGAGCGATCTCCTACACTGGCCGTACACCACTGGTGATCGTCGAGGGGACACTGAATAGTGCACGGTACATCCAAACCGTCATCGAACCCATCATTCTACCATTCCTAGACCGGCAAGGGAACTTGCTGTTCCAACAGGACAATGCACGTCCGCATGTATCCCATGCCACCCAACGTGCTCTAGAAGGTGTAAGTCAACTACCCTGGCCAGCAAGGTCTCCGGATCTGTCCCCAATTGAGCATGTTTGGGATTGGATGAAGCGTCATCTCACGCGGTCTGCACGTCCAGCACGAACGCTGGTCCAACTGAGGCGGCAGGTGGAAATGGCATGGCAAGCCGTTCCACAGGACTACATCCAGCATCTCTACGATCGTCTCCATGGGAGAATAGCAGCCTGCATTGCTGCGAAAGGTGGATATACACTGTACTAGTGCCGATATTGTGCATGCTCTGTTGCCTGTGTCTATGTGCCTGTGGTTCTGTCAGTGTGATCATGTGATGTATCTGACCCCAGGAATGTGTCAATAAAGTTTCCCCTTCCTGGGACAATGAATTCACGGTGTTCTTATTTCAATTTCCAGGAGTGTATGATTTGGCCGATTCCAGCTGTGACCCATTGATATTATAGACACAGGATAATACATTTTTGCATTTTGTGAAGTGCACAATTTTAAATTTCTGAACATTTAAAGCAAATTGCCAATCTTTGCACCACTTTGGCATTTTATCAAGAGCTGACCGCATATTTACGCAGCTTCCTTCAGACAGTACCTTATTATAGATAACTACGTCATCTACAAAAAGTGTAAGGTTACTATCAATATTGTCTCGAAGTTCGTTAATATACAACGGTCTCAACACACTTCCCTGGGGTACACATGAAGTTACTTCTACATGCCACCAAACAGTTTTGGCTCCTCTTCCCAAACTGATATGTGTATTTTCTTCTCTGACTGGAGAGGTATCGAGACTGACACCTGTAAGGTAACAACAAATAAGACACAATAATTTATTGGGCAATAAGTTTACTACATTCTTCAAAACAAAATATGAAGAGATTATTATATAATATCTAGAGCACACCAGGCAAGACTGAATAACCAAGAGAACACAGAGAAAATTACATTCAGATCTATCTGTAGAAAATGAAAATTCGCTTTGTATTCTTCTGCAGACTGTGAAAGGCAAATATGAAGAGAGTATACACTACCAATAAATTTAGATACATCTTAAAAACATAATGTAATATCACTAACGTGGATAATATGGATTTCACTGCAATATAAAGTACCTTGATTGAGATTTCAAAGATCCTGTTATATACAGAGGGTCAAATACTCAAAGAAAATTCATTGAGAAGTATAATCTTTCATCACCAAGTGTAACAATTTGTACAGTTTGTATCATTTTCCTTTCATGAGTGACCTCAAGTTATAGGATACATCATTTACTGATAAAATTTAACCCTCTACATTAGTAAAAAATTTATATCAATTTGTAAAATTTTGAAAATGAAATAAATAACCGACAGATTTAATCCAGAGAATGAAGAAAGTCATGTACAATTTAGGAAGAAAAGAAAATGTATAAAGATATATTTCTTGTTACAGTTGGATCTATTGCTTTATTCACAATGTAACTTGTCTTCAAACCTGATGAGAAATCAAATGACAGTTTTTGTGAAATTTGTTCGTGAAGTAAATGTCTACTTAGGTATAAGTAAATGTGTCTTTAACTTATGATAAATATTTTACGGAAAAACTGAAACACAGAAACTTTTCTAGTAAACCGATTGGGTGTCATGCAACTTCTACATAGTTTTACCCCATAATGGAACAAAAGCCACAATGATTTTGATACATAAGAATTAAGAAAGTTATGCCCCATTCAGATCCTATTTAAATTTCCAACTTTATTTTTCTGTCCTCTAAGAGGTTTGGATATTCGTTCTCGACGTATTGATAGTGATATTTAGATTTACTTTGTAAAATAGGTAACATTCCTGGTAGTTGCTTCCAGTAAGTACATAATCTTTATTCTTCTTGTATATGTGATTTCCATAATCATAACAGAAATCATGCTCACACTGTATGTTTAGTACACATGAATCTACAGCACAAAAAGATTCAGCAGAATTGATAAGTTACCATCGACTGTCCTGTTATCAACCAAAACCAAAATTTATCGTAAAAACTGCATTCGATTTTGTGCTGCATTACCCCAATATAAATTAGTTTTCGTTGTAGAAGAAGAGATGAATAAATTGCATATTTAATCTGAACAGGCTATGCTAAATATAATTAATAAAAATGACTATAACATTATTGACAGTTACATTTTTATATACAATTTTTATAGGTGGCAGCTAATATACAGAATAATTCAGCTAAGTTATCCACCTCATAATATTGAGATATCGTAATTTAGTTACGATCCAAATGAACTGCGAAAATTTTTTTCAATGAACGATATATAGGCTGTTTTCATACCTATATTAATCGCAGACATCCTAGTAAACTTCGCTTTCTTAAGTGGAACGCTAGTAATTTCTGCTGTTAGTATCGTGGTTCTAAAACAGACGTATTCAATTGCGTTTCACACTCCAAAATCTAATTAGTAGTTTAGGAGGAATTATAACATTTAGAACTTAGGATTGATCTGTTTTAAACACGAAACCGATTACTGTGTTTCTCGAAAGTTCATGATTTCTGATCCACATTAGGAAATACGTCACTTCGGATGAGGTGGAAGCACTGTGTTGCCCATCCGCGATACCTGTATAAAAGAGGCACAGAGGAAATGTCGCTTTCATTCTGTCTGTGTCGTTCACGTGTGTTGAGGGCTGTTTTTTTTTAATTTTTTTCACAATACGTGAAAAACTAGATATGCTGCTTCTGTACGGGAAACAGCTGAGTTGTTCGCACGAAGTTATCCTGACAGACGGTGCCTAACAACGACATTTCAGCGAATATGAAAAAAAAAAAATATTGGGAGGTCGGTCGAAATATAAGCAGGAGGTAAGGAGCGAGCCTGAAACGAGCAGAGCGAACAAAATAGATGTTCTTTTTGCTGTTGCTTGTAATCCACATGTTAATCCCAGAGAAACCGCGAGTGCCTCCAGAATAAATCCACCCAGCATTGTTCACATTTTGCGAGCAAACAGCCTGCATCCGAATCATTTGTCATTTCACCAGCTGATTAACCAGCGGGACTGCAGAAGACACATGGATCGCTGTCACTTGGGTCTGGAGCGACATTTGGATAATAGATCCTTTCTTCGATGAATTCTCTTTACCAATGAAGCTACTGTTACAAAACATGGAAAATTGAATGTAAGGAGTATGAGTTATTCGGCCACTGAGAATCCGCATTGTTTGAGGCGGATAGAACATCAGAGTGTAACAGTTTGGTACGCGATTTTTGGAGACTACTTGATTGGTTCTTAATTCACTGAAGGAACCTTAACGGGTAAAACAAATGCACAGAGTTTGACCGAACTGCTACCGGCTCTCTCAGAGAAAGGACCACCTGAAATATACATACCTACCTGGTAGCACCACGATGCATATCCAGCTCACTATTTTATTGTTCTTAGGAAAGCGTTCACCTAGCTCTTTTCTGATCGCTGGACAAGATGTGAATGCTTTATCAATTGGCCTATACTTTCACCTGGTTTAACGCCACTGGTCGTTTTTCTCTCGAGTAAACTCAAAAATAAAGTCAATGAAAAAGTTCCGACGATCCAATAGGTTTTAAAAATCAAATAAATGCAGCGTATGCGATGATACAGAAAAATTCTTTCAGTCTGTCTACAAATCCTTGCACCAAAAATTTCAATCATGTAGTACAACCGATGTTGGGCGTTTTAAACAGTTGATGACAAATGGAATTTTAAGGAAGTGATTATCACGACATTATTCTGATTTCTTTTTGTTAGTATTGCTGATGTAATTTTGCAATGGAAGTTTGTATTTTGATATTAAACTCTTGACGTGATGTTATTTCTTAACGGTCTTTATACCTCAATGACATATTTTTCAAATTCGTTCAATTTTTGACGTGCTGCTGTCCTACAAGTTTCTGGCAGAAACAAGAGCAGATATGTTACCGTAGTTAACTGGTAAATAATTCTTAGATGGCACAGCTTTGCCTCCCAGTTGCTGTGTCAGTCCTATCATGTGTAACGAAGTGTGATTTGTGTAAGTTATGAAATAAACTTTTCTCCCCTATTCCGTTTTTGTAATTAAGCCACGAAGCTGCGTGAAGCTCGCGTGCACCATCAACATGACTAAAATTTCCGTATAGCAGTACGAACTGCGGTATATGGCAGCAATAAGTTTCGTGTTCAGAAGAGACGTATTCAAAGTTTTAAATATTGTAATTTCCACGAAACTACTAATTCAGTTTTGAAGAGTGGAACTCCATGGAATTCGTTTCTCTTAGAAATACCTTATTAAAAAAAAAAATTACTGTACTTATATCTGATAAAACAGTGATGATACAAAAATCTCTGTAATTAATACAGCTGCCAAAGGAGACTATATGTTATTTAGTGAGCAATTTTTTACAATTCTTGTGAGTGAATATGGAATTACGCTATCTTAAGCGAGTCAGGATATACCTGAGGTGAAAATCTGAGCTAAATCACCGTGTATATTTTTTTGTAGATATTGCTACACAAATTACCGGTTTTCTTCTGCACCATTACTTCGAATTATTTTAGTTCGTTCTGTCTTAAGTGTAGTAAAAATTAGAAGTCTAATTCACCTGACACGAATCATAGTTTTGACAGTTTATCCTTAATGGTCAAGTAATAAACACTTCTATTAAGGGGCTCCGGAACGCCCTATACTTGCAATGTTAAAATAACGCTTATAAATTACATCTTTCCTCACAAAGTATTTGAGGTAGGTAGTTGAACTTTTTACAGATTATTTATTGGAATATGGGCTACAACTTAACACAGGGCTTTTACAAAATTTTAGTTCAGTTATTACAGATGATTTTTTTTCAATTGTAATGAAAATTCACAACATTTTTTTGCAATTTTTTATTTATATATTCAAAAATATACAGTTTTTTGGAAAAAGGCTGTGTTAAATTATGCAGAAGGTACTGTGTAACATTTACTGAAATTTTGAAACAAATATATTTGGAAGATCCTTAGAAAACATGTAATTAGTATGAGAAAATAAAAGTTTTGGGAATCGAGCGACAAAGATTGGATTAACTTTTTAGTGCATTCCAGGTCCATAGGATGGATTATTTTCATCCTCTGCAAACTCCTCCTCCAGCTTCCTCTTGTTCCTCCTCCTGTTTACTCTTGCTTATATTTCTAGACTCTTTACAGCCCTGTCTGCAGCCCGAAGGCGTTCCTTGTCTAAAGCAAGCATCGCTCGTACCATGTTAGAACCTATCTTCATTCCCATATTTCTAAATACCTTGCACCTTACATTGTTGCCATCATTGAAAGTCGCAACAGCATCATACACACCAAAGTGAAGTGTTTCTATTCCAACAAATACAGCCTTGGGGATTCTCGACCATATAACACTATTTACACTTTCATTGGGGTTTTGAGTTTTTCCGTGAATACACTGTTTCAACAGTTCAGGTGCTGCTAAGTCTTTGAAAATAGGTTAGCCACAACACATACTTTATCTCACATCACTAAAATGTACCTGATGAACACGGACGTTAATAATAACACCATTTGACAGCAGTTTAACAGCGCCACAGTGGGTCACGCCCATGTAGAACACATTTCCAAAAAAATTTAAAAATAGTTGTAGTCTTCGGAATTGAATAAATTGTATATCTATTAAAAGGTAATAGTCTGCAGATTCAGAAAACGCAAAACAGTAAAAATTGAACTTTTCATTATTTTGAGCCTTTCCGGAGCCCCTTAAATAATGTTGTTATTATTGTTATCACTGCATCATATGAAGCAACACATTTCCAAATCGTGTGTATTAAATTTGTTTCTGAACTTCAGTTTATTCGTAATTATAACACAGAAATTACAACAACCGACAGAGAAATAGTGATGAAAAGTACTTCTACGTTTCTTAAAATGAAAAACGCCTACTAGGATTTTGGCGGATGAGATGATACCTTCTGATATTCTGAAATAATGAACTCTATATGGCAAAACGATTTTGTTCTACAAATTTTGTCTTGGAACCCCAAAGGACATGTACTGTTAAACACTGAGTAACGTTGTCTAGTTGGGACGATCTATGCCTCTTGCGCAATTCCATAACTCAAAGTTTCAGTGAGGGCGAACACTTAGTATCTGTGAATAGTATGTTATGTTATGATCTTACAGCATATCCAGAATGTTACATTGCTGCAGTGGTGCATGGCTGAAAACGTGGGCTGTAAAGACCTGCTTGAGCCTCAAACCAGAAATGGCCCATAAAATGTGAAAGTGGCTTTACCTCAGCATTATATAAGTTACCTGGATGACAATCATGTTCAGTAAAACTTCGTCTGCTATGTTGGCTATGTTTTAATAGTGTAGTAAGTCTGACTTCTTCTGATGCTGGGCCATTGATTGGGTAAACAACTTTTTTTAAGTTTTCTTCGTGACCCCAAAATAAAGAAGGTGAATACTTTTGTCAAAAAAAGCATGGTCAACTGTACTCTTAATCGCTTATTTCTGATAAAGTGTCTAACACAGCTTGGGGAGTTGAATCAATTTGGACAATTTTTAGTGTATCGTGTATTTCTCATAAATATTGGTATAGTTTCTTTCACTAAACGATGAACCAGCAACAAAGAAATTTTCACAGATTTTAGCATGTGAATATACACCCCCTACCTTTTCGCTCCACCAATACAAAATCGTCCTTCGAGGATGCAAGCAAATATGCAATGCTTTTGGACGTGCTACATTATTTGTTTCTTCTTGCTTCTACAAGATCAATACATAAAAAGCTATCGCAGTGGTGTTATCATACGTTATCATGATGTCTGGCCTGTTATGGCTGTTGAATTAACTCACGTCTCGCGTGTCTATCTTGTGTATACCGTTAGCACTTGTTCCTCCGTTAAGAATTACTGTTTATTTGTCTGGATCTTCGCTTTACTACACAGCAAAACATGTAGTTTATTGATATGTACACAGACACGCAGAACAGTATATGATAATCTTTAGCTGGTATTCAAGTCGCTGTAGCAGGTGCAGACATTCATTTAATACCCTAAACTATTCTGCCTACATCTTTATCTTCTTTCCGTCAAACACCACACAGCTCGTAATAATTAAACGACTACTTCGTCTTTCTGTTAACGTTGGTTTAATGGAGACTGAATATTCATGATTAATGTGCTGTAAAGAATTTTTTCAGCAATCTCCAAGATGCTACTCCAGGCGGGTGTAAAATGAATATGCGCAACGGAAAAAAGTGAACGCGAAAATGAAGATTAGGCCCTGTCTGACTACCCCCTGAAGCAGATCTTAGGATCTCTTAATGGTGATATTATATCCTCCTTCTTGTTCTTCAACATATAAATTACAACATAAACACAAATAAATGATTAATGGAACTAGTAATTACAAATGATACATGCTGTTTCTGCTTATACATTTATTGTAGATTAAAACCCCTTTATATATTACGAATGCTTATATATCAATGTCCAAGGCACATAAAGAGATGCAAATGGGTTTCCTAACTAATATGATTGATCAATTGCCTAAATCTGCCCCTCTTTATAGCTACGCAATCTAATATAAATAATGCGAGATGACTGACATCATCCATGTACCAAACTCTAGAAGACACCACTTTCGAAGACGATCTACAGTGGTGTGCAACCTCAGTGGAAATAAAATTTATGTGATCACAGCTGTTTAGCTTTATAGCCCTAATAAATGAAAGCAGTTAGCAATATCACCATATGCACTGCGTCCGGTGTGTCGGAGTGATGGTTCTCGTACACGTCTGCAACGATGAAAGAACCCCAGCCACAAAATATAAAAAAACTCTTTGAAACACCATGACGGCAGAAGGTGGTCCTATGACTAGCATAATCTATACTGTCTTTTCCTCTCTGTGTTCTACAGACAAGAAACGCGAACTCCCAGCCACAAGGACGGAATTCAGATAACGTCTCAACGTGAGTATAGACATAAGAAGTGCTCTCAATCACTGAACACTGCGTACTCAACGACGACTCCCTACTCGGAGGCGAAGTCCAGAATCGTATAAATTCGCAACAATGCAGTGCCTAACCGTTTTAACTATAAAATCTCCTGAGAGCAAAGGCAGCAAGTCGGTCTGTACCAACAAAAGCTGATACTGGGCGACAGTCAAACACGGGCGCTCAAAACGGAAGACTTCTTTCTCTCCACCGCTGGCCACCCACCAAAGCTCGGTTCCCCTTCCTCATAACTGCAGAAGGCGAATCATAAGGTTCATTTGAGCAGTTACCAGAAAGCGCCAGACAACAGGCTGTACAGCGCATGCGCAGCTACGATGACGTAGACAGCCCGTGCTTGGTGCTTGCTCTGCTCATACGCTTTACGTCGTATTTCTGGTGGGGTATCACGTGACCATGTGTAGCCGTGCCGCCCGTGTGGCATGTTGTTGAGAGCAATTGTTTTATCATATCCCACACAGATAAAGGATGCAGATAAGGAAGCAGTTCTTGGCAAAATATCATTTCAAAATTAGACTCCACAGCTCGAAGTACCATAAAATTTTGCTAAGGGGTGACTGAAAGATTTTTTTTTTAAATTCGTACTCTGCGATATTGTTATGTAGCATTTCCAACAGGTTTACATCTACACAGCACTGCAAAAAGCTACTAGGATGGAATACAAATTACTTGCAACAAAAAAGGAGACAGTTTCTTGTGTAGCTTACATCGGAATAAAGGACAATAAATTTCATGACTATTTCAAAATGTGAAAAAATTAACATGGTTGTCTGTGAGGCAAAGAAACTGTAGAACTGACAGTTTATATTCTACTCTAGGAATAAATATGAAGCCATGTGGGGAGTTAGAACGATAAAACATGGTATGCTGACAGTCTAAAATTTAGCATAGAATGGCATTCTATAAATTTAAGATGCAAACACAAATTAAGAAATAACTTCAGGCCCAGAGAAAGTACTAGACAAGTGCCTTGTGATCGAAAAACACTTTCATAGAAGACAGATCTATAAAATTCTGCTACAGCTGTCATTATAATTGAAACAAAATATTTAGTTCAAAACCACTGACCAAATTTGCCTACTTAGCTTCAAGTCAGTGTTTACATATGTTCGTACGTACATAGCATTAAGGGGCTCCGGAAAGGCTCAAAATCATGAAAAGTTCAATTTTTACTTTTTTGCGTTTTCTGAATCTGCAGACTATTACCTTTTAATAGATATATAATTTATTCAATTCCGAAGACTACAACTATTTTTAAATTTTTTTTGAAATGTGTTCTACATGGGCGTGACCCACTGTGGCGCTGTTAAACTGCTGTCAAATGGTGTTATTATTAACGTCCGTGTTCATCAGGTACATTTTAGTGATGTGAGATAAAGTATGTGTTGTGGCTAACCTGTGATGGTTCAATATATATCGCTGGTGTGATTGTCGATTGTTTCATGTTTATTTACTCTGTCGTTATCTCGAAAATATTCGTAATTAATTCTGTTTCTTGAGTCTCTGTTTTGTTGAAGTATAATAATTAGCAAAAGTAAAGTTATTAGAAATCCTCTGAAGGCTTTTAAGAAAAGGAGAAATGTTGGAAAGCCAAAGGTATGTGCTATTACTGTAAACAATAAAGACGATAACCAAGTGAGTGAACCTAACCTCTCAAGTACACCTGCCCATAGCAGTCAAAGTGGGAAAGAAAATACTTCACAGAAGAAGCTTGGTTGAATGAGTGAAAACTATGAATGTTTTATGGGCGAATCGGATGTGAATGAAATATTTTATATGTCGGTTCTCAAAGGAATTTTTCCAAACTGTGTAAGATGTGTTCATTGTAGTGAAGTTGGTCTGGAACTCTCCATAATAAAGCACGTAGGACTTGCTAGTGAAATACAACTGAAATGTGATAAGTGTTCATACATGACCACATTTTGGAACAGTGTTGCAGTAACTGCAACTGAAGAAAATGGTAGCAAAATCTACGAACACAACATTAGATTTGTTTATTCCTTGCGTTCAGTTGGTAAGGGTGCTACTGCAGGTGCAATTTTCTGTGGCATCATGAATCTTCCAAATCCCCCAACCAAGTTTACAACCTACAATAAATTAATAGGGTCTAAAGTAGGAGATGTCTGTATAGAATCTATGAAGAACGCTGTGGAAGAGGCAGTAATGGAAAATAATGGTAACAGAGATTTGACTGCAGCGTTCGATGGTACCTGGCATAAACGGGGACACACATCTCTTCATGGTGTAGTATCTGCCACCAGTATGTATACAGGGAAAGTTTTAGATGTAGCAGTAATATCAAAGTATTGTAGATGTCCACAAAAATATAAAGGTACACATGAAAATAATTGCAAAGCTAACTATAGTGGCAGTAGTGGAGGAATGGAAGTGGCTGGTGTTGCCAGTATATTCCAGTGTTCTGAGGCGTGTGATAAAGTGCGATATGTTAATTACCTTGGTGACGGTGATTCTAAAAGTTTCAAACATGTTCAAGGACTGAAGCCCTATGGTGATGATGTTGTAGTGCAGAAATTTGAGTGTATTGGACACGTACAGAAGCGAATGGGAACGAGACTTCGGCGACTGAAAGCTTCGTACAAAAAACCAAAACTCAGTGATGGTAAAGGGTTGGATGGGAAGGGAAGGTTAACTGACAGTGTAATTGACAAAATACAGAACTATTATGGAATGGCCATTAGGCAAAATACACAAAGTGTCGACGAAATGAAGAAGGCTGTTTGGGCTCTTTTTTTTCATACTTCTTCAACCGATGAAAATCCCGAACATAGCTTGTGTCCCAAAGAAGAAGACAGTTGGTGTAAATATAACAAAGGATTGCTAACTGGTGAAGTGTACACTCATAAGCATAGTCTGCCTCATGCAATAATGGAGGTGATAAAACCTATTTTCAGAGACTTAGCAGCACCTGAACTGTTGAAAAAGTGTATTCACGGAAAAACTCAAAACCCCAATGAAAGTGTAAATAGTGTTATATGGTCGAGAATCCCCAAGACTGTATTTGTTGGAATAGAAACACTTCACTTTGGTGTGTATGATGCTGTTGCGACTTTCAATGATGGCAACATTGTAAGGTGCAAGGTATTTAGAAATATGGGAATGAAGATAGGTTCTAACATGGTACGAGCGATGCTTGCTTTAGACAAGGAACGCCTTCGGGCTGCAGACAGGGCTGTAAAGAGTCTAGAAATACAAGCAAGAGTAAACAGGAGGAGGAACAAGAGGAAGCTGGAGGAGGAGTTTGCAGAGGATGAAGATAATCCATCCTATGGACCTGGAATGCACTAAAAAGTTAATCCAATCTTTGTCGCTCGATTCCCAAAACTTTTATTTTCTCGTACTAATTACATGTTTTCTAAGGATCTTCCAAACATATTTGTTTCAAACTTTCAGTAAATGTTACACAGTACCTTCTGCATAATTTAACTCAGCCTTTTTCCAAAAAACTGTATATTTTTGAATGTATAAATAAAAAATTGCAAAAAAATGTTGTGAATTTTCATTACAATTGAAAAAAATCATCTTTAATAACTGAACTAAAATTTTGTAAAATCCCTGTGTTATGTTGTAGCCCATATTCCAATAAATAATCTGTAAAAACTTCAACTTCCTACCTCAAATACTTTGTGAGGAAAGATGTAATTTATAAGCGTTATTTTAACATTGCAAGTATAGGGCGTTCAGGAGCCCCTTAAGAGATCTTACAGTGTAATAAAAGCAACAGGACATCAGAGACTACTCCAGCAGCATCGGTATTTCATAAACCATTCTAAAATGCTTCATTCCGCTCTAATTGCACATTTCTATGTCCAGATGGACTCTGAAGTACCTGATATTCAGCTTTTCATGTGGTTCTCGTGATACCAATTTTCTTGGAGGTCCAGTACTGTATTCTCATGGTTGGTGCTTTATTATGGTATAACGTCATTCGTCCCAGAAAATGAAAATTTGCACTTTAAATTGAACTAGTTTGAAAGTAGCCAACAGCGCGGAATGAAACACTTCGTTTCAAATAAACTAACTGCCTCAGCGGGAAAAAAAAATTAACTGAAGCAAATTTATCTATAAAACAGACAGAAGTAGCTTTATTAAGACATTAATGGTTGATTGCTAATAACGTGGAAATAATATAAAATCAGAAAATTGAAACTACTAAGTTATTTTGGTCTTTCATGGTTATGAGAATGTATATTAATTCACTTGATGGCTCCCGGCCACAGAAATCTGTTTTGTTTTCATTTGACGTGGGAGCTGTAAACGAAGACACGAAACATACACGGCTACGGGTCACGTGGGGAAGGATCCCCCCCCCCCCCCCCCCCCCCTATAACTCAGCTTGCTCTGCGCACGCGCGAATCTGGCACCTTGGGTGCGCCAGGAAAATTTTTCCGGGTAGCTTCTGGCTACTTGCTGCTACTGCTCATACACCAAACAGCCACGCTCCAAGTAGCCAGAAGCGGGAGGAAGGCACTGCTCATACGCGAATTCAGCTCTGCGCATGCGCACGAGCCCACTGGCAACTGCTCATACGAAGCTATATTCTCGAAACCACAGAGTATTCTCCCTCTCTACAGATTCTTCCGAATGCCGATCAACCATATTTTAGTCTTTTGTCGTCCAGCACGGAAAGTTTGCGAGGAAATACCTATCCTCGTTAATTAGGGATACATACAATGGTACACTTCTCAGCGTAAAAATCCTCGGAAATAACCTAGCCTGCGTGATTTCCGAGGCAACGCTTCCTCGTTCCTCTCTGCTGCGTCCAAGATTTTCAGAGTTTCCGAAGTATTGTCCGCTATATTTCCGGCCCCGCTACAATACCGGCAAGCCGCCGTTGTATTGCGCTCCAGTGCTCAGGTGCCCCCACCGTCCGTCTTGGCTACTTCCTGTGTTTAAGCAGGACCAACACACTTGTGCAGGCTTTTCCACCCAGGGCTTGAGTTACGCCTGCTGTTTTATTTACACTGGCGTTCCAACCTCTACTAGTATAGGTAATCAGTCACTACGCCGTTTTGATAATAAAGGTACTCCATCACCTTACATGCAATAAGCATTAACAACTATTTACAAGGTGTACGTGACGATGTCAGTCTTCTTTAAATATTCATATATACGATGTACATCCTATCAAATGACACCTAGTTCCGGTTGTAAATCACGGCCAAGTGTGTAGATGAGTGCTTGTATGGTGTGAAATTATAACCATCTTACAAACCCTTTGCATGAAACGTCTCTATTTTGTACGTAAACCTCTGCATTCAGACCAGTCTCTTTCAACAGAGTCTCAGCTTTGGAATTTAGGCCATAGTGAATCTAATAATGGCTCTGAGCACTATGGGACTTAACTCCTGAGGTCATCAGTCCCCTAGAACTTAGAACTACTTAAACCTAACTAACCTCACACACATCCATACCCGAGGCAGGATTCGAACCTGCGACCGAAGCGGTCGCGCGGTTCCAGATGTGGCGCCAAGAACCGCTCGGCCACACCGGCCGGCAGTGAATCTAATACTGGCGAGATGCTGAAATAAATATTAAACATTCTTTCATTACAATGATAAGCAAAAACATTATGGCCACTGCCCACCGCAAAGTTGGATGCCGCCTGGCGGTGTTGCAGGCACGTGACGCGATAACAAAAGTATGGAAGAGGAGCAGACACAGATGAGGGATAACCCTAGCGAAGATAAGGGCTGCAAATGGGTTAATCCATTGAGATAAGCGAATCTGACAAAGGACTGATTATTATTATGTAGAGCCTGTGAACGAGGATCTCGAAAACGGCGAAGCTGGTCGAAAGGTCACGTGCTACTGTCGTGAACACCTGTGGAAAGAGGTAGAAGGACAGAGAAACTACCAGCAGTCATTAAATGGTTGGACGTCCATGACTAGTCAAAGAACGTGGAGTTAAGAGGCTTGTCTGTTCTGTAAAGTAGAATAGATCGTGATCTGTGCCGATTGATCACTATGCTGGTGCACGCAGCATACCACCCCTACGTGTTAACATTTTGACCCAACGACATCTAAATTACGATTTCAGTGGTCACGGGACCATCGGGATTCGACCGTACATCAATGGTAACGTGCCGGCTCTACGGGTAAATCACATTGTTGCTATACTTGGTCGATGGTCGTCTCCACAAACGCCGTCATCGAGGTGAACGGCGGCTCGAAACGTGAAGCGCGCCATGGGCGCAGTCTGGTGGGAGCAATATTATGCTATGGGAGACATTCTCCAGCGTTTGCGTGGAACCTATGGTAGTAATCGAGGACACTGACAGATGAGAACCGCCTGTATTCTTTCATGCTTGATATATTCCCCGACAACGATGTCATCTTTCAGCAGAGTAATTGTCCGTGTATCGGAGCCAGAAACGTGCTACAGTGGTTTGAGGAGCATTAGAGCAGGCTCACGTTGATGTTTCGGTTACCAAATTCATGTGATAAATCCTGTGGAACCCTTCTGGGTTCAACGGCCCGTTATTTACTCAAACTGTACGACCTGTGCGTAGAAATCTAATGCCACATACCTCCACAAACCTACCAACGAACTGTTGGATCCCTGAGACGCAGAATCAGAGATGTATTTCGTTCCAAAGACCGAAAAACAAGCTATTAAGCGGGTAGTCATAAAGCTTTGCTTCATCAGTGTACACATTTGCTGTCAATGTGGAAAACAATTTGGTTCGTTAATTGAACGAGGAAAGGTTTCTAGTTTCTATGAAGGTCGGCTAAAGACCCTCGTGCGATCGACTTTCAAGTATTAATCGTCACTCCGAGATCCTCACCAACTTCGATTACCAGACGACAAAGAGAACATTATAAGAGGAGCTTCACCGTTCGTCTCTAGTTTGATAGTACGAGACAGTGACAGTAGTCTAGACAACAACATGCAGTAAGAGACACTGCAGAAGAGAAGTTGTATGTCGATGAAAGAGTTACATTACAATGATTCAGGAAGAATATGTAAGAAGAGATGACTGCCGATACAGAATTAACTGGGACGATCTTGGAGAGATATGGTTTATTAGTCATACCAGCTCAAGTCCCTCATTAATGGGTGAATGCAGTAAAGCTACAAAATTGCTGTAATCTTGATTGCTATGTTTCACCCACTGATCCACATAGGCCCAGACGTTTTCAATGGGTTTAAGATTAGATGATTCATCACGATCCTAGAGGTGCGATGCGACGTCTGAGTTTTCTTCAGACGAGGGACATATGTATCCAGTTTTGTGAACATTCATGGTGTCACGTGGAAGATGGGAGTGTCCACAGGATACAGAACGTGAAGATGTAGAAGGAACGACAACACTTGGTGACCGTGAATGTTGAAATAAGCAACCTGATTCATGTTCATGGTTACCTGAATGTGTGTACCCGAGTAAGGCAAGGAAGACCTCCGTAAACTATCAAGATCACCTCTGGATTGAACTACAACCTCCACTCACTGCAGGTTAAACACCTTAACGACTCAACGGTGTATTCGACACCTAGTATCATTTGAAAAGGGGTTCAAAAAATGGTTCAAATGGCTCTGAGCACTATGTGACTTAACATCTGAGGTCATCAGTCCCCTAGAACTTAGAACTACTTAAACCTAACTAACCTAACGACATCACACAAATCCATGCCCGGGGCAGGATTCGAACCTGCGACCGTAGGAGTCGTGCGGTTCAGGACTGAAGCGCCTAGAACTGCTCCGTCACAGCGGCCGGCTTGAAAAGGGGCGAAGTGGCGACTTGTCGAGTCACACAACACGGTTCCAGTCGGGTAACTTCCCGTTTCTGTGATGTTTGAGTCACTGAATACATGCTGCTTTACATATCGCTGGTGCCAATAGCCCTTTTCGAAATAACCGACTCCAAATTTCCATTGCATGCAGTTCTCTTCTCAAGTTCGTTCTGAACCCTCCATCCACTGACAGCAGCAATTCCGTTAGGATCTGAAAACGGTTGTCATTGACAAGGGTTGGATCCCGTCTCCGTTCCACGTCGGTTAGGATCGTTTTTATGGCCACACTTCTTATGCCGTGTTACAATAGCTCGGGCTCTCACACCATTCGTTATAGACAGTCTGCGCTGATATACGTACAAATAGAATTTCATTCAAGGTGTGGTGATCAAACTTCCAAACGCAATATCTCCTTGCTGTCAATCTTCGACTTCTCCATAATGGTCCACCTTACTTCGACGACTCCATACAACCAGGTAACATATCCACACCACTTCATTTTCATGACCTGCCTCAGCTGTGGACGCTGACGTGACAGCCTGATACCAGTTCTGTAGCATCTAAAGCGCTCCGAAGTGACCAATAATCCTTTATGGGAGTGTGCAACATTACCTCTGGTGCGTCTATTATTTGCACGTTAACACATACAACGAAAAGGCAGAAAATATAAAATTAATCAAATTAGACACCTTACAGAAGCTTACAAGCTGCTGCTTACATAGTTCGATTCGTGACAGAAATAAAAATGAGACTAAATTTAAATGACTCGAAAGACAGGACTTCACGTGTTGTACGAGTGTCTTCGGTGTATAGACCTATAGCAAACACGATTATAACACGTTTGCGCTCAAGTGCTTAGTCAAAACATTGAACTTCTGGCTTCAGGTTAACAAAAAACAGTTATAGAGAAAACCTTCCGATGGAACTATAAAAATGTTAGTAAATGGTTATAGCTTTACCCTGATTGATAATATTCTAAGTAACAAGGAAATGAATAAAATCATACCACTTCTGTACGCTGATCAACATCAATCGCTCAGTACCTACAAAGCCTGGTTCCAAGTTTCATATATTGGCAAAATTTCAGACAATCTTGTAAAGAATTTAGTCTCGTAAATACAGACCTGAATTTTATAATACCAATAACATATTAAAATTTTTATTCAGTAGTAAAGGCAAATTACGACCTTTGACACAGAGTGGTGGTTATAAAATCACTTGTAAGCAGTTTGAAATAATGCATATTTGTCAGGCAGGCAGAGCTGTGTCAGTTAGACTACGTGAACATGAGAGAAGCTGGCGGTTAGGAAGAAAGAGTCGACTTTTACTGATCATCCTTTAGCGGAAAACCGTTCTCATAATGTAGGATGTGAAGTTTTACTTTCTGTCAAGAAAAGCTAAAAGATGACTCTACTGGAAAACTGAAAATCAAAAAACATTTGACATACAAGTATTAAATTATCAGGCTCAGTTTCCATTTTCCACTTTGTTAATTAAACATTCAGACTGTAAAATCGTCTTATTTCTCACCATTTGTTAAATGTATCGCCTCATAAAAATTTTATTTACCCTCTTTTCAGTTAACGTAATTGTTCTAATGTTTTCCATACGTAAATACTTTGTCATTTTTCATGCTTCGTGTAAATAATAACTGTACAAATCGCAGATCATGTTTATGTGTGTTTGCGACATTCAGTTGTCACCTGAAAATGACCTGAGATGCTGAAATCCGGTCCGCGACGAAATAAATATAATTTTGCAGAACTTTCGGAAATGCTTTTTGCGGAAAATTCAGTAGATGTCAATAAACTTAATATGGGAGGAAACTAGCTAATTTGTTTCTGAATTGTCGGTTTTTGTTTTCAGTTATTTCCTTAAAAGTTACGATGCTAATGATGGAATAGTTACTTCAACGTTGCTACAGCTGATTTATTTTCAAAATCTTACCCGCCTGAGCAAGCTATCTTCCCCTAATCTCACCAACTCTACTAGAACATCAATTCGTAGCAATAAGCAGAGAGACAGTTGAATTTGCTGTCGAGTGACGTCCTGAAAATCACTGCAATGAAAGTGGAACTCAGCGTACAACAGAGTAACTCCTGTAGAGTTCGACAAGACTGGATCTGCTGTTTAATTGGTGGAATTATTGCAACAAACTCATTCATAGCAAGCCACATGTTCAACTTGGACCTAAAACATTATTCACGTTTACATAATAAACAAACTTAGTATGTCATTCACCCTCAACCAGATCAGTCTAGTCTGGTCTGTACTTCATTTATCTCATTTAAAATTCTTTTGAAATATTTCCAGTTGTTTTTTGAAGAATTTAGAATTTGATCCCTAGAGGCAGTACTGAAAACTGTAGCCGCAAATGAACAATCTCATCAATCCACCAGGGTGACGAACGAAACGTCATAGAAACTTGTTCAAATAGCTCTGAGCACTATGGGACTTAGCATCTGAGGTCATCAATCCCATAGATTTAGAACTAGTTAAACGTAACTAGCCTAAGGGCATGACACACATCCATGTCCGAGGCAGGATTCGAACCTGCGACTGTAGCAGCAGCGCGGTTCCGGGTTGAAGCGCCTAGAACCGCTCGGTCACTACGGCCAGCATAGAAACTGGAGCAAGAGATACGACCGCTTTGAGAAATGGCCCGAAGAGGAACACGGGTCCTATCTGTTGCCTGGTCATCCCTTTGCCTTGTCAGAAGGTAAAAATTCACAGCACCAACACTTTTTTTTTCCTTTCTGGGTAAGAGGTTTTTGTGAGAGCGACAGGGCAGCATATTCCAGATTGTGGGTGCGGCCACTGTTAAATTGAGAGAGGCTCGAGGTGGCGCCAGCCTCTCTGTTGCTTGCTTGTAGTCGTCTTCGCAACCAGAACTGCTCGTCTCAGTGAAAAAGAGACTCTTGCAGGGCGCCACCCGCCTGAGAAATCGCTCGCATCAAGCCGCCAAGCGATTGCCCAATTCGCTTGCTTGTCGGTTTGATCGCGCACTCCTCTTCCTGTCACTAGTCGCCCGTTCTGCTTCGCGTTTTAACGTAAGTGGACGGTTACAAATACTCCACGGAATGTGTCCCATGCTTCCACGTCCACCTAACTCGTGTTCGGCTACCCCAGGGTTCGGCGACCGGTGTTACCGCCTTCATTTGAATTATAGAGTCCTCTGAGCGAGGCATACTAACGGGATTAGGTGGAGGGTGGTGTCGTAAACACTCACTGGAATCCTTTTAAAAATTGTCACTGTCCAAGAAGAACACGTGCTGCATGACCATAGGAGCACCAACAGAAAATCCAAAATTACTACACTATTTACTATAAACTGAAGCAGAAAAAACGCATGACTACGATAGAAATTCTTCAAACTATTAAACCTTTTCAACCTACTATAATGTTCCCATTCATATCTCCCTCTGCACACCATAGCTTCTCTTCATTATTTCACTCCACTTCACACTGTACACGCAAAAGAGACTTTCATCAACAAGGACACTAATAAGCTTTTGAACTGTGCTCAACCTAATGGGTGCTGAGCTCTAAAAGTAGATCTACATGTCAGAAGGTCATTACACTAAGAAATTCGGAGGAGTATCACGCAGTTCCGATCAACTACACTCTACAATGTTCTTTAAAGTTCTGACTGTAAAATGTTCCTTAAAGATTTGTTATCTCCTTGACCAGTGATTTAATGTGTCCATACCAGTGTGGTGCTTTGCTTCGGTAGGATTTACGTTGCCTGGTGATGAACCGTATTCCTCCATCTTTTCAGCTGTCATGAGTATTCCATCATTCTTTACACATGCAGTCGTGCCACATGAAAGCATAAAAAAACACGAACCTTTCATACTTACAACTAATCTTTTTCAAAGATAGTTGTCCGTATGATAACCACGGTCGTATGAGAATTTAAAAGGCGGATGTCGGCTCTTGTGTTCATTTTGTCATGGTTGGGATGACCGGGAAGAGAATGTCTGATACCGAGCGAGGTGGCACAGTGGTTCGCACATTGGACTCGCATTCGGGAGGACGACGCTTCAAACCCACGTACTGCCATCCCGATTTAGGTTTTCCTTTTTTCCTCAATCGCTTCAGGCAACTACCAGTATGGTTCATTTTAAAACGAACGGCCGACTTCCTTCCCCATCCTTGCATAATCGACGGGACGGATGGTCTCGCTGTTTGGTCCTTCCCCAAAACCAACCAACCAACCAATGTCTGATTCTTACATAGCGCTGTGACTTGTCCTGTTTTCTCGTGTATTGCAGTCTGACTGTCAGCGGTGTCATTAGAAAGACATTTTAACTTTTTGAGACAATAAGAAAATAAATTGCTCAAAGGTTTGGTAATCGAATCTTTGTAACTTCTGAGACAGCAAAATCATAACAGTTCTGTCTCGAAGGAAGGACTTGGTTGAATACGACTACTACCAATCTGATAGTCTCCCTGAAGCAAAGCTGCAGTTCGTTTGTTCGTTTCTTTAACTTAATTCATACCCTAGAAAACCTGCTGTACCGAGCGTCTTTGATAATTTGCTTTAAATATTACTGTCTTTATTCAGTCTACAACCTCTCCAGTTTTCTAATAAAGTCAGGTTATTATTGCCGGGTACCTTACCGCGTTTCCCTGTTGTTTCGAACGGATTTCTTTCATCAATACTTCTATTTAATTCTATTCCATTTCATTCTTTCATTGTGAACGTAATTTTTAATTTCCTTGTGCAGGATATCTCAAATGCTTCCCTTCCCCCCCAAGTCAGAGTCTTATTCCTATACAGTGTACGTGAAAGTTTCAGAATAGAGGCTTCCTCATTTCTATGGCAAAATTTGATGTCTGTTAGGCCCTTTGTTAAATGGTTTCCTCACACTGGCCGACCTGCTTCTAAAGTCTTCTTTGCTCTCACTAGCATGCATATTGTTTCTTCCAAGAAATCTGCTACTTCCTCTACAATTTTTTTTTACATTGTACGAAAGACATTCTATTTTCTGGCAACATTCATCGCTTTATTTTTGTTCTATTTGCGTTTGATCCTAACATTGTTCTTAGTGGCGTGTGCAACCCAGTTTTTTATTCTTAGTTCAGCTGACACTTCTTTTGTTGCTTCTCAAGATATACGTTTAACAACAGCGATGGTAAACTGAAACTCTGTTTCACACAATTCTTAACGCGAGCGTATCTTTCATGATTATCGTTTCCCTTACTCCGATATGACTTTTATAGGTGTTGTTAATTTACACTTTCGTATTTATACTTCATCCCCTGTCTGTTCAGGACTTTTAAGTGGCTTTTTATCAATTACATTGTCTTTGGCTATCTGTAGGCCAGAAAATATCAAGGTAGGCTACCCGGTCATTTTTGAACTTGTCTCCATTTTATGTTGCAGTATCGGAATTGATTTCTTAGTACATTTTCTAAAGTCAAACCTAACAACTAGTACCTCTCTAATAATTATTTCCATTCCTTTGCACATCATACCGGACAGCAGTTTAAAAGCGTAAACAGTCATTCTGGAGGTTTGATAGATCTCTCATTTATTTATTCGTGTTTGTTTATGTTGTTACTCTGGCTAAGTCCGGACTTAAGTTTCAGTACTCAGTCGATTAGAGAATTACTACTATCAGCTGTCTCTTCTTTCACATTTGACAATGATTTACGGATCTGAAAAATGTGAATCTGCACCGTGATGCGCGGTCCATTATAAACTGTGGGCCCTCTATATCTAGCTAAGACGGGAACGTCAGAGGAAGGCAAGGTCATACTGAAGCATAGCTCAGCTTTTTTTATGGTAATAGTAGACTATCTAAGCATGCCAGAAAGGATAATGTTAATGGGTCTAGGGAGAATGGACATTGTCATCTCTGAAGTGTTATGAGAGCATCGTCAATAACGCACCTCCAAAAACAGGGTAATTGTTGACTACAGTTACATCGTTATAAATGACCAATGACGAGTACGAGGTACCATCCGTATTGTGCTAATGTGTTGACAGTCTACACAGTTGGAAGTAATTTCCCAGTTTGTTACAGCAGATAATACACGTGGTATATTTAACAAGACAACAAGAGTTACCTCTGCTTAAGTGGAATTTAGAAGCAGAAAATATACTGCACTCTCCCTGTAAGGCCAACATAGAGGTGGTAGCGTCCCCTTTAGGTATGCAAAGCTACTGAGCCATGGAAAACTAGAAATATGTGCCATAGCCAGGTGGCTCGTTGTACCAATTGTTTAGAAACGGTAGCTGGCTGCTGCCAGGTCACTGCTCTTACATGAGGGCATCGTCATTTACCACCGACAGTTTTACACGGGGTTGAGGTGTTTCTGCTACAGGACACTCCCAGTGGATGACTTGCTGTTCTTCATACAGCTTAAATTTCCGGTAGAAGGCCAAACATTTTAACTAGATAATGCACGTCCTTGTCGAGCAAGACGTAACTTTCTGAACCCTCTTGTATAACAATGCGTATAATGTTGGTCAAGTGAAAACTCAGACGAGAGTTTCTGGGATGTCTACATGTCTATGGTTATCTAATTGCAAATATCAAGAATGTGCGGTACAGTTACGGAAAACTAGATTGATATATCACTGAAGTCGCTCTCATCATACGTTGAGTCGATGACTTGTCGAAACTGCTGCAATTCTGCAGGTGATTGCTTTTACGTTCCCAATTCATGACTTCCTTCGGCCACAGCGATAACTGCATGATATCTATTTTAACCTCGACATGAGTTAGTGCGTGGCTATCAGATAAATAGAACATTGACAGCTCTAACTTTTCACGATGACATTCAACTTTTAGGTACAAATTTACTATTGCTTCAGTGTATGTTTTAATACAACACGGTTGTTATCAACATTTGAGAAGTCTCTCCTTCGTTTGCTTTCGACCGATTGATGTGACAAGGGGAGTAAGATGCTGAGCATTCAGTAGGATTCTCATCCGAACATCGGCGTTTGAATTTTCCGTGGATTCCCTATACAGCTCAAGCAAATGCCAGCATGGATACTTTTAAACTGATACCGTCAGTTTTCTTCTCATCCTTGATCACTTCTACCAGTGCTCCATCCAAAGACCTCGTATGTTTCTTCCTGGTTGAGAAGCTCTAGCGCCACATAGTTCTGCCGGAAGTAAGAGGGCAGATCCGGCCCGAGCGTAGTCTGCATTGTTGTCAAGTTTCCTCCCACTCCCTCAGACTGGTACAGGGTTGTAGTGGTAGACGTGGCAATATCACAATTTAACTACTCAAATTAATCAATTTAGTTACGCAAATTAACCCTCTCCCACTCCTTCCCCGTCCTCCTCTTTCACCTGCCTATTTGCAGAAATTTCGGATTCTGATGGGAATTTCGAGTTAGGCAGGAAATTCAAAAAATGGTACGAATTTCAAAAGTGACAGGAATTTCTTTGTCCCAAGTCTGTGCTCATGTCACACCTCCAACTCCACATGGGAATTGGTGAGAAATTCAAAATTGTGGGTGCCCTTTCTGGGACCCGTACCATGATGCTTCTGGGTGGGAAGCCCAAGTGCACCCCCCTACACAGGGAAACTTCCAGTCTCTGTCCAACTGCAGGAGAGGAGGACTTGGTTAGTGTACTTTACTTATTTTGGGTGGGAGACTAAAGGAAAGATTGGTCCTAATTATATAATTAATTATAAAAATCGGTAATAATTACACATGTATATGCATAGCGCTACATAAGAAGCGCCTAAAATCACAATACAGATCAAAAATAGACGATGTCATACAACTGATGTTATGCTGCTGGAGAAAAGTTCACAATACCACTCGAAACTAGTACCAGATGTACTCAAAAACCAACAGTAAATTTATATAAGATGATCCCTTTACCTACAAGACAAAATAAATCTCTCTGCTCCTCTTGTGAATTGGCGGGAAAGAAGATGGAGTGGAAGGTACGATCGTTGTTTTTCACAGGAAATGTGTTCAACTGACGAGACGCTGGTGTTGAAAAGAGACGAGTTTAATAAGTATAATACCTGCAAGCATACAGCTGAGGACTGTGTCTATAGCCTCCCGCATGAGGAAAGGAAGGAGGTAATAATTTACTAGCGTGGGTGGGGGATACTTCTTAACAAATAATGGTGATGCAGTTGGATGGACTAAAGATGCATTTCACAACTTATAGAGAGTATTGCCTGTGCTGAAGCTGTTCGAGTTTCTGAAATGGCCAGTCAATGCACAGTGCTGGGGATAACTTCGCGATCCCATAGCCATCCCTTTCAGCCGACCGCAAGTGTGTCTCACTGTTTGACGTCAGAGTTCGCTACAGACGCCTCCCACTGCATTGCTGTATGTCCTACTTGACAAACACCCTGCAGCCCTGATGCTCGAAATTCAAATAAATGGTGCTCTCTTTACTTCTCGACAACTTCGTCCTTTTCCAGGGTTCCCAAGACGTCACCTTGGTGTAGCCCCTGAGTAAATGATGGAAAATGCTGCACTGCTCTAACTTCACATCGAAACTGTCGTGAAAAAAAGAAAAAGGAAAAAAAAAGCCAGTACTCATAAACAATGGGTCTAAATGCAACACACGTACTGTGAATTGGAAAAAATCAGTGTAGTTACACAACTACCGCAAAAAGCAACTCCAAAAGATCGCACCAGGAGAGAGCAGGGACAGCTGCATGTGTGTTCACGTCGATGTGCGGTCACGTACTAACCAACCTAAAACCAGTCTTACCTCCCCTCCTACCACCCCTTATCCCCCCGTCTTCTCACCGTACGTAGGGATGTAGGTCTGTTCTCCCCTGTCACTGATGGTACACAAAGAGATCCGTCTGGTGACAGAGATGTACTACCTCCAGTCCGTGGAAATAAGTCACAGGTGGACAAACGACTCAAGAATAGGACGCTTCCTGCAAGCCGTTAAACGTATTTCTCTGAAAGACTGGCCCCCCTGGACATACAACGAAATGCCGGAGGACTCTCCAGAGCGTTTTTTCTAATGTCTGCTGGTTGGGAAACTGGCCACTGCCACAACCTCGGCTGCCGCAGCTCCTGCCACTGACCAATCTGCCCCAGGAAGCAGAGTCTTCAGTCCAGTGCGGGTAAACAGCTGTAGCCAGAGGCAGCTTCTCTGGCCGAGCACGTGGGTGGAACGGCCAGCGCTATCGATACAGACAAAAGCTACCTATGCACCATAGGCTGCGGCTCCAGCGGGCTAGAGAAGAAAGCGAGAAAAATGATGGCTCCCGTGAAGAAAGATGACCGCGTGTTGTCTGTCTAAAAAAACTGCAGATGCGACTGCTTAAGAAAAACACACGTTTCACGCCGACAGCACTTGTCCCCGCAAGCGCTCGGCGTTCTGAGAGAAACATTTCAATGTAACAGTTGCATTTAATGTCAATACACCTCTTATAAGCAAGCATCTATTCAAAAAGACACAATCACGATGATACTAAAAGTCTTGTTTTCACACAAATAGGCGCACTCCATTTTCATTTACTTTCATTCGCAACATCGGTAAAGTTTTTGACGTCGGACTGCAGGATACAGATCACATTTCTCTCCCTCTCTTTTTCTCTCTCCCTACCTCCTGTTACTCTGTGACATCCAACAATGTGATAAAAAAAACCTACAGCACTATTGTCAATTACAGATGAGCAGCTTCAGAGGTCACAGCTCTATAGTGATAAATCTGACAGATGTATTAACTTATTTCACATCTCCTAGACATGTCCACCCTGCATGAAATCGAAAAAACATCCACTATTTTGCTGCGAAAACTACCGACCACTGCAGAATGTACTTGTGATTTCGAAACTTTCATCGGAGTAAAGAAAAAGGAGTATTAAAACTCCAAAGAAAAAAATCATACAAGCTAACGAAACATCTATGTTATCCGATTTCTTTCAGTTTGATGGACAAAATTAGATACTTTGAGAGTGTTCTTGGCGTTCAAATCAGTCTCTGTAAATAAATTATCATGCACGTGGGTATTACAAACATTTCAGATACGTGAAAAAACATTACAGAATACAGTTTTCACCCTGTCTGTTCACATCTCTGTAAAAACATAATCTGGTTATCACTGTTAGCATTCAACCGCGATTCTTATACACATATTTTAACAACGCGTTTCAAGAGACAATGCTCTCATCTTCAGGTTGTAAAGTCTATGTCACGAAATTAAACGGACTAAAAAGACAAAATGCCATCACAAACCGGCAGTCAATATACCTATGAGCGAAAAAGATAGGGAGACTGAAATTAATACCGTTGAGAGAATAGCGATGAATAACGGTTACAGAATAGATATGGTTAAAAAACTGTTACGGAAAAGTAATAAGCGCAAAAAGAAAAAACCTGATGGAGAGAAAGAGAAAACTATCACGATGCCATACTACGGAACAGTCTCACAAAACATAGCAAATATTTTTAAGCCATACGATGTTAAAATAGCTTTTCAGACTAATAACCTAGTGAGGTATAGCCTTAAGCACGATATTGGCGAGAAGAGAAATATGTTTGAAAGATCGGGAGTTTATAAGATTCAGTGCAGAACTTGTGATGCAAAATATATAGGGTAGACAGGAAGATCATTCGCGATCCGGTATAAAGAACATAAAGATGCGTTCAGGTTAGGAAATTATGACAAATCAACTGTTGCGAACCATATATATGAAACAGGCCATCCGCTTAATAGCATAGAAGATAACGTGGAAATATTGCATGTAGAAAAGAAAGGGAGGAAACTTGATTTACTAGAGGAATTCGAGATAGCTATCCATGAAAAGAAACAAAGCAATATTCTAAATGCACAAGATAATATTAAAGAAATGAGATTCTTTAGCGGGTTTTTAGAATTATTTTAGGGTAGGTATGCGACTTTAAATTGGTAGCATGTCACTGACGGAGTTGCTAGAGGCTAACGATGGCAGACCAATGCAATAAGGAAGTAAGGCGCCCGCCGGCCGGTGTGGCCGTGCGGTTAAAGGCGCTTCAGTCTGGAACCGCGTGACCGCTACGGTCGGTGGTTCGAATCCTGCCTCGGGCATGGATGTGTGTGATGTCCTTAGGTTAGTTAGGTTTAATTAGTTCTAAGTTCTAGGCGATTGATGACCTCAGAAGTTAAGTCGCATAGTGCTCAGAGCCATAAGGCGCCCAATAGCATAGCGTTATTGTCAAGCACACGGCTGTAACCACGCCACAACACCTAGGCACGTCAGTCCACAACATCTCCCGAGCCGGCACAGTGCAACAGCATACTTGGTAGCTATGGGACGGCCATCGACTTGTGTCAACAACTTCAATGTAAGACGAGGACCGATAGTCCAATATACTTTTAATTCTGTTTTACTATATGGACTTCCCAACTGTTTGTGATGGTATTTTGTCTTTTTAGTCCGTTTAATTTCATGACATAGACTTTACATCCTGATGATGAGAGCATTGTCTCCTGAAACGCGTTGTTAAAATATGTGTATAAGAATCGCGGTTGAATGCTAACAGTGATAACCAGTATAACGACAACTGCTACCTCGACTCCATAATGGATTATATTAAAAAAACACAATCATTTCACGTTCCCAACAACAAGCTATTATTCAAGAGGATGTTGTTGTATTGTACACTATGGCAGCTCCCGGTTTACCAAAACAATGGTATATTGCACTGCCATTTACAAAACTTTAAAAAAAAAAACAAATCGTGAGAGCATGCCTTGTAATAGAATCTCTTAAAGTCGCCTGGTAGAGAACCCTATAAGAATTCACCGATACATCGA
Organism: Schistocerca americana; assembly: GCF_021461395.2. Lineage (NCBI taxonomy): Eukaryota > Metazoa > Arthropoda > Insecta > Orthoptera > Acrididae > Schistocerca > Schistocerca americana. The sequence continues at coordinate 735,816,410 of NC_060130.1, read as the reverse complement.
AAACAAATACCATTTCTGTGCTGACATTTGACATATTTGCTCCATAACTTGCCTCTACCGACCTGTGTGTAATGTTTCTGCCACCCACACGTGAACAAGAAGACCACACCCAGCAGACGATCAATCACAATAGCAGCAGATTCTTGTGCCGTAGTTTTGTAAGCAATTTGGTCATCACGGAACAATCTGTTTCACGCAATCTTCTCACATGATGAGAAAAAACTTTATCATTTCTACGTTCCACAATGAGCTATAATTCAAGTAGTGGGTACTTTATCAGTAGAGGTAATGAAGTATGAAATCACACTGGACTTGCAGTAATACATATTTTTAAACACACCATCGTGATGATAATAATAAAAACAGTACATATTTTTAAACACACCGTCGTGATGATAATAATAAAAAGTCATGATTCGGTGACAATAGGCACCGTCGATGTTTTATGACAAAAATTGGTATAGTCTGAGAGCATTCTTCATGTTCAAATTACACGTTGTCATGCACAAGGGCATTACGTTCATTTCAGATGTATAAAATGGCGATACAGATTAGCATTCATACAGCCATTTATTACATTCGAGAACATGCCTCTTCGCTATTTTGTAACAATCAGATTAGGTAAAAAAACTGTGTACTATCTGCATCCGAACTTTAAACTTGCACACCTCTCCTTGTAATAGAATTTTCTGACATAACCCTATAAAATTTTACCACATCTCTCTTCACATAATCGAAACACAAATACCGTCAGCATGCTAACAGCGACCATAATTGCTAAATAACTTGCTTTCACGGACCTACATGTGTGTAAAGTATTAGTACGCGTGCAGGAAAGAAGACCGTATCTAGCAGGCTATCATTCGCAATATGCGACTCTTGTGTTACAGCGACAGCTAACAGATATCCAGTTGTCCCATCTCGAAGAGGCCAAGAGCACTACCTCTTCATATCACAGACCCGTACATGATCACTGTTCCGGTGTTGACCATCCCTAGAAGGTGCTGTTCACAACACACAAGGGCCAGTAGAAATAAAAAGAGAGATACTGTTATCTTATTGGCAAAAAAAGAAAAAAAAGTGGCAGGCATCGTAGCATTTGGAAACGTAATGTGTCTGCATTGAGGAACGTCTCCAAACAGCTGTCTGAAGGTGATGAACTCTACATTTAGTACCATGTTCCACAGTAACAAGTAGCAGATGTCCAGTGTTCCACCAAGGCTCTCTCCACCTCAAACAAGTGGTGTCAGTCAATCATTATGTGATAATGTACCAGTGGACAGATGGGATTGAAAAGGCACCGTCAGTATGGGACAATGTACTGTAATCAGCACTCCAGTTGATAGCATGATCAGTCTCAGCTATTTTGCCAGTTTCCCGTAGTTTCAACATTAGCCAATGACGCAGCATAATGCTTCCCGATTTCTGTATCATCGCTAAACCACCCCTCCACTGCTTTGTGAGTACCATATACTACACTGCAAATGCAGATAGATGACTGTGCAGTACATCCATCCGCTCATATACACCAAAGTATACCAGACAGTCTCCTATACCAACGCAGTTAGGTTATCTAAATATTTCTAAGACATCGATCATAGGACGGAATTTACAATTATTGCCGGCCATATTTCCCAAAGTGCATGAGAGCCACAAAGTATTCTCGCATTCGTATGATAAAGTCGGAGATTGAAAGATCTCTCCGCATTTTCCTCGACCAACCCTCCCTGCAATGCTGTCACTGATTTAATTTGCAACTGACCAGAGGTAGGAGGGTACAATACCTGCTACATTCCATTTCTCATGAAGGAACAGAGTGAGCTGAGCCCGTAGCTGCTGTTCAGTGAAGACTGTTCGGCACCAGACTTACTCACAGCACCCACCCAGCTGCACAAGATCTTTCCGGATGCTTACATGACGAGGAGGTTAGCGCCCCTTAGTTGGTGTGTCTGTGGTGATATAGCAGACGGTTAAGAAGAAACGTGTGGTTTATGCATGCTGGAACTCCGGACAGGTGGAGTTTGAGACATTTCACGTAAATAAGCTGTGATATCAGTTATGGAGTATTATTCAAGTGCCTGGAGTCAGTACCAAGAACGTATTGGCAAGAGAGAAATGATTGTAGAACATAAACACAAGCACTCCTAACGGTACAACGTACTGCACTTGAAAACGCTATAATGCTAAAGCCATATGGTTTCCAAAGTATTAGTTCGCGGAATGGAGTGCTCTTAATATTATAATCCAGGACATTTATGTCCAACATATGACATACAACCACCCTGCATGTTTTCTGCATCAGTCACTACAGTGATAGACTTTAAGATGATAAAACTGCTTCTTTCTGCGCCATTCTGGTGTCCTGGGAAGTGACAGAGCTATTCCTGACTGTATCGTCGGTGTATATCCACGCCTCGAACTGCTTATAAACCAGCTAGAATGAAGTCGGGAGACTGCTGTTCTGTCTCTTAGGAAGTTGACGGATCTTATGTCTTTTTTAAGTCAGTAAGATACGTACCCTCAATCACATTTCTCTTGTCAGTTGTGCTTATTAGTGGTTGTAGTGGTTTTGAAAGATGCAGCCATGCATCACTAGGAAATAGAACGAAGAGAAACATGAACATTTTAGTTAGTTGATAGACTGAGTTACCACCCACGCTCTGCTGAATGGAAATTCTCACGAAGAAACAGTAACTTCTTAAGAGTAGCCGAAGGAGATGTAACAGTCTTACTGCTGTTACAGTAACATCACCGTGGCCCTGGTAGCCTTCCTCTTACACACAGAAGTCATGGTCAGATGTTAGGCAGTTTTGCTCATGTGTAGGATAATTTAGTAATTTCTTCCTCTATCGTACGTACCCCTTCCTCACACAGTTAGGGCAGATATATGTGGCGTCGGTCCACTCTCTTACAGAACACGACTGGGAATGGCTTAAATCTGTTAATTTCTTCCTCTATCGTACGTACCCCTTCCTCACACAGTTAGGGCAGATATATGTGGCGTCGGTCCACTCTCTTACAGAACACGACTGGGAATGGCTTAAATCTGTTAATTTCTTCCTCTATCGTACGTACCCCTTCCTCACACAGTTAGGGCAGATATACGTGGCGTCGGTCGACTCTCTTACAGAACACGACTGGGAATGGCTTAAATCTGTTAAACAGATTGATTCTTCTCCTTAATACTTATGGAATAACATTTCTTGTGAGAACCAACCCTAATTCGGTAATATCTACTTTCAACTGGATGTGTTAGAATACTGTCCTGGATCGGAATACATATGTTCCGCTTGGTTTAATCTAGCGATTTTGACTAATACTTATATCGCCTTTGTTAAAGTATGTGTTACGAAAACCCACGTAATTCACAGAGGGAGGGGGAATTAAAACTGAATGCAGACTGACCATAATTTTTAAGCTTTTCTCGGTCTTGAGTGTGTAGATACCCCCAGCCCACCTCAGCCTTTTTCTCTAATTTTATGTATTCTCAGTCAATTTATGTCATTTGCATAATTAAATTGATTAATCTGCATCATTACACTGTGAAATTGCCACACCTATCAATACTACCCAGTACCGTGCCTGGAGAGAAAGTTTGGCAGCAATGTAGACTGTGTCCGTGGTGGCTCTGCCCCCAACTGCCGGATGCAAGCAATTTAAGTTTTATATTGCTGTGACTGAAGAGATTCTTGGTAGCCTATGTCCATAAAGATACGACACTTTTAACTTCCATCTTCCCATTTCGTAGCACACTGAACCCAGTGGTCTTCAGTGGGGGATCATGTTCGTTTGGAGTGCTCCTATCATTCATTTAACATGGTTTTTCAGTTGGATGATCTCGACAACAAGAACGTGTGTCCTCCATAGTAAATTATAGTTCTTAATGTGTGCAATCAAATTTGTTTGAAGAGATTTGCGATATTTCAAGTGAAATTTTTCTTTGACGTTGTTTGTGTATTGTGTATTGAAGCGGGGGCCTTGAAACGACGGAGAGGCTGCGCCCCACAGTAGCCCACAGTGGTAGATTAATGATGGTGTACGCGTATATGGAGACAGTGTTTGCGCCACAATCGTTGACATAGTATAACTGAGGTGGAATAAGGGGAACCAGCCCGCATTCGCCGAGGTAGATGGAAAAACGCTTTAAAAACCATCCACAGGCTGGCCGGCACGCCGGATCTCGACACTAATCCGACGGGCTGATTTGTACCGGGGACCGATACCCCTTCCCGCTCGGGAAGCAGTGCGTCAGATAGTCCTGCTAGACGGGCGGGCTTTCTTTGACATTAATCGGACATAAACACAGCTTTCTGAAGGCATTCAATGGTACTATCGCTCGCTTGTGGTAATTTCAGAATATTTTCATTGACATGGTAAAATAATTCTGTATAAATTATCAGTATTTATGTTTCCTGAGACACTGATCACCAAGCTTGGCATATATTTGAGTACATTTTCTACGTATTGTAAAGTTTCACTGTTTTATATCTCGTTCCGTAAGTAATATTGAGATTTCCGAAAAAACAGAAAAAATATCCGCGAATAAAGCACGGTTGGAAACTTAAACTTTTAGATGTTGTAGCTCTTCTTGATCTCCATTCTTGCTAACAAAAGCTGGGCAGAAATTCCGCCTTACCATAGACACAGTTTGATTGGCTGGTTTTATCCAAATACGTTTGAGCAGCTGCTGTGCTACACCTTCAGTGGGTTATCTTTATTACTGTTTCTGAAAATTATTATTATTGACATGTTAACATGTTGTGGAGGTTATACGAATTTCAGCTTAAAATAATTTACACCTACAAAGGGATGACAATTAGGAGCTCAGTCTTACGTTTGTTTACATATAAAGCTAAAGAAACCTACCGCTGAGTTGAGGTATTAAATGACGTAAGTCCATGCTATGCCGAAAAATTAGAGTGAGCTATATGAATAGCTGTATAATTATCTGATTTCCTTGCCTTAATTTTCAGCGGGAGATTTATGTATAACATTTAAGGCTTAAAAACTGTGACATGTGTCTTAGCTGTGTACATAAACTAACGTAAAATATGGTGCCTATTTGTCACACCTTAGTACATGCAGATGGCTGCAAGCTCAGTTAAATATAACTTCCAGGAGACAACGTGGCGTAAGAAACGCTTCCGTTCGACGTAACTATGAAAAAGACCTGAAGTTGGTAACAGTAGATTGTGATATATGAGGTGAGGCTATAAAATAACGGGACTGAAGATGTCAGAGTAATTACACGTGCGCCAAGTGTACGACCAATTGAAGCGTGAAGACTTCTCAGTCGAATGCGGCGGTCTGGTGTCTGTAAACAAGTCAGTGTGGCCGTGGCCACCGTTTCTGTAAGAGCTGCTAGTTTGTTTTGCTGGCAAAATGATAAACGTAATAACAGAGCAACGAACTGTCGTGAAGTTTCACATGAAACTTCGAAAAACTGCTACTGAAATCTGTCTTTTACTAAAAGAAATGTATGGCAAAGAATGTTTATCGCATACCCGAGTTTTTGAACGAGTCAAGCGTTTCCAAGATGACGCTGAAGATGACCTACATCCACAAACGAAAATATTGAAACAGTAGGTAATCTGACTCAACTTGACCGTCGCTTGATTATGCGGTCGAATACTGAAAATACAGCCGGCCGCGGTGGTCTCGCGGTTCTAGGCGCTCAGTCCGGTACCGCGTGACAGCTACGGTCGCAGGTTCGAATCCTGCCTCGGGCATGGATGTGTGTGATGTCCTTAGGTTAGTTAGGTTTAAGTAGTTCTAAGTTCTAGAGGACTGATGACCACGGATGTTAAGTTACATAGTGCTCAAAGCCATTTGAACTGAAACTACAGGAACTGACAAAGAACGGTTAATGGAAATTTTACGTAACAATTTTAACATGTGAAAAGTGTATGTGAAAACTAGTACCGAAAATTATCACTACTGTACAAAAAGAAGCTCGTGAAATTGTTTGTCCGCACGCTTCGAATACCACTAAAAATGACCTTCATTACTTAGAAAGAGTGGCAATATGTGACAAATCTTGATTTCTCACTTATGACCCAGAAACTATACGCCATTCCAGCAATGGAAGGACCCAACTTCACCGAGATCGAAGAAAGCTCCATTGAACACATCAAGATTCAAAACGATGATGATTGTTTCATGGAATTGCGTTTCTTCTCCGTGAGAAAAAAAGAAAAGAAAAAAGAAGCGAATTGAAGAACAAGTCATGGGTTCTGCATCAATACAACGAAACGGTTTATTGCACATTTTCTGTTAAGAGGTTTCTAACGAAATAGAGAATCTTTCCAGCACAGTTTCCATCAGTGGAATATTCACATGAAGCGTTGTAGGAGTAGGAAAGGATAGTATATTGAGGGTTACAACAACTGAAATCGTATGATTTTGAAATAAAAGGTTTTACAGCAATAGCAGCATTATTTTAGAGCTACAAATCCTACATTATCTGTCGGCAGCTAGTACAACGTTGAGGAAAGACGACAAATGCTGAAGGGTGTGAGTGGGTATTCGTGGTTAGGCGCGCGGCTCTGTGAATGATGGACGCGCTTCACGGAATGACGAGAGCAGGTGGCAGGAGGACCATTGGCTGCAGGGGCGGCCATTCCTCACCCCGCCGTCGATACAGCATGCTAGGAAGACCGCTCTTCTGCTGTCCGCCATGCGTGCTGTCCGCTGCGTACACTGTTTGTCCTCTCGTCTCTAGTGGCACAGGACTGCAGATCGATTCACAAAAAATCTGAGAAATTATATAGTATTGCGACAAGCAGAGAGGCCCACCATTGTTGTTCACCGGAAAACGAGACAACTGTGCAGTATTTCAGGGTTTCAATCAGTTTTCCTATTGACCTGCACGTATAGCTTAACGCACTATGCTGTCCCTTGAGAGACAGTTGGGTGAAACAGACGTGGATCGAACACACGTGGCTGACTAACAGCCATGGGGTGGTCCACTGGCCAGCCCGAGTGTTGCTTTCAGGTGTTTTTCCATTCTTGTTTAGGCGAATGGTTGGCTCGTCCCCAAATTCCATCTCAGAGAATGCGATATACAAACAGTCAAAATACACAACAAAGCTTACACGGTTCACAGATCGATGGCGCACACAACTCTGCTCCTTTAGCTTACCTCGACGACTGGCATCATTAAGGGTATCCGGCCACAAAGTTATACAATTAATAACAATTTGCCAATCCTAATAAAACGGACCCCGTATTAGACGGGATGAACACTGTGGAAAAGAAGAAGATGTAGTCTCTTGCTCGGAACTTCCATCTTATAAATCAGGCTGGCAACAATTGACACGTATGCCGTGTATCATGAATACCTGGACGATGAACAACATTCTGGATTCTTCACTCACTTAAACGACTTTTGTTGTTAATTTTGTACGATCTCGAGTATCGTATTCTTCCGTTTGTACGTTTTCTGTATCCTTCGAAGTCTGTTGCAGATGCGTCTGCCGACCTATACTGTGGTTTGCAATATCATATCACAAAGATATATGCTGCTTGCGCATAATATGTTTCACACAGTAGTAGTGAAACCACTGGATTCATATTCGGGATGAACGGTTTCCAATACTCGTACACCTTTCCAAATTCAGATTCCTTTGGTTTCTCAAATTGATTAATGCGAATGCTAAGATGGTACCTGCGAAAAGGACGTGAGCTATTTCGTATCTCAGCTTTCTCCTACCTCCACCTGGGCTATGTTATATTAAACTCTAACCGCCCTTCTTTTCTTTCATTTCGCTTCAAAAATGATTCTATTTAAATGACCACTTGCCAGATTACTGATGTGCTTAATGATCTAAGCGGTTCAGCAAGGTATGCAGGAGAACTTTCATAGGAACGTAGGAGACATCCCCTGTTATAATGGAAACTGTTTTGGGAGCTCTCTACTCACGCCTGGTTAACTGGATGCATAATATAACTGCCCATGCAAGACAAGTGGAAGATTTAGAATCCCGTCTACCATACCGTTTAAATTTGGCAGGAAGTTTCATTTAATTCGTAGATAAACGAATCTGTATCGTAAAAGCATGCCTAAGTTTCATTGTCATGTTTCAGTTCATTTACTTTGAATTTTATTCTGCTATTATTGTGGTGTTACATTCGTTTTAGGAATTCCGTGTTATTTGTGACGTTTGATTATATTGCACAGTAGGACTGAAGATGAAGTCTGACATGCATGCTGTACGCTGCGTACAGTGTTTGTTCTCTTGTCTCTACTGGCACAGGACTGCAGATCGCTTCACAAAAAATCTGGGAAATTATGTAGTACTGCGACAATCACTGAGGTGGAAATTTGTAGACAGCAAGGTATTCCCCAACAGCAGTGTGATTATCACGATTATGGTACGGCTTTATAGTTGAGCCTGTTAACATTTGGCACCCTCCAGTAGTATTCTGTACTGCAAAGTGTGCAGTGCGATTGTTCACTCTAACTGCGGAAAGTGTATTAGTTCAATTCATGTGCGAAAATTACGTTATCAAAACATAGTTTTAAATGTCTGCATATTGCTACGGCTGTAAGTTAAGCTCAACTGCAAAAATAAAATTACCAGACAGAATATTATCGGCATAATTATGTTTAAAAGTTAATTTTATTTTAGCAAGTTTATGGGCCTGTTAATATTTACTTCCGCTTATGCAAGAGAACGAACCAAAAACTTCATTAAGCACTGTGATTAATACGGGAAATACACTCCTGGAAATGGAAAAAAGAACACATTGACACCGGTGTGTCAGACCCACCATACTTGCTCCGGACACTGCGAGAGGGCTGTAAAAGCAATGATCACACGCACGGCACAGCGGACACACCAGGAACCGCGGTGTTGGCCGTCGAATGGCGCTAGCTGCGCAGCATTTGTGCACCGCCGCCGTCAGTGTCAGCCAGTTTGCCGTGGCATACGGAGCTCCATCGCAGTCTTTAACACTGGTAGCATGCCGCAACAGCGTGGACGTGAACCGTATGTGCAGTTGACGGACTTTGAGCGAGGGCGTATAGTGGGCATGCGGGAGGCCGGGTGGACGTACCGCCGAATTGCTCAACACGTGGGGCGTGAGGTCTCCACAGTACATCGATGTTGTCGCCAGTGGTCGGCGGAAGGTGCACGTGCCCGTCGACCTGGGACCGGACCGCAGCGACGCACGGATGCACGCCAAGACCGTAGGATCCTACGCAGTGCCGTAGGGGACCGCACCGCCACTTGCCAGCAAATTAGGGACACTGTTGCTCCTGGGGTATCGGCGAGGACCATTCGCAACCGTCTCCATGAAGCTGGGCTACGGTCCCGCACACCGTTAGGCCGTCTTCCGCTCACGCCCCAACATCGTGCAGCCCGCCTCCAGTGGTGTCGCGACAGGCGTGAATGGAGGGACGAATGGAGACGTGTCGTCTTCAGCGATGAGAGTCGCTTCTGCCTTGGTGCCAATGATGGTCGTATGCGTGTTTGGCGCCGTGCAGGTGAGCGCCAGAATCAGGACTGCATACAACCGAGGCACACAGGGCCAACACCCGGCATCATGGTGTGGGGAGCGATCTCCTACACTGGCCGTACACCACTGGTGATCGACGAGGGGACACTGAATAGTGCACGGTACATCCAAACCGCCATCGGACCCATCGTTCTACCATTCCTAGACCGGCAAGGGAACTTGCTGTTCCAACAGGACAATGCACGTCCGCATGTATCCCGTGCCACCCGACGTGCTCTAGAAGGTGTAAGTCAACTACCCTGGCCAGCAAGATCTCCGGATCTGTCCCCCATTGAGCATGTTTGGGACTGGATGAAGCGTCGTCTCACGCGGTCTGCACGTCCAGCACGAACGCTGGTCCAGCTGAGGCGCCAGGTGGAAATGGCATGGCAAGCCGTTCCACAGGACTACATCCAGCATCTCTACGATCGTCTCCATGGGAGAATAGCAGCCTGCATTGCTGCGAAAGGTGGATATACACTGTACTAGTGCCGACATTGTGCATGCTCTGTTGCCTGTGCCTATGTGCCTGTGGTTCTGTCAGTGTGATCATGTGATGTATCTGACCCCAGGAATGTGTCGATAAAGTTTCCCCTTCCTGGGACAATGAATTCACGGTGTTCTTATTTCAATTTCCAGGAGTGTAAATAATGCACATGCTCTTCCTGTGTTTAAAAAAGAAGAACGTTCTACAGTTAATCAATCACGCCAAGGGTTAATATCTCCGACAAATTAAAGAGGAGACGTATCACTACGTAGGGGACGTAATAAAAACATCGTGTAAACTTCCGGAATACGTAATTCGAACTCTGCTTCACACAACTTCGGTCTTAACACGTGTATTCATGCATCTACAGTATAGCTACGAAACCTGACAGTAACTTGCTGTAATACGTTTATCTACACGGCTGGAGATGCGTTGTAGGATATACATGGAAATCTGAGAAACGGCGATATTCCTAATAACAATTCATTAGTTGATCTTCGTAGCTTTCTCGACGAGACATCTCTAACTGAGTTGATCTGTATTCCTTCGTTTTCTGACTTTTCTGTTCGCCTCATCCATAATAACATAGATGATTACGAAAATTACACTCATACGTTCTGAGTAAGGAGTTGTAATCTGTTAGTTTCGCCCCACCTGAACTCTAGGGTGGCTCTTAGCTATATACGTAATGTTTTGAAATTTCTAATATTTTTCCTCCCGTCCCCCACCCCCTCCCCTCCCTGTCAGCTCTCAATTTTGTTCCAAAAGGCAAAAAAAGTATGTGATATTTTATATCATTCCAACAAATCCTAAGTGACCCTCAAAGTTGGAACAAAGCATACGCAAGACCTATTTCTGCTAAAACGCGTTGTGTTCTACCTTATCTCCACTGAATACTTGTATTTCCTGTGAGTAATGTATACGACACATTCAAGCAAAGCCAGAACTTGTTTAAAATCATTATGACACAAATTACTGAAAAATCATTCGATGAATTCGAAAATAACACGAAAAATTTAAGAAATATTAAGTTTAATTTTCTATAAATCGCACATTTTCAATTTGAGAAACTTTTTTACTTACAATAATCATTTTGCAACATTAATTTCTGTAGAATCAAAAGATAATCTCATTGTTTGAGTACTGAAAATTATTTATTCCTGAGAGAAGATTTAAGTAGCAAATGAGTGCTTTGTATGGTCTCCAACAACAGTCTGTAAAACGAATTGTTTCTCAGTTTTGTTCTTTGTGACAACGTTATTATAGTCCTTAATGAGTTCGGCACCTCTTTCTGCAGCATTATTCACAGAAACTAACTCTTAAAGTTTCTGGATTGCACTTCTGCAGCCGGAGACATCTTCTCCTGCTGAAGAGTCTTCATGGAGAAAATCGATACCGATAGAAAACTCCGTGAAGCAAGTTTTCGTAACCTATGTTTCTGAAGATGAAACTCAATATTCTTAAAAGGAGAAAGATAATTTTTGTGTATAATGTACCTTTACACTTGATTTTTTTCTCCTTTTTCGTCATATTTTGCTAATTCCAAGATAACTCTACCTACAATAGTCTTGACCTTTGTTGGAACATTGTCATCAAACGAAGCTAAAGCCACAGTTTCTGTAGCTAAGTACCAGAGGTGATTTAAAAATTTTTTGGGATGTGCATTACTGGTTACTGGATGAATATGCGAATGGAATGGCTCTAAGCACTATGGGACTTAACATCTGAGGTCATCAGGCCCCTAGACTTAGAACTACTTAAACCTAACTAACCTAAGGACATCACACACATCCATGCCTGAGGCAGGATTCGAACCTTTGGCAGCAGCAGCCGCGTGATTCCGGATTAAATCACCTAGAACCGCTCGGCCACAGCGGCCGGTAGATGAGTATATGAGTATTTTATCAGCTGGCTAATGAATAGGAAATTTTGCCAATGAGTTCTTCTCCATATCAGATAATTCACAACTTTAATGCATATGGTCCATCTAGAATTACTTGCGGCTCCTTGGATGCGAAACGACATCTCATTCTTTAGAACGTGGCCAAGGAATATCATCTCGCAGTTCTTTCTGCGTGGAGACTTCATCAGATACTTCACTGCTACCGGTTATGTAAACGTTCTTGCCGACTTCCTACTAAGTTGCTCTAAATTTCTTGAAAATTTTCATGACCAGGCCAGAATTTGTCTTCATCAGTGAGTCGAAACAGGTCCTCAACACCAATTCAAAAATGTGATAATGGCAAATGATGTATGTAACAGGTCACGACTGAACAGTTTTTCTAGATCTCTAGAGCTGCCATTTACTCAGTCAGCATTGCTTGCTACCGTATCACAGCGAAGTGTACGAATTTTGTCAGTTTCTGTGAAGCCTGGTGAGCTGCCATGGCTTCATCTTCTCCAGAAGATGTTGGTTCAAAAATGGCTCTGAGCACTATGGGACTCAACTGCAGTGGTCATAAGTCCCCTAGAACTTAGAACTACTTAAACCTAACTAACCTAAGGACAGCACACAACACCCAGCCATCACGAGGCAGAGAAATTCCCTGACCCCGCCGGGAATCGAACCCGGGAACCCGGGCGTGGAAAGCGAGAACGCTACCGCACGACCACGAGATGCGGGCAGAAGATGTTGGAGTTTCAGGGACTCCCGACAATTCTTCCTTACGTTGGAAGGTTACTAATACTGCCAGTGTAGCTACCTTTTCAACACATTTTAGCGCTAGCAGCAACTTTCCATCCCACTGCAACACAAACAATAATACATTAGACGAGCGGATACAGTTATCGCCACGAAACTCGCTGACAGTATCAGAGTAGTTTCTTTGTTTGGTTTTATGTGTTCATCGCTAGGATTCAGTATTCTCCAGATCAGTAAGGACGCCACTTTTACTCCCGCCTGACAACTACAGCCGTCTGTACTTACACTATTAACGTTGTACTATTAATAAAATTACGACATATATTATATATAAATGTATTAGGATAAAATTCCTACAGCAGGATTGTTAAAAATAAGTTTCTGTAACAATACGACTCAATTTAATAATAATGGTAATGAGAAACTACGTAGCAAAGTTCACATAGCAAAAATTCAAGACTTAGTGTTCGATGAGGGTCGTCTTGTAGTTGTCCGACTGAGCGGACATTTTGCACGTGTCTTTTTTTTTTTTTTATTTACTGGAACAAAACAGGGGTGTGAGAGCAAAACTATCTGAAAGTTTAAAAATAAGGGTCACTCTACTGAACACACGCCAAAGCAAGTTAAGTCTGCGAGTGCGTTGGTAGGTAAATGGGGAAGAGTCAGATAACAGCAACTAAGTTTCACCGTGCACCAGATTCGACCCTAATGTAAATGCCGCCATACAAGTGTCTGAATGAACCATTTTATGGACTGGACCAAGACAAGGGCATGTCGCTTCCGCGAGGAACATGCCTAGCAAAGCACCGTGCTGTTCAGAACTATCTTCGTCTTCGGGATGAGTTCACTTTCATAGCCTCTAGCTTCCTGTTAATGTTGCGATAGAAAAAGTTCACACAGCAGGCTGTGCAGTCGTGTTAAGCTCTAACCATTCAATTTTTTTGCAAGAAATTTAGTAACCACTACCGCGTCCTGAACAGCGTTACTTTGGGAATATCTGTCTAAATATGTTTTCTGCTGTAGTAATTCAGTAAAGCATTTAAACCTACAGTTTTGCCGGCCAGGGTGGCCGAGCGGTTGTAGACGCTACAGTTTGGAACCGCGCGACCGCTACGGTCGCAGGTTCGAATCCTGCCTCGGGGATGGATGTGTGTGATGTCCCTAGGTTAGTTAGGTTTAAGTAGTTCTAAGTTCTAGGGGACTGATGACCTCAGAAGTTAAGTCCCATAGTGCTCAGAGCCATTTTTGAATCTACAGCTTTTTCATATCTTAGCAAGTGATAATTTCACTGTTAAATTTAGAACTCAGATAAGTAAAGCCAGATAAGTAGATAATCTAAAGATGCAAACAATGTTATAATTCTGTGCAACGAGATGGCCGTGGATTCCAGTCTTAAAGCTGACTGGTGCCTTAAGACAGGTGACCGGTATGACATTATTTCTCACGGATCCATTACATCAAAGCTGTTCATCTAAATGACAGACTCCAGTTCGTAGCAGGTGTATATTTTGCAAGTTGTAGAGGAGATAAAATAATGGTGGAAATATAGGTATGAGGGCGAGTCCTGAGTCCTGCACGGATAACTTAGTTGGTGAGCCCTTGCCCGAAGTAGGCAAGTTTCAAAGTGGTAGAAAGGTTTAAGCTGTTATTTGTTGCAATTGCAAGACAATATATCTCATTTTTATATATATGTATCGACAGCATATAATAGACCACGCCACGCTTTATGTTTCAGAGATATAAGATCTTAAATAGATAATTTCCATCAACAATCATAGAAAATTAGGAATTACAAAGCAACTGATAGATAATTTCCATCATCAGTCACTGAAAATTAGGAATTACGAAGCGACTAATCGTAATGGCTGCATTACTCGGAAGATTTAGAGAGCCACAAGCCAGTTAGGATCCATAAAAATTCGTACATTGCGAGGTAGTTTTAAGAAAACTTTTTTTAAAGTTGTATTTCACTCTATTAATACTCCATCCTCTTATCAGGAAACCAACACCTTAACATTTTCCACCTTTCATAAGCCTTTCAGATACAGCTCAGCTAATATTTAGAATATGTGGAGGAGTGGAAATTAATTTTTGTTTCAAAGTGTCCTGACAGGAGCCAGCAGAATCAAATCTGTTGAGATATTTCCTCATGCATTTACTGTCACGAACGAACTACATCTGTAGCTTAGGTCACACAAGTTCCGTCTCCTCTTGCAGTAGACATTGTGATTAAATATTAACTGACAACAAACGTAGCGATAGTTTAGTGCTGGAAGAGGACCAGTTAAAACTTCAGGGATTTTTTTTTCCTAGACAGACAAACACTGCATCGATATATAAAGATCGGTTCTGTCCGATTCTATGCAAAAATTAAAATAATAAATAAAAAACGCAACCAGTGGTATAGTCTCAAACACTCGCTTTACTGCTGATAAGATGATAAGATGTTTTTATTGCTCCATTTCAGCGGTCTAAATATGAAGATAATTAATATCAGTACAGGAGAGTCGGCTCTCAGCGGTTATAGCGAGTGGTTTAGTGGCCAGTATTGATATCTGATTAATTGCCTATTTGGCTTAGGTTTTATAGTTATAAATACTATCGAAATTTCATCAGCTTTATCCAATAAGTCACACGTTAGAATTATCCTTTTTGTACATGGAATGGCTCTACGTCCATTATGACGAATTACACCAATGGTTTTACGGTATAAAATCGGAAAAGTATCAGCGCTCCCTTTCGAGACTTCTGTAAGTTTTTACCTCAAAACGATTACACGTCACAGTTACTTGCAAATTTGTTTTATAAAAGTAGTTTCACAATACAGACAGGTTGAAGCAAGACCATGCATATTCTGCCATTACCACAGCGGACTATGATTAATGTCTGTGCTTACTGCTTCTGACATTTTGCAGAAGCGAAATTACGGCCGAGCCCTCAGCGCCAGAGAATTAAAACAACATGACCGAACCAGGACGGAGGGAACGAAATGCCGTAGGAAATGTTTCACATTATATCATTGTCAGTATTTCTCCTCCATTTATAAGTCAAATAACTATCAGCAGATGTGTGTAATTTGGTTTTCTCTATACTTGCTCAACCATATTCCTTCTGTTTCCAAGACATTACTACAGCGTGAAATTATGTTTGTGACTGCAGTTTTTCAGTCACATCCATAAGTACTGTAATTTACAAATTACTAAAATACTTTTTTTCCTTCTTTTTCCGTAACCAAATCTTCGGCTAAGAATATTTTAGAAACATTACCACTGTCCTGACCATTGTACCATAGTACTTTCTCAATGAAATTACATATAAATTACATCAGATACACACAGTTTTATTTTTAGTCACGTAAAACATTTCTCAGCCTGTCAGTTCACCTTTGCGGGATTTGGTATTACGCGTTATTTTTCGTGATTTCCTGGGTACAGTGATAAACATCAGTGTAGTAATACAGGTGATACAGTTCAACCGTTTACAATAATTTTTTCGGAACCGTTGAGGATATGGTAGTCCTGTTTTCATACAGGAGAACTTTGAGAACATTCTCACGAAGTAAATTTTCTTTTCGTACCAGTGTTAATTACAGATAAATCGGTTTCTACTTCGCTTTATCAAATGCCACTCTAATAATTTCTGCTGCTGATGTCATAGACATCAGAGGGACGAATCAATCTAGTACCACTCTCCTAAATCCGAAAATTATTTTTTTGTTTATGTGAAGTTATTTAACAATATTCATACCACTATGGTAACAAAACAAATTCTTCCATAACTAACCATTAGAGATGAAGGATTCCTTATATATAAACAAGGCAGAAATGTGTGACCAATCCCGTACGTTTCACTAAACAAACTGCAAAGAACAATCATAGGGGAAAGAAACCAAACATTATTACCTTCGGTTTTAGTCACCACATAATTTGAATTTACCTGGTTTTTATTTCTGACAGTATCATAGTTTCGATGTGCTACTACGCTTTCCAGTTAACTGTAATGCAATTAATGAAAATCGGCAACACCTAAGGATTTATTTATTTATTTATTTGATCATCAGTATCTAATGGTCATTTGAACAGGCAATCCATAAAGATTTGTCGATGCGTCTTCCAACGCGTAGGAGCAGGATTCTGTGTTTGGTATTCGCCGCACCACGTTCTCTGTTTAAATGACTGATTCACTTCATTCTCAAATCTTACGTCTGCTTAGCACGAAGGACAGCTACGTTCCGTCGATACTGCTTTCCAAATAGACTTGTACACGTTGTTTAATTAATGACGCAGGTACGCACTTAGTTAGTCGTTGATAACGCAAAACTAACCACTGCTCCATGTAATTGATGGCTGACCGTGCTTTCCTCAAAGCATAACATCGAGTTAGATCTAAACGATGTGATTTAGCCCCTAAAGTGGTTCTGTGGATTTGTTACGTCATTGGGCAACATTTCAAGGCGTATAATCCACACGAGTTACATATCACAATTCGCTTATACTAGTACTCTACATTAGCTGGGATACCTTTCCGCGTTACTAGGCTTCTCAGGTATTTTTCAAATAATACTTGCAGGCCTCCTATGGAAGTAACCTTAATCTGTCATATGCAACAACAGTTGTACACTCTAGCGACCTGTAGAATAGATTGCAACAGAGGTTGAGAGAGTAGCCTCACATTCATAAGCATTGTAGCTTAAGCCTCACCCTACCATCCAACTATTAACTCTCACGGTTTTCCAAAATCACTACAGTCGGTTATCAGTATGTTTCGTAAAACTATATTAATACTGATTATTTAGTCGACCCTTCTCTGACCAAGCTGGTGTTATCCCTCTTTTAACTTTATTCTGTAATGACTTCGCTCCGGATTATTTAAATACTAATCAACAAGAGAAGATGAAAAGGAAACACAACTAATAGTGGCCGCACAGAATTTTCACAAATGTGAAGTTAGTCGATTACCAGAGCCGTACGTTAGTGCTACGTCGCAGTATGCACTATAGCTTTGCTTTCTAAAATTCACCAAATAAACAAAGGAAAAAAAGAAGAGTTATATAGTTGTGGAACCAATGAAATTAGCGAGGTTTTGAACACCATTCAAAGCGTACAGCTGAGTTAACGCCAGTCTGTTGCTACATAAGGTCTTAAATCGAACTCTTAGCCAGTAATACTATAAGAACTTTAAGAGACAGCCACTTTTCACAAATGAGTAGTTCTGTCACGTTCCGGTTTAAAATAAGGTTTGTTTTAGCTGTATATATAAAAGAGTATCTCAACAAGAGTTGACTTGTCCATTTGTAGCGTATCCTCCAAAATGTGTTTGAATTCTGTGAAGTGAACAAGTAGAAATGTTGTTATACCGGATAAAAGAATTTACTTACTATTTCGGACACCGTAGACGACTTGTTTGTCATCTGCCATTTAGTCGAGAACCAAATCGCATAGTTGGGCAAAAGTAATCAAAGTCATTCTTTGAACTAGTCGTGGTCCAGTATGCTCAGAGCATATTCGTTCATTAGTATTTGTCTTCTTTACCAAAGAAGATAACAAAATGATGTCTAATATCGCATGCTAAGTATTTTGATAATATTTTGTCCAGAACAAACCTGTAAGTCTATTTGTTTCCTTCCGATGAATAACACAGCGTAGTGCTGCCACAATTACCGTTTCACGTTGCGGGCTATAGCGTAATTTACGCTGTCAGCCTTTGATCCATAGTGTCTCACGAGCCTGATTGCGTTATTGCAATCCTCCCTTCATTCATATTAATACTGTTATTGTTTGTTAAAGGATATATACCTGTAAAGGCGGTTCCATTGGTGAATGTATAATTGTTCCCTGAAGAACAATACGAGGGCTCAGATGATTCTCTTCATACTTGTAAATAATACGAAGGTGTTTTATGTTCTGTAACTAACGCATTCTGCTGGACCGCTAGTTACATAAATGTCTACGTTACAAGTTTTCCGGGAAAATACAGTTTTAGATCTGCGTACAGAGTGAATAATGATATGATGAGACATTTTGGGTAATAAGTACGACATTGCAACTAGAAACGGAACTGAAGTTACTAAAGATTGCAGACTGTTATCAATTAGTGTTTGAAACGGCACCGTAAGCAAATCGGTTTCGATAATAAGATCATTTAACATCACACTTTATGAAGAGCCTCAAAAATCAAGAGAGTATATTGTCTAAAATACGTATTAACACTTTCAAACTTTTCCGCAACTAAGTAAACATTTTCCTATTGCTATTTTTCCACGGAGCTGCGCTCATTTAAGAACTGTGCATGGTGGGATTTAATCCCACGTGTATGCAGGCAGTCGGCGAGGGTGGCGGTGTAGCTGTTAAGGCAACAGACTCACATTTGGAACGAGCTGCATTCCAATGTCGGTTGAGCAGTTCAGATTTAAGTTTCTTATCGCTTTTCAGAATCACTTCTGGCAACTAAAACGTCGGTCCTTTTGGGAATTCCAACACCGATTAATTACATCTTTATCCAATACAACCTTATACTCCGTCTCTAATTATCTCTACGTCAACGGGGTGTTAAATCCTAGTCTTTCACTCTTCACGATGGTCGGAGAACTGGTTAAGAACGTTGAAATGTCTAAGATCTAAGTCGTAACACAACATGTTCCTAACGTGGAAACATTTCTGGCAGCCGTGTTTCATTAGAAGCAGAGTATCATCAAAGGGTAACAGATATTTATTAGTGGTCTGTCGAGGGCGCTTTTATGTTAGACTTTACAGTCATTAAATTAACTTGTAATGGACCGAAAATACTAGCATACCACAGTTAAGCACACTGTTGGTAAACTGTTACCCAGTTTATTCGTAAATATGGAAGGCAACAATATTGTGAACGTGGGGTGCTTTTCGTTGCCGTTTTTAGTTATTCAATCTGCTACCTTGAAATATACAGAACGTGTACTCCACACGTTGCTTCACAGTGTGTAGTCGATGACACTTCTGGTATTACAATCATTTGTCCCATTCCTGCTAAGGTCTCCAGACTGACATGGTACAGGCATAATTGAGGAATTACTCCAGTTCTTTTCCTTTCTCATGCTACGTTTCGTTCTTCCACACGAAAAGCTAAATTTAGGACTGAAACTGCAAGTAACACGAACTTGTTAAAAGGGATATTTATAACCAAAATTGGCACTACTTGGTGCAGCTATTTTCTCTCAGTGAAATTCAGTTACATGAACTGAACTTTGACAAATAGAATCGCCTCGTTCAAGATTGCGTAAATGGTAGATAGCGTTTATCACAATTTCTTCGCTCCTAGACTGTATACCCTGCACCACAATGACGCGTAAGAGTGATTAATCTCATAGACCAGCCACCGTTATCTTTCTCAGAACAAAGCTCTGAGTCGTCATCTATGTATTTTTCAGAATAGTGATGGTAATACCATCCACTGTTTTTCGCCAAAAAGAACCTCCTCGTCCCTAGCGTCTGAGCATTGCTTAGAGCATTCACAGAGAAGTTGGGTAATTTTCATTTGTTCCATCAAAAGCGTACAACAGCTGAGAAAATTACCATTTAATTACAATGCATATTTCTCTGAATCTACATACACAGTCTACAAATCACTGTAAAGTGGGTGTAAGAAGGTGTCTGTTATTTAACGATATTTTTGTGTTCCGTATCATTCCATTCACTGATGAAGTGAGGGAAAAGTGATGGTTTATAAGCTTCTCTACAAGCTGTGATTGGTCTAATCGTCATTTCTTGAATCAACACTTAGCAGGCTGAAAAATACTAACAGGAAATAATTTAGAATGTGAGGCAGTATATGAATATATTGCATTAATACGAATCCGCACAGTATCACAATACAAATAGGGGCGCAGAAATATTAAAAACTGACAAAAAGAGCTTGTGCAGGTTTCTAGTACCCTCTGTCTCAATGCCAAATGCACAGTGTTTTACGTACTATATAGGGGTATCCGGCATTGCGTGGGCACCAATGCGATAGTACTACACCTGATTGTTGCGGTCAGTGCAGGATGGCGGTACTGATCTTGAAAAAGTCTTTTCTTTCTCGTGAAGCATGGCTATTTTTTCTGAGTACGTAAGGTGGCAGGAAAATCAACGTGGCAGTTCTAAGAAATCATTGCGTCAAACAACAGTACCTGAAGTGGTTAGTATTTGCAATACCGTTAATGTGTAGGATCGTATTCCATCTTCTCTTGCGTATTGTTTTCATTAAATGACGGTATGTCTCCAAAAAACATTACTACGAATAAGTGCCTCTTTCTAGATAATATTTAGAACTAAGAACTGATGCATAACGCCTCACATTAAAAATGTATATATTTAAGAGTAGTTACTTCTTACTTTGCTCAACAGGAAGAACAGAGGGCATAAATGAGTACTTCAGTGATTACAATCACTCCTAGCAAGTTTACAGTCTAAAGCACCCACTTCGAAAGCAATATGACAGCAGCAAACAGTCTTGGGATGTCCATGATATCACTTCCCTTAGAAGCTGTAAATTACACAAAGAATAGCAAAAGTTTTATGCTGATTGCTGTTGTGAAAAGTCTATGCTAAAGGCTGAAAATAAGCACAGGTTCCAAAACGCATTCAATGGCAAGTAAATGGTCGTAACTAAAAGCATGCAATTATCAGTGACAGGGATATAAATATATCATAGAAACTCCTGTTCAGTTGGTATTATTTCCAGACAAACCATTATCATTGACACAAGATGGAGTACAACCGTCTGTACATGGACCATGTGGCATACTTGGACACCATATAAGAAAGAATCTTTCGCCTTCATATGAATCTTTTACATTCTCAACATGCCAGCACTTAATCTGTATGAACAATACAGTAAATTCAGACCCTGTAAAACCCGTTTTCTTATAAGCTAATACCTTTAAACTAGCGACAGTTCTTTCATCAACAACCTTGTCCGCCCCGGTAGCTGAGTGGTCAGCGTGACAGACTGTCAATCCTAAGGGCCCGAGTTCGATTCCCGGCTGGGTCGGAGATTTTCTCCGCTCTGGGACTGGGTGTTGTGATGTCCTAATCATCATCATCATCATTTCATCCCCATCGACGCGCAGGTCGCCGAAGTGGCGTCAAATCGAAAGACCTGCACCAGGCGAACGGTCTACCCGACGGGAGGCCCTAGCCACACGACATTTCCATTTATCAAAAACCTTCAGTGCTAGGTTAACATTTTGCTTCTGGATATTGGAATGAACTAAGGCTTTAAATAACTAAAAACGGCTCTATGTTAATTATGAACCTTTTTGTTTCTTATGCACCAATTCCCAATACTCAAAATTTGCAGTACCTGAACCACCAAATTATCAAAATCAGGAAATTTCAACATTCACAGGTTTAGCAATTGTACAATATATATAGTGACAAAACTTAGAGTAATGCACAGTACTCTCAACAGGATGTGAGATACAAGGCTGAGAATACACCAGCAGGAGTAAACAGCTCATAATTTTTTCGATTCAGTGAATTATTATCCGATAGCGAATGTAACACAGTAAATCAAACTTTTTGTACCTTACTAATAACATACAAAAACATATATTTTGGCTGTGGGGAAGTTAAATCGTTGAGAAGTGAAATAGTGTCAACGTCTTTAAAATTTGTTGACTCTGGATATTACAAAAGCTGAGCTTTTTAAAACTATATCATTATTATCAGCTTTACAAACACCATAGACCGTATCACTTTCAAGATCAAATGACGCTAAATGTAAATTTGATCCAGGAGCTTGTTTACCATAAGTTGATGCTATTCCAAAGATTTTATATTCTATATTATCATAATCATTTAAACTATTTAAATCAAACATGGCTATCAGCTTTCTTGCATTACATGAGTGTGCAATGCCCAGCAGCATGTGCTCATTGTGAACATACTTAAAGAGAAACTGCTAATGTCAATGTTTTACCTCGTCTGGTATCTGCTAGTTTCAATACTGATGGCATTTCTAGTTAGAAACAGGATTTATGAATTTTGAGCTGCAGCTGTGAACATCTGCCACTTTAAAAATTATTCACAAGCATATTCAGAATGTTTTAACCACAAAAATTTTGTTTAAAGTGTCTTCTTGAGACACTATTGGCTCAATACATTTAGTTACACTATCAGATATATTCTTGGATTTTCGTGACACATATTCGTTGGGTACTTTATTGTGGGGAATTTTATACTTTTTCAAGGAAAGCAAGGCACATAGATCTGACACAGCAGTTACTGATGCAATAATATTAGGTGTTACAACACTTGTATCAATGAAGTACTGCACTTTATTTTGTTCAATCTCAGTCCAACACCATTGTTTCTTTTTTATGAGAATGTCACTAGAAAGATATTTCTGTCTTTCCCAAAGCGTTAATAGCGTTATGTTAGTCATACAGCTTACAATGTTCCTAGCTTCTGCCACTCATATTTCAAAATTAACACTTTCTCCACCACATAACCTTCTGCATGAAAGTCGAACTGTTTCCAAATATCGAGATCCATTAAGGAAAGTTGATGGTATCACTTCGACTTCAAGCATTGATAACTCCTTATGAATGTTTTTACCTCCTCATTAATTACAAACTATTCTGTTTTTACTACCAAATCTTCAGCAAAGTTCTTTGAGGATATCACAGCCTTATTTAATTCTGAGAAGTCCGTGGGAATTTTTGTCAATCATTTTATCTTTGGCTCTTCATCGCTGTTAAAAAAAAATTGGACTGACTGTTTCATTTTTTTGATCTGTAATTTATTTTATAGCCAACCACACAATGGCACCTCATTATTTTTAGTATCTGAAAATGGATGTCCGGTATACAGGGTGGTCCATTGATAGTGACCGGGTCTAATAGCTCACGAGATAAGCATCAAACGAAAAAACTTGCTTGAAGGGGGAAACCAGATGGCGCTATGGTTGTCCCGCTAGATGGCGCTGCCATAGGTCAAACGGATGTCAATTGCGTTTTTTTTTTAAATAGGAACCCTCATTTTTTATTACATATTCGTGTACTACGTAAAGAAATATGAATGCTTTAGTTGGACCACTTTCTTCGCTTTGTGATAATTGGCGGTGTAATAGTCACAAACGTATAAGTACGTGATATCACGTTACATTCCTTCAGCGCGGACGGTATTTGCTTCGTAATACATTACCCGGATTAAAATGGACCGTTTACCAACTGCGGAAAATGTCGACATCGTGTTGATGTATGGCTGTTGTGTTCAAAATGTCCACCGGCCATGTGCTATGCATGCTGCTCGCTATCCTGGACGACATCATCCAAGTGTCCGGACCGTTCGCCGGATAGTTACGTTATTTAAGGAAACAGGAAGTGGTCAGCCATATGTGGAACGTCAACCACGACCTGCAACAAATGATGATGCCCAAGTAGGTGTTTTAGCTGCTGTCGCGGCTAACCCGCACATCAGTAGCAGACAAACTGCGCGAGAATCGGGAATCTCAAAAACGTCGATGTTGAGAATGCTACATCAACATCGATTGCACCCGTACCATATTTCTGTGCACCAGGAATTGCATGGCTACGACTCTGAACGTCGTGTACAGTTCTACCACTGGGCACAAGAGAAATTACCGGGCGATGACATATTTAGCGACGAAGCATCATTCACCAACAGCGGCAACGTAAACCGGCATAATATGCACTATTGGGCAACGGAAAATCCACGATGGATGCGACAAGTGGAACATCAGCGACGTTGGCGGGTTAATGTATGGTGCGGCATTATGGGAGGGAGGATAATTGGCCTCCATTTTATCGATGGCAATCTAAATGGTGCAATTTTTGCTGATTTCCTACGTAATGTTCTACCGATGTTAGTACAAGATGTTTCACTACATGACAGAATGGCGATGCACTTCCAACATAATGGATGTCAGGCACATAGCTCGCGTGCAGTTGAAGCGGTATTGAATAGCATATTTCATGACAGGTGGATTGGTCATCGAAGCACCATACCATGGCCCGCACGTTGACCGGATCTGACGTCTCCGGATTTGTTTCTGTGGGGAAAGTTGATGGATAGTTGCTGTCGTGATCCACCGAGAACGTCTGACAACATGCGTCAGCGCATTGTCAGTGCATATATGTTTTCTCCTAATCCATCCTGTACAATCTACCAGGCCCGGTAACATCAGTAGATACGAGCAACATTAATGCACTCTGGTGGCAATTATACCTGTCACAGAGAATTGCAACTCTAATGATTTACATACCCGCCGATGATGTATATGTATACGAAGTTACATTGACATCCGATTATGTCTTCTGCGTTAGTTATTTTTTGTCACTCATTGTAATAAAGTGCTTTTTTCAAAATAGAAGCCTAATCTACGCAAGATAAATTACTTCTTTACGCAAAATTTCCCTTAAATTTATTTCTTGTCTGTACCAGTGAAATGGAGTCGATGATAGGAACAGCTTTACGAATTGAACAACAGGGAGAATAGCAGCAGGCCAGGTGAAGCAGTACGGTTGTGCCGGAAGCCTTCGCGTGGAGGTGAGTGCCGGCTGTCGTTAGATACCCTCAGCCACAGAATGACGCCGTTAATTGAGCCGCTGATGACCTTATCTTGCACCGACACGCCTCATTAGTTACGACTTGCGTTCGCCGCGTAACTCGGCGCCAGCCGGTAAGATTTTCTTAGCGTCTTATCGTCTGCCTTTGTGCGGACCCAGGAAATGCACCACACGCCACCGCCGCCTTCCCCATTGTGTCGTGCCATTACTTTATTCCGATAATGCGCCTAGTTCGCAGCGGTGACGACAGATCTGTGTGATACTGGTTTACGTGTGTCATGTTTTTCTGTAATACTACATTATAAATATTGACTACTCTGGCAGGCGAATGGATTAAAATAAGGGAGCTTTGGACGGGATCTTCGGAAACGTTAGAGGCGAATTACACAGTTTTGGAGGCTCTAATTTTAAAGGAGAAAGTGAAGCACACAACCCTTGTGGCAAATCCCTTTATACAGGATGTTGCAGGAGAAAGAGCAAATATTTTTGGAGGTGGTTGTATGGGCTAATTAAATAAAATGTTCCATATAGCATGTTAAGATTCTGTTTGACTTTCCCGAAGTCTTTTGGGCGATTTTTGTTTTTCTTTGTGAAGGTAGCATCATTAATACTCCGAAGGATCAATTAATCTATTGTGTTATACTTTTTCTTTGCAGACTTCGCAATATTAGACATCATCATAGGCAAAATTCTAAAGGGGTACCTTCCGGAGCCTTTGAAGCCAAGCAATGTGACCATTTCTGCCCATCTATTATCTGGGAAATGTTAGGTTTAGATGATGTTTAATGAAAATACTAGTCACAGTCTTTAATCTGGTGCTCTTCTGTTAGGAAATAGTCTACCTTATTCATTACATTACATGTACTTTTCATTTCTATATATCCATAATCAGGAGATCCTTGCAGTTGAAGGACACATACGAAAAACGAGAATAGACAATAAATACTCTATTTACAAAGAAAAATAGATATTCCCATGTACCTTCCTCATATGTCAACTGAATTGTTCCCCATGTGTGCAACAAGTTAAAAAATCGTAAACATATTGCCATTTGAAGGGTAATAAATAGCTTGTCACAAAATAATCTTTACAAATAGTAGTAGCGTTTATACTAAAAAACTCCTACACAAATACCATACTGGCATTATAAGCACGTGCAACACGATTGAAGAATATAGTAGACTTGGTCAAAAAATTACAATCACAGTTGAAAATTCAGTTATATATACTGAAGCACAGCTTCAAAAAGAGAAAATGACAAACAACAGCTATATGCATAGTAACAGGGGCATCAAAGCTCGGAATGAAAACTTATCTCTGTAATCAGCAATATCTCTATAACCAATAAAACTTGGTCTCACGTTACTTAAAATATTTGAGTCAAATTAGTCCATACTAACAGACCCTAAGATATTTAATATTTCTCATGTAGCCGGCCGCGGTGGCCGAGCGGCTCTAGGTGCTTCAGTCCGGAACTGCGCGACTGCTACGGCCGCAGGTTCGAAACCTGCCTCGGGCATGGATGTGTGTGATGTCCTTAGGTTAGTTAGATTTAAGTAATTCTAAGTCTAGGGCACTGATGACCTCAGATGTTAAGTCCCATAGTGCTTAGAGCCATTTGAACCATTTTTGCAGTGGTGTCACACACATTCGATCTTTAATTGACTGGAGTAGAATTGTCTTCAGTGATAAGGCGCCAACATAAACTGTCGCCAGCATTCTGGTCAGCAAAGAGGCTACGAGAAGATCGACAGTAGGTACCGGAGCAAGTGAGCCTATCAAGAGAGAGGCCAAAGACAAACTCGCAAGAAAAGCAATGCCAACACCCTCTGGACCGCCAGTATTTAGACCACCGCCGCGAACCGGAAGGCCCAGTCAGTCATCCAATCGGTCGCAGACATTGTCGAGTCAGCGGTTGCAGCCTAGTAACTTGCAGTCTCAGGCAGGCGCAATCAGAGTCTCAGTCTCAGGCAGCACATAGCGACCAGAGTAGTGTACAGAGCGGACTTCTGTTTCACCAGCAGTGAGGCTAACGTGGCCTATTAAAGAAGAGATTCTACCACAACATCTGGACTGTCTTAAGTTACACATCTTCTTTCTCACGTTAACAAAGGACCCTGTTAAATTACGCATGCAGTTGTGTTATAGAAAGAGGATACCGGCCACCGAACAACATCCTCTCCTTGCTTCCCATGGTACAAGCCTACAGTGAGAACGAGACTACACAAAAGATAAGTCACACTATCAGCTGAGCCCAGATGACCATTGAAGACATGTCTAAAGATTCCCCAGACAGTGGTGGGTTACCAGCCCGACTGGCACCTGCCTTGTGGCCCGACAGCCAGGAGTGATGGTGTGGGGTGCTATATCTTTTCCTAGCAGAACCTCTTTGGTTGTTATCCACTGCGCCCATACAGCACAGCCGTATGTAGACGATATTCAACACCAGGTGTTGTTAATTTTCGTGGAAAGCCATCCTGGGCTTATACAAAATCCTATTTTGGCCAGCAAAGTCTTCGGATCTCTCCCCAATTGAGAACTTTGGAGCATTATGGGAAGGCCCCTCCAACCTGCTCGGGATTTTGACCATATAATGCGCCAATTTGGCATAATTTGGCCCGATACCCCTCAGGAGGACATCCTGAGACTGTTTCTCTTGAATAAATCATTTAATATTCCAGAAATTGTAATCATTTGTTTGTCTGTGTGCGAACATCGCATCTACCCCGATTTCCGTTCAATTCAGCATCCACATAATTCCTCCGGCTATTTTTTTTTTGCGTGGACTCTTACGTAAACGTCTCTAACAAAGGTCGGATTGTTATGACCCGCCACCTGCGAACGAACATCTCGGAAACAGCGCACCTTGCGCTACTGTTATGAGCATCTATGGAAAGTGGTTGAAGGACTGTGAAATCGCGAGTAGGCGCTTCACAAAATGTGGGTGTTGAAGGGCTGCCTGCTCTTTAAGTAGCACAACGGCGATACACGGCAGATCTGTCGGCAGAGTCAAATGCTGGTGGAGTGACAAGTGTTTCGAAGCACACCGTTCAGCGCACATTGTTGATAATGGGTCTCCGCAGTAGACGATTCCTACGTGTCTCCATGTTGGACCAGCTACATCGTAAATTATGATTACAGTGCGCTCCGGATCATAGAGATTGGGTCGTGGATCAATCGGAAGGTGCCGCATGGTCAGATGAATCATGTTTCTTGTTGCACTAGGATGTTCGTGTCCTGATAATCCAGACGAACAGCTGCCCGAAACATGCACCGCACCATGAATGCTGGCAGGTGTGGGAGTTGTTATGCTATGGAAGACATTTACCTGTGCTTCCATGGAACAGACTGTACTAATCGAAGGCACCATGACAGTTGTGAAATACGTGAACAGTTTTGCCGCCGATCTGCATCCCTTCATGTTTGATGCCTTCCCTGATGGTGATAGCACCTTCCAGGAGACTAACTGTCCGTGTCATTAGGCCAGAGGGGAGTTGTGCTAAATTAAAAGAGGAGCATAATGGTGAACTTACGTTGATAAGTTGAATGCCATACTCACCTAATCTGAACCCAGTGTAGCACATCTGGGACGATATCCTGCGCTAGCTGCTCCCATAAAAATCGTCGGTCCCTAATTTACTGGGATCACGTGACTTGGCATCTGGTGCTACGTACCTCCGGAAATCTACCAAGTACTTGTCGAATCTATACCACGGAGAATCGCTGTTATATTGCGTTCCAATTGTAGACCACCACGCTTGTAAGCAGAAGGTCGTGATGTCTTAGCACATCAGTGTATGTTTTATAGACAAATATGCAATTTAATTAAGTATTTACGTTCAATATATTTCGTGTGGCTGAATAGCCGGGTATAAGTTTTTCAACTGGATGCCACTTAAGCTACTTGTACGTCATTAACCTACCCCATTTATCCGGAGAAACGGGACCTGCAGTTTAACGTGAAAGTCGAACCACGTGTAGTTGTTTGCGACTCCTCGTATCGTCCAGAGGTGACGGTTACATTAAAGGAAGATTGAAAATTTTGATGGTCCGACAAGGATTAGATTCCGCGAGTTCTTGGTTTCCTGGCATGCGCTATAGCACTGAATTACGTTTTTGTTTTCACCTCGTGTGCAATGCAGTGTCAGTACTTTTTCTTCCAGTTACCTGCCCTTCTTTAGAAATGGGAGTAATAAATAAAA
The DNA here is from genome assembly GCF_021461395.2 of Schistocerca americana. NCBI lineage: Eukaryota > Metazoa > Arthropoda > Insecta > Orthoptera > Acrididae > Schistocerca > Schistocerca americana. The sequence continues at coordinate 735,787,035 of NC_060130.1, read as the reverse complement.
GGACTACTGCTTCGTGAATTACACGAAACGTAACGTCTGGTAAAGCTATAATCTTTCTTGTGGTTGTACTTACAACAGTGTCCTTGATAATGCATAAATTAAAACGTGTGTTTCATCCATTAAGACAAATAACAGCTTCAAAAGTGGAAGAAAAATTTAAATTAAAAGAAAATGTAAAATTGACATCCTCTCGACGATCTGAATTTTATATCTCAGCGTTCTGTTAGAAATACGTGCAACTGATTGAAACATTTGAAAAATGGACACTGTAAATGAAACAAGTCTTCTAACGTAAGTATAAATCTCTGTTAGCGCTTTTGGTGTTTTTAGGATTTTGCGGTTAGGTGGGTTTATGCATGTATTAAAGGTGAAACTCTCACATTTTAGAAATTAACTGAAATAAGGTTTCCTTTGAATTTTACTACTGCTGTTGACATTCCTCTTTGTGTTTGGTTCCATGTGACAGCGTGTATGTATGTTTCATTCTTTTGTTCCCTATTTAGCATTTGATAGTAGCTTCCATTTTTCTTTCCTTAGGCGGTCCTGGAGATCTTTGCATGTTGTTTCACTAAGTTTACTGTTTCCTTCGGCTAAACGGATTTCTGCACCTACTATATCATCTTGTCTGATATCATCGTTACTTCCTATTGCACAGTCGAAGTCACGCTGCATTCTGTGGATGCGGTGGGTAACTGCCCGGGACCCAATGTTTTGGTTCCCAGCCTTTTCTAGCAGCTCATGAAATCTTTGACATGCAACTCCGAGAGTGACGCGATATCATGGTCCTTCTTTTCCCTTTTACGTTTTTTGATATCGAGACTGGAGTCTGGATTTCCCTTCTCATCTTCCTCGCTACCTGCCTTATCTGTATCGAACAAGGTACTGTCGTCGGTTTGCATTTTCGCAATGAAGATTTTGAAGACTATCGCATCGCATAAGAGGTTGTGTTATCGCGTCCGATTTCCACAGATTTCTCCAGCATGGTCATTGATTCGTCGTCGCATATGTTTTCTGCAGCATAACTATTTTCACTGTTTTTTGAACTTTTCTTGCTTTCACTAACGCTTGCTGTCATTTCCACTCCTTCTTCCACTTCTATGTGCGTATTCTGATGTCACTCATCACGTGTGTCGTCAGTGACGCTGAGAGTCTTCTTCACGGAAACAGTTCATATATCATTGGTCACGGCTGCCTTTTTTCAATAGTCAGTTGTACAGTGCTTCTACTGTCACAATTTTTCCTCAAGTGTTCGGTTGAATTGCATATGGAGCATGTACGTGGATGATTTTCGTACGCAACATACTCCCTATGGCCGCATACAGCCACATGAAAAGGTATGTGCTTTTGTAATTCCACTTTAGCTATTCGATTACCATTGAGCTTACCATGTCTAGCTTCGTCTCTGATATCGTATTCCGTCCCATAAAAAATTAAGCATTTATCTGATCTTTCGAGCGGCACTTCGAACAGCAAATTACAGACTTTCACACATCGCTAGCCGAAACCTGCGTATGTTATTGATACTACGCTGACTGAACGATCAATATGCTTAAATTTTATGCTAACGTTTGTGTTTCTGACTATTCGCTCACAAATGTTGTTATTTTGCATTTACAGTATTCACAGTGTTTTAATTTGAGTTGCTATCACTTCCTCATCTCTCCTCGAGGAAGACATGTTACAATTAAACTGACAGTTCCCTGACCATCATGCTCGGGAGGTGTGTAAATAAATTGCTATGATCGCTGATAGCATCGCCAGTCCCTTCTTTTTCATCTGACACGTCAGTTTAGAGTATTTTTATGTGCACGAATCTCTGACATGTTGTCATAATAAATTTCCTATTCATTATTCAAAACAGCTTTTACCTTCTTGCAGTGTACTGATGTGCCTCATAGCAGAGCTTTCCACTTGGTTCGAATCTTTTACTCTCTCCAGTCAACTCATTTAAACTTATGAAGTATGACTATACTGTGAAGAACGTTCGTGAAACACCTACAGTCGTATAACAATATTTGGAGAGAACTGTTTCAATACTGCTATCATTTTCATTACTAATTTGGATAATGTGGCCATTGTTTGAAATACTGATACGATGTCACTGGTTTTCTTCCAAATACACTCTGTTAATTCTGTGCTCAACAAAAATAGCTAACCTTAACTTTTAATACACAATTTCATCCTATCCTTGTTTTTTGTTCGTTCACTTTATCCGTATTCCTAGTATCTAAAAGTGTTCCATAGCAAACATTGCGGTATAGCAAAAGGAATCAGTATTAGTGAAGCTCCAGATATTTCAAATTGTAGCGTACTGCACACAAAAACTACGCCAAATGCTTTTGAAAACATGAACAAAACTCGTTAGAGTTTGAACTCCGAACATTTTAACGCCACGTACGTCCCAAATAACCTTTGGGCAGTGAAACTCGTTGCATTTATACCCGAGGCTGCACAGTGCTAATTTGAAGCACCCTTGTTGGCATTCTCTCCGCAGACTGCGACGAGACATGATAACACTAAGACGTTGACCCCGTATACAGTACTAACTGCTTCGACTCCTGGCGTTCCCTAGCCGTTAATGAACACTATCGCGGGTTCTCTGCTCGTTCACCCCGGCACTCCTATAATGACTGGCTGGGAACCAGAAGAGCCACAGCACCAGCGGTCATTATAACGTTATCTGGCTGCAAGTCAGTTACCTGTTGCATTAGGAAACGCTTTTCAAGTCCCTGTAGGTAACAACACGTCTGTGGGGACCAATGGCGAAAGCTATTGACATTACCAATGCAATCAACTTGGAACCAGTACGTCGATGAGTTTATTTTGCGTAGGTAACGAAGTCTCTTCTCTTGTCTCTCGAACAGAAGTGAATGTGAAATGCACGATCTCTTGGAAGACTTCGATACGCGTTCCGCACACCCTGGGAGCGTGTGAACGACAATTTGCGTCTGCAACGCATCAACTGAATGACTAAAATGTCGACAGTAGATTTACTGCGATATCTTATAAGGCATAGACAGAAGTAATCTAGCAGTTTCCGTTTACCTTCACTTTCAGTTTAGTAAAATGTTTTCACTTCGACAGCCTACTACTAAGGAGAGAATTTTCAGTATTTTTAATAGCAACAGAAGACACGATGAGAAACTAAAATTAAACCTCGAAGTGGTACTCATTTTTGTGTCTACAGGAAACTAATTTCCTATCGACAGACAGTCAAGTTCTCCAGAAAGAATTATATCTGCATATACAGACGCCAGTGTAAGTGACATATACAGGGGAGACTTGTACCTTAGTGCGCTTTTCAGACTTCACCACTACAACTGAATGTTTTTAGATGATTGCATTCACTTTTCACATGCTGCAGTCTCTTAATGAAATTATGAAAAGAACTAGCTTAGCGCCCGCTGCTTCGCTAGCGTAGAGTGTGTGGCCTGAAAAGATTTGTTTTGTTGTCATTTAATCGAATTTTTATGTTGTTCGCAAATTGCAACATCTTCTAAGCGTTTCACGCCAATTAAGGTCATAAAGTCATGCTCTTTTCCGAATGTACTTCTGACCAAAAAGCGATTCTGGTAGCTGGAGTCCAAAGTTTTTGTGAATCATATCTTTTGCGTTCTTGTGGAAACATTTCCATAACTACTTTCATCCCCAAAAGAAAATTTCTTTATATTTACACGAGATGTGAAATACCAATTTTCATAAATTTAGCTTCAAAACTTTGTTTTAATGTAAAGAAATATTTTCCACCAAAATTTCATTCCCTATTGCAATACCTTAGGAGTTGAATTTTCAGAAACACTGAAACATGTATTTTTTATTTTAAACCGAGATGTAGCCGGCCGGAGTGGCCGTGCGTTTATAGGCGCTACAGTCTGGAACCGCGTGACCACTACGGTCGCAGGTTCGAATCCTGCCTCGGGCATGGATGTGTGTGATGTCCTTAGGTTAGTTAGGTTTAAGTAGTTCTGAGTTCTAGGGGACTGATGACCACAGTAGTTAAGTCCCATAGTGCTCAGAGCCATTTGAACCATTTTAACCGAGATGTCAAATACCTGACGTCATAAATGTAACCTTATAAATCCTTTAGTAGTTCTTTAGTAATTATTTATTAAAAAAACTTTCACCCCCAACTTTATGCCCTTAGTGGTTCAATTTTCAAAAATGCTGAAACACTTACTTTTTTTATTTTCCGACTGAAAAAATAAACACCAGTCTTCGTAGTTCTAGCTTCAAAATTTCCTTAATAGAGACATACTTTCAAAGAGCATTTCATCCCCTATTTCACCCCTTTAGGAATGGAATTTCGGACAATCCTTTCTTAAATGATTCCTACAGTATAAGATCCACACCCACCCCAAACATCAAGTTTCTATCCTTTGCGGTTTGCGCTGGGCGATGATGAACCAGTGAATCAGTCTGACCCTCTTCCATTCCTTTAGGGGTTGAATTTCCGAAAACAGTTACATGCGGATGTTTTATTTCTAACAGAAAAGCCAAATACAAATGTTCGTAGATTTATCGTACACAATACTTCCATAAAAAACTTTCATTCCATGCTTCACCCCCATAGGGGTTAAATTTTTAAAAACAGTGAAACACGTATTTTTTTATTTTTACCCGAGAAGTCAAATACCAGTGTTCATAGATTTACTTTTAAAAATACTTTAATAGTTCTTTAATAATGATATACCTGCGAAAAAGGTTTTACCCACTATTTCATCCCCATAGCGTTAAATTTCCAAAAATGCTGAAACACACTTTTCTCTATTGCTGGTTGAGAAACCAAATAACAATTTTCATGGATCTAGCTTCAAAATTGCCTTAACAGTGACTTTTTTCAAACAAACCCTCAATCTCATATTTCACCCCCTTACAGTTGTTGTTTCGAAAAATCCCTTCTTAAACTAAGCCTAAAGAACAACATGCACACCTGCAAATTTCGGGTTTCTATCCTTCGCGGTTTGGGCTGGGTGATGATGAGTCAGTCTGCAGACAGGACACTGCCTTTTTTATATATAGGGATTACTGCCGAAGAATGTCTTTCCAAATGGTCAAGTACCCAGGAAAAAATATTCAAAAAAATGGGTCAAATGGCTCTGAGCACTATGGGACTTAACATCTGTGGTCATCAGTCCCCTAGAACTTAGAACTACTTAAACCTAACTAACCTAAGGACATCACACACATCCATGCCCGAGGCAGGAAAAAATATTAGATAGAAATTTAAAAGCATTGTATATCTTGTCAATACTGTATTTAACAACCTGTTTCTTTATTACTGTACTACACGCCAATAATCAGTAAGTGAAATGAAATTAAGTAGAAATATTGTCAAAAACCAGTTACAAGTTAAACACATTATGAAATAGAAGTTAGTGGAGACTGACACAGATTTTCGTTTTCAAGATAGGTAAAATCTTTAAGACATTAAAGAAACCCAGTTCATTTGCAAGTAGCACACGTTCCATGCTAAAAGACCTTCTGTTGCTTCAGGGTACAAGATGGTGCATGACTGACGAAGCATGGCTTAACTGCCCACATTTTACGAAACTGGTTCTAAAAATATGTAGCATTTTACTCACCATAAAATTATGTACTTGAAGCATAATTAATGTATTCCATATAGCTTTAATATGTTATGCAGCACTTAAATGTCTAGAATGCGGAATATAATGCGAAATGTTTGAAATATTTACAAATGTTGTGCAATACACAACGTCATGTCTAACAAAAAAAAAAAAAAAAAAAAAAAGAAACAGGGAACCCTGTGATCACGCTTTGAACACCGAACACCACACGATGGTCGACCGACAGCTGTGTCATCCTCAGAATTCATGGTTGGATGTGGTATGCATGGGCATCGGGTCAGCACGCCGCACTACCGGCTGTTGTTCAAGTTTCGACCTTGCAACCACTACCTCTGAATCACGTATTTCCTCAATTGGGATGAGGAAGCTGAGTGTATCCCAGTCTACTCTTCCCACTAAGGAAAAATCCATGGCAGTTTCAGAATCGAACCCAGTTCCCCTGCATGAGAGTGTCTCGCGTCGTCCACTCGGCTATGGAGGTGGACAACAACCATAAAAACTGTAGGGAATGGAGAAAACTGCTTATGTTGGTTTTTAGTGGGCATTACTTGATGTGATTGTAAAATGAGTCATAGCTTGGAGTACAGACCAAAAAACATTCTTTGTTCCTAGATACACTATCATTTACGTACACACTCTCCCCTACTAGATACCATAAAAAATTGCCAGGTAACTACTCATCACGTTAAACCAAAGCCAATTACATTGCCGGATGTTCAGTACTGTTCATAACAATATGTGATAGTGTGAAATTTAATGATAGATTAAAACTATGAGCCACAATGGGACTCGGCCGTGCTTGCCCTTCGGCAATTCAAAAAATGTTCACATATGTGTGAAATCTTATGGGGCTTAACTGCTAAGGTCATCAGTCCCTAAGCTTACACACTACTTAACCTAAATTATCCTAAGGACAAATACACACACCCATGCCCGAGGGAGGACTCGAACCTCCGCCGGGACCAGCCGCACAGTTCATGACTGCAGCGCCCTAGACCGCTCGGCTAATCCCGCGCGGCTCTTCGGCAATTATAATGATTATTTTAATAGGGGTACTCAATGAGTGATTCATAAGATTACGCAGTGTTGAGCAGTATGTTGCCACTGGATTGTGTGGAAGAGACGGTAAATGAACTAGGAGAGAGAGCGTCCCACGTAGTGTCCCTAGTCACATGGCATTGCATCAGCCGCGTAAGAGGACGGCCATTGGTCGATCCCAGAAGGCAACATATATGTAGGCAACAAAACGGGGAGGGAGGAGGAGATGAGTGTTTAACGTCCAATCGACAACGAGGTCATTAGAGACGGAGCACAAGCTCGGGTTAGGGAAGGATGGCGAAGGAAATCGGCCGTGCCCTTGCAAAGGAACCATCCCGGCATTTGCCTGAAGTGATAGGCAACAAAACGAAGGTCTCTGATTGGCGTAAAACACATTAAGCATTTTCCTGCTCTTTGTCAATGTAACAAAGCTGCAGTCTGGAATGGAGGGCAGAGGTGAGCGGTTGCTTGTCGGGCATAGATACCGCTGATCGCGGTACAATATACCTTATCATGAGAATTGTGGCACTGTAGAGAGTTTGTTAAATAGAACTGTATTGTTTTAGCCCGATACGCGAGTGTAATAAGGTTGTAATCTGCATAGGACGCAGATCGATGATAAATAATTGTGTAAAGGTGTTTCGTAAACCACCAAGTAGGAAATTACTAGAATTACAAATGGCATCCCTTCAAAAAATTTGCACGCTGTTATTAGACTACTAACTCCTGTCAGACTTTATATCACTCTACACCGTTACAGTCATTCATTCTGATCCTGAGTCTGGCGAATCCACGACCAATGTTTCTGCTGTGCAGAGAGGACATCATCATCATCATCATCATCTGAAAGGCGCAAGTCAGTGTATGTCAGGTATCCACAGCGAGATACGATGGACGTGTGTGTCTCCACTAGCAACCTCGCCGAGTTAAGACTATCTATGCCAAATAGGCTCTGTGACCGGTCTTGCTAACGCAAGGGAACAGTCTCTTGGCAAATCTCAAAATAGCGCACATTCCGCTTCAGGGTGAAAGATTCGCTCTGGAAGCATACCCGTAGGCTGTGATTAAGCGCCGGACGATATGACCGAGTGGTTCTAGGCGCTTCAGTCCGGAACCGCACTGCTGCTACGGTCGCAGGTTCGAATCCTGCTTCGGGCATGGATGTGTGTGATATCCTTAGGTTAGTTACGTTTAAGTAGTTCTAAGTCTAGAGGACTTATGACCTTAGATGTTAAGTCCCATGGTGCTTAGAGCCATTTTTTGTGATTAATCCACTTGTAGGATGTATCTTTTCTTCAATGAGTGTCTGTCGCATATGTTATGTAGGAGAACTTGTCTGAACTTTGTAAGGTAGGAGAGAGGTTCTGCTTACTTCTTTTCTTGTCCCTTTGCCTCACATCGTCGGCAGGTTATCACTGTTATTAATTGATTTGGCATGGTTAATTGAACGGGTGGATGAATACCCTTCCTGTCGCCAACTTGTTACTCCCGGGGGTGTATTATTAATATGAAAATGAGCGGAAGTTTTCTGTATGTTTGCGAATCGTTTAACTCAGGTAGGACGTTGGTAAGAAATACGTATTCACCTAGTGGGATGTTGGAAATTGCCTAAAATCATCAAGCCTGCCCGGGAAACCGACCTCGCCGTTAATTCACCGGGCGGATTCGACGTGTGGTCAGCGCATCTCTCCGTCAGGAAAACCGTGCTTTAACACGCAAGGCTATCCAGGCGGGTAATGTATGAATGAGGTTCTGGTGGAAGTGAAGCTGTGAGGGCAAAACATGAAGAGGGTACCACTTTTAAAAGGGAAAGATACTCGTCAATGGCCTGGTTAGATGGATTGGCTGAAAGACAGCCACATATCACTTTCTTCATTTTGAGTCCTACTTCACGGAAGTTTTTTGCTTTACTGTTATAATTCATACAATCTGTAGAAATTAAATAATTAACAGAGATTACAGCTCCAATTAACATAAAGCGCACAGCATGACATTACTTCACCACTTAACATTCCGATGAAACACCTGTGAGTTTAGTGACCATAAACTTTTTGCAGGATGGAGTGTATTTCAGTAGGGTGAAAACGTCTCACGTTCTTCCATCTCCTCCCATCTATTGTTCTTAGTTTTACTATAGGACTGCATTAGAGTCAGATCCTGTAGGAAACAGATGCCTTCGCCAAGATATAATTTTCCGACTGTTGAAACTATTACGTTACTAATTGTTTTGTGTGTCTCTCTGTATGTGTGTGGTTCGCAGCTCGTGGTCGTGCGGTAGCGTTCTCGCTTCCCGCGCCCGGTATCCCTGGTTCGATTCCCGGCGGGGTCAGGGATTTTTTCTGCCTCGTGATGACTGGGTGTTGTGTGCTGTCCTTAGGTTAGTTAGGTTTAAGTAGTTCTAAGTTCTAGGGGACTGATGACCATAGCTGTTAAGTCCCGTAGTGCTCAGAGCCATTTGTGTGTGTGTGTGTGTGTGTGTGTGTGTGTGTGTGTGTGTGTGTGTGTGTGTGTGTGTACTGGGCATCATCAAGTCACCATGCATGTGTCCTTTGAAGCATTTCTAGTCGACCCAAAGGGATACAGCGGAACATTGGCATATATAGACGGCCACTGCAATATGACTCGTAAATATACAGTGTGGGTATAATTAAACTTTCGCTTCTTGAACCAGTGTAGAAGGAAAACTATTTACCATATCGATACCCAACATTACAGGAATGATGTTCAGACCATGTTTTTCAGATTTTGCTTTCCTAGTAGTATTAGTGTGATGATTTCCCGTTAGGCACCGGTACTGGTACGGTGACGTAGAGTTGAAACACAAGCACCAGTGAGCAATAGAGTTGCAGAGAATCAACATGGGTCTGGACGAGGTGAATAGGGCTTTACTCGTTAAACCGTTGTATGAAAACAGCAGCAACAGTGCTGCCGCTCTTCTCGAGTGTCGACGCATTAAACGCAGGGTTACGGAGAGGTCCTCTTTCCGCACCGGGGTTGAAAAACATGATTCGGAAGCTCAGATTAACTGGCGACTGGGAATTGCTCCTGGGAGAGGCCGACGACCAACTGGGCCACAAATTGTTGAATAAGTTATTGGTGCAATGGCTGTGAAAGCTGGACCCAATGTGCGATCTTCAAGCAGCTCACGAGCTGTGTTACGAGAGTTAAAAATTCTATGGTCACCGTTCGAAAGGTGCTGCGAACAACTGTGAAACAGTATCTCCAGTGCTGTTCCAGACTGTCGTGGATGCATATGGTCGTCAGACTGAACAGACTGGATGTTAACCCCTCATGTGGAAATTAAAATGTGTTTCTTTCAATGCTTTATTTATTATTTCTCTTCTGCATGGCCTCACAAACGTTGCCAAAAGATTCATTGTCTTACGATCACTCATGTTTTATGGAGACCCTCTAAAGTAGCGGAATTTCAGTCATAGCCACTCTGTATTTCGGATCGAATAGGACACATTTCGGCCCGTGTACCTTTGTCAGACCATAGTCCATTGACATCTGCAGTCGTGTTATGGAAAAGTTCATTTTGGATAGGTACCTTTCTCGGATGATGCCCGTTTCATCGGAGATGGCATGCTCAATAGAGGAAATAGTCCTATATTTATTGTTGAGAATTCTCAAATCAGTTCACAGTAGACTTGTGGTCGAATGAATGATAATATGGCATTGATGGCCAGGAGTCCCAACTTGCGAAGCTCGGCTATTAAGTTGGAAGTCTTTTCACATGACGTCACACTGGGGGACTTGCCTGTCGATGACGATGACGAAATTATGATGAGAACCACACAACACCCAGTTCCCAAGCGGAGAAGATCCCCCACCCTGCCAGGAATCGAATCCGGGCCTGCTGCATTGCAGTCAGACACGCTTCCCACTCGGTTAAGGAGACGGACGACTTGTGATTAATTAACATGTGTCTACTTCTTTCTTGACCAACCACACCATTGTACACAGTGCTTCTGAGTAACATACTCCCCATGTTCCTGGAAGATTTCTTAATTAATCTTCATGTTCGCATGTGGTTCCAACGTGATTGAGCTCCATCTCACTTTGTAAACCTTGCTTCGGAACACCTGAATCAGGTGTTCTCTGAAATATAGACAGGACGGGTAGGTTCTGTTCCATGCCCAGCTTTTTCACCTGATCTGACAGCAGGGCGTTTCTTCATCTAGTGTCGTGTAAAAAGATTTTCTTCGAGACAGCTGTCGAGAACAAAAAGCTTCTGATGGCAGTAATCCTAGCTGCATGTGAAACTTTTCGAATATAATGGCGGTTATTCGAACGAAAACGACAGAACATTTAGCGATATTTTCATGACTGCATAAGAACTGGGTGACTTCATTCTTAACGGTAACGCTATTTCCTAGTTGTAAAGGTAAATAGAAATGTACCAAGTTCTGTTTTTACAGCTGTCAGCAGATAAACGGTTTATTTGAAATTTTGAAAGTTTCCTTAAATAGGTAAATAGAAATGTACCAAGTTCTGTTTTTACAGCTGTCAGCAGATAAACGGTATATTTCAAATTTTGAAAGTTTCCTTAAATCTTACGACTTACGAGGAAAATACACCAGATCGAACTGAATAAAATTTATTGCAAAACACTGAGATGTATCTGCTTTAAGACCAGTCAAGCTCACGTAGCTGTAAAATTCTGCATTTTTGTGCAGTCGATGGTTGTAGGTCACCGAATGAATAGGCTACAAAAGCACTGGAGGCAACATTCTGTAACAGATATTTATAAAGAGAGGGTTCACAAGCGTCATCAATGAGGTGTTTTTTGGCTAAAGGCTAAACACTTGGTCCAAGCTATACGTTTTAACACATTAAGTAATTTAAGTGTCATATTTCTTAAAATACAAGATGCTGTGCTGTTATACGCTCTTTAGTTATTCGTCATCGAACGAGCATCATATCGGAGCCATTAAACATCAGTGAAGTATTGGTAGAAGATGCTGGTGCTGAGGTCTTTGGTTCTGAGCTGTTTGATTAACCCTGGCTCCAGAAAAACCCTCTTAAGTACCTATGCAATACATTGTCGCATGTACTCTGAAAACTATTAGAGTAGCTTTTGTCAAAACAAGTGTCAGTTGGCCAGTCGTTACAGTGATTAATAAGACCGAGCAACTAATGTGGCCATGAAATACCAAAATTCTTGAAACCGCCATTCTGCACGACATTTCACTAACGCAGGCGGCTGCATGATATAGACTGTAGAGATAGTTCTCTTCCGTTCGACCAGTCTCTGCCAGGGGGCTATTGATAATCGGCATACTGTATTAAACGTACAAGTAAAGAGTTTGAGTTCATTCAATGTCTAACACTTTTCTACCCACATTTCCTGTATTTGGTAAGTATATATGTCTAATCGAAGTATAGTCATAATTTTGGCTTGCTGTCCTCTGAACACGTTATAGTACAGAGCCTTCCCTGACTTCCGACGACACGTGCATTCTCTTCGGATGTCAGCGACTGCTTCTATTCCCTATCGTCTGTTTACACTGATCGCTTTGACTGATCCTAAGTGGTTTATTGCCATGCAGTATTCTACAGAAAATATTCAACTTAAACACGATCAATGCCGTACGGTTCGCGTTGATTATAAAGGTAATGGTACAACCCGCTTTGTGACACATGAATGGATTCATATGAATCTTAAGTACACCTAAACTGGTACAGTAGAAACTAGCAAAAATTCAACCAGAATGCCCTGTTTGGAAGGTACATAGATGGAGCACAATCTTTAAGTCTGCTAACGACAGTGTCAGAAATTTATCACAACAATGGTAAAGTTCGTAGTGCGGAAATAAACGTGTAGGTTAAATATGCTGCCACTAATAATATTTTCCTGAAAATTTCAGTGAATTATACGGTAGCTGACGAATGTTGTTCATGTTTAAAAAAAAGGAAGGGCAGTGGTAAAAGAAGGTTGCATGAAACAACACGAAACAGTTCGATACTTTGAATTTTTGAGTTCGAAAAATACTGCGTTTATGGAAAGTTTTGTATCATATTGTAGTAGAAATTAAAAAATACCATCAAAATGCGGATATTTTATAGGGGGAATAGATGTATGCAGAAACAATTTTAAAAAGTACGCAGTGCGACATTTTGATAAATTAAATTGTCTATTTACATGTCGGCTGAAGCAGAAACAAAAGTACGGCTGGAAGTAAGTTCAGAATTCTGCACTATAACACATAAATGATGCTAATACGCGTCTAGTTTTAATTCTCTGTTGTCTAGCTGGTAAATGAGGAACAAAACCCTAACCTGTGTCACTGATCACTTCCTGTCTTTTAGAGACATTATTAATTTGAGCTAGGTTGTTACTCCAAAAACCAAACTGTTATTTAACCATAGATGTCCGTAGGCTTCAGAATCGTACGCGACAAATTGATAATCCTGGGCTTTGATGACAATTTGTGGCTATAATAGAAAACAAAAATCAGTCCTTCATATTATCGTTTTCATAGCTCGTTAGAATCTGATAAGAATTACAGTATAATCAAATTTTTTCTTTAATTTTCAGTTACTGTACTGATGCTAACTACAAAACCTACAATGAAACATTCTAGGATGAACAAAGGTACGCATTTGGTACTTTTAGTAGCAGTGACAGAGTATTTATTCCACTGGTTAAATTATAGTAAACGAATTAATTTTTATCGTGGCTACGAACCAAAAGGAAAAGCTGCATCTTTCTGTCTTGTGTCACAGAAGGATTGGATAGGGAAATAAACTGACAGAAAGTGTATTGTTTATCCAGTTTTAAAACCTTCACTACAAGAGATAATCATGTACCAACTTGTAAATACTTTGACAACTTATTACATAACAATGGATTCATTTCTTCCGTGAACAGGGGATTAGTTTCTAGGTAGAGATATAGTGACGATGTGCCCGCTGGTATCAAAGCCGATATGAATTACTATATTTTTTAAAGAAAATCTCTGTCACGCTGCTTAAGTACCCAATGGTGGCATTTAATTCTGTTCACTAAGTCCATGCTTGGATGATAGTATCGACATGACGTTGTCTATGCTGGGATATATTACTGGAGTGGAAGGGAGTTCGTCGTGTACGATGAAGTCAGAAAAGGCATTGGATAGCGATATGCGCCGGCAGGGGTGGCCGAGCGGTTCTAGGCGCTACAGCCTGGAGCCGCGCGAGCGCTACGGTCGCAGGTTCGAATCCTGCCTCGGGCACGGATGTGTGTGATGTCCTTAGGTTAGTTAGGTTTAAGTAGATCTAAGTTCTCTGGGACTGATGACCTCAGAAGTTAAGTCCCATAGTGCTCAGAGCCATTTGAGCCATAGCGATATGCACATTTACAGATGGCAGTAGTATCGCGTACACAAGGTATAGAAGGACAGTGTATTGGTGGAGCTGTTATTTGCACTCTGGTGATTCATGTGAAAGAGTGTTCGACGTGATTATCGCCGTACGACTGGAATTAACGGACTCTCAAAGCGAAATGCTAGTTGAAGCTAGACGCCTTCGACATTCCATTCCGGAAATCGTTAGGTAATTTAGTATTCAGAGAACCACAGTGTCAGCAGTAGGCCGAAAATACCATATTTCAGGCATTACCTATCACCACGGCAACGTAGTGGCCGACAGCCTTCACTTAACGATCGAGAGCACCAACGTTTGCGTAGAGTTGTTAGCGCTAACAGACAGTCTGTGGCAGCAGACGACCGAAGGAAATGCCTTTGCTAACAGCACGACGTGGTCTGCAGCGGCTCTTTTGGGATCGTGACCATATCGGATGGACCCTAGACGACTGGGAAGCCGTGGCCTGGTCAGATGAGTCCCAGATTTCAGTTGGTAAGAGCTATTGGTTGGGTTCGAGTGTCGCGAGGGTATACGAAGCCGTGGACCCAAGTTGTCAACGAGGCACTGTGCAAGTTGGTGATGACTCTACAGTGGCGTGGGTTGTGTTTGTATGGAATGGAGTGCGGCTGGTGCAACTGAACGGATCATCGACTGGAAATGGTTATGCTCGACGACTTGTAGACCATTTTCACCATTCATGGACTTAATGTTTCCATATAAATGTGGAATTTTTATGGATGGCAGTGCACCATGTCAATGGGCCACTGTTGTTCGCGGTTGGTTTCAAGAATGTTCTGGACAGTTAGAGCGAATGATTTGGCCACCCCGGTTGCCCGACATTAATTCAATCGAACATTTATGCGACGTAAGCTAGAGGTCAGTCCGTGCTCAACATCCTGCACCGGCAACACTTTCGCAGCTATGAACAGCTGTAGAGGCAGATGGCTCAGTATTTCTGTAGTGGACTTCCAATGACTTGTTGAGTCTATGACACTTCGAGCTACTGCACTACGCCGGGAAAAAGAAGGTACAACACGATATTTTGAGGTATCCCATGACTTATGTCACTCTTCACGTTATTGAGAGTTCATAGCAATGTAAAGTCAGACTGAAATTACCGTGGGCTGCTCGGGATTCGATCTTGCGTCTTTAAGGTTCCCAGTCCCATTCCTTACCGGTAGATCACTAGAACTGTCAGTAACAGAGTGAAGATGTTACGACCAGTGCGAAATTGTAGTTACTTGCGGCATGTGACTTCGATTCGTTCACAAGTGTTGTTAGTGTTGTCCTTCCCAGCCGCTGTGGTCGTACGCTGTAAGTAAACTGACACTTGTACCATAGGACTCGGTCTATAAACGTGGTAAAATTATGACATATAATTTAAAGGCAGACTGAGACAATGAAGCGTCAAAGAAATTGGTATAGGCATGCGTATTCAAATACAGAGATATGTAAACAGGCAGATTACGGCGCTGCGGTCGGCAACGCCTATACGGTATTTAAAAAAAATGTGTGGCACATTTGTTAGATCAGTTACTGCTGCTACAATGGCAGGTTATCAAGATTTAAGTGAGCTTGAACGTTGTGTTATAGTTGTCGCTCGAGCGATAAGAAACAGCATCTCGGAGGTAGCGATGAAATGGGGATTTTCCCGTACGACCATTTCAAGAGTGTATCGAGAATACCAGGAATCCGGTAAAACATCAGTTCTCCGATATCGCTGCGGCCTGAAAAAGATACTGCGAGAACGGGACCAAAGACGATTAAAGAGAATCGTTCAACATGAGAGAAGGGCATCCCTTCCGCAAATTGCTACAGATTTCAATGCTGGGCCATCAACAAGTGTCGGCGTGCGAACCATTCAACGAAACATCATCGATATGGGCTTTCGGAGCCGAAAGCCCAATCGTGTACCCTTGATGACTGCACGACACAAAGCTTTGCCTGGGCCCGTAAACACGGACATTGACTGTTGATGACTGGAAACATGTTGCCTGGTCGGACTAGTCACGTTTCAAATTGTGTCGAGCGGATGGACGTTTACGGGTACGAAGATAACCTCATGAATCCATGGACACTAAATGTCAGCAGGGGACTGTTCAAGGTGGTGGAGGGCGTGTGCAGTTGGAGTGATATGGGACCCGTGATACGTCTAGAAAAGTCTCTGACAGGTGACACGTACGTAAGCATCCTGTCTGATCACCTGCATCGATTCATCTCCATTGTGGGTTCCAAAGGGCTCGGAAAATTTCAGCAGGACAATGCGACTCCCCACACGTCTAGAATTACTACTAAATGGCTCCAGGAACATTTCCGCTGGCCACCTAATTCCCCAGACAGGAACATTATTGAGCATATCTGGGATGCCTTGCAACGTGCTGTTCAGAAGAGATCTCCACCCCTTCGTACTCTTGCGGATTTATGGACAGCCCTGCAGGATTCAGCACTATTCCAGACATTAGTCGACTCCATGCCACGTCGTATTGCGGCACCTGGGCGTGCTCGCGGAGGCCCTTCACGATGTTTGGCATGTGTACCAGTTTCTTGGGCTCGTCAGTGTGTATTGTTTCAATAAGCAGATAATGAGTGAGTCTGTTCACATTTTTTAAAAATGGCTGCTTTTATAAAAAGTTATTGTCAATCAGTCTTATCTTCTGCTGCAGTGTCGTAACTTTGTCTAATTTATATAAATGTTCAGGATCACCACATCCTTACTAATCTTCCGTAAACAGACACTGAGCAATATGAAAGTCATTTTACAGTAAATTTACTGCCCATTCCAGCAGTCATACGGTCACTTGATTCCACATTCGCAGTTCTGTTGGCTGCTACTCTGCATCGAGTATGTACGATTTGTTTCTGGATTAAATTTCACCTGTTAAACATATGTTGCGCGGCACCCTAGATGCAGAAACACCAATGA
Source organism: Schistocerca americana (assembly GCF_021461395.2). NCBI lineage: Eukaryota > Metazoa > Arthropoda > Insecta > Orthoptera > Acrididae > Schistocerca > Schistocerca americana. Next base: position 735,770,139 of record NC_060130.1, on the reverse strand, counting down.
CACAATCGTCCTCGTTTCTAAGTAATATTTGACACAAAATATGCGTAATTACCCACCGACTACGTGTTTTACCGCTTTGTCAGATACATGTGATTTTTCCTGGTTTGTTTGGTCGCCAGCAACTACTTTCTTGGCGCAAATCACAATCGAAAGCAACTTATATTGCGAGCTGTTTAGTCACAGGGGAAGAGGTTATCGATAAAAGACGCACAAAGAACCACTCCGACATTTACTTTCAGTGATATAGAGAAACCACGGAAACCCTAAAAGACGGTTGGGGATTTCAGCCACAATTCATGCGAATGTGAATCCTGTGTTGAAATGATCGAAGAAGGTATTGAAGAGTCCACGGCCCAACTCTTACCCATTACCATTCTATGCTCCGTCTTCTCTATCGTAAATCCTAACATTCGTCCCCTTCTACAAGGAAAGGTGAAAACCAATCAGAATTGCGGCACACCATATAGGTCTACTAGACGCAGGTATAATGATTACTTGGAAACTAATTCGCCCTGTACTCAGTGTAAGACATGACGACATGATTTGAGTGAGGGACATGCCATTCGTTTTCTTTTCTAGTAGCGAAAGAACTTCGTGAAACAGACTGTATTGTAACACATTTTACAACTGGCGAGCACCAGAGGGCACCGTTTGACCACCTGTAAGAAAATCAGTACCATGTTTTTGACATTTAATGGATCATCAACAACAACAGCAGCAGACCCATTTCAGATGCAGTACTGAACAAAAGGCTCTCTTCACTTCTCCACGCATACGATCTTCAGCTGTATGCACCTATGTTCCTTCTGCATGTTACAGTAGGTCGTTGCCTCGGTCTTTTCTTGTTTCTTGAGGTACGCTAAGTATCTTCATTGCTCTTTCTACCATTAATTCACCGGGGTGCATCTTCTATCCACAACCAATTTTCATTGCAGTCGCAGTTAGGTCTTCCACTCCGTCCTGACCCATGATCAATTTTGTCAATATGATTGTTTTCTTGTCTTTCGCAGTATTTCCATATAGGCATCTCTCCACTGAGCGCTGCGCGACTCTCAGTGTTGGAATAGTAATCGGACAAACGCAACGTGTAACGCTGTCGTAAGTCGAGACTATTAATGCACACTGTGATATAATCACGCCCAATGCATATTATAAGATCCAGCTGTATCTACTTCTTCACATAAATTTAAATAGCAAATTTTTATAAAAATCGATCATTAATATTGTTTGTGAGCTACCATTTCAGTGAATACATATTTACAAATTTACGAATATATTAACTTCGTAAAGTCATTTATATTTTATTTGCTCAAAATTTATAATATTTAAATGTCAGTTTTGTGGGAACAGTCGTAAACATTTCTATTGATTATTTTTGTCCATCACTAAAGTCTTTTAGCTACGTATCTAACAGAATTCGGGTTGTTCATGCTATCAGTTTGCTAGAGACTTTGTTGTGTTACAGGATGTTAGAAAGACAATTGCAAAGAGTAGTCATTTTAGCTGTTTAAAGAATATTCATCTCGAACCCTTGTAAGACATATGCTGTGATTCATTCATCTACGGGTTTATGAATACAGAATATTCAGTGAAGAAACTGTTTCATTTGGTGAAACTTCCTGGCAGATTAAAACTGTGTGCCGGACCGAGACTCGAACTCGGGATCTTTGCCTTTCGCGGGAAAGTGGTAGAGCACTTGCCCGCGAAAGACAAAGGTCCCGAGTTCGAGTCTCGGTCCGGCACGCAGTTTTAATCTGCCAGGAAGTTTCATATCAGCGCATACTCCGCTATAGAGTGAGAATCTCATTCTGTTTCAATTGGTGGTCTGCAAATCATCGACCCGACAAACCTAGTAATAATATACTTCTTCGCACAGAAATTGTCCGAGACCATCATACTGCCGAAAAGACGACAACGAGGCAACTTTCAAGTGAATCAGCTATGCCAAAATTATGGTTTAATAAAGTGAACATGTGTTTGAAACACACTTCTTCCACAAAAAGACGAAAATGCATTTGGCGGACACGTCACTGTACAGACATTGTTGAAGAAGCGTCTTACAATACTGATAGTAAACTTTCATTTTCAGACGTATTAGAGCTTAGTTATGCTAACCTAATTTCGTTTACGAAAAGTTATGGTGGTAATTTTACGCCTGTGCTCGCTTATTTTGATCTCCATTCACGTACTGTCTTCAGCTGTCCTAAACACGAAACTCTTCGATTGGCTTTATGACTTCATTGTTAGTTTGTACTATTTCTTTTCGCTAAATTGGTTGTGTTCTATTTGAGCCTTAGTGTATTTGATTTTATAGACTACTTTCTAACTGGCTCTATGTAGTTCTTCCATACGTTCCTGAAAATTATTTCCACCTAAAGCAAACACTAAAATATCATGAACAAAATTAAAGTGATTCTGGTATGTTCGAGTTACACGTATTCCTCCTTTGTTTCATTAATTTACGAATCTGAAAATTTGCTCTGGGACTATTGACATTACTTTTGTTGTTATGGAATTTTCACTATGCTCACTATACTAGTGAAGTTTAATGGTATATATACCTCTGACGTATATGTACTGGAATGCAGTAACAGATGTTGAATAAATGACTTCTTTCTTAAGCTGTGATAGCACATATTTGGTTGAAACTGAGAAAAAGTCTTTCTAAAATCTTGAGAGCTTAGGAAAGTGGTAATAGTATCGCTCACGACTTCCAGTGGTCGAGTGTGCTATATCCGCTTGTACAGCTAGATTGTCCCTCCGCCTAATTAATATCTGGTTCTTGTGCTATATGGTGGTAAGAATTGCAGTTGATATCTGGCACATTACAGAGCGAAGGCTGTTAGGTTTTTGAGTCTTGTGTTCCTGCTACCTTTCTCGTTAAGCAGACTAATTATAGCATTTTTTCCAGGTTTGAGAAACTATGATTTTTTGGCAGACATTCTGTGAACCTTTTGTAAATTCCTTTGTATCACATTTCCTATATTTTTCACTATTTCTCCTTAAATACTATCATCTCCCAGTGCCTAAACTTTCTCCACATCTCGAGTGATTTTATATCCCTCATCTGGAATTATATCCGGAACCTTGTCATTTTCAGTGCTATCTATTTGTGTTTCTGATTCATCTCTTGAACTACACAAATATTTATCGTTGTTTCTGATTCATCTCTTAAAATACACAAACATTTAAATATCTTGTATTGTGTATACTCTTATTTTCTCTGTTACTGTGCCATCTGAATTGTTAAACGTAAGTTTTTGTTATTTTTTGTATGCCTTCATCGTTTTCAATTCTTTCTCTTACCAAATTTTCGTTGTTTTTCGCTCATCCCTTCTAATAAGTTTATATTTTCTATTTCATTTTAGTTATACGTATTTATCATATTGCTATTATCGTAAATTTGTGACTCATACTCTTTGATATCTTCCTCGTTCCATTTGGGGTTTTCTTTTTTATTGATTCCTTTGTATCTGCAACATCTTTTGCTATCTGCGTAAGTATCTGTGATAAATGACTGCCCCATTTTCTCTATGTCTGTATAACTTGTATTTTCCAAGGTTCTGAGTTTTTCCTTAATTTACTCTGGTGTATCTCATTTCTTATTTAGATAAGATAATATATGAAGGTGAAGACATATGTGTATACTGTGTTCGGATTATCGATGATAATCTTCCGTGGAAAAATGCATATCTTGAACAGTGTTTCTGTTGCCACTGGTATTATTACCAGACCCCTTGTGTTAGACTGTATGTGATAAATGGCGTGAAAATAATCACAAAATGTCAATAGCAAACTATATTACTGCGTTGACAATAATACAGGTCTCAGTCTTCGTTCATTCACACGCGAGAACCACCTGAAATTACCGAAACTGTTTCGCGGAAATGATAACACACATACATCGGGGTGACCGAGTAACTGTTGCATCAGATCTGTCGGCCGTTTCACGTTTTGTGACGGAGCATGACACTTGCAGATCAATTATACAATCAGCAGCGTTTAGGAAGAATAATAAAGATTTACGTTCTGAAATTTTAATTGCCTTAAACTTTGCTTTCTGAAATACAGGCTGTAGACATAACAGCAGAGGTCTTGTCTCCGGAAGCGTGAGGAAGAGACGCGGGGGCGGACAGCTCGTTAGAGGAAAGGCGTAACGACCGAGACTGTTGCTGTAACGAGCATAAATCAGGGCGCGACAGCTGTCACCTCGCAGCCCCTCCTCCACAAAAATGGAACACAAGTATTCTTCTCGCCGAAAACGGAAGAGAGATAGCACTTTGGCGCTTCAACTGGGCGGTCTGAGCTCTTTTTATATTTTGTTTTAATTTTAGTATTCGAGCGTAAACGGATCATGGTTCACTTTTTCTCCTGTTTAAAAAACATTGTTCCTCTTCGTCTGTATTCTGTCACTGCCGAACAAGTCGATAATTTTTTAGTGATATGTTTTACATCACATTTCAGGTGTTCAGAAATGCTACTGCAAATGTATTCTGAAGGGCACAACGTCTCTGTGGAATAATTCCTTATGTTCCTGCAGCACGCCTCTGAATTCCTTCGATGTCCTCCCTTAACCCGACCTGGCGGGAATCTCCAACATTCAAGCAGCACTCCGGACTGTGTCGCTATAATGTGTTATACGCTCCTTTACTGATGAGCTACAGTTTTTCAAAATTATCCCAGTAAATTTAAGTCGACCATTCACCTTCCCTCTACCGATGTCATGTGCTCGTTCCATTTCACATCGCTTTGCAAGGTTATTTCTATATATTTAATCTGCGTGACTGTGTCAAGCAGTACACAGCTAATACTGTATTCGAATGTTATTTGATTGTTTCCCCTGCTCGTCTGCATTATCTTACATTTTTCTACATTAGGAGCAAGATACTATTCATCGCACGCTATAGAAATTCTGTCTAACCACCTATGCTCCTACAGTCACTCAATGATGACACTTTCCTGTACACTTCGGCGTCATCAGCAAATAGTAACAGACTGCTGCCCGCCCTGTACTTCAGATCACGTACGTATATAGAGAACAAAAGCGGTTCTATCACCCTTCATGGGGCACTCCTGAAGATACCCTAGTCTGTGATGAACACTCGTCGTCCAGGACAACATATTATGTTCAATCGTGTAAGAAGCCTTCAAGCCACTGACATATCTGTAAACATATTCTGTATGCAACCTTGGTTAACAGTCTGCACTGGGGCACTGTGTCAAACATTTTCCGGAAATGTAGGAATATTGAATGGGCCTGTAGCCCTTCATCCATGGTTCGCATGATATCGTGTGAATAATGGTCAACCTGCCTTTCGCACGACCGGTGCCCTCAAAATTCGTTCTGGTTTGGGTACAAAGGCTTTACTATCTCTAGGAAATTTATTACATTGGAATTTAGAATACGCTTAAGAGTTCTGCAGCAAACTGGCGGTAACAGAAATTTTCTGTGATTTTGCAGGTCCACTCTTTTACCCTTCTTATATGCAGTAGTCACCTACGCTATTTTCCAGTTACTTCGGACTTCACACTGGACGAGGGATTCACTATAAATGGAAGCTAAGCAAGGGGCCAACGCGGAAGAGTGCTCTCCTCGAAATCGTACTGGAATTCCCACCGGACCTGGTGACTTATTTCTTTTCTAGTATTCCAGTTGTTTCTCAAAGCCAAGGGTGCCTATTTCGAAGTCCTCCATACGTGAGTCTGTGCGTCTATCAAACGACGGTCTGTCTGTATGATTCTCCTGCGTTAATGATCTAAACGCAAAGTTTGGAATTTCGTCTCTGCTGTCTTCTACTGCCACACCAGACTTATCAACGAGTGATTGAATAGAAGCCTTCGACCTGCCTAGTAATTTTATCTAGGACAGAACTTTCTCGGGTTAACGGCAAGATCTTCTGATAACGAATGGCAGCGTAAGCTTCGCGCACCGATCTGTTTATAGATGCACGAATTTGTATTAACTTTTGTCTGTCTATATTTCCGCATCGTTTTTGAACCTAGAGTGCAACAATCTCTGTCTCCTCAGCAATTTCTGAATTTAATTATTAAACCACGGTGGGTTTTTTACGTCCTTAATACACTTACTCGGCAGATACTTTTTTCAGAGATCCATTTACAATCAGTTTAAACTGTGCCCATAAAGCCTCTACGTCCGTTATTTCGGAATTAATTTATGCCCTTACATTGCGTAAATAGGGTGCTGCAAACTCCTTAACTGATTCCTTCAGTATAAAAAGCTCTCGTAGTGGAAAATTATTATGTTTCTAAAACGGAAGGTGTTCTTGGAACACTTACAGGCCAAGAAGAATTTCTGGTTACTAATAATATAGTCAGTCAAACCGGTACAACCATTAAACAGTCTACGTGAGCATTAACTGAACTTTATAGCAGTTACACAGTTTTCCACAGTCAGAAACAAATAAAAAAGTGGTAGAAACTCAGAACGTTACCCTAGTAATGAGATCAATCTTACACAAAATGTAGAAAATGTAACATGGCATAAACATAAGACCTTTGGTCGAAACAGAGATATTCTCCAGCATCAGTCTGACTGTCTGTAATGGACTGTGCACTCTTTCGGAATTTCATGAGGTACTGAAGATGTGCACTGAAGCTGGACTCGAACACGGAACCTAGTCATCCGCGAGCACTGTTCTCTCTGAGAGCCGGTCAAGAGTCGCACCTGGACAGCTGAGACGGTAGGAGCATTGCCTGCTGAAGATAAGATTTCAGATTCTGTTCCCTGTCTGGTACACACCTTTAAACTGAATAAGTTTGAAAACAACGCACTCTCCGCTATGGAGTGACAGATTCATTCTGGCAACAATTCTTTAGGCTGTAGCTAGAGAATTCCTCCGCAATACCTTTTCTTCATGGAACGCTACTCCAGTAAGGTACGCATGAGAGCTTCTACGAATTTTGGAAATAAGGACAGAGGCACTGACAGATCTGAAGCTGTGAGGGCGGGTCGTGATTCGTGCCTGGATAGCTCAATCAGTAAGAGCATAGCCAACGGAAGGCATAGTTGTAGGTTCGAGTCCCTGTCCGGTGTGCAGCATTAATTTGTCAAGAAGTTTAAGATAAATTTTCTTTCGACAAGCTGATACTGTCAGTTATATCTGTCATAAGTAAAATGAATCTGGTCTGTGACAACTTCAACAAAATATCCAGCAAATTCAGAGTTGAGTGATGCTGTTGTTTATGGTGTCTGTGGTGTCAAGGAGTGACTTGATACTGACTAAGCTGCACAGTAAGTATTTGGGGAGAAGGATTGTGAGTAGCAACATACTTCTCGAAAAAGTCCCAAACATGTTGCACGGATAATGGCGTCGGAAGGGACGATGACTCAGAGAAGGCCGTAATCCTAAACATTTACGTCCAGAATTGCTACACTGCGGAAAATTACACTATACTTTCTCCTGAAAACCGTTCAAAATACGTCAAAATGACGGATATAGGAATAAATTACCATGGGAAGGGGAGGAAACTGAAATAAGTCAACAGAGGAAAGACCACTCAGCCTGACGCGGTACGAATAAGATTCTACACAGAGTATGCAACCGAACTTGCTGATCTTACTGCAGCACCGTACCATAGATAGATTACACTGTACTTCCTCCTAGAAACCGTTCAAAATACGTTAAAATGACGGATATAGGAATAAATGACCATGGGAAGGGGAGGAAACTGAAATCCATGCAACATGTTTGGGATTTTCTCGAGAAGTATGTTGCTACTCACAATTCTTCTCCCCAAATACTTACTGTGCAGCTTAGTCAGTATCAAGTCACTTATTCCCTTGACACCACAGACACCATAAACAACAGCATCACTCAACTGTGTTCCAAATGATTTGGAAAAAACGCAGGTCAATCTCGTTTTCAAGAAGAGTCGTCTAACAGACACTCGAAACTACAAACCTATATCTCTGACGTAAGTCTGTTGTGGAATTTTAGAACACGTTTTATGCTTTCGTTTTATAACATTTCTGGAGACCGAAAACAACAATTGTGTGAAACCGTGTTCGCTCTCGTAATAGAGACCAAGAAAGCAGTAGATGTCGGTGACCAGGTTGATGCCATGTTTCTAGACTTCCAGAAGGCGTTAACTACAATTCCGCACTGCCACCTAATGAAAAAAAGAAGTGAACTTACCGATTATCAAGCCCACTGTGTGACTGATCTGAAGACTTTCTAGATAACAGAAGACAACATTGCATTCTCATCGGAGAGAAATCTTCAGACTTAAATGTAACCTCGGGTATACCCAAGGGAGTATTGTAGGACCATTACTTTTTATAAAATACGTGTAAATGACCCAGAAGACAACATCGTAAGTTACGCGAGTCTTATCGCCGTTGATGCTGTTGTGTACAGAGAAGTCGCGACGTTAGAAAATTGTAGCGAAATTTTAGAAGACCTGAATGGATTGGCAATTGACCTCAATATAAAATAATGTGACTTATTACGCGTAAATAGGCATAAATACAATTATTGTACGATTACACGATTGCAGAACAATCACTGGATGCAGCCAGATCGGTAAAATAGCTAGGAGTATGCATACGGAGCGATTTATAGTGGAACGACCACATGAAACTAATCGGATTCTTTGGAAGAATCCTCAGTAAAAGTAGCACATCCACAAAGAAGGTAGCTTACAAAAGCATCGTTCGATCGATATGTATTTATTGCTCGTTAGTCTGGGATCCGTATCAGATAAGATTGATAGAGGAAATGGAAAAGATCCAAAGAAGAATAGCGCATATCGTTGCAGGTTCATTTGGTAAGCTCTAAAGCTTATTGACAGACGCTGCGAGAGAGGCGTTCTGCAGCACGGTGTGATTTAGGCCACTGTTAAAGTTTCTAACACTAGTGTTCATAAAAGAGTCATCCGATATATTGCCTTCTCTTACATATACCTCACGAAAAGGCCATAATGGTGAAATTCGAGAGATTCCATCTCACACGGTAGTTTACCGGCAATCGTTTCTCTCGTCAACGATTCTTCACTGGAACGAGAAAAAGGAGGAAATGACAGTAGTAGACAATGCAACCTCTGGAACACACCACAAGGTAGCTTGCGGAGAATAAATGTAGATCTGGTTGTAGGGATTCGGATCATGACAAGATCCACACAACTTACAGATCAAAGCTGGATACCGGAGTCTTTTAAATAATTTGCTAGCAAAAAATACCTATATACATTTCTAACCGGTGAAATAAAGCAGTTACACTTTTAGGGACGGGGTAGCCCCTCGAAACCTATTTTTTGTATAAGATCCCCTCTGCCGCCGATTACACTTGGTACACGCCAATATGATGTGGTTCATATCTGCCACCGCCGTTGAGTCCTGATCACAGTGTCCAGAGACGATTATTATTAACCCGTATAGATGGGCGGGGTAACACACATGTATCAGCTTCATGCGCATGAGAGAAGTCATATGACGTCTACTAATCTTCACCGAGGTGAACCATGGCCCACAACATACTTTCGGTTTTGTGGTCGCCAGGTGACCGTCCTTGTAGTGCTGAGATACATCCTATTTACAGTTCCAGTCTTGATAAGGAGCTTTCTTGACCGTCGAGCTGAAATCTGTGTAAGAGATTGATGTTGGGAGGAGTTGTTCTTCAGCAAAGCTCCTCTTAGCAAGGCGGTAAATAATTTCGTTATGGAGAAGCCTTGATGCCCTTTTATCCAACGTAAGTGGACGTCAGTGTCCAATTTGCGAGTCTGTTATGGCGTCCGAGACATGCCTATTAGTCTGTTTATCAAACGACCGATGTTGTAGTTTCTGACACATACTCTGGGTGACCGTGAGGATCAATATCAGCCGAAAAGCCTGTGTGCCATAACAAATAGCCTCTCTGATGGTCAGTAGCTCCGCCGTGTAGATAGACGATTCAGGCGGCAGTCCAAACATTTGGTATGCGTCAACTAATGGGGCTGAAGTAGGCGTATCCCACACCCGCTTCACTTTTAGAGCCATCCGTATTCGCAAGCATACAGTCACCACCGTCGGTTAAGGAAGTGCTCCAGGTCGTGATTAATATTCGTCCCGGTTTTGGAATCAGATAATAAGTACTAAATCAGGGCTGGATTGAAGAAAGTACCAAACGGAGAGCGAAAGGAAGGGAGTTTCGAGTCTTGTAGGACAAACGGTGAAAGGTGTCGCCATTTCTCAGAGCTGCAAATTTGTAAGGGAGTTCGGTTCGTCCTTATTCTGTGAGGTGCCTGCGTGAGCCCTCAGAACTGAACCACCGTCTTGAGGGAGGCACAATCAAATATGCATGATCTATTAAACGATAAACTGTTGGACAACATATGCCGACGTGTATTGAGCGACTTTGCAGACGCTTCCGCTAACAGTGCATTGGTGGTCTTTGATTTCATTGCTCCAAGAACAGGACGGAGCATCCTATAGTTCATAACTTCGAGTTTTTGCAAACTCGGTTTCGCTACGTTGCCACAGACGATGTTGCCGTAACCAAGACAGAGCGGATCAAGACCTTATACAGAGTTTAGGGGATATCGGTTCCGCTCCTCACCAAATTCTAGCAATATTTCATACGTACAGTGAACCTCCTAAATCTGGAGAACTTTTTCGCCTCTCTTTCTGAAAGGAATAACCAAGACTTTAAAATACACAGTACTTTCTACACGAGAAAAGAAAATAATAGTTATAAAAAAATTACTTACTTATGTGATTCAAATATTATTTATTGCAACCACTTAAACCATTATGACACTTTGAATTGCGCAAGAGTCCTTTGCTTTTACAACTGCATTTATTTGTGGAACACTTCCTTTTGCAATAACTGCGTGTATAGCCTTGTCCCCTGCTTCTCGAATTAGCTGCAGCTGGTTCTCTCATCGACATTTCTTCAAAAGAAATCTCATCTATGGAAAGTAACTTTTCTTTGCAAATTACGAACTGATTACGTGTGTAAAGCTGCTTGAGGGTACCATTTTTATTTGCCAGTTTATAGAAGTCGGAGTCTTCTATTCCAACAACAACCGCTAACACATTTCGGCTATCTGTACGACCACGGTCGACATCAGGGACTTGTATTCGTACATTATCACCAATTTGAGCGGGAGGAAACTGTTTATGTGAGGTTCGTACCATCTTTGTTGCTTGCAGTAGAAGATTTTCTTTCGCGGCCGCTCTTTTTGTAGAAATCAACTTGTGTTTTTCAGACAGAATATGGTTTTCGGCATGACCACCGGTCAAATTTTTTTATAAGCATTAACAGTTTCCTCAAGCTGTTCTTCGGTTTCAGAAGTATTGGCAATTTCTTCGAGTTTTTCTTCAGTTTCAATATTTGCGATTTGTTCGCCTGGCAAAAAAGACGATGCTATGCCTCTTTTTGCTTTAACACCAAACATGGCTTCATAAGGACTTTGGCGTATTCCTTCGTGGTATGTAGTGTCCTTGGCAAATTGAACAAACGATAAACCATCTGACCATTTATTTGTATCGTTATCGTTCATCCATGCAGGTAGCATATTCTGTATATCCTGATTGGCCCTTTCAACTGAGCCTTGTGTTTGACTGTGACGAGGCTTTCCATAAACTATTTTAACATCTTTCCACATAGCACATATTTCGGATATATATGACATCATCACTAAATTCTCTACCATTATCTGATTGCAATATTGCTGGTGCACCAAATGTTAAAAATATTGAAAGAACGTGATGCGCTACTTCTTCAGCTCTTTTAGTTTTCAAAGGTCATAGCTGGACAAACTTAGTTAAATGATCTTGATACACCATTATGAACGTATATTCGCCATCTCTGTTTGACTGCGGATCTATCAGATCAACTTGACATCTTGAGTTTAATTCAGAACTAACCATTGGCTTCACAACAATACCTTTCTTAGGTGCACTGTGTTTCATTTGACACTGTTTGCATAAATTTAAATACAACATTACAACTTCATATGTAATATTTTTGTATTTAACTTCCAACTCTTTAAGCATACGTGTTCTTCCTCCGTGGCCTATTCTGATGTGAGTTTCATATAGTATACTGTACAATTCTTCATTGGTAACATAATACTGTATGTTCGTTTCCCCTGGTTTTAATAGTACAACTAACTTCTCTTAATCATTAATTTTCAAAACATCAAAACTTTTTAATCGTCTGCAATCCAAAGGTGTGTTGCACTTAATTTTAGCAGAAACTACTTCAGAAAGTATTTTAGAAAACTTTTCTTGAGAAAAATAAAAACAATTGTCTTCTCGTTTACCCGCAATTAATGCATTTAACTTTTCATGAAAAAGATCGCGATTTACTGCAGTGTCCATTTAGTATAAATTAGGGTATCTGAAAAAAAATTAAGGAAACGCTGCTCGTGTTATCAAAGCTTGCATACGACTGATAAATCTGATTGGCTCCGAGCAGAACAAAGGATTTGACGGGAGAGAGCTGGCCGTGCGGTTCTAGGCGCTACAGTCTGGAACCGCGTGACCGCTACGGTCGCAGGTTCGAATCCTGCCTCGGGCATGGATGTGTGTGATGTCCTTAGGTTAGTTAGGTTTAAGTAGTTCTAAGTTCTAGGGGACTGATGACTGCAGCAGTTAAGTCCCATAGTGCTCAGAGCCATTTGAACCATTTGAACGGGAGAGAGTCATTCGCTTGTTTTTTGACTCTTCTGTTTTGGACCTCCACCAAAGCATATCTGTGATTGTCGACACACACCGGAGAGGGTCCGAATGTACAACAATGTAATGAAATATTCGATCTTTCAACGACGTATTTGGTATCTGTTGATATTCACCAGTGAAAGTCGACATTCTCCAATTTCGGTCATTCACGGTAACATATTCACTGTGTGTTCCACCTTGTCTATGAGGTGCGCAACATGACAAATCCACGACAGTTTGCAGTCAGAGTAGACGCCAAGTTGCTTAGCATACCACTGTACAAGAAATTTGTACGGGTCAAGTTAAGTTCAGATGAAAAGAAATTGTCTCGTTTTCTCGTGAATATCACCACCGCAGCTAGCCAGTAATTGTCCTATATTGTTTATTATTGCAGACATTCTTGTACGAAGTTGCCCATTGTGCAAGGAGCACAGTCCACAGTAAGGATGAACTCATTTCGTGTGGTGTCATGAGAAATTAAATGAAGATTAACAATTTCATTTCTATAGACAGTTTGGTCACTATATCATGCCGAAGTAAATGGAGCTCTGTTCCCTTACTTCCCAATATCGCAAGACACAGTGCTGCGTATTAAACCATGTGACCAGGTCTTATAAAAAGAGAATTTATTTTAACATGCTGCGACACGGTCGCGAATCGAACAGTGATCCAGAAAGTGTAAAATGGATTTATTTGCATCTACATCTACATGGATACTCTACAAAACACATTTAAGTGCCTGGCAGAGGGTTCATCGAACCACCTTAACAATTCTCTATTATTCCAATCTCGTATAGCTCGCGGAAAGAATGAACACCTATATCTTTCCGTACGAGCTCTGATTTCCCCTATTTTATCTTGGTGATCGTTCCTCCTTATGTAAGTCAGTGTCAAGAAAATATTTTCGCATTTGGAGGAAAATGTTGGTGATTGAAATTTCGTGAGAAGATTCCGTCGCAACGAAAAACGCCTTTCGTTCCATCACAAACCCTGTATCATTTCTGTGACACTCTCTCCCATATTTCGCGATAATACAAAATGTGCTGCCTTTCTTTGAATTTTTTCGATGTACTCCGTCAGTCCTATCTGGTAAAGATCCCACACCGCGCAGCAGTATTCTAAAAGAGGACGGATAAGCTTCGTGAAGGCAGTCTCCTTAGAAGGTCTGTTACATTTTCTAAGTGTCCTGCCAATAAAACGCAGTCTTTGGTTAGCCTTCCCCACAACATTTTCTGTGTTCCTTCCAGTTTAAGTTGTTCGTAATTGTAATACCTAGGTATTTAGCTGAGTTTACGGCGTTTAGATTAGACTGATTTATCGTGTAACCAAAGTTTAACGAGTTCCTTTTAGCACTCATATTTAAGGCCAACTGCCACTTTTCGCACAGTTCCGATATTTCTTCTAAATCGATTTGCAATTTGTTTTGATCGGCCTATGACTTATTAGTCGATAAACGACAGCGTCAGCTACAAACATCCGAAGACGGCTGCTCAGATTGTCTCCCAAATCGTTTATATAGATAAGGAACAGCAAAGGGCCTATAGCACTACCTTGGGGAACTCCAGAAATCACTTGTTTTACTCGATGACTTTCCGTCAGTTACTACGAACTGTGACCTCTCTGACAGGAAATCACAGATCCAGTCACATAACTCAGACGATATTCCATAAGCACGCAATTTCACTACGAGCCTCTTGTGTGGTACAGTGTCAAAAGCCTTCCGGAAATCCAGAAATACGGAATCAATCTGAAATCCCTTGTCAATAGCACTCAGCACTTCATGTGAATAAAGAGCTGGTTGTGTTTCACAAGAACGATGTTTTCTAAACCCATGTTGACTGTGTGTCAATAGACAGTTTTCTTCGAGGTAATTCATTATGTTCGAACAAAATATATATTCTAATATCCTGCTGCATATCGACGTTAACGATATGGGCCTGTAATTTAGTGGATTACTCCTACTACCTTTCTTGAATATTGATGTGACCTGTGCAACTTTCCAGTCTTTGAATAAGGATCTTTCGCCTGTGATCAAAAACTTGTTTTGTCCTCAGACAACTGTTTTCGGTCAGCATTGAGCACCTTCAGATCTGTTTTAAAAAGATAGTCTAACATAATGGATTCATAGTGGCACTGTCAAAATATAAACACAACACTATAGCTCCATAATATTAGCTGATCGAAACCGGTAGTCCGAGGACCTAACAAGTTTGTGATCATAGACGGAAATAAATAAATTTATCCTAGGGAACTTATTTTTTGACTTCCATTGCAGAGTTGACAATTTCTGTTCCTGTGTCATCCTCGCGTGTCTGACCACCCCTTTTTATGCTAACAATCTCATCATATTCATACGATGAAAATTTCCATTGGAGGTCTTCTGATAGAACACTATTATGGCAGTAGCCGGAGGATCAATACCATTCCCTTTCTGCAAGCGGCGTGTTTCACTTACATCTCATATACCTGCAACACTGCGCAACATCAACGCCGCGCGGAGTGGCTGCGCGGTTTGAGGCGACATGTCACGTATTGCGCGGCCGCTCCTGCCGGAGATACGAGTCCTACCTCGGGCATGGGTGTGTGTGTGTGTGTGTGTGTGTGTGTGTGTGTGTGTGTGTGTGTGTGTGTGTGTTTGTTGTTCTTAGCATAAATTAGTTTAAGTAGTTTGTAAGTCTAGGGAGCGATGAACTCAGCAGTTTCGTCCCTTAGGAATTCCCACAGATTTGAACATTTTGCAACATCACTGTGATTATTAGTCTTCTTTGCATTACGTAAGGGTTTCGTGGAATTCCTCTTTCGCGATTTGATTATAATATTGGGACTCTTTAAGTAATTAAGTGTCTCCTTATCAATGTCTGCTTATGACTACGTATAACAATGTTGCTTGTAAAACGGGTAAACATTCTTAATCTGTACAAGAATAAATAGTCGGAAGTCTATCACTTCAATGGGGTGTCTGATATTAGCGAAATGTGACATTACCTGACACTCGTTGCTTATGACGAGGACTGCACGAGTGCAGCTGGACTGGTCTTTCCTCTGGAAAAACTTATGTAACTTCCACATCTTGTAGTTTATCTCGCACTTTAGATGCCTTTGATGTTAATTCTCTAGTTTTTCCGACGTTGTAGCTGCAAAATTAGTTCTTGAGTATGCAACATGGTGTACGTGTCTTTCTGGGACAATATTTCGTTAACACATTTTGTTGTTATGGACAGGTATTTCACGCTTAAACAGCGTAATCAGTCACATCCAAGCAGTGTATTCTATATTTGGTTCTTCTCTAGCTGCCCGTGACAGTTTACTTAGCTGTGCAACCGAGTTTCCTGCATAGGGAAGCTAGTGTTCCGTATTAAGTTCCCCTCCATATCTACCGATGTTTTGTGCACCATTCACTACCCTAGCTGGCAGTGACGTATATCCCGATCACAGTAGGTGAAATTCGGTTCACTTCTATTCTGTTGAGCACTGTCCGAAGTTCAGTTGTAGCCATTCTGTACCTTTCTCAGATTTTCAAGTAACCACTATTACTGGGTTGGTTTACAGTTCGTGCCACGCTAGTGCTGTGACTTCTCTCTACTCAAAATAAACCGTTCGTACCACTACACCAACATCACTTTCCAAGCTCTTCCTGTGTGTGGCTTTTCCAAACTGTCTTTTCGCTACTGGGTCTTTCACAGCTTTACAATTTTAATTTCTAAATAAGTCTTGAATAATGAATTAAAATAACTTCCAATTAACCTGTGACATATAATACTTTTGATTTTCATTACGTAATCAAATTTTAAGTGATTTACTTTTGAAACAGTGTTACAACTCAATAAAAATTTTAAGATTCTTAGTTTTATCTCAGCTAATCAGCAGACAAAAAAGTTACATAAATTTCGTGTCCTTATTAATGAACATTAACGGAATCACAACATGGTCGGTTCAAACAGAGATCACTTCTGAGAGACAGTGAGACAGGTGGAGGAGAGGGGTGGGGGGTGGAGGCCATGGGGTAGAGAGAAAGCGCAAATTTAAACTACACTAGTTATTCAGCCCAGGGTAAACGACGTACCAGAGCCATGGAGAATAGAGCGCTGGCTCATATCTCCGAATGTTAGGAATTCACATCAACCACATTATTAACAGAGAAAAGACATCTCCTTCTGTATCAGCGGGAATTTTGTAAAACAATGTTGCTTATCTGTCGTATTACTTATTCAAGTGGTCACTTGTCTTAAAGCCAATATTATGATCACACAACAAAGTGAACTGGAAATGGCAGGCCAAATGACTGAAGATACGTGCAAAAAAAAAAAAAAATCTTCTAATCAATATCTGAATCACACCCAAGAATACAGTAAGGATCTGCCAGTATTTTCTCCTTCGGTAGGCGATGCGCTGCGGTGGACGTTCGTGAAAAGTTGAAACTGTGTGCCAGACAAGGTTCAAATTTGTCAAATGGCTCTGAGCAGTATGGAACTTAACATCGGAGATCATCAGTCTCCTAGAACTTAGAACTACTTAGAACTAACTAACCTAAGGACATCACACACATCAATGCCCGAGGCAGGATTCGAACCTACGACCGTAGCGTCGCGCGGTTCCAGACTGAAGTGCCTAGAACCGCTCGGCCACACCGGCCGGCACCAGACAAGGACTCAAACCGTGAACTCTGTTTCTTGTAGGCCATGTGCTACCTATTGCGCCATCTAAGCAAGTCCGTATGGTATTCGGAAAGTTTAGAGAGGTACTGGTTGGACTGGCTGTGTTGCGCAGGCGAATTGGTCCATGGGTGTAGAAATATGAGGGAGAGATGTTGAATTATGAATTGAGATTCAGATACTTCCCATAAAATGGGATTCCTCTATGTTTAAATTGTTACTAGTTTGATATTATGTCCAGCATAATGCAAATGCATTAGTCTAACAGCTACACGAGCATTACCTGTGTGCTGCTTCGACAGTGAGTCTCGCTGTTCAAGAACGCCCTAATAACAGCCGGTATTTTGTGGAATTATACAGGGTGTTACAAAAAGGTACGGCCAAACTTTCAGGAAACATTCCTCACACACAAAGAAAGAAAAGATGTTATGTGGACATGTGTCCGGAAACGCTTAATTTCCATGTTAGAGCTCATTTTAGTTTCGTCAGTATGTACTGTACTTCCTCGATTCACCGCCAGTTGGCCCAATTGGAGGAAGGTAATGTTGACTTCGGTGCTTATGTTGACATGCGACTCATTGCTCTACAGTACTAGCATCAAGCACATCAGGACGTAGCATCAACAGGTTAGTGTTCATCTCGAACGTGGTTTTGCAGTCACTGCAATGTTTACAAATGCGGAGTTGGCAGATGACCATTTGATGTATGGATTAGCACGGGGCAATAGCCGTGGCGCGGTACGTTTGTATCGAGACAGATTTCCAGAACGAAGGTGTCCCGACAGCAAGACGTTCGAAGCAATTGATCGGCGTCTTAGGGAGCACGGAACATTCCAGCATATGACTCGCGACTGGGGAAGACCTAGAACGACGAGGACACCTGCAATGGACGAGGCAATTCTTCGTGCAGTTGACGATAACCCTGATGTCAGCGTCAGAGAAAGTACTGCTGTACAAGGTAATGTTGACCACGTCACTGTATGGACAGTGCTACGGGAGAACCAGTTGTTTCCGTACCATGTACAGCGTGTGCAAGCACTATCAGCAGCTGATTGGCCTCCGCGGGTACACTTCTGAGAATGGTTCATCCAACAATGTTTCAATCCTCTTTTCAGTGCAAATGTTCTCTTTACGGATGAGGCTTCATTCCAACGTGATCAAATTGTAAATTTTCACAATCAACATGTGTGGGCTGACGAGAATCCGCACGCAGTTGTGCAATCACGTCATCAACACAGACTTTCTGTGAACGTTTGGGCAGGCATTGTTGGTGATGTCTTGATTGGGCCCCATGTTCTTCCACCTACGCTCAATGAAGCACGTTATCATGATTTCATACGGGATACTCTACCTGTGCTGCTAGAACAAGTACGACACAAAATGTGGTTCATGCACGATGGAGCTCCTGCACATTTCAGTCGAAGTGTTCGTACGCTTCTCAACAACAGATTTGGTGACCGGTGGATTGGTAGAGGCTGACCAATTCCATGGCCTCCACGCTCTCCTGACCTCAACCCTCTTGACTTTCATTTATGGGGGCATTTGAAAGCTCTTGTCTACGCAACCCCGGTACCAGATGTAGAGACTCTTCGTGCTCGTATTGTGGACGACTGTGATACAATACGCCATTCTCCAGGGCTGCATCAGCGCATCAGGGATTCCATGCGACTGAGGGTGGATGCATGTATCCTCGCTAACGGACGACATTTTGAACATTTCCTGTAACAAAGTGTTTGAATCACGCTGGTACGTTCTGTTGCTGTGTGTTTCCATTCCACGATTAATGTGATTTGATGAGAAGTAATAAACTGAGCTCTAACATGGAAAGTAAGCGTTTCCGGACACATGTCCACATAACATATTTTCTTTCTTTGTGTGTGAGGAATGTTTCCTGAAAGTTTGGCCGTACCTTTTTGTAACACCCTGTATTTACTCCCGTGAGGTTATGGATGTGAAATTTGTAATCTGAAAAAAATGAGACAAAGTAATCAATCGTAAATCTCATAACCGAATAATGATAGTTGCCTAGCGTGTGCAAAGTATATTAAGTTGTAGCTCTACCCCGTTAGCTCTACTGCTTCTTGTTCTGAGGTGTGAGCATGAATGCCACCTTGCTATATCACCAGCCAGTTGTCCATATGAGCTGTATATAAGGATGTAGTATCCTGTGCCCCCCCCCCCCCCCCCTCGCCACATACACACACAACTAATTACATACTTATATTAATGCATATTAATGCCGGTACTGTATCAGTTCATTCAATCCATATCAAGTCCTAAAACATCATTATATCCATTCAAAGCTTACCAGCAATCAGTTCATTCATTGTAGGTTTAGAAGACACACATATAAATAATAATACACATACTACCAATCAAATTGCATTAAACAACAATCGCAACTTTAAAATGTTAGTCTCCGACACAGATGATTTATTACTGTGTCAGTCTTATTACAACTGGTATCAGTGGGAGCAGGAACTGTTTATGAGACACACGTAACAAGATTGTATAGGGTGAGCATTAAATTGCGTTGTGCAGGCAAGATGACAGAAACACACGTGGAAGCATCTGCAACGTCACCAACTCCCTAATACTGCAATAAACAGAAGTGTGCTTTTGAATCCTAACCACTTTACCGAAGGCTTGTTTTTCGTATATTTTCAATGAAATATATGAATGTATACACTCCTGGAAATTGAAATAAGAACACCGTGAATTCATTGTCCCTGGAAGGGGAAACTTTATTGACACATTCCTGGGGTCAGATACATCACATGATCACACTGACAGAACCACAGGCACATAGACACAGGCAACAGAGCATGCACAATGTCGGCACTAGTACAGTGTATATCCACCTTTCGCAGCAATGCAGGCTGCTATTCTCCCATGGAGATGATCGTAGAGATGCTGGATGTAGTCCTGTGGAATGGCTTGCCATGCCATTTCCACCTGGCGCCTAGTTGGACCAGCGTTCGTGCTGGACGTGCAGACCGCGTGAGACGACGCTTCATCCAGTCCCAAACATGCTCAATGGGGGACAGATCCGGAGATCTTGCTGGCCAGGGTAGTTGACTTATACCTTCTAGAGCACGTTGGGTGGCACGGGATACATGCGGACGTGCATTGTCCTGTTGGAACAGCAAGTTCCCTTGCCGGTCTAGGAATGGTAGAACGATGGGTTCGATGACGGTTTGGATGTACCGTGCACTATTCAGTGTCCCCTCGACGATCACCAGTGGTGTACGGCCAGTGTAGGAGATCGCTCCCCACACCATGATGCCGGGTGTTGGCCCTGTGTGCCTCGGTCGTATGCAGTCCTGATTGTGGCGCTCACCTGCACGGCGCCAAACACGCATACGACCATCATTGGCACCAAGGCAGAAGCGACTCTCATCGCTGAAGACGACACGTCTCCATTCGTCCCTCCATTCACGCCTGTCGCGACACCACTGGAGGCGGGCTGCACGATGTTGGGGCGTGAGCGGAAGACGGCCTAACGGTGTGCGGGACCGTAGCCCAGCTTCATGGAGACGGTTGCGAATGGTCCTCGCCGATACCCCAGGAGCAACAGTGTCCCTAATTTGCTGGCAAGTGGCGGTGCGGTCCCCTACGGCACTGCGTAGGATCCTACGGTCTTGGCGTGCATCCGTGCGTCGCTGCGGTCCGGTCCCAGGTCGACGGGCACGTGCACCTTCCGCCGACCACTGGCGACAACATAGATGTACTGTGGAGACCTCACGCCCCACATGTTGAGCAATTCGGCGGTACGTCCACCCGGCCTCCCGCATGCCCACTATACGCCCTCGCTCAAAGTCCGTCAACTGCACATACGGTTCACGTCCACGCTGTCGCGGCATGCTACCAGTGTTAAAGACTGCGATGGAGCTCCGTATGCCACGGCAAACTGGCTGACACTGACGGCGGCGGTGCACAAATGCTGCGCAGCTAGCGCCATTCGACGGCCAACACCGCGGTTCCTGGTGTGTCCGCTGTGCCGTGCGTGTGATCATTGCTTGTACAGCCCTCTCGCAGTGTCCGGAGCAAGTATGGTGGGTCTGACACACCGGTGTCAAGGTGTTCTTTTTTCCATTTCCAGGAGTGTATTTCTATTTCTGTAGTTTCGCTCTGTTCATGTATTGCGCTATAAGTGGGGACCAAATGCATTCTCAGAAATGCTCTTCTATACTACGTGACCATTAAAAATATCAATAGATCGTTTGCTGTTTATCCTTTTTCAGAAACTTCACATTGTTTTTTTAACCCTAACCCAATTAACAACTCTGAATTTACAATGTGATTATAAATAAAGTTTCTAAAAGACTTAATTAAAGTTCTAGTTTCAAAAAGACTGTAAAAAACGAACCACTGCTCAGAATGACGTCAAATTTGAACGGAATGTTATCGAACAAGGGAGGAACTTTATGGAAACAAAATAAATTTAAGGAAAATTTTACCATTAGATACCGCTATAAGCGGCGAATATGCAAAATAGTACACGCGGGCCACACCGCAGTTCCTTATTTTGCCTCTGAGACGCTCGGTATGATTGTCTCAATCGAACCAATCAATCAAACCAAATATCATCATCATCGTCATCATCATCATCACATCATCATCATCACAGCGGGAGGCATTTCGGAAATGCTAGATTTATGAACCTATATTTCCATATAGTGTCGCCGTCCAGATCCCTGATCTTATTGCCGGCCGCGGTGGTCTAGCGGTTCTAGGCGCTCAGTCCGGAACCGCGCGACTGCTACGGTCGCAGGTTCGAATCCTGCCTCGGGCATGGATGTGTGTGATGACTTTAGGTTAGTTAGGTTTAAGTAGTTCTAAGTTCTAGGGGACTGATGACCTCAGAAGTTAAGCCCCATAGTGCTCAGAGCCATTTGAACCTGATCTTATTCGATGTGACTTCTGGCAGCAGAGTTATCTGAAAAATGCTGTTTTCAGTGCTCTGACTACAAACGTATGGCACACATTGCACAACACATTCTGAACGTGACACGGAGGCCCTCTCATCTGTTGTGGAACATGCTGCTTCTCGATTTCAACTTTTGGCAGAAAAATGTGTACAGCGTATTGAACATGACTTGCACCAGTATAACGATATGTAAAAACCGATTTATTTGTTTCTTTTTACGCGATTTTGGCCTCAGGACAGTTAAAATCCGATGCCATTATTCCTTTTTATGCGGCTTTTGGCCTCAGGGCATTAAAAACTGGTCTTTCCCGTCCGATATAGTACGACCTTGCCGTGGCATATGGTCTTACGTAACCAACAGTGCCACGACTGTTGAATACCAAACTTTTGCAGCCATGTGCATTGCACAGTACGGTTAGTTGAAATGTGAACTCACACTATAGCCGCTAAGCTGGGCTTCGTAGCACAACGCATTTACGTTATGATGTTTCCAGTGCCATCTAGTGGGAAAATTTTCATTTTTTGTTTTGTTTTCATAACGTTTACCATTCTTCGATAATATTCCGTTCAAATCTGACGTCATTTTGGGCTGTGGTTCATTTTTTCAGTCTTTTGACAGTGTAACTTTAATGACAATCACCCCAGACACTGATGTGAGTCAGAAAGTTGATTTTTTCATAGAAAGTAGAAGAAGGGTTATGTTTTGCATCAGCCATTTTCGTTGTACTTCTCCTGTGTTTGGCGTGATTGTACTGGAAAGACCTTCCTTCCCGTCCCCCTCCCCCCTCCCTCCCCCCCCACACCGAAAAAACTTACTCCAGTCAAATGCTACTCCGATGCCACCAGAATTCCATTGTTATTACGTTTGTTTTTGTGAAACTGTTTACGAGTTTTGCTTGTTCGTGAATTATGTCGAAACTTAATTTTTCTGCTGTCAGCAGTGTCGATATACTATTTTGCATTGAAAAACAATTTTTACTAACGCCAGCACAGAAAATCTACAATTTCATCTCTGGTATATCATTTACTGCAGCATGTCTAACTGTTGAAGGAAAGTCGAGACAGAAAATGAACTTAAGTTAAACCTGAGCGGGGTAAACTATGTAAGGGAAAATTACGTTTCTCTTTTTAATTAGTACTAAAATATAAAATTAGTATATTCAATGTAAATTCAGTAAATGTTTTATCAACCTATCGACAGTACGAACAGAAACGTTGTACATAACACTTTACTTTACAATACCAGAAATGAGCTTAATTTGGTATGACTGTTAGTAATCCAGTTCTAGTTCGTTCGTATATTTCACAGAATCCATTTTAGTGTTAATAAGCTGTTGCACGACTACTCACTAAACAAATTTCGACACAGGAAAACAAAATACGTCAAATATAATTACACATTATGCTGGAGTTCTTTCTTTTGATAAGTGTAGTGCAAGTTAAAAGAAAATGTTATTACAAGAAAATACGCTACTCATTGTATTTTCTATTACCTCCACGTCGCAAGAAGTTTGAATTATTTTCTGTCTACGGATCATGTGACTGTTCAGAAAATTCCAGTGTCGGCAATATAACTACAACTTCACACAGTACTACACAAGCCGCCAGAGTGTACCCTAATCCTAGAACATAACGTGTGATGTAACTCAATGACAGATGTCACAGAATACGAGTATATAGCATGTATATTGCTTCCCCATGTGGCTCTATGTACTTATTACATCACCATTGGTTCAAAATTTATATAATTACCGGTGACACAAGAAGATTCATCATCCTGTCGTTTTACCTCTTTCCTTTTTATTTTTATTTTGGTATCACTTGCATTGTTATTTGGCAGGATTTATAGATGGATACAGTAAAAAATCCGCTCCGTCCCAATACGATGGCCGATGGATAGTATGCATGATAATCTTCTCCCCACATTTAATTTACGATAAGGGTATACAATGTCTGAGAATCAATTAATACGGTTGATATTCGCGTATATAATCCTATTTTGCATTGACACCCTGATGAGAGACCTCGTAGACTGACAACAGGTATGGTAACACAAGAAGCAGAATTGCAATCCTCCTCCAACCATAAAAATTCAAATTTGGGAATTTCCGCGTAGTTCTATACAATAGAAATTCTGTCATTGTAGCTTAGTTGATAAAGACGTGAAAAATTCGATTCAGTACTTGTAATATTGCCACCAAAATGAGGATGATGACATGACGGTGTGGGTGCACGACAGCAAGGTCTGTATCGGTCACTGAAACCGTTTGCCATACATATCATTGATAGTCCAATTGATATCCCACGGTAAATATATGTCATAAAAATATAGTGAAATATTTTCTCAACCGAACTTAAACTGTGAATCTAAATATGAAGACAAGCATTGATGTCTGTCGCAATCTTCTTGCACAACGTGTGTCATATGAACGATTTTTCTTTGGTTCATTTGGACAGAGGTCAATAAAAACAGGATCCGCATGGAAAGTATGATTTCAGCTATGAACAACAGCTATGAGAGGTAAATGGATGTAACCCTGTTTAAGAAACTGAAAAACGCCTATTGAACTCTTTTATTTCAAATGTTTCAAAAGGCTCTAAGCACTATAGGACTTAACATCTGAGGCCATCAGTCCCCTAGACTTAGAACCACTTAAACCTAACTAACCTGAGGACAACCAACACATCTACGCCCGAGGCAGGATTCGAACCTGCGACCGTAGCAGCAGCGCTGTTCCGGACTGAAGCGCCTAGAACCACTCGGCCACAGCGGCCGGCCTCTTTTCTTTACTGATAATAACTGCTAAATATCATTGGAGGACTCTGACTTAATTTTTTCACTCGTAGATTTTTAAAAACGTTAATCTTTCTCAAATTGTAGCTATTTA
Organism: Schistocerca americana; assembly: GCF_021461395.2. Lineage (NCBI taxonomy): Eukaryota > Metazoa > Arthropoda > Insecta > Orthoptera > Acrididae > Schistocerca > Schistocerca americana. The sequence continues at coordinate 735,745,009 of NC_060130.1, read as the reverse complement.
TTTCGGCTCACTCGTTAAAAATGATTTGACTTCCGTTTCTCCCATAGTGTTTCAGTCTTAATTGTCGAATATATTTATTGCCCTCGACGTGAAACTCATTTTCGTTTTGCAGACAGTTCTATGAATAGAAAATATTGGTTCAAAGCACACCCCTGATAGACATAAGTAAGAAGAATCGACACTTCTTGATGAAAATGTCAAGATGGAAATTTTCTACTCGATACTGCTAAATGAGAAGTACATCTTAAAGCACTTATAGTTATTTAGTTACATGTCCCATAGGTCATCCGAAAATTTTTTATCGAAATTGTATGAAACGAATTAGTGCACAGGTTATGTATACATAATTAGTTTTAAGATTAAGGAACATACTGCCGGAAAAAAATAGTACACCTGGAAATACGACGTCGATTTTGATATGATGGCACAATATGCCACTCGTACTGATGTAGATGCACTGATACATATTTCAAAGTCATCCGCCAACAGATAGCGTAGTGGAATAGCAACCAGTGCGCCACCTGTGTCTACCCTTCAGTAGGGAATGCTCATGGTCAGAAGGTTCAGTGTGGTGCAAAAGACTAAAGTAAGCAGGCAGCCATGCCACGGAGAACTCTCCTTCTTCCCACAGCCAAATGTGCGAATTTCAAAGGGGTCAAATTGTGATCTTTCGAGTGGCGTGATGGTCCTGCACACACAGGTCGGACGTGCTGCGTCAGTTGTACCACGACGCTGGTATCAGTGCTAACTTGAACATTCTCACATCCGTAAACGGGGTTCTGGACGTCCACGCAGCAGAGACGCAGGATTGTCGTGTTATAAGGGCAGCTGTGGCAGATCGTACAGCCAGCACAGCACAGATAAGAGGACTTGTAAGCCAAGACGTGTCATGACGAACTGTTGCAAACCGGTTATTAGTAGTGGGACTACGGGTCCGCGTATCTCTGGCCCGTCTTCCACTCACGCACTAGCAATGACGTGCACGGTTCGACTGGTGCCGTCAGAGGATCACGTGGAAGATGGAATGGCAGGCCGTGGTTTTTAGGGATGGAAGCAGAGTCTGCCTGCACGCAAGTGATGGCGTTTGCGCGTACGACGTAGACCTGGTGAGCGCTGTCTGGTACACTGCATTCGTGCAAAACACATTGGCCCCACCCCTGGCCTTATGGTCTGGGGTGCGATAAGCTACGATTCATTCAACTTTCGTGTTTCTGGAGGGGACGCAAACAAGTGCTCGGAACATGTAGAAGGTTCTTAGACCTTTTCTTTTGGCGTTCTTGCTACAGGAATGTAATGTGCTGTTCCAACAGGATAATGCCCGTCCCCACACTGCCCGTGAAACTCAACGTGCTCTGCAAGACGTGCAGCAACTTCTCTGGCCAGTACAATCTCTGGAATTGTCTCCAATCAAGCACGTGTGATATATGATGGGACGAGAAGTGATTCGTGCGACTTGTCAACAACAATTCTTACCAAACTACGTGAACAGGTTGAGCAGGCATGGCATCACGTATCGCGGGACAGTATTCGCCATCTGTACGATCGACTAAATGCCAGAGTCAGAGCCGGCATTGCCGCCCTTGGAGACCACACGACGTACTGGTTCAAATTGTTCAAATGGCTCTGAGCACTATGGGACTTAACTTGTGAGGTCATCAGTCCCCTAGAACTTAGAACAACTTAAACCTAACTAACCTAAGGACATCACTGACATCCATGCCCGAGGCAGTATTCAAACCTGCGACCGTAGCAGTCTCGCGGTTCCGGACTGAAGCGCCTAGAACCGCACGGCCACCGTGGCCGGCTAACCTAAGGACATCACACACATCCATGCCCGAGGCAGGATTCAAACCTGCGCCCGTAGTGGTCGCGCGGTTCCAGGCTGTAGCGTCTAGAACCGCTCGGCCACTCTGGCCGGCCACGACGTACTAATGTGTTTCAGCATGGGTAGATAACTGGTACCTCAGAACCGTTTGAGCTATTAATTTGTAAATGTAATCATTTCATGTACCCCATAAGCACTCTTGCAAAATAAATCTTGAGTGGATTGGAAACTTTTAAAGGGTGTACTAATTTTTTTCCGCCAGTGTATTATTTGTCAGCTGTAAATAAAAAGTACGTGTTTACAGGCTACCAGATTTTAAATAAAAATTTGCCTATGAAATAGGAGTTCTCCTGGAGATATGATTTTAGTTTAGATTTGAAAATTACTTTGCTAACTGTCGGACTCCTCACGTTAATGAGTAAGTAATCAATGATTTTTCTTGATTCGTATTGTGGTCCTTTGTGCTCCACTGACAGCTTTAATAACGGGTATTAAAGATCATTTCTACTTCTAGAATTGCAATAGCGACATGACTATTCTTCTCAAACTGTGATGGATTACTTACAACGAATTTCAATACCGAATATATGCGGGTATTTGATTATTATAGATACAATCGAAAGGGACTAGGAAAGGTCAATGAAACAAGCAAATAATCTTAATAAACATAGGTCCGGATGCCAATAGTTCCCACGATACGCCTTACAGCAGAGTCCCCGAGTCTGGCAAATGCAGATTTGCACTTGAGGACAAGAATTCCACATGACCACCGTTCATGTGAAGGCAGGCATAAGCACGTCTCCTCGTCGATGCCATGGTCGTTCAAAAATCCCAGGCGAGTTCCTACTGCGTCGACAACCATTCATAATTCGTTCATCGATACTTTCAACAAGGCTGGAATACTGTACATCAAGGCTTTTAAATATCGTCACACGAAGATTCCTACGGGGTCATGTTTAGGGGAGGCACGATCGATGCACTTGTTGCCGAAAATTCGTGCTACCTATTCCCGACCAGCCATACGAAAGTTAGCGGGTGCACCATCATGCGTGTACCACATGTGGATCCTTTTATTATAAGGAACATCATCCATAGTCGATTCGATCGTGTTGCAGGAACTGATGGTCCTCATGACCAGTAAGCCGGCCAGGTAGCACGTGTGGCCTGTCAACCCAACACCAACGACATCTACCCAAACGTTGACGGAAATCTAAGCTGATGTGCCGTTTCACTGGAAGCGTGTGGGTTCTCTAAGTGCAAACGTATATGTTGTGGATGTTCATAATACCATTTCGGGTAAAACAAGCACCGTCTGTAAATAACACATGCGTGAGGAACTGTGGATCATTCGCACATTGTGTAAAGGTTACACTGGCAGAGGGAAAGCCGGGCTGGAAATTCAGGTGCGGCTATGGCTTGCACACTTTGTACATGATGTGAGTAAAATTGTCCCTCTAGTAATATGCGCCATATTGTTGAGGGCGAAACGCGTTCTGTTGTAGGAACCCTTCTGGTACTTGTACCCGGCGTTGCGTCCACTTGCAATACACGCTCATCCATTTGTAGAGTCGGCAATGTTCTTGGTCTATGTGCATGTTGCATGCTGTGTTTAAATAAACCAGTCTTGCAGGGCGCTGATGGGACGCAGTGAACGCATTGATTCAAAAATGATTGAAATGGCTCTGAGCACTATGGGACTTAACTTCTGAGGTCATCAGTCCCCTAGAACTCTTCATGATACAATAGTGATAACTACCGTGCATTGCCATTAGCACGCCCGTACGTAAAACAGACGTCACCTATATCTCCAATTGAAAATGTGTATGGACCTACAGCAGCCGCTTCATATGCTATACGTGCACACTGCGTTTGCTATTCACTGTGGAAATTGATAGCTGGAATGAGATATTAGTAGTACTGTGCCACTGGCATGACTGCATTTGTGCAGAATTCACACTGGAAAAAAATTGTTTCCGAACCTCTATTCGTTAGAATTATCTCGTTATTTCACTATCCTCTTCACGTCTCTTTGAATCGTATCTGTAATAACCAAGGTCCCTATTTATTTTAAAGGTGCAGTTAAAATGCTAACTCCTTGAAAAGGTACGTACAAGATGATTGCAGGTGAATACCTCATATTATTCTTACTACTGTAGGGTATGTCGTTCAGGATGAGCGGTGATGGAGTGTCGGGTCATGAAGGCGAGCAGGTGATCGGCTATCATGACAGTCTCTTAACACCTGTTCACATTAGCTTTCAGGTATGACGATATGTTTCCCTTTAACAGTAATCTTGTTAAGTATTCCACCAACAACTTCGAATTTAGGGCCTTGTTCCCAGGACTGACGTTGCATTTCAGCCTCATGTATGTTCATTAAATTCTCTTCACTGTCATTTGTGAAACATACTCTATCATGCCCACTTAACCCATTGCACTGATGTGTAGTTTCCTGGCAACTTCTGCAAAAATTTGGAACGCCTGCAGTCATTTTACATTTATCAATTCTGAATAGTCCTTCACTTGCTTTGGTGCTGTCACTAATTCCTTTGTGAGCAGAGGGTTGTCACACAAAATTGCTCAGAAGGCATTATTGAAAGGAAATATGCAAAATGTGTTAGGAAATTGAGTCATTCGTTTCTAAAACTACCAGTTACCTAAAGAGAAAAAGTTGCAGAACTTATTGTTTGAGCAGCTCAGTAACATGCTTCTTCCTGTTCAAGTTTTCAACAATATACAGTGAAGAACCAAACAAACTGGTACAACTGCCTAATATCGTGTAGGGCCCCCGCGGGCACGTAGAAGTGCCGTGGCATGACCCTACCAATATCTGAAGCAGTGCTGGAGGGAAATGACACCATGAATCCTGCACGACTGTCCATAAATCCGTAAAAGTATGAGGGAGTGGAGATCTTATCAGAACAGCATGTCACAAGGCATCCCTGATATTCTCAACAATGTTCATGTCGGGGGAGTATGGTGGCCAGCGGAAGAGTATTCCTGGAGCCGCTCTGTCGCAATTCTGGACGTGTGGTGTGTCCCGTTGTCCTGCTGGAATTGCCCAAGTCCGTTGGAATGCACAATGGACATGAATGGATGCAGGTGGTCAGACAGAATGCTTACGTACGTGTCACCTGTCAGAGTCGTATCTAGACGTATCAGGGGTCCCATATCACTCAGACTGCACACGCCACACACCATTACAGAGCCTCTAGCTTCACACGACCCACATCATTACAGAGCCTCCTCCAGCTTGAACAGTCTCTTGCTGACATGCAAGGTCGATGGATTCATGAGGTTGTCTCCATACTTATACACGTGTATCGGCTCGATACAATTTGAAACGAGACGTCCGACCAGACAACATGCTTCCATTGTGATTAAAATTCTTATGGGTATTATGCTGCGTCATTGTTAAAAACTAACAACAATAATAAACTAAAACCGACGTTTCGGCCGAAGGCAGGAAACTGTAAGAATTTTATAAACAGCAAAACCACCCAGAGCCAATATCACACGTGAAGAAAGACAGGCTATAAAGGAGCTCAGGAATATCAAGGATATTGTGGTCCTACATGCGGACAAGGGAAACGCTACGTTTCTGATGGACACTTCTGAATATGAAAAGAAGATGGACGAACTGCTAAGCGATCCCATTTACAGAGTACTAAGGAGTGACCCGACGGCGAGGATAGGCAGAAATACGAAGGCTCTCGTAAAGGACTCGACATTTGATCCTGACACACCCAAGAGACTAATCACCAAGGTGCCTGTTCCTCCTACAATCTACGGAGTACCTAAGCTCCATAAGGAGGGTTATCCGCTGAGGCCCATAGAGAACGGAATAGATTGACCTGCGTATTATGTTACGCCGTCTTGTGGGACAAACAGACTCCTACGCGAAAGCCTCTTCCCACTTCATCCAACTGATTAGGGAACAGCAAATAAAGCCATCAGACATAATGGTCAGTTTTGACATCAAGTCTCTCTTCACTAACGTACCTATTGCGGAGACTATGCGCATTCTACAGGATCGGATCCCACCAGATATCTGAGATCTGGTGCGCTTATGCCTGTCATCTACGTACTTCACCTGGCGTGGAAAATATTGCGAACAGTTAGATGGAGTGGCAATGGGTTCCCCGCTCTCCCCTGTAGCTGCGGACATCTTCATGGAAGCCTTTGAGCAAACGGCCCTAGCTTCTGCTCCGTTACGTCCCAGTTGTTGGCTACGATATGTGGATGACACATTCGTTATCTGGCCCCACGGCGAAGCGGAATTGGGAAACTTCCTCCAGCACTGCACAAAAATATAAAGTTCTCAAAAGAGACTGAAAACGATGGTACCTTGCCATTTCTGGATGTGGAAGTATACAGAGCTGCCGAAGATAAACTGGGACACAAAGTGTACCGGAAACCAACGTACACTAATCGGTACCTGCACGCGGAGAGTCACCGCCACCCAGCTCAAAAGTATTCTGTTCTGCATACGTTAACTGCCTACCGGATAAGCGATGAAAATAACATCAAAGAAGAATTAAAGGAGCTACAACACACGTTTCGTGCCAACAGCTATGATGACAACATCATAAGAAAGGTAGCTAAAACCAAAGGGAGCAGAACACGAGAAGAAGGCAAAGAAGAGAAGCGTCCACTGGTACACTTACCATATGTAAAAGGCGTCAGTGAACGCCTAGGCAACGTCCTCCGGCGCCGAGATTTCAGACCGATTTTTCGAAGCAGCCACAGGATCCACGAAATGATAGGTTCCACCAAGGATGTAGACAACAATCTGAACACTGCAGGTGTTTACGAACTACGGTGTGAGTGCGGAGCTGCCTACATAGGAGAAACAGGGAGACCTGTCAGCTTACGAGTAGCAGAACACGAACGCTATGTAGGATTACAACAACATAATAAATCTGCGATAGCGGAACACCACCGTGACTGTGGACAGCCTATTATGTTCCAGGAAACCCGCGTACTGGCAAAAGAATCGTGGATTGTCGGGAGACAATCTAAATTATTAAGCAGCCTGACAACATCAATAGAGAACATGGCTAAAAACTCCCGGCGTCCCGGAGCAGAAACTACACGGGACACGGACGTATCTGCACAAACAGCTGTAGAGCAACTGTCAGTCTACTTCCGCGCACACCAGGAGGAAAACTTGCCGACCAGAAGCTGAACGCTGATTGGCGGACAGCTATCAATCGTTGACAACATGGACATCCACGAATAGCCTCTTTCCTTCCATCTTCCCTTACGTCATGACTAGCCAATCATATTAGAGGGCCAATTAAAAGTTTTACTACAGTGACGTCAGACATCGATAGTCTGTAATAAATACACTCCTGGAAATGGAAAAAAGAACACATTGACACCGGTGTGTCAGACCCACCATACTTGCTCCGGACACTGCGAGAGGGCTGTACAAGCAATGATCACATGCACGGCACAGCGGACACACCAGGAACCGCGGTGTTGACCGTTGAATGGCGCTAGCTGCGCAGCATTTGTGCACCGCCGCCGTCAGTGTCAGCCAGTTTGCCGTGGCATACGGAGCTCCATCGCAGTCTTTAACACTGGTAGCATGCCGCGACAGCGTGGACGTGAACCGTATGTGCAGTTGACGGACTTTGAGCGAGGGCGTATAGTGGGCATGCGGGAGGCCGGGTGGACGTACCGCCGGATTGCTCAACACGTGGGGCGTGAGGTCTCCACAGTACATCGATGTTGTCGCCAGTGGTCGGCGGAAGGTGCACGTGCCCGTCGACCTGGGACCGGACCGCAGCGACGCACGGATGCACGCCAAGACCGTAGGATCCTACGCAGTGCCGTAGGGGACCGCACCGCCACTTCCCAGCAAATTAGGGACACTGTTGCTCCTGGGGTATCGGCGAGGACCATTCGCAACCGTCTCCATGAAGCTGGGCTACGGTCCTGCACACTGTTAGGCCGTCTTCCGCTCACGCTCCAACATCGTGCAGCCCGCCTCCAGTGGCGTCGCGACAGGCGTGAATGGAGGGACGAATGGAGACGTGTCGTCTTCAGCGATGAGAGTCGCTTCTGCCTTGGTGCCAATGATGGTCGTATGCGTGTTTGGCGCCGTGCAGGTGAGCGCCACAATCAGGACTGCATACGACCGAGGCACACAGGGCCAACACCCGGCATCATGGTGTGGGGAGCGATCTCCTACACTGGCCGTACACCACTGGTGATCGTCGAGGGGACACTGAATAGTGCACGGTACATCCAAACCGTCATCGAACCCATCGTTCTACCATTCCTAGACCGGCAAGGGAACTTGCTGTTCCAACAGGACAATGCACGTCCGCATGTATCCCGTGCCACCCAACGTGCTCTAGAAGGTGTAAGTCAACTACCCTGGCCAGCAAGATCTCCAGATCTGTCCCCCATTGAGCATGTTTGGGACTGGATGAAGCGTCGTCTCACGCGGTCTGCACGTCCAGCACGAACGCTGGTCCAACTGAGGCGCCAGGTGCAAATGGCATGGCAAGCCGTTCCACAGGACTACATCCAGCATCTCTACGATCGTCTCCATGGGAGAATAGCAGCCTGCATTGCTGCGAAAGGTGGATATACACTGTACTAGTGCCGACATTGTGCATGCTCTGTTGCCTGTGTCTATGTGCCTGTGGTTATGTCAGTGTGATCATGTGATGTATCTGACCCCAGGAATGTGTCAATAAAGTTTCCCCTTCCTGGGACAATGAATTCACGGTGTTCCTATTTCAATTTCCAGGAGTGTAGAAGCACCTATCCCCATGCAAAACCAGTCGTGCCCTGAGGAAGGCCGTTGCAATTCGGCCGAAACGTCGGTTTTAGTTATTGTTGTTAGTTTTTAGCAATGACGCGGCATGATAAGCAGAAGAATTTTAAACTCTATGACACTGGCCGCGGAAGCCTACGTTCTTATAACATATTTCCAGTCACCAACTGTCCAATGTCGGTGCTGACGGGCCTAGGCGAGGCGTAAAGCTTTGTGTCATGCTGTCATCAAGGGTACACGAGTAGGTATTCGGCTCCGAAAGCCCATATCGATGATGTTTCGTTGAATGGTTCGCATGCTGACACTTGTTGATGCCCAGCATTGAAATCTGCATCAGTTATCGTGAGAGTGGCTCTTCCGTCATGTTGAACAAATCTCTTCTGTCGTCGTTGGTCCCGTTCTTGTAGGATCTTTTTCCTGTCGGAGATCTGATGTTTCACCAGATTCCTGATATTCACGGTGCACTAGTGAAATGGTGGTCTCGGAGCTGCTGTGTCCCATTGCTTGTGCGCCGATTATAACACCACATTCAAACCCATTTAAATCTTGATGAGCTGCCATTGTAGCAGCAGTAACCGTTCTAACAACTCTGTCAGATACTTGTTGTCTTATATAGGCGTTTCCGACCGCAGTTCCGTATTTTGCCTGCTTACATATCTCTGTATTTGAATACGCATGCCTATGCCAGTTTCTTTGGCGCTTCATTGTACATAACCATAAATCTGGAGCATTCTACCTTGTTTATTGACTCGTGTTTCAAATGATGTTATGAATATTTGTTTTACAGATATGAATAGCGAGTTTTCCCAAAATGTAGGGGGAATCAATTTTCAAAGAATCGCTTAATAATTCTTTGAAACACTTCACTAGGAATTTCTTCCTTGGCTGTCTCTCTAATGAGACTTCCAAAAGCATTTGTATCTTTTACGAAATGTACCAATTCTGTTTGATGAAAACTAAGCGGAAGTTCATTCACATATACAAGGAATAGGAGCAGAGCCAAAATTGAACCCTGTGTGATTCCATTATTTCTCCCTGGCCACTAAAATTTTCTCCCCTTCCAATATTTTTTGAATATTCAGCGCAAATTTTTGCATCCCGTTCTTTAACTGAGATTCAGACCAGTTGTTTTTGAAGGCATAATCCCATGAGATTAACATGGGTAAAATAACCAAATACTTTTGGAAGATCACACAAATATCGACTGGCGATATTTTAAGTCTTTCAATCTTTGATGAGTTACTCTAAAAGTAACATTCTCAGTCACGCAGTCCTTCTGGAAACCAAATAGTAATATTGTAAGTAAAAATTTCTACGTACATGTTGGTTGGTTGATTTGGGGGAGGAGACCAAACAGCGAAATCATAGGTCCTATCTGGTTAGGGAAGGACGGGGAAGGAAGTAGGCCGTGCTCTTTCAAATGAAACATCCCAGCAATCTCCTGAAGCGATTTAGGGAAATCACAGAAAACCTAAATCCTTACTGCCGCACGCTGGTTTGAACCATCGTTCTGTCGAATTCGAGTCCAGTGTGCTAGCCACTACGTCACCTCACCCCGTACGTAAATGTAAGACTGCTTTGTAATAGATCAGTTTTTCGAATATTTTGAAAAAAAAAGGCTGTAATTAGAACTGAAAAATAATTATTTATGTCTTTTTTGTCACCTTTCTCTTACAGATTCTTAACTATGCCATATTTTAATCTGTCTGGCAAAAGTCTCTGAACCGATAATGCGTTACATATATCAGTAAGAGCATTACATACTAAGCTAGAACAACTCTAAGGAATTCTGTCTGAAATTTCATCATCACCATTGGACTTGTGTTTTTAAGAGTTTTTTAAATTTATTGATTTCAGTGGAGGATGTTAGTGCTACTTCTAGATAGCTACACTTTTGTAGAATGACGTTTTTAATATTTTCACTTGCTTCTTCAACTTAACCTTTCAATCCTAGTTTTGCTGATACATATAGGAACTGGTTATTAAACATACCAACAGCTTGTGTATTACCAGTCACAAAATTGGCATTCAGTTTATTTTTGATAGTATATTGTGCACTGACTTATTGGTCTGCCTCCCGTTTCGAAACATCGCACATAGTAAGAATCATATTATTTCCATTGTTTAATTCTGCCATTATATATACGGGATGATGAAAAAGTGCCACACATGGAGGACAGAATGCGATTCCTCATCCAGATTCAAGATAAATGTTTATCTAGCTAAATCAGATGAGATGCATTTTGAAAGCACACGTTTGAAAATGAGGACCTGGCAACACTGTCATGTCGTGCAGTGCATTGGAATGTACCGCGCCGTACCGTACAAGCCACCGTAGCCCACTTAATGGGCTGCTGGGTCAGCCAACCCACAATCACCATGAAGCTCTGGTTCGAAGACTCGCACGGTTCATTTTTTATTTTTTTAGACGTCCGTTACCATTACCCATCGTTTATAAGCAGAACATCAATTAGTCACATGTCAACAGCCTGTCCCAGGACAGTGGGACAAAAAAAAATGTTCAGATATGTGTGAAATCTTATGGGACTTAACTGCTAAGATCATCAGTCCCTAAGCCCTCACACTACTTAACCTAAATTATCCTACTTAGCAACCATATACAACCGCTCGCTCACCGATAGATCTGTACCTACAGACTGGAAAATTGCGCAGGTCGCACCAGTGTTTATGAAGGGTAGTAGGAGTAATCCATCGAACTACAGACCTATATCATTGACGTCGGTTTGCAGTAGGGTTTTGGAGCATATGCTGTATTCAAACATTATGAATCACCTCGAAGGGAACGATCTATTGATACGTAATCAGCATGGTTTCAGAAAACATCGTTCTTGTGCAACGCAGCTAGCTCTTTATTCGCACGAAGTAATGGCCGCTATTGACAGGGGATCTCAAGTTGACTCCGTATTTCTAGATTTCCGGAAAGCTTTTGACACCGTTCTTCACAAGTGACTTCTAATCAAGCTGCGGGCCTACGGGGTATCGTCTCAGTTGTGCGACTGGATTCGTGATTTCCTGTCAGGAAGGTCGCAGTTCGTAGTAATAGACGGCAAATCATCGAGTAAAACTGAAGTGATATCAGGTGTTCCCCAGGGAAGCGTCCTGGGACCTATGCTGTTCCTGATCTAAAAAAATGACCTGGGTGACAATCTGAGCAGTTCTCTCAGGTTGTTCGCAGATGATGCTGTAATTTACCGTCTAGTAAGGTCATCCGAAGACCAGTATCAGTTGCAAAGCGATTTAGAAAAGATTGCTGTATGGTGTGGCAGGTGGCAGTTGACGCTAAATAACGAAAAGTGTGAGGTGATCCACATGAGTTCCAAAAGAAATCCGTTGGAATTCGATTACTCGATAAATAGTACAATTCTCAAGGCTGTCGATTCAACTAAGTACCTGGGTGTTAAAATTACGAACAACTTCAGTTGGAAAGACCACATAGATAATATTGTGGGGAAGGCGAGCCAAAGGTTGCGTTTCATTGGCAGGACACTTAGAAGATGCAACAAGTCCACTAAAGAGACAGCTTACACTACACTCGTTCGTCCTCTGTTAGAATATTGCTGCGCGGTGTGGGATCCTTACCAGGTGGGATTGACGGAGGACATCGAAAGTGTGCAGAAAAGGGCAGCTCGTTTAGTATTATCACGTAATAGGGGAGAGAGTGTGGCAAATATGATACGCGAGTTGGGATGGAAGTCATTAAAGCAAATACGTTTTTCGTCGCGGCGAGATCTATTTATGAAAGTTCAGTTACCAACTTTCTCTTCCGAATGCGAAAATATTTTGTTGAGCCCAACCTACATAGGTAGGAATGATCATCAAAATAAAATAAGAGAAATCAGAGCTCGAACAGAAAGGTTTAGGTGTTCGTTTTTCCCGCGCACTGTTCGGGAGTGGAATGGTAGGGAGATAGTATGATTGTGGTTCGATGAACTCTCTGTCAAGCACTTAAATGTGAATTGCAGAGTAATCATGTAGATGTAGATGTAGATCCTAAGGGCAAACACACACACACCCATGCCCGAGGGAGTACTCGAACCTCCGCCGGGACCAGTCGCACAGTCCATGACTGAGCGCCTTAGACCGCTTTTTTTTTAATTTTTTTTTTTTGCATTTCGTTCGTTATTGATCGTTGTGTTTGGTCGTTGCGGACGTCGCAAGACATCCTGTTCGAGTTCGGTGGTTGATCCTTCCACTCAGTTTTTGATTACAGAGGCCAACCGGCTCTCTGACCGAACACGCTGAGCTACCGTGCCGGCCTATGCTTACACACTACTTAACCTAAATTATCCTAAGGACAAACACACATACCCATGCCCGAGGGAGGACTCGAACCTCCCCCGGGAAAAGCCGCACAGTCCATGACTGCAGCGCCTTTTAGACCGCTCGGCTATTCACGCGCGGCGACAGTGGGACCCATTCAACTGCATGCATGTGTCTACTAATCGTGCAGTGTACAACCATAACGGGACCTGTAAAGTTCATGTGGGGCGGCTTCCCCACTGAGTACACAAAAGATGAATACGTTGACATGCTTTTGGTGCTGGGTGCATTGGACAACCAAGCTGTTGCTGCTACTGTGCGTATGCTATACAGTACCCTCAGAGGCGCCATTCCAATAAGAATATTTTTCGTCGCCTGAAACAACGCCTTCGGGAAGCCAGTAACCTTCCTCCATCAGTAATAGAGGTCTTCTAAGGACTAGAGGTACTCCATATAAAGAGGACGCGATCTCGAAACTGCTCACCAGTCACCTCGGCGAATTACCCGTGGTACTGCAAGGCAGTTCAAGATGTCTCAAAGACCGATTGTGGAAGTGTTGCATACTATTGAGAAAGCCTTCTGCACCACGTGAAAGATAACCAACATTTTTTAAATAACATGATATGGACTGACGAATCTAGCTTCACTCGTGAAGGTATTTTCAACCTCGACAACAGCCATTATTGGTGGGAATACAACCCACCTATCACCCGTGAACGTGGCTTTCAGGCACGCTTTGGTATAAACCTGTGGGGTGGAATCGCGGGAAGAGTGTTTTTATGCCAGAGGCCGGCCGGTGTGGTCGAGCGGTTCTAGGCGCTGCAGTCTGGAACGGCGAGACCGCTACTTCTGCCGGTTCGAATCCTGCCTCAGGCATGGATGTGTGTGATGTCCTTAGGTGAGTTAGGTTTAAGTAGTTTTAAGTTCTAGGGGACCGATGACCTCAGATGATAAGTCCCATAGTGCTCAGAGCCATTTGAACCATTTTTGTTTGTTTTTATGCCGTTACCTTTTGCTAGACAATTTGAACGCGTCCATGCATGGTACGTTTCTGTGAGGTACTTTGACTGACAGATTAGAAAACGTTCCATTTGGTGTTCAGCTACAGCTATGGTTTCAGCATGGTGGTGCACCGCTACACTTTGAAATGAATGTGCGCACCTATTTAAATGAAGCGTTTCCAGGGAAATGGCTGGTCGTGGAGGTATGCTGTTCTGCCCTCCGTGTTCGTTGGACCTTAATCTACTAGACAGAGTACTCCACCAATGGGTGTACGCGACTTAATAGATCGCGTGGATGCTACTTCGGCAGTGGCAGATGTCTAGCTCGCTAATGACTTACCAAAAAAAGTTCAAATATGTGTGAAATCTTATGGGACTTAACAGCTAAGGTCATCAGTCCCTAAGCTTACACACTACTTAACCTAAATTATCCTAAGGACAAAGACACACACCCATGCCCGAGGGAGGACTCCAACGTCCGCCGGGATCAGCCGCACAGTCCATGCTGCAGGGCCCTAGACCGCTCGGCTAATCCCGCGCGGCGAAATGTTTGCAAGTGCAAGGTGGTTACTCTGAACATCTTCTCTAGGGCGAAGCTTCCTCGTACGTGTAGGTACCGGTTCTGTGAAGACAAGTCTGGACGTCAAATTCACAGAATGGAATTATCATCTGTAGCATTAATGTGCAATCTAGTGTAGGCTATCTATTGCGTTTTTTGTGCCTCATTGTATACAGACAGTGCAACTGTGTCCACTGTTATTTTCTATTTGTCCTTACCTGTGTCATGGACGAAACAAAGTGGTCGGCTAAAAGGTGTTCATGTTATATCATGGTTTTTCAGTAGTGGTCACTGTAACATAAATATATACAAAGATACCGCACTGTGGAGGTGTAAATTGGTTCAAATTGATTCTTTAACTGAAAACAGTGTTCGGCCCAAACGTGACTAAGACATCGGCGAATCTTCATATCCGTTCCCGACGGCGTTGCCGCATCTCACTGAACTAATGGGACACCGCTGGCTCAGCGTAGAGTTCGCGCTATCTTTCCTGTCCACGCTGCAGGCAGTTACAGCCTTGCTCGAGCTTCGTTTCGTATCGTTTTTCCTTGAAATATTAGAGCACCTTTTGAAGAATGCCAGTAATGACAGATCTTACTTTTCTGGCCTTTACATAACTTTCCCTTTCCCTCTTAAATGATATTTTAATTCCTTTAGTTATCCATGGTTCACCTGTTTTTTGATGAACTTTCTGGAAAATTTCTTAGGAAAGCTACTTTCAAAAATTTACACGAAGTTACTATGGAATGTATTTTATTTCACACGAACATCTCTTTCCATGTACACCTCATCCCATACCATTTCTTTATTACAGGGTTATCAACATTTAACACTAAAACTGTTTATAAACTGAATAAAAATGATACTGACAAACAATAAATGCTGGTGAGATACCGTTAAGTAGCTCTTCGTGTCAGCTGAAGTATGTACAAGTCTTTGAAATTTTTGAACAATATGCAAATAATTACAAATTATTTCATGAATAATTTGAAAAGGAGGGCAAAACACATGATTTCTAGACATGTACTTTATAGATAATCGCCAGCATAAAAACTCCATCCCACTTTCATATCAGTACATCGGTTCATTTAATGAACCTTTGGTAACTTTATTTATAAAAGATGGTCATTTGACTAACTTAGGATTGCAGCCCTAAGTTGAAGACAATCGCTTTGTTGACTAGTTTCACTGCAATTCCATTTGTGGGGCATAAAATTTTATAAAGCAATATACAGGGTGATTCAAAAAGAATACCACAACTTTAAAAATGTGTATTTAATGAAAGAAACATAATATAAACTTCTGTTATACATCATTACAAAGAGTATTTAAAAAGGTTTTTTTCACTCAAAAACAAGTTCAGAGATGTTCAATATGGCCCCCTCCAGACACTCGACCAGTATCAACCCGATACTCCAACTCGTTCCACACTCTCTGTAGCATATCAGGCGTAACAGTTTGGATAGCTGCTGTTATTTCTCGTTTCAAATCATCAATGGTGGCTGGGAGAGGTGGCCGAAACACCATATCCTTAACATACCCCCATAAGAAAAAATCGCAGGGGGTAAGATCAGGGCTTCTTGGAGGCCAGTGATGAAGTGCTCTGTCACGGGCTGCCTGGCGGCCGATCCATCGCCTCGGGTAGTTGACGTTCAGGTGTCATAACTAACCTTTTTCGTAGGACTCTCCATACAGTTGATTTTGGAATTTGCAGCTCTCTGCTAGCTCTGCAAGTCGATTTTCCTGGGCTGCGAACAAATGCTTGCTGGATGCGTGCTACATTTTCATCACTCGTTCTCGGCCGTCCAGAACTTTTCCCTTTGCACAGACACCCATTCTCTGTAAACTGTTTATACCGACGTTTAATACACCACCTATCAGGAGGTTTAACACCATACTTCGTTCGAAATGCACGCTGAACAACTGTCGTCGATTCACTTCTGCCGTACTCAATAACACAAAAAGCTTTCTGTTGAGCGGTCGCCATCTTAGCTTCAACTGACGCTGACGCCTAGTCAACAGCGCCTCAAGCGAACAAATGTACAACTAAATGAAACTTTATAGCTCCCTTAATTCGCCGACAGATAGTGCTTAGCTCTGCCTTTTGTCGTTGCAGAGTTTTAAATTCCTAAAATTGTGGTATTCTTTTTTAATCACCCTGTATTATTGTTATGTCAAGAACTGAACAATGTCATAAGAGATTGTTTATTAGTCAATAGCGTTTGTTCTGTATATTTAAAATATGTGATTATTATAAGGTGTCAGCTTTCACGAAAACTGGTCATGTCGTATGTAGTTATATTGAGTAAGGCAGTGATCAGCTAACCAAAGTTTTAAAAAGGTATGCAAGCTAGAGCTGGGAGTGATTTATCGATGTGCAGTTGAACTGGTAAGTTATTTGGAACGTACTGTGCATCCACTGAGCCAAATGGGTTTGAATATGATAGTTCAGACTTGAAAATATTTCTATGTCAACAGTTTGGGACACAGAACAATTTGAAACACTAAATGCTGGTGAACTTAATCACAGGCTGGTTATCAATGACTGAATGCTTCCGATCCTAGTAAAATTTATTGCTGGTTACATAGTTGTGTGCTGTTGTTGACCTTTATGATTATCGCTGCAAATATTTTTGTCATTCTATGATTCAGCTCAAGCATTTAGTCTGCCATGACTTCTAACTGTACAATGCTCTGCTTCCACTACAAATTAATCATTCGGTGGAAATTTGATTTAATTGTGACGACTTAAGAATCTGTGTGAGGCCACCATTCGCATTCAAACTAGTGTGTGATTATATGAATAAACATATAGTAACAGATATCTTACCTGTTGTAGCCAACAGTTTATCATCCTACAGAATCCTTTATTAACTTTTTCCTTTTAATAATCATTATCTATATTTGTTTGTTTAGTTACATCACTATTTTTCGTTGCTAACTAAAGCGCTTCATGAGTAATCGATGTTCCTTTAAGGGCTGAAAGCAACAGTTCATGACCGAAAACCTTTTGAATATATGAGGCATATTAAAATCTACGGTCGTACACTTGCTCTCGGCTCGTTAGGTAGCAATGAATTAATACTGACTGCCTGTTAGTTTCACCTTATTGCTGCCTCTTCTACAGAGAAGTTGCAAGCCTTTCTGCTTTTTATGGCTATGCCTCAGAACTATAAGGTGCTACACTGTTTATTTCCATTAATTGTGCATCATGATCAGATAGTCCATCTATAATTGGGTACACATTAATTGTTTCAGCCTGGACACTGTCTACTATCTTGCTGCATGCGACTTTGAGTACTGACTACTGAAATCACGCTGAAAAGAGCAAAATAATGAGTGCAGTCCATTTTTGCTGTCAAAATCTTGTAACAAATCTCTACAATCCACTGTTTTGCCTGGAGAGTATCTGTCGATTATTACCATTAGAAGAGAAGTAATCTGCAGTAACAACTCACAAGAACGTGCTTGTAGTTTCTGAGCTACACAAAGACTGTTTCACTATTTTTGCCTTTGTGTCCAGCTTTTACACATATTAAAATACCTCCTTTTTTCGTGCTGACTCTACATGAAAATGATGTTCGTCTATAATCCCTGATATTAAACTTCACTATCTCTATAGTTATATAATGTTCAGAGAGGTGCCGAAGATCTCTCACTTCAAAATTTTCCACATCTTCTAGAAATACAAGAAGCTCATCTACCTTTTTTTCAGCCCTCTAATGTTTCGATGAAATAAACTCCTTTTATCTTTTTAAAAATTTACATTTATTATGGTCCTGTTCTGCTCCAGTTTCTCTCAAGACTGTCGGTCTATAATATGACTTAAATCTTAAAAAACGTCCCTCTGACTCCAGTAATGACAGGAATAACGCCTTTTGTGCTTATGGCCCCCTTACACTATCTACAAGATGCTCAGCTTTTTGTCTGCAATCCTATTCAGGTGCAGGCCACGATTTGTATATCCTCAACTTCTAATAGCAGCAGCAGATGCAGCACTGATCACTGATATGAGACTTTATTTCAGTCGGAAGAAAGCAACTCAGTTCTTTGTTTACATTGGTGGCAGACGTGTTAAATCAGGGCTGATCGTGGCGCTGAGAAACGCCCACTAACCCAAAATGAGTGTTTGCCGTTGTTGCTTTTGATACTATAATCGAAGCTGACAGCTAGTCAGATTCCTATTCTTCCTACATTAACTCACAGTCCTCACATGCTTCTACCACATCGACTAATCTACAACATCCACTTTTATCATACACGACGCAACTTTTACAGTAATCCGAAAAAACACTAGTCCATACTTAAACTGCAATCAACTAAGAACTGAAAATGAACTTACTTCGTACCCCACGACCGTTGTGTAGACACTTTTATTGTTCCAAGACGACCGGTTATAACAGTATTATGCTGCCATCATCCGATCTTACAGAACTTGTTATAAACTTGCCATGTTACATTACATAAAGTCAAAGCATAATAGTCACTCCCCACATATACATGTGTTGCTAAAAATCCAGTTGAGAAAATGCACACAGCTGATAAATTCCTCGTATCGTCCATTCATATTGGCGGTGAACATGATTCTCACAAACTACGCTGCGATCGCGGCGTACGAAGTGTGTTCATTTTCAACCACACCGATCGCCCCACAGCACAGCATGTATATTTTACAAAGCAGGTACTAGTGAATATCTATCTTCCGATTAGCAGCCCAGCTAACTTCTAGACAGTGAGGAAACGTAGCACGAGAATATGGCATCCATTTATTAAAGTTTGCCAAGCGTTTCTATTTAAATTGGAAGTGACTGATTTTGTTTTGTCTGCTGAGAAGCACTAGGATAGAGAGCAGTGCATTCAGATGGGATACTTTGATTCGGTATAATTTTAAACTACTTGTAATAAAAACGGACGACAGCCCATAAAAAAGTGGGCATTATAAAGTAATTAGCAGTCAGCGAAAAATTAATTCACTTACGAAGAAACAATGTCGACCTAAAATAAGAAAAGCAATGTGCAAACCGCTTTGAAATTGCAAATTTTTTACACTACAGTAATATACTTTCGATACTTTGGAATTTCAGATAAATTTAAACCGTTATAACGAAGTTACTGATTGGAAACTACGCCTCGAAAAACTAGGGTGGATAGACTTGGGTTGTAGTGCCTCATGTTAACATAAACTTCATTATGCACTTTACTAGTCAGAACGATGCAAACCTATATCCGTAAATTTAATTTCCAGCACTCAAGTCTCGATGTTTCGAATGTAAGAACGACCACAACAACGTCGATATGTCGCATTGTGAACGATAATCAGAGGAAAGTACAAAACCTTACACAGGTGCTAGTGATAATGCTAGCATATGACTTTTGAAAAGCAAATATGTAGCAAAGCGACATTAAATTAATATTTGAACGAGTAGGAAATGAAATTAGGCTTTGTATACGTTAATTATGAAATATGTTGCAAAATTTGGAAACTGAATCTGCTACGTTAGATAAGTTTGCGATGCAACATCGTTATCTTTTTAGGTCAAATGCAGGATCCCAATAACGACATAGTTATTCCATGTAAATGAATCGTCACGGAATTTGCTTTTAGTACACGTATTAACACAATTATTTCTCTGGTCCATGCCTTCATACAGTAGAGTTTGAAACATATAATTTACTTTTATCTGGTAAAGATAAGTGGAGCAATAGCGTGGTACTGTCGTCTATATCTGTCTACATTTACATCTACGTGTTATTCCATGCAACGCTTGCTCACAGTTGTATTTGGCTGAAGATTTCTCCTGAATTCAAGAAGCCAATTTCTACTACCAACCCTTCAGTGGGCTTTAGTGCAAGTTTGTATAATCTCGCAGCATCCGAGGCATTCAAGAACACTCTGTGTGACTGCTCGTAACAGATTCCTTCCACTGTCGCGCGCTTAGGTCACCTCCCTCCCCCCCATGGCCTGCCAGCACCCCTAACCGAAGTATTTCCCCGAACTATGGTTATTTAACATCAGAATATGTTTTCATGTTTACTGTACATAATAATTCTTTTATCTAATCCCTCAATAAAAAACAGTAACCATATGATGCTGGCATCTCATATATTGTGTGTATTTAATTGTAATAGAAACAATTTTCGTATATAAAAACGAAAAAAATAAGTCTCGCGTGTTTTATGTTTGTTACAGACGCGAACCTTTCAACGTGTCAATTGAAATAGCAATATAGTCTACCAAGAACTCGTGCCATTTGGCGCAAACAGAAGTTTTCTAGGCAAGCCAGCACTTCACAGAGTGCATCGACGTGACATCTAGTGGTCAGCTCCCCAAGGTCTGCTAATTGTTGCACTAACTGCTGCTATTTACGCTGCCGTAGCATTCCTATTTTAAGCAGTGAGTCTTATCATAGCAATTTATTTGACATGTTTGTTTTTCTGTATGTCTTTATAAATGACTGAATGATAATGGAATAGCGTAGATAATAAGTATGAAACACTAATTGTATTTGAAATAATGTGATTTATGTTTAATACTGGCGTAAGTACGTCTAAATAATGTACTTGTAAATTATTATTTTGGAGATAAGAGTGTATAGATAATAGTTGCAACCAGCAACTCAAGAATAGGACGAAGTACATCAATGTAGGGAACTGGCAGACGATTTCACCCCACAACGGCGGAGAAAATTAGGGAACATTTCAGTACTGAACGTTCGAGTTAACACACGTATACGAAAGTGCAGTTACTATTAACTGGAAGAGTGACTAAAATTGTAAAATACGGATTTTTACAAAGTATAATGGTGTGAGTGCACATGAAAACGAATCTCTTACACAATAACCAGTCATTTGGTGACGGTAAATCGTGCGGTCGCAAGGTGCGTAATGTTTCACTTTTAAAGTGCACTATTACGGATTCAAAACGCATGGCGCAACCCTGAACAGTTTTCTAATAATCTTAATGTACTATCTGTTTTTAATACATACAAAGAGAATGCTGTTTTCTTGCTAAGGATGTGCTTGTGTTTCGATTCGTAACTGTGAAGACAACGTGAGTACTATCGTTATTGCAGACAGTGTGATACAAAGAGTTACTCGTCGAGTGCAAAACCATTTTAAGAAGCGAGAAAAGAACGACTTGTTGAATAAACATTTTTCACCAGATCCTTAAGGTATTTAGTAGTGGACAAAATAATGAACTTCAGAACTTTTAGGAATACAGGTGGTGAACAGTGATCGGAAGATCTGTATTCGAATTAAGATTTATCCTGACAGTAACTTTTGAATCACGCCAAAGAGAAGGAAAACGGAGGAATACGTATTCAGCAGTACTGAAAAGGAAAGACAGATGTTTAATTACGTAAATTTAAATGGGCAATATCGTAGAAATACTAGAACATCAGACTCATTTTACTTGAAGAGAACAAATATTTGCAAACAACGTATGTTCCGCTGGTGTGAGATATGAAGACGATACGCCATTTTGCTGGCAATGAAAATTTTATTCTAAGTAAATTTGTGTGGCTAGAACACTTACATTTTTGATTCGAATTTGTGTGTACCTTTATTAACCATGTTTTGGCTAACAGTAAATATTGGTGTTAATTATTCAAGGCTGTGCGATTTTTATTTCAGTTATTGATTTTAATAATCTGGGCTATGGAAATCCTAAATTAAAATTAATGCTCTGCGAATCTTTGAATGACTAGTTATCTACATAAATATGAATTTATGTGGAAGAAATTCTACATAGCACTATGTCTACGGACATATTTGGGATGGAAACATTAGGGAGGGGATCCTGAACCAGGCTTTTCAAAAGAGATGGAGAAAATGTAGTCAATGTCTGATGCTTCCAAGTATTTATTTTACCATTCAGAAGAAACTGTATTCAGAATGATATATATTCAGTGAGTAGTCAGAATAAATAGTAACACGTTTTGTTAGTGTATTGAGTTCTTAGTAGTTAAATGACTGAGATTGTGAAAGTAAGTTCGTTTCTGTTGGATGTCCAAATTGCTGATTACCTTTTCAGTACTCAGTACAAAGTGAAGTTGTTTGTCAATAACGGTTTTCCAGTATTAAATTAGTTTCAAATAATAGAGTGTTTCCAGAAAGCTTCTCTTCCTGTTCAAAGGAGATTTACTGGCATTTGCAGGTATACCTGCCTTTGGTGATGAAACTATAAATGTGATAAGTACTTCCCTGTTGTGTCTCATCCTCTACTTAAAAACACAAGCAGCACATTTTAATGTCTTCTCAGCTGGACTGCAAAGCAAAGTAAATCTACATCTACATCTACATCTATACTCCGCGAGCCACCTTACGGTGTGTGGCGGAGGGTACTTATTGTACCACTATCTGATCCCCCCTTCCCTGTTCCATTCACGAATTGTGCGTGGGAAGAACGACTGCTTGTATGTCTCCGTATTTGCTCTAATTTCTCGGATCTTTTCGTTGTGATCATTACGCGAGATATATGTGGGCGGTAGTAATATGTTGCCCATCTCTTCCCGGAATGTGCTCTCTCGTAATTTCGATAATAAACCTCTCCGTATTGCGTAACGCCTTTCTTGAAGTGTCCGCCACTGGAGCTTGTTCAGCATCTCCGTAACGCTCTCGCGCTGATTAAATGTCCCCATGACGAATCGCGCTGCTTTTCGCTGGATCATGTCTATCTCTTCTATTAATCCAACCTGGTAAGGGTCCCATACTGATGAGCAATACTCAAGAATCGGACGAACAAGCGTTTTGTAAGCTACTTCTTTCGTCGATGAGTCACATTTTCTTAGAATTCTTCCTATGAATCTCAACCTGGCGCCTGCTTTTCCCACTATTTGTTTTATGTGATCATTCCACTTCAGATCGCTCCGGATAGTAACTCCTAAGTATTTTACGGTCGTTACCGCTTCCAATGATTTACCACCTATGGCATAATCGTACTGGAATGGATTTCTGCCCCTATGTATGCGCATTATATTACATTTATCTACGTTTAGGGAAAGCTGCCAGCTGTCGCACCATGCATTAATCCTCTGCAGGTCCTCCTGGAGTACGTACGAGTCTTCTGATGTTGCTACTTTCTTGTAGACAACCGTGTCATCTGCAAATAGCCTCACGGAGCTACCGATGTTGTCAACTAAGTCATTTATGTATATTGTAAACAATAAAGGTCCTATCACGCTTCCCTGCGGTACTCCCGAAATTACCTCTACATCTGCAGATTTTGAACCGTTAAGAATGACATGTTGTGTTCTTTCTTCTAGGAAATCCTGAATCCAATCACAAACCTGGTCCGATATTCCGCCCTGGCCCTGATGGGACCGACCGATAGCCGTGCGATCCTTTGCCAATGGTGTCCTGCAATTGCGGTATGAAGGGGTATGACGTCAGTACACCGCAGTCCCAGCCGTTGTCGGCTTTTTGATCTTGGACTGGTACTTCTCACTCATTCAGGTCCTCAACTGGAATCACGAGGCTGATTGTCAGTAGCACACTTGTTAAAATAACAGACCGTACCTAACGATCTCAGCTTCCAGATACTGACTCTTTATCATTTGTTTAAAGTAAAGCAAGGAAAAATATAGTCTTCCATGTTAACTGGGGTATACAGGTCAGTGCTAGAACCCTCCCCTAAAAGTTAACTCTTTCTATACAGTCATTCCTCGCAAGGAAACATAATAAAACGATATACTGCCAAATATGAGTAGTATAAATGCCTGCAGCAAGAGAAAGGAAGGGTAACTAAGGTTTAAGTCGGATCGGCAACGAGACTATCAGGGACGTAGTAGAATGTCGAAGGCAGCAAAAATGAAGCATTCGCTTTAATCGATTTAGCATAACCACAGACAAAGTAAGACAATTGTGGCTGTCTGTGGGTTTGAAATCGATTCCTCTCGAATGTGACTCCAGTGCGCTGCGTCTCCATTGATAATATCGCTAGATTTGGTGTAACAAATGTGAGAAACAGCTACCCGTATCAAGGCGGGCTATACCGGCTGTATGATATTGTGCGACGATATTTATCTGCGTAGATGCCGGTGAGCGTCACATTGCACAGCGACTGTCCAGGTAAATGTGTTATGAAAATATGTCTTCCAGCGTAATTTCTTGTCAGGAGATCCCTTCAGTCTCGACAGGTACATAAGACTTTTCACACGACTCCGTACTGTGTGTACGAGCTGGCCAGAGCTGCTTTCCCACTCACCACTCAGGCAACGTCTGACTCAGATATTCATGAGCAAGATATGCAAAGTGAGCTGGATCTCTATCTCGTGGGAAGCACATACGTGTGCATAGATCAGGTGGGATAAATTCCAACAACACTGTGACTACGTCCCTCACACACACAGTATTCGCTGATGCAGGTTAGTGAAGGGAAGCACATACGACCCTATTTGACTATGACCCCTCCACAAATTCACTTAAAATATCTGTCGATGGCCTTTCGCAACTGTTGCGTCGCATTTCTGCACGAGCCATAAACGTTTAACTATTCCAACTGTTAGGCGTTGTCTCTGGTAAAACAGGCTTCATACGAAAAAATCATACATGGAAAAACTGAGGACCGAATACATACGTAGAACTATTGCAACTATGAGCGTTTCGTATCTGGTGAAACAGGCCTTTAAGAAAATCGTATTCGAGAAAAATGAGGATCGAACTTACAGATGCAGCACCCACTGTCTGAAGACGACACGAAAGTTCAAAGTCAGCGGAAGTCAGTGGAAGCTAAAGATAGCACTTCTCATGACTTGCAGGAGTGTAACTTTCTTTCACGTATTGCGTTTCACGAAGTACTGTGGGCGAAACCCATTTCATGTACAAGTTACGGAGAGCTGAGTGAAGACTCAAAATGTACGAGAGTAAGCACTGCTTCTTCGAAATCACATCTCCCCATAGTTAGCTGTCTTTTAGATCCTTCTACCGTGGCACAATTTTCCCTGTTTATCATAACCGTTGATACAGTTGCGGGGCTTCAATGTATTTGTGATCTTTGTTTAAATGTTTATAAATCTATCCCTAGGTTTCTTTGCGACTACCGCATAAGCGTGCGATATATTTTACCAACTTGCGACAAGGCCGTAGAAAGAAACGGCAAAATTCTTTGTCTAGCCAGAACCTCCACGCTTGCACTAAAATTTATTGACGAGAATGAAGAAAATGATATACGGTTACAATTATAAATTTCAATCAAATATTGATAAAATACTGAAACTCAAAAACTTTTGCTTACAAGAGAATGAAACTCCGGCTCCTGGGGGTTCATACATCTTGTAGACTCTTAATCAAACTAACAGGTCACAATAGAACGATATTTCAGTCACGGGGAAGTTTTTAACAACAGTGGGGTCGCCAGTGACTGCTCGCTGCTCGGCTGTGGCGGCCGAACAGTCCGTGCAAATGATAGAATAAACGTTGTATCCTCATACAGTCTTGGATATATGGTGGGCGTCTGCTCTTTTTTCGTTCACTGTTGTTTTTTCCCTCCATGGCACATGAGGGTGAAATTGGGCTTCCAGCTGTTCATTGCTACACCGCGGCCGATAGCAGTAATAAAATACACAAACATAGTTATTTTTAACTTAAAGATATAAAATAAGTTCGTCTATTTGAGGCAGCTAAAACAGGCTGTTGCATGTTTCCAATTTCAAGTCAAATATTGTTCCCTTTCCAAAATACAGTCAGTTGGTGAAAGTCTTCATAAAAATGGTACGTTTAACTCTACTGAACGTGCATGAAAGGTGGGTGCAGAGGGTTGTTGGAGGAATTGTGTTTCGGATAGATTGTGGGATGGAAGCATTGGGGAGGAGGATCCTGAACCAGGCTTTTGTAAAGGGATGGAGAAAATCTAGTCAATGTCTGATGCTTCCAAGTGCGTATTTTAACTTCAGAATCCTTCAGCTTGTCTGCAGTTTCCCTTTGCTTGTCGGCAAACGAAAAGCGTATTTTCTAATTCTGAAACCAGGCTCAATGGCATTACACTAATGCCGATTGACTGTAAAACTTAACTGATAAACACCTACAATAGCCTTACATACCTTAAGATCAATATCAATCTCTGCAGTATACATATTATGAAATCTGCAGTACACTAAAGTGCGCGTCATTTACGACGGTGGCCGAGTTTAGGTTCGTTCTGCGCATCTGGCGTCACAAAACACAGTCAGTCAATGAACAGAGAACGACATTGCCAGAGCTCGACTACAGTTCAGAGTACCGACGAGTGTCTTCAGTTTTAGATACGTTCAGTCATAAATAAAGTAATTGAACAAAAGCAATGTCTTGATAGCAGATTTTCTATAAAAGAAAGTTTGGAAAAAGCATTCTTTATACCAACTGCTTCATATTCTATTAATTAATTAAACCAAACAAGAAATAAGCCTCCTAATTCAGGCGATAGCAAGGAAATTCATTCTCACCAACTGCTTTTTCGCAATAAAGAACAGCGGTAATTGTTTATTTCCTATTGTACTTCGACGAAACGTGAGTAATTCATAGTCATACCAACAGTGTTTGTCGGTATTTTGTGTGAGTTTTTAAAGTACTTCAGGTATTCCGTTGAACGACGAGTTGCGTTGCCGGCACGATAACTCAGCGTGTTCGGCCAGAGGGTTACCTGCCCTCTGTAATAAAAAAAAACTGATTTAATGAGTCAACGACGAACTGGAACGGGTGCCTTACGACGTCCGCCCCGAGCAGAGCAGATACAACGAACGAAAACAAACAAAATGAGACTAAAAAAACAAAAAAAAGTTGCGTTAGCGTCATGGCTAAAGTGTTTGGCTGCTAACGAGAAGGTTCCGAGTTCAAATCATATCCAGTACTTAATATTTTCTTTATTTAAAAACAATATTGAAGTGTCTTAATTCATGAATTTTATTCGTTTGAATGTAATTTTTTTAAATTTCTAGTGGCAACTAAAATCAACTATACGTAAAGTATACGCAGTGGAGTTTTACCTCTGCAGACTCTTCAAAATTTCGTGCAATGGTTTACTACATTTAATGCTGCACAATATCTGCGTTGAACATCGAAACAAAATTAAGTAATTTATGGCGGGAAGATGTGTAAAAATCAAATTTTTGGGTCAAATAGTTTTTGTGAAATCGAATGATACGTGTGTCAAAGCAGTCGGAACACGTTGTGTCTGCACAGGCGAGCAGTGCAGTGATGACAAAATCGCGCACAGCGTGGAATGCGGGGAGCACGTCTCTGAAGCAGCGAAAAGGTTAATGTGGCCGTGGTGGCTTTACTTTATAAACTGCGCGCTCCCCCCGAAACGTAAGTTTGCGAACTATACTGTACTATGCCGCTGCTTCTCTTGGCGCGTGCAACTGGCAACGCAGCAATCTCCCGCGTCTGGGCGGGCATGCGCGAGCCACCAAGATAAAAGAATTGAACTATAGAAGAGTTTATGCTATATGCCTACATGCAGATCAGGTTTATCGACCGCTCAATGTTAGCAACTTCATTCGTAAGAAATAATTTTGTTCCATCGTAAAAACAATGCTGAATGTGTTCACATATTCCCTGATAGTACAGTTCTACAAGACGTTTGGCTTCGTACCTGTCGATTTACAAGGGAACCGTCCAATCCGACATATCGAAACTGTTGTGTCTAGGAATCCTGCCTACTCGGTTCGCTAGACAAACGATCAAACTCGTATTAGTGAGTTTTATCAACAAAACAATACAATTCTTATCTTTGAGGTGTTGCAAAAAAGGGCGCCATACAAATTAATCACTCTTCTTCAGAATAAACCAACACAAGTCTGTGCTACACAGAGATTCTTAACGAAGTGGGTAATGTTGAAGCTGCTATTGACGTGAGCTACCACCGGTCGGGCGCGGCGCATATGTCCTCTTCACCTTGGGGCCACTGCTGTCGCGTTGTCGTCCTGGAGGGAGTCGGTCAACATGCGACTGGCTGACTTCTCACAGCCGTCTCTATTGTTCCCGACTGGCGTGCCGGAGGTGCCTATACGACGTAACAGAAATCTGCCCTGATATTTGTAATTCAGAAAGAATATACCGAAACGAACACAATGTCAAAATTTTAGCTGCTAAGACACACTGCAATTATTTTTAAAAAATATTGAAAATTGATAAATTTGTAGCTCGCCAGACAGCTGGACAAATTTAGATTCCAGCCATAGCTGTAGCAGCAGCAATGCATCGGTAAACAGATAATACGGCATAACGCGATCGTAATTTGTAATACGAATTTCAGTTTCAATTGATAGTTTTACTGACCCAGTGGTGCACAGTTACTGTTCGCTCGACTTTGTAACTCATTTAATATCCATAATAATTAACAGTTGCCTTTGCGGCATCGCTAAGTATTAACAATG
The DNA here is from genome assembly GCF_021461395.2 of Schistocerca americana. Classification (NCBI taxonomy): domain Eukaryota; kingdom Metazoa; phylum Arthropoda; class Insecta; order Orthoptera; family Acrididae; genus Schistocerca; species Schistocerca americana. Next base: position 735,716,197 of record NC_060130.1, on the reverse strand, counting down.
GAGGTAAAACTAAATTATTTTTCCTTGCGTTTTCTTCGTACATGCTTGTTAATAGCATCTGTCTCTGTGAAAGCTCCAGAGTTTCACAGTAATGTGTTATCCAGTTCATGTTTTCAATTTCGCAGATATGAAATAAGAAAAACGTGATATGCAATTGAAATCATCTGTTTTTCCTGAATACGTAGGTAGGTGTTATTTATTAGTTAATATTTTGGACATTCATTCGAATGACGTCGACACTTCGTTAGAAATTGTGGAAACATTAGATAAAAGGCGGAATTCTGGTTCTAACTATGACTGTTGTGCTAATTAAAATCTAGAGCAAAAATACAGTACCATCTTAGCCCAAAAAAACTATGGAGAGGAATAGCTTTCAACCACAAAGAAAGGTTTTAAACTTTTTGGTTACACGGTAGGAGACAACGCTTAAAGTTAAGCTGTATGCAAAGTCAGTTTCGTTGCGTAAAATCTGAACGTGAATTGCATCAGTGGCAGAAAGGTTTACATGCGCTACGAAATTGTCCCAAAATGAAACTAGCAAAAGTGTGAAAGGAAAATATTCGAAAGGTTTAGAAATGCTCATGTGAGTCAAAGCACCGTTACCGACGGAAATCTATGAGATTGGGAGGTTTTAACTGCGAGTAAAACGAACATTACTTATTTTCCGACTTCTTCGTCCTGATTCAACAGATTCAGAAAATTATGCGGAAAAGGAAGTCATGGAATTACGAAGTTTACTTCACGTAAACGTGTAAAGGAAAAAAAATGCTTCAAATGGCTCTGAGCACTATGGGACTTAACATCTGTGGTCATCAGTCCCCTAGAACTTAGAACTACATAAACCTAACTAACCTAAGGACATCACACACATCCATGCCCGAGGCAGGATTCGAACCTGCGACCGTAGCGGTCACGCGGTTCCACACTGAAGCGCCTAGAACCGCACCGCCACACCGGCCGGCAAACGTGTAAAGGAAATGGCATTAATGCACAGTACTATAAACAAATTCATAGCTTCTTTTTATCCCCTAAAACTCTGTGTATAAAGTCAGTCAAACAGGTTTCGATGGAAAAAAGACAGAGTCGCTCATGCAATCGATGAATTTATGACACATTCGTATACAACAACGCCAGTGACAAATATCAGTGGATCGCTTCTTCCGCAGCTTTATAGCTGTCGTTAGGAACCTCAAGACAAATTAGTGCCAAATCTAAAACTTTTTGTTGCCAATTACAGAAAATAACTCATTGTTTCTGTTGAACCCTTGGCATGGACATAACACCTCTGTCTTCAGGAGGACGAAGAGACTTAATACAATTCGGATTCCGTCCTTAACTAATAGCGTAATTCGGCCCCTCAATAAAGAAATTTTTCGACAGCGTAAAGCATTTTTCAGAGAACTGTTGGACAATATAATTCATGATAGCTGTTTATCATTTCATGTTATCAACGTAACTACTGTTAAAGTTCAAACAGTTGCACATCCTCAGTTTGAATCATCATGTTTCACGAATTTGATCAAGTATGCACAGTACGCAGAACAACGGCCACGATCATTTCTTACTCTATCCCAGTTCCTTCCAAATAAAAGAAGTAAGTACTGTGTAGTGTCTGATGCATTAACTTTTGTTTTATTAGATGTACCTTTCGTAAGGAAAATGTTTGTTTTCGTCATTCAATACACACTTCGCTCTTTTGTGACGACTGCAGCAGGTAAATAAGGAACTGTTTCGTTGTTAGTAATATATAGAGTATTGATAAATTATCGTAAGAACATGCTACAGGGTGTTTGAAAATACTTTGTGTTAAAAAATTTGAATCCCAAATGATGGAAAACTCTGCAAGATAACGTAATATAAGGCCTTGATTTTTGGTTCCTCTCCAGTCACTTGTGGAACAATTATATATGTAAGAGTTTAGCAGTCAATATGCACTGCAAGTTATTCAAAAATTAACGATTTCACGCATTACTGAATGGTTTAAGTGCATAAAAGTAGTTGATTTAAATCATTAGACAAATTGTTTCTCCCATATCTGTTCTTTTTCTTAACATGCCGGGTGATCAAAAAGTCAGTATAAATTTGAAAACTGCATAAATCACGGAATAATGTAGATAGAGAGGTACAAATTGACACACATGCTTGGTATGACATGGGGTTTTATTAGAACTAAAAAAATCAAAAGTTCAAAAAATGTCCGACAGATGGCGCTCCATCTGATAAGGATAGCAATAATTAGCGTAACAAAGTAAGACAAAGCAAAGATGATGTTCTTTACAGGAAATGCTCAATATGTCCACCATCATTCCTCAACAATAGCTGTAGTCGAGGAATAATGTTGTGAACAGCACGGTAAAGCATGTCCGGAGTTATGGTGAGGCATTTGTGTCGGATGTTGTCTTTCAGCATCCCTAGAGATGTCGGTCGATCACGATACACTTGCGACTTCAGGTAACCCCAAAGCCAATAATCGCACGGACTGAGGTCTGGAGACCTGGGAGGCCAAGCATGACGAAAGTGGCGGCTGAGCACACGATCATCACCAAACGACGCGCGCAAGAGATCTTTCACGCGTCTAGCTATACTTTTTTTTGGTTCTAATAAAACCCCCTGTCATTCCAAGCATGTGTCAATTTTTACCTCTCTATCTACATTATTCCATGGTTTATTAAGTTTTCAAATTTATACTGACTTTTTGATCACCCTGTATATAAAATTGTATGCACATCTGTGTGCTGTTTCGTTTTCTTCCTCACAGTCGGTCTTAAAATTGTATGCACATCTGTTTGCTGTTTTGTTTTCTTCCTCACAGTCGGTCTTACATAAAGCAGGAAAATTGTATTTGTGGGTTATGGACTCATGAGTACAGTACTTCTACGGTATCTGAATCGTTCGAAATGTCGTAATCCTACCTATTTGCAGATTGAAATTAAGCGAAATACCGTCATTGAAGACACTATCTTCACAGATCCAGCAGCAGGAGAGGTCTCCCGTACTCATATATCAATGATTCCAACTGCTTAAGCATTTATTTTAAACTACTTCAATTCTCAATCAGTTTTTCGTTGTCTGTAACAGCAAAGGCTCAAGGTCAACTAGAGGGGGGAACAGGACACGGACAGAAAGCGGGGAGTGGATATAGAGAGGCGGAAGGAGGAGATGGACAGAGAGACGAGGGAGAAGGATGTAGAGAGATAAGGGAGTAGGAGCAGCACAGAGATTGGGTGGAGGAGGTTATGAACATAACGATGGGGAGGAGGAGGAGATAAATAAATAGTGGGGAGGGGAGGGGATGGACAGAGAGAGGAGGGAGAAGGAGATCAGGACACATATCAAATTCCCATACCTATATAGTAATTGCGAAGCATTTCCGGGTTCGCTTGTATGTTATAAATGCTCCCTGAAACAATACTGAATCATTCATAAAATAATTCGTAAACCTAAATATTTATTGATCGTGCGAGACAGTGGTGCAAATGCTGTCATTCACCCACCTTCTTTGGTTGCTTGCCCCCTCCCATTGCCTTATCCGTTGTGATTAGTTGTTCAGTACAAGATTTAACTAGCTAATTGGGTAAATAAATGTTCGCAAGCTTCGGGGCGTCTTCAGTGATTATCAACAGCAAACACTGAATCAAAGAGGGCAGTAAGAGTGTTAGCCACTGTAGAAACTTTGATACCAACCATCACGCAAGGATTTTATATTCAATTCGACGAACAATAAAGTCATGTCAGTGGAATTCCAGACGTGCAGAAGTAAAAGTAACAAAAACGGCAGGTTTTTCACAGCAACCGGTAAATGTCTGAGATAAAATTTTTAATCCTTACTTCTGGCGGGCTACTGTTCTAATTATAAACCTTATCTGGATTTTGTCTACATTCACTTCAGTACAACACCAGTTCACACATGCGCTATCGCATGATATGTCACAGCTAAGTAACATAGCTCGATGAAACTAGGACCGTATGTAGAAATAGTTGCTACAGTAAAATAAAAAAAGATAACTGAAAGAGGCAATAAGACGAACAGAAACAACCCTTTTATTCAAAGACAATAATTTCAATGAAGCCACCGTTATTTATAGTGGTCTCCTGGACATTGCAAAAGATGGGACGTGGGTCTTAATAAGATGTGTGGTCAGCATGGACAGCAATGTACGCTCTGCAACGTGCTTCCAGCTGGTCACAAGGTTGATAAGGAGTTCCTGCAGTAAGGCGTTCTGTTCCTGGAACAGCAAGGTTGACAGCTGCTAGATGGTCGTTGGTGCTTGTGGGCGTGATGTAGCATGTCATCTGAACGAACCAACACGCGACAGATGGAGAGTTAAGTTGGGGGAACGGACAGGCAATCCATTCACCGAATATTCATTCGTCGCAATACCTACTCCACTTGTGCCGTTAGACTCAGTCATGCATTGTAATCCATTAAAAAGAAATCAGAGCCGAATGAGCCCCTGAATACACAAAGGAATGGTTACAGTGTCACGATATCGTTGACTGGATAGCGTATAGTGTGCAAAGTTTTGGAGGTTGAGATGCCTAGCAACATTATGTTTCGCCACGCTATAACACTTGGATCACCAAAACGATCATATTCGGCATTGCTCCAGCTGCATTGCGTGTTTCTACCTCTCACCATAAGACGGTAGGTTCAGAGACGGCATCTGATCTCATCCGAGAAGAGCAGAAGAGCGTGCAACCCATCTCTCGTTTGTTCAGTCCCTGTGCCCTTTGCACTATCGCGAACGGTGCCGTCCACGTGCGGATGTCAACCGAACTCAACGTACTGGTCGTCGAGCAAATAGACTACCCCATGCAGTCGCCGTGCCACTATGGAGAGTGAGATTGCGTGCCTTGAAGTACTGTTAAAAGTGGTTACCATTGCGCCCGCTGTTTTATATTTGTCCCGTCTTGCCTATAGCACAATGTAGCGGTCATCTGCAGCTGTATCTGACTATGGTAGACACCCCTCTTCTCCTTCGAGCAGCAGTGTCTTTGGTTCGGAACGTTCCCCATGCACCTGAGACATTGCTCTGAGCAACAGCAAACTCCTTGGTTGCACTCACCACACTACGTCTTGCTTAGAATTTCCCCACGTGTCTTCCCGTGTGAAATCAACCAAATTCTGTCTCCGGGACTTGTTGTAATAGAGGACACCACCGAAGTGCACCGTAGCTGCTCGTTGTTTGACGCACACGGTCTTATCCCGTTCCTTCATCGCCCACATTTTCCGCTGTTGTATGGTGACTTCAATCTTTTGACGTCCAGGTTTCTGTGCGCGACTGGTTTGCCTCTGGCAATATAGTCCCAAAGTTTCATTCATTTTCACCCAGTAGTTAATACGTTATTGTACTCTATCTTGTCTTTGAGTTTAGCAGAGCAGTACATGTGTGGTAGTCCTAACTGTGGTAACTGAAATGAATGTTTATAGATATTCCGTCTTTAGTGACAAAAATAACTGTATTTTAGGTGACGCACGATGATATTTGGGACCCTGTGGATCCACCTTCAGAGGAATTCAGTCTTGTACCATCCAGTAGGCAAAATAAAAGATTCAGGTTGCAAACCAAAACAAATACTTTGATCTTGATTATGTTGGTCGCTATTCCAACACACAGTGATTCGGGAATACGGAAAAATAAAATTGTACAAACTGATTACTGTTAGTGATAGAGGCAGTCCTTACCGACGTGCTAACGTAAAAGAACTTCAGAAACGCAGACAATGGTAAACTTGATCTTAGCTCTAAGACGCAACACTAAAGAACGCTATACGATATAAATATTAAAATTCACGAAACCAAAGATAAAATTTCTGAACAAAGTTATCACAACACTAATGATTGCTACATTTAAAAGTATAAACTTGCGAAAGATACTAAATTGTCAGCTGTTAGGATATTTACAGTCCTGTTAATTTAAAAGACTAGATGCATTTATATTTCTTATTAGCACTCTTACCATTTATTAAACAAGTGAAAAGTGTAACTGAAGTGCATAAGCAAAGCTGCTGAAAAGTGTTTGGCTGCAGAATTCGGGTTGCTCATTCTTCAAATTTCTGGCTGTCTAAATGCTTGTAAATGAATTTTCAACTCTTCTAGTGAACTGAGATTTTTTGCTCTTTATTGTGATATAGTGGACATTAATAGTTCTATCTGTTTCTTAGTTGTTATTATCTTTATCATGTGTGACTATGGATAGCTTATAGGAATGGTACCGTCTAAATAGGTAAACATCTTTTTGAAAACATTTATAAACATTTCTTCCAGTCAGGCCTATGTAATACAGAGAACAATTTTCCATAAAATTTGCATGTATCACCATTTCCGATTTTTATCTGTATGTGTCCTTAACTTCTATTAAATGTTGTCGCCTTTGGTCACTGATGTTGAATGACTCTCGAATATTGGATTTTTAGAATAAATTGTGCAACTTTCTTGGATATTTTCCAAGGTGAAACTGATATACATTGTAATCGTGCAATTATACATAAGTAAGCTTCGTTGACTTAATCTCTTTATTAATTCTTAACAGAGAATCCAATGGCTTTTGCTGTTGCTTTAATAGGATGTAATTCATGTTGATGATCATGATCTTTTAATAGTATTATGTACGGTCTGTGCAGCATACTTAAAAATATTACTTGCTGTTGTTCAAGAGAGTGTAGTGATTTGTCGTGAGTAATGATGTCACTGTATGATGCCTTTCTGAAAATCTGAGTTCATGTTTTAGGGTTTTATTCTGAATGTGGAGGAACAAAAAATTAATTGCTCGCACATCTCCCTGTTGTGTTGTAAACGTTATTCTTTCTGCGTAACAAACTACATTCCATAATAGCTAATCAGTTTTGCCCTTGGTTCCATCAAAAACAATAAATGTTTACTTTCGTGTCTGCACAATATGCCATTACTTGCGTAAGTATACATTTATTTTTTAAAAATAAATTCTTTAAGCGGCTGAAAAAATCATGATGAAGAAAGTTAGAGATGCTGTAGTTCATGGCAAAATCATCTTGCTGTCAGAATTTCTCATTCACAGTTAAACACTTTAACAAAATAATATTTTCTGAGTATGAAACTTCAAAAATTGACGTCTTTGTATAATTTACAAGACTTCTCTGGATTACCTGTAATTATTTGTTTGACAGGAACATTTGTAATTAATATCGAAAGATACAAATGTACTCTGGATTGATATTTTCATAATTTTTTCTATTTACTAGTGTCATACGTAATTTTGAGTTGTCTTCGTTTATTTTGTAACGCTATTCTAGCAGAACATTACAATTTCAACGTTTCTAAGCGAAATTTATACTTTATTAGCTTGATTCAGCGGAAAAACCAAGAATATTGTTAACTGTTGCTTACTTATGTAATTACGATGGTGTATTAACATTAAAGACAAAGTAATAATTGCAAAAGAAATCTTTAAAATTTCATCACATCAGTGAACAATTACATGTCTTCAATATTCGCTCTCCGGAGTTGAAGGTACAGGAGAAATAAAACTTTTATGTATATATTTAATACCCAAAATTATGTAACGACTAGCTGGTAGACTGTCTGTAGATCAAGCCGTACAGTGATGTTTGAGAGCTAGTCTATAGACGCTAACTAGTACAATGGGAGCCAATTAAGGCTTTAGAGGCGGTGCAATTAACCTGTCGCTTTCCGTAATATATTCCTGAAAGCTGTCTATGGTCGTACCCTAATGATCGACCTCTCGAGACCCTCTGATGGTCTGCGGTGCCGCGGCAGCTGGGGGGGGGGGGGGGGGGGGGGTAAGGCATGCTTGTCTGCATATAAAAATACAAATAATCGCCAGAACAGGAGGCTAGGTATTCCGTTAGAGGGTAAATAGCAAGTAGCGTGTCCATAAAGAACAGTTCTCGTTCTAGAGATTGTACATATGAGCTTAGACTTAATGTGAAGAGTAAGTAGATAGTATGGTTGTGGTGGCTTATACACGTAAGTTACACTGTAACTTATGAGTAGATAACGCAACAAAACCATAATCTGTTGGATTTTACGTATGATTTTTTCGTGTAACGTCGAAACCCTCACAAGACAAGCTATACGTATAATCATGAAAGGTACGCTAAGCCGTACTGAAGTGGGACATAACGAGGTGAGAGTTCAAGTACACCCAAACAGCATCCATCTTGAGTGACCTCCGTCAACTTTTTCTGACTACCCGCACATGTAGCGTACATTAGGAAAGAAATGAAAATTTCAGTAACCCAGACAAACTTTATTTTACCATTCCTGTGTCTTTTCCACGAGGCTCCACACATCAGAAGCGATGCGTCAGCTGCATTTGTGGAAAGGGAGCAACAAATGACTCACTTACGTAGCTTGGAGGTATTCAGCACTAACTCAGTTATGGTGAGTCACATTATGGTAAGAATTACTTGGTTGATATGTCGCCAGGGAAGAAACAAACGAACACTCTCTAGGATAAATGAATGGCAGACACAAAGCACATACATCTGATTGCAGTGAAGTTATTTAAAAAGATACAAAAATCTTTATGTTGTATATCCACAAACAGAGGAACACGCCAATATCCGAGAAATTTTCTCAATAGTCTGAATATGAAGCACCTTTCAAGTGTTCAGAGATACACTGAGATGACGAAAGTAATGGGATAGCTATATGCTCACATACAGACGGCGCCAGTATCTCGTACACCAGGTATGAAAGGGGAGTGCACTGACGAAACTGTCATTTGCAATCAGGTGATTCACGTGAAACGGTTTCAGGCGTGATTGTTACCGCACGACGGGCATTGATAGACTTTGAACACGAAATGGTAGTTGAAGCTAGACGCATAGGAATTCCATTTTGGGAATCGTTAGGAAATTCAGCATTCTGAGACCCATAGTATGAATACTGTGCCGAGAATACCGCATTTCAGGCATTACCTCTCACCACGGACAATGAAGTGGCCGATGGTCTTCACATTACAACCGAGAGCGGCGGTGTTTGCATATTTGAAAAGTGCAACAGGAAGTACACTCGTGGCTACAAACTACCCTCATTACTTAAATTAAGCCACGTCACATCCTCGAATCAGATATTTTAGTAGTCAGCCCTCAGGGTTTAGTATGTCTGCTTAATTATGAGATCAATAACTATCAGTGTAGCCCCCTGCCCAGTGCAGCATATTTTCTACATTCGAATCATGATTGCTGAGCGAGATCCAGACTGTAATAATGTAAATTAGGCAAAATTTTGTATACAAGTACATAATTAAACTTATTATTTATTTGCATTGTATTAGATTCTGTTATCTTATTTTCTTTTCAAGTTCAAATGGTTCAAATGGCTCTGAGCACTATGGGACTTAACAGCTATGGTCTTCAGTCCCCTAGAACTTAGAACTACTTAAACCTAACTAACCTAAGGACAGCACACAACACCCAGTCATCACGAGGCAGAGAAAATCCCTGACCCCGTCGGGAATCGAACCCGGGAACCCGGGCGTGGGAAGCGAGAACGCTACCGCACGACCACGAGCTGCGGACTCTTTTCAAGTGATTCGATATTTTTGCAATTGCTGGGGTAACCGGCTTTACTCAGGGAGTTGATACGAGATTGTGTGGTAACTGGAAAAAAAAGGATAAACTTTAAAGTATAAGAGGTAAGAAACTTTTGTTGAGAACTTATTCTAATTATTTACAATACTTGTTAAAGTATAAGAGGTAAATTTTTTTATTGTAAACATATTCTGCTTACAGTACTTGTTTACAAACAACATTTTTCATTTTGTCATCTGGGGTATATATGTATAAATGTTTCGAATTTCCTACTCGAGAGCAAGCTACGTGTAGTTGAGCGCGAGATAATCAAGTATCTTTGAGGAGGATACCGCAATATTTTTAAGTTTGTTCTTGCGCTTTGTTAATTGTAAAATTTTAGGCTAAGTTAATTGCAAATTTCAGTCTTTTAAACTGAAATGGCAGTTCTGGGGATAAACAGTGTGTGTCCTTTGTACCTTTCAGTCATAAGTTCGACTTTGATGATGTTATTTGATAGCTGTTTGACTATCATCGTTATTCCCTTACATAGTTTTGGTGAGTTGCGGTTTTTGAGGGCTAGTACACCATATAACTCCCTTGATCGTACCGGGACTCGTTTCTGAGTTTTAGCGGCACGCACACTGTGGACTTACTTTTATAATATATATTGATTATATTATGTAGTATATGTGGAGAGGGAGGTGCTACACGACTATTAAGGCACACTTTCTCTTAAGAATCTCAAGGGTTTACGTTGTGGCAGATAACAAACATTACAGACTTCAATGCCTTGCTTCAGTGAATCTTTCTAAGACTACGTCATCTAGTGAAAATATTCTTTGCTTTTCATGTGTTTGTCATCTGAGTGCAATATACAAATCAGAAACGAATTTAAGATACCCTTGCCTGCTGCCACGTAATGGTGTCCTTAAGTCCCGTCGAACGGCATATCTTGTTATCACTTATTGTCATGCCATATCTAGAACGATGTAGTGCTACCGTACAAGAACATACATTGCTCTGCAGTAGGCCAGCATATACGTCTTTCTCTTTCAAGACATAAACATCTGTATTTGTCAGTAACGTTACCCGTTGAAGTAAGCCCTTCGTCTGATACGATGCAGACATGTTAACGCCAGGAAAGTTGGTTACTGAAGTATCGTAATTGGCCTCACAAAGCTGTCAGGACCGATTTCCAACCTGTCCGTCTTGACAAAAATATATAGTAATTAATTAAAACTGAATCGAAGGCTTTTGTTTCAGAACTATTGGCCACTATTCCACCGAGCGTATACATAGATGTACAAAAGCCAAATGTGGGCTAGACTGAAGGGTATAAATGTAATACTGTTGTTTTCCGTACGAGCCCCATGCATTAGAAGAGAGGTGTACCGCCTAGGAATCCCCATGACAGCCGGGCCTGGTGGCCGAGAGGTTCTAGGCGCTTCAGTCCGGAACCGCGCTGCTGCTACGGTCGCAGGTTCGAATCCTGACTCCGGCATGGATGTGTGTGATGTCCTTAGGTTAGTTAGGTTTAAGTAGTTCTAAGTCTAGGGGACTGATGATCTCAGACGTTAAGTCCCATAGAGCGTAGTGCCATTTGAACCAATCCCCATGACATTCATCAAGAATTCCTTCCGTCGGTATTTACCTCCATCTTTCAACCATCCCGATGACTGTTATCGTACACATGCGTTCCAGACGTGCATCGTGGCTCTCTTTTGCTAATAATTATGGACATTAACAGCTACATGGCTGCATTTATGCGGCTGAATTACACTGGAAATACAGTAGCTCGCCTAGCACTCCACGAAATATTTCAAACGTCTACTGACCTGCGAACTGTATTTCATTCCTACACAACCACATTTCGTTTTCCGTACTGTATAGCGACTTTATACTTTGTGACATCTAGAGATAGATGCAGAATAGCATGCTCCTTGCACACGACGCAGATCCGCCTGTGTTTCCCTGTGGCACGATTTCTTGTGTAAGCAGCAGCGCTTGTATATTTATTCTGGCGAGCAAAGCCCCCACTGCAGGCGCACTGCCGTCTACTGCAGCCTACCTTTTGTTCCTCTGGTGCGTGTGTGTAGTACCACACTACAATATTCGTCCTCTCAATTACATCTCTGTTTCCTAGAATATTTGTGAGCATATAATGAAGTCAAAAATTTAGTTTCCAAAGAAATAACATCACTGCTCCAAACATCTTCAGTTGAAAGTGCAGACACTATTTTTTTTCCGCAGTCTATATCTGCGTTTTGTAACGAAGCAACGCTGTTGAGCGCACTAGTACTAAAATTTAGTCTAAAATTTTCTCAGATGTTTTCTTACAAATTTTGTGAAACCGATTGTGGATTTAATTTTATACTCTTGACCAAATTTGTAAAATATGTACCTTGTGACTTGTCAGGGGATGGACATGTAACGTAAAACTGTTAGGAGTAGGTCTTCTTCCAAAGCTCTTTTTAGACTGGACACGAAGGTTACGTATAGGTAAAAGTTTCAAGTAGAATTTGCATACGCTGTATGAGTTGAGCCTGAAAATGTGCACGGAAGCCAGACGGATTTTTGAAGACGATCGTCACCCAACACACTACTCGAGATGTCTTCAGTTTGTAAGGAGCATCTTTTAGATTGAAACTTCCTGGCGGATTAAAATTGCGTGCCGTGCTGGGACTCTGACGGGGACGTTTGCCTTTCGTGTGGAAGTGCTCTACGAACTGAGTTACCCACTTCCGAGTCGCCACCCGTCCTCACAGCTTTACCTCCCCAGCACCTCATTTCCTATCTCCCAAACTTCGCAGAAGTTCTCCTCTGACACTTGCACAACTAGCACGCCCGAAAAAATGGATATTGCGGAGACATGGCTTAACCACAGCCTTGGGGACTGTTCACAGAATGAATTTTCACTCTGCAGCGGAGTGTGCCTAGGCTTTGACTAAGCCCTGTCACCGCAATATCCTTTCCTCCAGGACTACTAGTTTCACCTGAGAACTTCTATGAAGTTTGGAACGCAGGAGACGAACTACTGGTGGAAATAAAGCTGCTTTTAAAAAAAAAGTCCCTTAAGTTAATGACGTAAAAACGACTCAAAATTGACGGGTTTGATAGACAGTTGAAAACTGAGTATTTTTCGCAATCATATGTGGGTGCAAGAACACATGTTTTCCTAGAAAACGAGGAAATAAATTGTTACATTACAAAAATGGCTCTGAGCACTATGGGACTTAACATCTGAGGTCATCAATCCCCTAAAACTTAGAACTACTTAAACCTAACTAACCTAAGGACAAATGGTTCAAATGGCTCTGAGCACTATGGGACTTAACAGCTGTGGTCATCAGTCCCCTAGAACTTAGAACTACTTAAACCTAACTAACCTACGGACATCACACACAGCCATGCCCGAGGCGGGATTCGAACCTGTGACCGTAGCGGTCGCGCGGTTCTAGACTGAAGCGAAATTGTTACGACTGTCGCTTATGTACCCATAACGTAAACGCTGCTAAATGATAGTGCCACTGATGTAGCGACTAAGGCACGTGGCTAGTAAGGAGTGAACCTATGTCCGACTCCCAATTGCCTTCTGTAGTTTTTTCCCGTTTATATTTGATTCGTATCGTAACTGATAGGAATAAGACTTTTAACAACGTAATCCATAAGGAATACTAGTAAAATCGGAAAATAAATTTCGCAAACGACTTGAATTCGTAAAGAATCAAAATATTCATCACCGGCCAGAGTGGCCGAGTGGTTCTAGGCGCTACAGTATGGAACCGCGCGACCGCTACAGTCGCAGGTTCGAATCCTGCCTCGGGCATGGACGTGTGTGATGTCCTTAGATTAGTTAGGTTTAAGTAGTTCAAAGTTCTAGGGGACTGATGACCTCATAAGTTAAGTCCCATAGTGCTCAGAGCCATTTGAACCATTTGAACCAAAATATTCATCGTGGTTGCCTTACGAGATCGTTCTGAAAAGTAACGCCTCAGAATATTTTATGTGTGACCTTTTACAGATTCTTAAGTAAAACAGGTTTCATTGACATTCTACATGTTTATTCTTTATTTTTACATATTTATTTCTCAACACGGTCACCCTGGCGACGAACGTATTTCTTCCAACGACAGACCAGTTTATTGATACCATCACTGTAGAATGTTAGACTTCATTGACGTAGCCTCATCAACTATGCTTGTACCGCTTCTTCAGTATCGAAGTGCAGTCCTCGAAAGTGCTATTTAAGTTTTGGAGTCATACATACATCGGAAGGGGACACGTCGGGACTGCATGTAGGATGATCGATGACAATGAATCCAAGGCATCGAGTCGTTGCAGATGCCGCGGCGCTCGTGTGTAGTTTAGCATTGTCATGCTGAAGGAAGGAATACTCCGTGTGTGGACGAACCCTTCGAAATCGTGCTTTCAGTTTTCTGAGGGTCTCACAGTACCTTGCAGAGTTTACGTTGGTGCTTTTGGGCATGGGTTCCAAGTGCATCACGCCTTGAACATTCCATAACACTTTCGGCATGACTTTTCCTGATGATATCATGATCTTCAACATTTTTGGTGCCACGGATCCTTTGTGGGTGCTTTCTAGTTTTCTGGGTCAGAATGGTGAACCCAGCTTTTATCACCTGCCGCAGTATTATTAAGGAACTCATCAGCCGCCGCTAAATAAGCAAAGAAATTGTTGACAGATGTACAGTCTTCTTCGTTTCATGTCAGGAGCGAGCATTCGAGTCACCTACCGTGCAAACAATTATCTGTATCGAATTTCTACAATGATGGCCTGTACACGGTCTCCTTACCTGAAAGCTGTGTCTGTGTTATCTAACGATTTTTTCTGAAGAGAGCTTCAACCCGATTTCTTGTCGGTTGCCATACTCAATCGTCCTCTCCGAGATCTGTCACACACGCTTAGGTCAGTACCAGTGTTTCTTTCGCAAAGAGCACCAGCAACCCAATGTCGCACGTTACAGATATCGTTTGAGTCATCACGGTACGCAGCTTTATACCGCTGTGGATTTCCATTGGAGGCCCGTTCTCTGCGGCTAGAAACTCGATTAAAGCAGGCTGTTTCTCACACACCGACATAGTTACGTTTCCAACCATCATATTACTCGATACAATTCAGAGTCATCTAGGCGCTGAGTGTTCAACATGCATCTGCGGAACGGGAAAGTCGACCGAGTAATATGTATGGCATGTAATACCTGAACTGATTTAAGAGCAGAATAAAAAAATTCAGATGGATTTTCAGGCGTCGGACAATGGTTCTTCAACTAACACTGTGGAATGTCCTCACTTTCCTTCGAAGAACTACATGGATGGTACTTGTCATGTAAACATTAGACAAAATATGTACTCGAGACACCAAAAACATCTAATGAGGGCAATCTTCGAGTATAGATCGTCGTTTCCGAAAACTTGGCATACATTTAAAAATTTTTCTTTTCTGGGCATTAATTTTAATGCATAGAATGCAAACGATAACAATGCCTGAAAACTTGCTGCTGTAAGTTCCTTACGAAATTACGTTATGAATGGTTGTTGCATCCGCGTGTATGTGTGATTCCCGCTGGGTTTCCAGTACCTCACTGCAATTTTGAACCCTCCGGATAAACTTCAGTGCCACGTCTCGCTGCAAACAAGCATCGCGTGGTCGGCTGTCTGTGGTCCCTCATGACGAATTCGCAGCAGGCTTTCTCGGAACTGTTTTCATACAACGAATCTTAGAAATTTAATTCCTTATTAATCACAGTCGACTAAGAAATTTGTCTATGTTACTATTAGTCTTCCTTGTTGATTACTTTATTAAGCCTCCTATTCCTACCAATTTCGATACGGACAAAAACAACAAAATAACCGAAAAACTGCAGAATCAGATCTCATGCTCCACAGTCCGATACTTTGATCGCTACGCAAGCGGCGCTTCCGTTGGACAGCCGTTACCTTGTGGGTACGCTTGCACCAGTCGTAACAGTGTCGAATTATAGGAAAATATACATTTGCAGACCCATTATATGATAATGAAAAATGCTCAATTTTCAGTTATTTATCGATCCTGTCAGTTTTGAGTACTTTAGGGGTAGTTTTCTCAAAATCGTTGGGGGGGGGGGGGGGGGGGTTGAGCCAAAATACCTGATAGTCCGATAGTCTTCCATTTTAGCTGTACACAAGTGTCCAACAAAATACAAGCCAAATCGGTTGGCTGTGTCTGAGGCGTCCCTCTCATTAGCGCTGTGTCAGTGAGCTGCCTTCCAAGAGGATGTGTGACATACAGGGACGGCCGATTTGAAGATACCGCCGATTGACGCCAGGCTATACCCGCTGGACGTGAGCGCCCACCTGTATCTGCTATAACTTAAATCGTAAGGGGTTTTCGGGAAATCCGACAAACTTGCTGCGGCCATCCTCGCCTCCGACACACTTCTGCCTCCCTCGCCATTCTACCGAACGCACAATGCCTGGCTGAAAAAGCCGCTACACTGCCCTGACAACCGGAGGACTGGCTCTCCATCCCTTCATAGCGTTCCCTTCACAGCCCGACCGCTACGCTGTATTTTCAGACACAGTAAATATGGCACAAGTTTTAATACTAGATTTTCTCGAAAACTGCGCAAGAGATGTATGTCTTTACATCACAGCAAATTAATTTTCAGTCCAACAGGGAAATTTTAGCTTTGTGTTTGCAGTGCGATTACGATGTTTACACATCGTTTGGGTGTCGGTCGTGCTTTGGGGATTTCCGAGCTCTTACGCTTGCGATCACACCCTCATTAGTATTTTACCAACCTGGATATGGAGCTGGTAGTGTGTGTTAAACTTAAACTATTCAGACGTTGTGATATCATGCATTGATAACGTCAATGCAAAGACGAAAATATAACAGTCCTGATCACGTAAGCGTCGGGAGAAGAAAATAGGGAAAGACGGTTCGTTGTGCGGAAAGCAATTCTCGACTTATCATGCCTAAATTAACAGCCGAATTATTTTACGAGCATAGGAAGAAAGTCTTACTCATAGACAATTATAGGAGGCTTCACCTGAGCGGAGCTATTTATGGACTAAAGTAAATTTAATGCTTAGAAATATGATTCCATCTCTAATGACATCGTCGTCGACGAAACGCTGAACTCTGACCGGCTTTCCTTTTTAGCGATTACGTGGTAGCGTGTATGTGTGGCGTAAGTTCAAAGAAGAATCGTAAAATAATCTTTTCACATTATAGCGAATCGCGCCAGGAGCGTAATTGTATGCTGGTGTGTTCGTTCGGTTAGGATGGATGAAAATAAATTCATTGACGACACGGTAAGTAAAGTGAGTTAGCTGACTGTTTTAAAAGAGTGTTTATATAAAAAAAATACCGAGGAGATGGGCGTCAAACATATGTTCAAGTCATAAAGAAATAACGACTCAAGACGTCAGTCGAAAATAGTGTTTGCGGGTACTTTGCAAGTGTCGTAACATATGCCAAGAAGTCCTCAATCTCAGTCCTATTGCGTCTTTATGGAAAACTCTGGATGGAAGAATTATGGAAATTACAATTTCGTGAAATCAGGAACTGAACATTAGGTTGGAGGACTAGTGATCCAGTGTCCTATGTGAGTTCATTAGAAAAAAATTGTGAAAGAATTTTTTTTTAAAATAAATGATGAGAGTTCAAATGGCTCTGAGCACTATGCGACTTAACTTCTGAGGTCATCAGTCGCCTAGAACTTAGAACTAATTAAACCTAACTAACCTAAGGACATCACACACATCCATGTCCGAGGCACGATTCGAACCTGCGACCGTAGCGGTCGCTCGGCTTCAGACTGTAGCGCCTAGAACCGCACGTCACTCCGGCCGGCCTGATGAGAAAAGAACGTCATTCTATTTCATAGATTTTAATGTGTCCATCACAAATAAACTTTGAGAAACGACAGGATACAAAGAACATGTTCTTTTTAACTCACTGTTTTTGCGTTACGCCCATGAAACATCTGTAAAGCCCTTAAAATGAATAAAAACGACTGTATAGAATTTGTATTTAATTAAAAGCGAGCACAAATAGATTTCCAACAGGTATTCAAATACTCCCTCCTGAGCCTCATTAGATACTTGATACGATTCCAGTAATGACAGTCAAAAACAGTCGATCAAATCTCGGTTCTGTTTCATTTCATATCGTGGAACACATTGTAAGTAGGCTGTTTAGGTTTTTTATTGGTAACGCCACCTCTGTATGAAAATCACTGGCTGTGCTGTGTGCAGTCTGTGGCTGCTTTGCATTGTTGTAATACTCGCCATTGTAGTGTTGGGCAGCGGCAGCTGGATGTGAACAGCGCGTAGCGTTGCACAGTTGGAGGTGAGCCGCCAGCAGTGGTGGATGTGGGGAGAGAGATGGCGGAGTTTTGTAATTTGTGATGAACTGCTATATATATATTATGACTTTTGATGATATTAAGGTAAATACATTGTTTGTTCTCTATTAATATCTTTCATTTGCTAACTATCCCTATCAGTAGTTAGTGCCTTCAGTAGTTTGAATCTTTCATTTAGCTGGCAGTAGTGGCGCTCCCTGTATTGCAGTAGCTTGAGTAGCGAAGATTTTTGTGAGGTAAGTGATTTGTGAAACGTATAGGTTAATGTTAGTCAGGGCCATTCTTTCGTAGGGATTTTTTGAAAGTCAGATTGCGTTGCGCTAAAAAATATTGTGTGTCAGGTTAAGCACAGTCTTGTATAATTCTTCAAAGGGGACGTTTCATAACATCACTGGTTCGGGCAATCACCTCAATTCAAGTGGAATTTGGAGGAAACCAAAAACAGCGTTGTTCACGCAACATGTCCTGATCGATCTATCCACCGTTTCCCAATGTTGACAAATAGAAATACTCGCCAGTTTACATTGAACCCCATCGTAGAGGTTGCTGGGCACATCTACTGATGCTGTGTGGTAAGCAAAAAATTACAGCAGGATGCTCCAGTACATCTGTAGGTTCACAACAACATTCACTATAATATGATACGATACCTCAGCGAAACCGCTATAAGAAACTTCCTCGATCTCTTTCATTTCATAATCTAAATTCTCGAAAAGAAAGTCTTTTAATTCACCTCCTCAAAGGCGGGAAGGTTCGTACAAGCACCAATAATTAACGTTGGGTTATCCTCATCAACTGCTTAGGGAAGAATCTGAAACTTACTGTAAATCGCTGCCTCGTATAGATCTTAGAAACCAAACAGATTCTTACTCGCCTGCAGTGAGGACTAGGAGATACCGGACTACAATTGATGACATGACCTTGTTGGAAATCGCTATACAACGGGCTTCCCAGTGTTGACACCATCTGACAGGTACCATCTTTCACCTTGCGAAAGTCTATGATTCTAACGTAATATCCACGAACAATTTCACATGTGAGACTTTCTGGAATGTCTTACAACTTTACTACCGTCTATCCAATCTCTAAGCTATTTTAAATGTAGAGTCGCTTACGTCCCATCAGATCATTTTATTCAAAAAAATGGTGACCGTCAAGATACCGTTTTAAATGTGAATTTTGTTAACAGGTATTAATGGTATCCACAGGAAGAATAGCTTTACGATGCTGCTTGTTTGTAGATGACTTTTCAATTTGCTGCTCTTCTTTCTATCTCCCAGGAACCACGCGGTATTTGCAACGAACTTTTAAGAGATTGTAGAAATGGGGGATAATACAAGTTTTAATGTCCTACTGAAAAGTATGTAAGTGCTTGTTTCATGTTTATAATCTTGCTTAAATTAAAACGAGGGATATAATTTTAAATTTTAACGATTCGATGTGGTACCCTCAAAGGACGGAACATGTCTAGCGCTATTCCAAAGAGCCCTTGTACAATTCCGCTCGATTATGGCTGCCCAGTGTATAGGTCTGCCGAAGCTACTTTATGATTGCGGATACGGTTCTCCATGACGGACTGAGACTGGCAAGAGGAACATTTAGGACCTACTTTACGCCCAGCCTCCGTGCTGAGACTGGCGAACCATCACATTATACCAAACGACAGCTTCTTTTGGTGTTACAGGCATGTGAAAGTTCTTCCATACACCAGAGCACTGCCCGCCTACACATGGATCAATTTCTTAATAACTGTTTGTGAGCAACGAGGTGCTTTGTGATTTATGGAAAGAGAATTTCTTTAGATGTCGGTGTAGAAAATTTAAACGTTTACTCCTAGTTTGGACCAAAACATCACCTTCATTTCTTAAGAGGTCCAGATTCTTTAAAAAAAACCATTGCCCCCTTAGCATTGTTATAAAATCTACTTTTAGCACTATTTTACACAAACACCGCAATATTGTTAAAGTATATGTACATTGATAGATTCAAGCAGGGGAGTTCTTTTGGCTACTTAATCGTTTTCCCTGATCATGTCTTCAGAATTCTCAGAACCTAAAATTTCACCGTCTACAGCACAGAAATGTACATCACCCTGAAGGCACTAACCAGATGAGAGGTTGTAGAGAGAAGCATTTTTCCGTCTGCTCTAATTTCTTCAGTGCCATCCGAGTGACTGCACATACATAATTCTTCATATGATCCAGAACTTCTTATTCCTTTACATAACCAGAGAAAGGAAGTGGTATTCTGCTACGTACCAGTACAGATCGGGAGCTTGGGAAAAGAGGAATCCGACATTCTAGCCAAGCTTTGCGCAGAAACAGTGCAGAAAATAGTGCTGGTCTCGTGGGAGATGTTTTCTCGCTGCTGAGTCGTAAGCCATCATGAGGCAGACTGGCTGGAAGCTTGTGGAAATAAGCTGCAATCAGTGAAACCAGTGTGTGTGTGTGTGTGTGTGTGTGTGTGTGTGTGTGTGTGTGTGTGTGTGCCACATTAGACACTTGTTGTAGTAAATTAGTGACTTGTTTACCGTATAATCCTAGGAGAATTTTTAAGGCTTTTAGTAATTTTAACTAAATCCGTCTCAAAAAAAAATCTAGTCTGGAATTAATGACTTCGATGTCATGCACTCACAAAATTCTATCATATTTCTGTCTCCCTATCACGGCCATGTTATAGCACACATCCACCAGTAACACGCTGAAGACGAAGACACTCTTGTTTCTCGAAGACGTCGATAGCGTCCAACAAAGTAATTGTGGCCGGAGTGGGACCCGAACCTGTGGCCTTTGCCTTTCGCAGGTGGGTCGTAATCCGTACTTGGAAGCTCCGTCGGCAGAGCATTTGTCCAGGAAAGGCAAGTTTCTGGTTCGAGTCCTGGTCCAAAACACAGTTTTAATCTACCTGAGAGTTTCAAATCATCGCACACTCCGCTAAAGAGTGAAAATTCATTCTGGAAAGTAATTATGGCGTGTGTATCTACATTTATGAAACTGGTGCTTCTAGGTACGGCAAGTGTCTCAATCTGTCCCCCTCGACTCACTAACACATAATCATGTCTGTGAAACAAGCAAGGAAAAGCGATTGGCGACGAGTTCATTAAAGACGGATTATTATTTCCATTATTTCGGATTTACAAGGTTAAGGGAGCTAAATTAATCGTATCTTTTTCAAACGAACCATATACTGTAATCGATTTGAGGAACCCATAGAAAACTTAAAACTGGACAGTTGGACAGGAATTTGAATCCCCCTCCTCCCGAACGTGAGTCAAGTGTCTTATCCTTTAAGTCACCTCTCTCGGAGCATCATGTCGATAAGCTCACTAGGCGCTTCAGTCTGGGACTGCGCGACCGCTACGGCCGCAGGTTCGAATCCTGCCTCGGGCAAGGATGTGTGTGATGTCCTTAGGTTAGTTAGGTTTAAGTGGTTCTAAGTTCTAGGGGACTGATGACCTCAGCAGTTAAGTCCCATAGTGCTCAGAGCCATTTGAAGCATTTGATAAGTTCATGTCATTTATAGTCGATTCTGGATCCCGAATCTCATACATAACCAACAAAAATAACTGGCATGGAACTCTAAAGGCTTGCAACAACAACTAACAACTCGATGGCCACGACGAGTGGCGTACCACGATAACTATGCCTAATTCCTATGAGTAGCTCATAAGCGACGGGTGAAATAGGAAATGTGCCATGCGAAAAACTGAGTGATGGGGTCCCGACATATACTTTTTGTTAGCTTTGTGGCCCCTTTTTTGTTTCTGTGTGCTTCTTGATTTTAGACTTTTTTTCAGTCACCTGTAGAAGAAATGTAGAAGCACCAGAAAATCATGCAGTTGAAATGTATACGACAAATGTAATAAATATCTATACGCTGTAACAATGACCGGAAGTTTAAGTGGGAAATAATATGCTGCATGAACAGACAGAGCTTTATTGAGAGTCTTACAGTACCAGAATGAGATTTTCACTCTGCAACGGAGTGTGCGCTGATATGAAACTTCCTGGCGGATAAAAACTGTGTGCCTGCCGAGACTCGAACTCGGGACCTTTGCCTTTCGCGGGCAAGTGCTCTACCAACTGAGCTAAAGGCAAAGGTCCCGAGTTCGAGTCTCGGTGCAGCACACAGTTTTAATTTGCCAGGAAGTTTCAGTCTTACAGTACATTACGATTTTGCTGGAGTGACTATACTGAAGCCCATACACACGAAAATAATTGTTTTCATGCAGTGTTACTGTTTTCGTGAGATCCTAATTCATAAGTGGTTACCTATGGCCTACGGGACGGTCTCTGAGCGTCTAGTAGACTCCTACTGTAATATAAAGACACATGTCATCATTCTACATTACTGCAAAGAATGTTACATCGTAATTTAGTTTCATCTACTGGCACTAGGTAAACGCAGAATTTCCCGGAAACAAGGACTGGTTCGAATTAGTGAGGACGAAATTCCAACAACCTTAGAAGCTCGTCTGAGAAACTCCACTGCTCTGCAAAACTTGAGGCGGAAATGAATGAGCGTTGTTCATAGATCATAATGTATCCACATATTCTGTAATCTGAATAATTTATTTCCGTTGGTGGGACCACACTTATCAAACCGGTTCAAATGGCTCTGAGCACTATGGGACTTAACATCTGAGGTCATCAGTCCCCTAGAACATAGAACTACTTAAACCTAACTAACCTAAGGACATCACACACATCCATGCCCGGGGCAGGATTCGAAACCGCGACCGTAGCGGTCGCGCGGTTCCAGACTGAAGCGCCTAGAACCGCTCGGCCACTCCGGCCGGCACTTATCAAACCAACTCAGGGCCTAAATCGCAGAGGTACATACAGTCGAAGACTGTCATCACCTTTACCTTCCTTAGGAGATACCGTGTAGAGTGGTTCTTGAAGACGATCTGAACACCGACGCGGTTGACAATAACTGGATGGTCGATAGTGCACGTCGATGTCATGGAACACATCCCTCCCCCCACCCCCACCCCCCACCCAATGCACCGACACATCCACTATGGGATTTAAGTCGGGGGAACGGGCAGGTCAATTCATTTACCTAATATCCTTTCGTTTCAAGAGTTCCTCAACTTTTGTTGTTCGATGCGGTCGCGCATTGTCTTCCATATAAATGAAGTTACGGCCGAATGCATCGTGAAAAGACTCACATGGGGAGGTAGTACAGTGCCACGATAAAAATAATAAAGACAATATGCAATATAGTCGAAGAGGAGGCATGAAGAAAAACACATGGGATTAAGAGTAAAAAGCACATTGAGAACCTATGTCTGCGGTGTTGCAAAATCTTTCAATAAGCATTTCATAAATGTCACTAAAAAGATGGGATTTTCAGGTTCAGTAAATGCTGCAATGGAACTCTTAGACCAGCCATTACAAATAACTTCAGTAATACGAATATGACCCCCCTCTACACCGGTAAAAAACCTTTAAAATCAAAATATTCCAGCGGTTATGATAAAATATGAACGAAGTTAATTAATGAGTGTCCTTCTGATTTGAATA
Source organism: Schistocerca americana (assembly GCF_021461395.2). NCBI lineage: Eukaryota > Metazoa > Arthropoda > Insecta > Orthoptera > Acrididae > Schistocerca > Schistocerca americana. Next base: position 735,692,778 of record NC_060130.1, on the reverse strand, counting down.
AAATGTTAAGTTATCTGTGTAACCATTCACTTATCAGTGGAATATTTCCTGAATTGCTGAAATATGCTGAAGTTAAGCCCTTGCTTAAGAAAGGACATAAAGAAATACCGGAAAAATCTCCTCGAAGTTTCGCTTTTCCCCCGCATTTTCGATAATTCCAGAAATAACAGCAAATAACATATTCTCAGAATCAGCGTTCGGATTTCTAAAGGGTTCTTATGTTGAGAAGGCTGTTAACAGATACAGTGAGAATGTACTTAATTCATAAGACAATAAATTATGAGCTACTGGTATATTTTGTGATCTTTTAACGGTATTTGTCTATGTAAGTCATAATATCTTTTTAAGTAAATTAGAATGTTATGGTGTACCAGGAAATACTGCAAAATGGACCAAATCCCTTATCTCTGATAGGAAACAAAGGATGTCATTTGAAAAGAGACACGTATTAGGCTCTCAGGCATCATCCCACTGTGGCCTATTTACGTCTGGGATCTCACAGGGTTCAGTCTTAGGGTCCTTACATTTTCTTGTGTTTATCAGTGACCTTTAATCTGTAACATTACCAGTTTGTTTTGTTTGCAGATGATACAAACATGGCAAATATATCAAATCAGTATAGACTTAGAGTGATCGGTTAAGTTAATATTCATGAACATTAATAAATGGTTGTATTGTATTGTATTGTTTTGTATGTTAACTGAGGAACTAGAAACGACGGAGAGGCTCCGTCCCCGCCGCAGCCGCAGTGGTCCACAACCCCACGACGACTACCGCAGTCCACTTCACCCCTCCGCCGCCCCACACCGAATCCAGGGTTATTGTGCGGTTCGGCAACCGGTGGACTCCCCAGGGAACGTCTCACACCAGACGAGTGTAACCCCTACGTTTGCGTGGTAGAGTAATGGTGGTGTACGCGTACGTGGAGAACTTGTTTGCGCAGCAATCGCCGACATAGTGTAACTGAGGCGGAATAAGGGGAACCAGACCGCATTCGCCGAGGCAGATGGAAAACCGCCTAAAAACCATCCACAGACTGCCAGGTTCACCGGACCTCGACACAAATCCGCCGGGCGAGTTCGTGCCGGGGACCAGGCGCTCCTTCCCGCCCGGAAAGCCGTGCGTTAGACCGTACGGCCAACCGGGCAGGCTAATAAATGGTTACTACCAATTATTTGTCAATAAACTACGAAAAAATACACTAAACGCAGTTTACAACTTATAAGAGATTTTTCCACAATTATATGCCATAAATAAGATGGCAAACAGATAGAAGAAGTTGACTGTGTTAAATTCTTAGGATTACAGCTTTACAATAAATTCAGCTGGTGGGAGCATACCACTGAATTGCTGAAGCGCCTAGACAAAACTTTATTTGGAATGTGAATGTTGTCAGTCATAGGTTGTATAAAAATAAAAAGACTAGCATTCTGTGCTTACTTTAATTCCTTAATTCAACACGAGATTGCCGGCCGAAGTGGCTGTGCGGTTAAAGGCGCTGCAGTCTGGAACCGCAAGACCGCTACGGTCGCGGGTTCGAATCCTGCCTCGGACATGGATGTTTGTGATGTCCTTAGGTTAGTTAGGTTTAACTAGTTCTAAGTTCTAGGGGACTAATGACCTCAGCAGTTGAGTCCCATAGTGCTCAGAGCCATTTGAACCATTTTTTTCAACACGCGATTATGTTATGAAGTAATTGAACAAGCCAAGCTAAAGCTTCCAGGGCCCAAATACGTGTAATAATAATTACTAGTTATGTGAGTTCAAGAACATCCTGCAGAGGTTTATTTAGTGAACTGGGGATACTAATTACTGATCCCCAGTATATTTATTCATTAGTGAAACTTGTCATTAAAACATATACCTCTTTTTAAAACCAACAGCTCAGTTCATGGAATCAACACCAAGAATTAAAATATACTTCATAAAATTTTAAAGTTACTTGCTTTTGACAAACTGCCTATTGGCTTCTGTCTCGGGTTCTTCGGCCGACGTTCATCTAATGATTTTTCTGACGTTTCGCCAGCACGAGTGGCTGTCATTGTCAAAGCTTCACCCTCCATTGCCGGTGGTGAACTGGAGCAGAGCTCGCGGCCGCAGACTATATGTACCTGGCGCGCCAACGTCCGAGGGCTTCTCCGCGGTCATTTCCGGTGCGGTTCTCCTCTTGCTACCTGCGACGGTTGTTCGCTGCAGTACGGGAAGCCAGGATCCGTTTACCCTAAGGCTTTCCTCTTTCTTGTTGAAACTGTTCGCGCGTTTTCTTATTTCTACAGCTTCTCTGAACAAGCGCGTGTGATAGTGCTTATCTACAGCCAGAACTTCCGTGTCGGCGAATTTTATTACGTGGTCGGTCTCATTCAGTGCGTGCTCTGCCACGGCCGATTTCTCCACCTGCCCCAACTTGCAATGTCGCTTATGCTCTTTGATCCTGGTGTTAATTGATCGTCCAGTCATTCCGACATAAACTTTTCCGCATGTGCAAGGTATACGGTATATTCCCGACATTGCAAGTGGGTCTCTTTTCTCCTTCGCCGATCTAAGACACTCTTTGATCTTCCTTGTCGGTTTGAAAATCGTCTTTACGCCATGTTTGCGCAATATACGGCCGTTTCTGTCCGTCACTCTGGGAATGTATGGCAGAAAGGCCGTACCCGACATTTCGTTTTCTGGTTCCTTACATCGCCGAGTGTTTGGCTCTGTTACACTTCTAATGTAATTTGTGGAGTACCCATTGCTCCTCAGAACAGTTTCCAGGTGTTGCATTTCTCGTTTGAGGTGTTGCGGCTCACATATTCGTCCTGCGCTCGTTACGAGCGTACTAATCATGCCTCTTTTCTGGCTCGGGTGGTGGTTTGACAGTTTGTGCAGGTATCGGTCCGTGTGTGTCAGTTTTCGATACACGCTGTGTCCCAGGTTTTCGCCTTCCCTTGTGACCAGCACATCTAGAAATGGCAGTTTCTTGTCATTTTCTACTTCTATGGCAAATGTTATGTTGGCATGGAGGCTGTTCAAGTGTCTTAGGAAGTCACCGAGCTGTTATTCACCATGGCTCCACACCACGAAAGTATCATCGACGTACCTGTACCACACCTTAGGTTTGCAAGTCGCCGAGTCCAGTGCCTGTACTTCGAGTTATTCCATGAAGAAGTTGGCCACCACTGGACTGAGAGAACTACCCATGGCGACGCCTTCCAGCTGTTCGTAGAAATCGCCATTCCACGTGAAATAGCTCGTGGTGAGACATGCATGGAAGAGCTTTTTGATGTCTTGCGGGAACATGGAACCGATGTGCTCCAGAGCGTCACTGAGTGGCACTTTCGTAAATAACGAAACAACATCAAAGCTGACCAGGATGTCGTTTGGTGCAAGTTTCAGTTTCTTCAGCTTCTCAATGAAATGTCCTCAGTCCTTAATGTATGTGTCGGTCTTCCCCACGTGTGGCTGGAGCAGAGAGGCCAAGTGTTTTGCCAGTTTATACGTTGGTGAGCCAGGAGCGCTAACGATCGGTCTCAGTGGAACGTTGTTCTTATGGATCTTGGGTAATCCATACAGCCGAGGTGGTAGGGCTTCCGTGTTGCGCAGGTTTCTCTGTATGTCGCCTTGATTAATCGATTCGTATTCCGAGTGATACGCTGCGTCGGATCTGCGCTTAGTTTTCGGTACGTCGTCGGATCTAATAGGTCTCGGATCTTTTGCTCATAATCTTCGGTCTTCATTACGGCGGTCGCATTCCCCTTATCGGCAGGCAGTACCAATATACTCTTGTCGGCGTTGAGATTCTTAATGGCTTGTACCTCTTCTTTCTTCAGGTTGCAAGCTGGCGGTTTTGCTCGGCGCAGTATCCTGGCTGTTTCCGTGCGTGGCAGAGCACGCACTGAATGAGACCGACCACGTAATAAAATTCGCCGACACGGAAGTTCTGGCTGTAGAGAAGCACTATCACACGCGCTTGTTCAGAGAAGCTGTAGAAATAAGAAAACGCGCGAACAGTTTCAACAAGAAAGAGGAAAGCCTTAAGGTAAACGGATCCTGGCTTCCCGTACTGCAGCGAACGACCGTCGCAGGTAGCAAGAGGAGAACCGCACCGGAAATGACCGCGGAAAAGCCCTCGGACGTTAGCGCGCCGGGTACATACAGTCTGCGGCCGCGAGCTCGGCTCCAGTTCACCACCGGCAATGGAGGGTGAAGCTTTGACAATGCCAGCCACTCGTGCTGGCGAAACGTCAGAAAAATCATTAGATGAACGTTGGCCGAAGAACCCGAGACAGAAGCCAATAGGCAGTTTGTTAACAAGTGGCCACGAAAGCCTTAACAATTTTGTATTACTTGCTTTTGTTCAGAAGGGTGTCCATTACTTAGGAACATACATACATTACAATAACTTTCCACCAGGCATATAAAGTTTGACTACTAATAAAGTTCTACATCTACATCTACATCTATACTCCGCGAGCCACCTTACGGTGTGTGGCGGAGGGTACTTATTGTACCACTATCTGATCCCCCCTTCCCTGTTCCATTCACGAATTGTGCGTGGGAAGAACGACTGCTTGTAAGTCTCCGTATTTGCTCTAATTTCTCGGATCTTTTCGTTGTGATCATTACGCGAGATATATGTGGGCGGTAGTAATATGTTGCCCATCTCTTCCCGGAATGTGCTCTCTCGTAATTTCGATAATAAACCTCTCCGTATTGCGTAACGCCTTTCTTGAAGTGTCCGCCACTGGAGCTTGTTCAGCATCTCCGTAACGCTCTCGCGCTGACTAAATGTCCCCATGACGAATCGCGCTGCTTTTCGCTGGATCATGTCTATCTCTTCTATTAATCCAACCTGGTAAGGGTCCCATACTGATGAGCAATACTCAAGAATCGGACGAACAAGCGTTTTGTAAGCTACTTCTTTCGTCGATGAGTCACATTTTCTTAGAATTCTTCCTATGAATCTCAACCTGGCGCCTGCTTTTCCCACTATTTGTTTTATGTGATCATTCCACTTCAGATCGCTCCGGATAGTAACTCCTAAGTATTTTACGGTCGTTACCGCTTCCAATAATTTACCACCTATGGCATAATCGTACTGGAATGGATTTCTGCCCCTATGTATGCGCATTATATTACATTTATCTACGTTTAGGGAAAGCTGCCAGCTGTCGCACCATGCATTAATCCTCTGCAGGTCCTCCTGGAGTACGTACGAGTCTTCTGATGTTGCTACTTTCTTGTAGACAACCGTGTCATCTGCAAATATCCTCACGGAGCTACCGATGTTGTCAACTAAGTCATTTATGTATATTGTAAACAATAAAGGTCCTATCACGCTTCCCTGCGGTACTCCCGAAATTACCTCTACATCTGCAGATTTTGAACCGTTAAGAATGACATGTTGTGTTCTTTCTTCTAGGAAATCCTGAATCCAATCACAAACCTGGTCCGATATTCCGTAAGCTCGTATTTTTTTCACTAAACGTAAGTGCGGAACCGTATCAAATGCCTTCCTGAAGTCCAGGAATACGGCATCAATCTGCTCGCCAGTGTCTACGGCACTGTGAATTTCTTGGGCAAATAGGGCGAGCTGAGTTTCACATGATCTCTGTTTGCGGAATCCATGTTGGTTATGATGAAGGAGATTTGTATTATCTAAGAACGTCATAATACGAGAACACAAAACATGTTCCATTATTCTACAACAGATTGACGTAAGCGAAATAGGCCTATAATTATTCGCATCTGATTTATGACCCTTCTTGAAAATGGGAACGACCTGCGCTTTCTTCCAGTCGCTAGGTACTTTACGTTCTTCCAGCGATCTACGATAAATTGCTGATAGAAAGGGGGCAAGTTCTTTAGCATAATCACTGTAGAATCTTAAGGGTATCTCGTCTGGTCCGGATGCTTTTCCGCTACTAAGTGATAGCAGTTGTTTTTCAATTCCGATATCGTTTATTTCAATATTTTCCATTTTGGCGTCCGTGCGACGGCTGAAGTCAGGGACCGTGTTACGATTTTCCGCAGTGAAACAGTTTCGGAACACTGAATTCAGTATTTCTGCCTTTCTTCGGTCGTCCTCTGTTTCGGTGCCATCGTGGTCAACGAGTGACTGAATAGGGGATTTAGATCCGCTTACCGATTTTACATATGACCAAAACTTTTTAGGGTTCTTGTTTAGATTGTTTGCCAATGTTTTATGTTCGAATTCGTTGAATGCTTCTCTCATTGCTCTCTTTACGCTCTTTTTCGCTTCGTTCAGCTTTTCCTTATCAGCTATGATTCGACTACTCTTAAACCTATGATGAAGCTTTCTTTGTTTCCGTAGTACCTTTCGTACATGATTGTTATACCACGGTGGATCTTTCCCCTCGCTTTGGACCTTAGTCGGTACGAACTTATCTAAGGCGTACTGGACGATGTTTCTGAATTTTTTCCATTTTTGTTCCACATCCTCTTCCTCAGAAATGAACGTTTGATGGTGGTCACTCAGATATTCTGCGATTTGTGCCCTATCACTCTTGTTAAGCAAATATATTTTCCTTCCTTTCTTGGCATTTCTTATTACACTTGTAGTCATTGATGCAACCACTGACTTATGATCACTGATACCCTCTTCTACATTCACGGAGTCGAAAAGTTCCGGTCTATTTGTTGCTATGAGGTCTAAAACGTTAGCTTCACGAGTTGGTTCTCTAACTATCTGCTCGAAGTAATTCTCGGACAAGGCAGTCAGGATAATGTCACAAGAGTCTCTGTCCCTGGCTCCAGTTCTGATTGTGTGACTATCCCATTCTATACCTGGTAGATTGAAGTCTCCCCCTATTACAATAGTATGATCACGAAACTTCTTCACGACGTTCTGCAGGTTCTCTCTGAGGCGCTCAACTACTACGGTTGCTGATGCAGGTGGTCTATAGAAGCATCCGACTATCATATCTGACCCACCTTTGATACTTAACTTAACCCAGATTATTTCACATTCGCATTCGCTAATAACTTCACTGGATATTATTGAATTCTTTACTGCTATAAATACTCCTCCACCATTGGCGTTTATCTTATCCTTGCGGTATATATTCCATTCTGTGTCTAGGATTTCGTTACTGTTCACTTCCGGTTTTAACCAACTTTCCGTTCCTAATACTATATGCGCACTATTTCCTTCAATAAGAGATACTAATTCAGGAACCTTGCCCTGGATACTCCTGCAGTTTACCAATATTACGTTAACTTTTCCTGTTTTTGGTCTCTGAGGACGGACGTTCTTTATCAACGATGATAATGTCCTCTCTGGTAAGCCGTCAGGTATTTTATCGTTTCGCCCAAGGGGGGTCCCTCTAACCTAAAAAACCCCCGTGTGCACGCCACACGTACTCTGCTACCCTAGTAGCTGCTTCCGGTGTGTAGTGCACGCCTGACCTGTCTAGGGGGGCCCTACAGTTCTCCACCCAATAACGGAGGTCGATGAATTTGCAACCATTATAGTCGCAGAGTCGTCTGAGCCTCTGGTTTAGACCCTCCTCACGGCTCCAAACCAGAGGACCGCGATCGACTCTGGGCACTATGCTGCAGATATTAAGCTCAGCTTGCACTCCGCGTGCGATGCTGGTTGTCTTCACCAAATCAGCCAGCCGCCGGAAGGAACCAAGGATGGCCTCAGAACCCAAGCGGCAGGCGTCATTCGTTCCGACATGTGCTACTATCTGCAGCCGGTCACACCCAGTGCGTTCAATAGCTGCCGGAAGGGCCTCCTCCACATTACGGACGAGACCCCCCGGCAAGCACACCGAGTGCACACTGGCATTCTTCCCCGACCTACCCGCTATTTTCCTGAGGGGCTCCATAACCCGCCTAACGTTGGAGCTCCCTATAACTAATAGGCCCGCCCTCTGTGACTGTCGGGACCTTGCCGGAGAATCGGCCACTGGCCCAACAGGCGAGGCATCCTGTGGTGGCTCGGAAACGATGTCATCACCACTAGGAAGCACCCCGTACCTGTTGGAAAGGGGTAAGGCAGCTGCCACGCGGCCAGATCCCACCTTCGCCTTTCGGCCAGGCACGCGCGAGCCCACCACTGTCCGCCATTCACCCTGGAGTGATGGCTGACCGGTAAGATGCTCACTGCCGGAAGACGCAGCGACATCAGGGGTTCCATGTGATTCCAAGGCCACCGAAGTAGGCATAGGTCTCACCACAGTTGCCCCAACGCCACTACGAGCCGACGCCTGCGCCTCGAGCTCGATGAGCCTAACAGACAAAGCCTCCACCTGCCCCCGAAGAGTGGCCAATTCTCCTTGCGTCCGCTCACAACAACCACAGTCCCTACACAGGACTATGTTTAATAGGAGGCTAAAGAATTTGTTGGTGGCCAGCTATGTTTCAAATAATATCAAATAATGAGAGTATTAGTGCAGTGTGACTTCTGTCCAAATTCAGTACAGTAATGCGATCTTTTTAAACCGTTGTTGTAAACTGGCGTTTCTATTTGATGATGCAGGACTAATACAGCTTCAGTCTATTGAACATTTTCTCGGTTTATGACAAGCTATTTTTTACCTTTCAATTAAAAATGTGTTTACGATTTTTTTCACTTATTCCATATTCATGAGAACCATTTCACGTGGTATTTGTGAAAGGAACATTATTATATTTGTTTTTCTTTGCAAATATTTATTGTGTATTCTTATTTTTCTCATATGTTCTATGTTCTGGCGGATCTTCTTACTATGAACCTACTGGAACGAAAAGTACATCTAATCTAATCTAGTCTAATCTATTCCACAACCTGTAATTTCCAGTTACTGTGCTATTCAAGAAAAAGACGGCTTATAAGAATCGTAAAAATGTAACTAGTGAATGAAAACTGTAGATTTTCGAGTTTAACCTCTGATGAAAACAAAATGTAAAACTAGGTTTCATTTTAATACATGATAACAAACAGTAAATTCTGTTGTGTCTAGACAAGGCAGCCTAGACACAATGAGAGGAAGCCGAAAGGCACGCGCTAAGCTAAAGCAGGATGGTGTGAGGTCTGAAACAGGATACGTAATGAATGCTATAAAGAAAAGTACGTAGCTTCTGCAATACTTAACTTTAATCCATCCTTTTGGTACATCTGGAGATTGTGGCGATACAAGTGAGGCTCTTTAGATACATGCAATGTTACTAATGGCGCCTTGCTAGGTCGTAGCCATTGACTTAGCTGAATGCTATTCTATCTGCTCTGCAAATGAGCGAGGCTTCGTCAGTGTGCATCGCTAGCTAAGTCGTCCGTACAACTGGGGCGAGTGCTAGTCCGTATCTCGAGACCTGCCTTGTGGTGGCGCTCGGTCTGCGATCACACAGTGGCGACACGCGGGTCCGACATGTACTAATGGACCGCGGCCGATTTAAAACTGCCACCTAGCAAGTGTGGTGTCTGGCGGTGACACCACAAATTCAGTAAGTAACTAGCATGAAATATGATATATGTGCTATTGCAGCATTACATATTATTTAATGTAACACATGCAAACAGTTTTTTTGTTAAATAACCACCAAAAGTTTAAAATGAACAACAATCTTGAAACTGTCACAGGTGTCTGAATTTAGAAACATTTATTTCTTCATTTATTTGGAATCGTTAGCTGTTACTGACTGATTAATAAGCAGAAGATGTATGACTGTTGTCTCCTCTGAGCTCAGAGTGGAGTTAATGTGTTTTCTGGTATTCAATTTGTACTTGGTTACTGGGGCTACTTGGCTTTCTGCACACTGTTGTTTCGCAATTATGAATGACATGTAGATTAACTCACACGCGCGCGCGCGCACACACACACACACACACACACACACACACACACACACACACACACACACACACACACACACAACAAATTCAATACTCACAGAACACACGGGAACAAATGCACCCATCAGATTTCAACATTGAAAGTAAAACACATACAAATACATTGAAATTTTATGTGAGATTGCGAGGCACATAAAAGCCTTACGAATGTAAAGTGATGAGCACATAGAAACCAACTGAAATCAAAGAAAATGACGGTTTACAAGAACCGTAAAAATGTAACTAGTTAATGAAAACTGTAGGTTTTAGAATTAAACCTTTGATGAAAATAAAAAGTAAAACACTGTTTCATTTTAATATGTGATAACGAACAGTAAATGCTGTAAGAAACTAGCTTCAAATATGATATACCGCAACATAACTGTTATTAATTCTATAATAACCAAACGTGTACAAGTATTATGTATCCAAAATTTTGACGGTAACACCTCTGGGTGCTTTATCACCAAGGGGAAACGCTGAAATTTTGTCATTTATAGCGGGACTAGTATCTGGCGCACATGTCTCTCACCAATGGCATCTTATATATACTAGTTTCTTAGCACGTGGAAAAAATACGTTTGCTAATAATAGTCCGATCGTTATCCATCTGAGCAGCGCTGCTGCATGGCGGTGCCACTAATATCGCACCAGACTAATTTGGGACCGCTCTATGGAATGTTCACGTGAAATTTCGATTTAAAACCCATTTTGTTCGTAACTGGAGACAAACTGGCGCTTTTCGTCGACAGTGGGCACCGCATGAACTACGTGACGATCACTATTTGTTTGGGGCGACTCCAGCTATACATTGCAGAAACGTAATTGCAAATATCTGACAATATATCAGAGAAAATGTGCCTGACGACTCTCAGAATGGACAGCCTGTATACAAAGGGTCTGGAAGATATTTCTTGTACTTTAGGTTAGGCAAACCAGTTTCTCACGTTCGGTTGCCTATGTTAGGTGCATGAAATATTTTCTGGGCTAGTTTTATCCTGCCGAGCCTGTATATGCTCTTCCAGCACAGGAGACAGGGTCATCCGCAAGAAGTGCACATATGCCTCGCCTGTGACGCATTATGGAAGAATCATTGGTCGCATGAGGCAGTCTTGAATAATCTTCGCTTACACACACCGGTGCTGATGATTCACTGGCACCATGCCATTAGTAGTCTACATGAAATGCAGGTGGGTATAGTAAAGGTTAATGATAACGCCCTTCTTAAAAGTGCCTCATCTGTGAGTAGGATGGACGACAGAAATCCCAGCAGTGTGACGAACAAGCAACAAAACCGTCGCTGCGGATGCAAGTCTTTAGGTAAATATGGTGGTAAGTGATTTCGATAGTCACAGTTGTAGTTTGAAATATTTCACATGGCTGTGTGGCGGTCTACCTATCTAGTGCTGATATAGCGGTCATACTCTACTGTGCTCAACTCCAGTTTCTCCAAGGTCTGTGTGCGTACTGAGCACACCCGACTTTCATGGTTAGCAATATCAGTAAACGAGCTTGTCTCACACAAATGACGAAACACTATTTTAAACAGTTTATGGTGCTGTTGTTGTCGGTGGGGCTAATATTTGCTGTCCAACCATGCTGCCGCCTTCAGTGTCGAACCCTTGGTATAGGGGGGAGGGAGGGGGGGGGGATGGGAATCGTCTCTCGGTACTACACTACACAAAAGTCGTCCATACCAGAGTGAGTTGACTACAGCAGTGCAGTGGATGCCCCACCCAAGTGAGAGCGCACTGTTGTCTTGGACAACATTACTGTTTCTTGAGTGTGGAGCTAAGACGCTTGTACCCACTGAACGTCTCCACTTGCATGATGTGTTTCACATGTGCTTTCATCATTGAAACCTAAACTGTATACTTTCTTCCCCACCTTCAAGTGCGTTAACGGCATTTGGAGCGCACTTCCAGCCCCTACGACCTTTCCCTATCCTTAACCCCTCACAGATCCTTTCCCACATTTTGTCCCCGTTTAGCAAACACTGAAGCGCCAAAAAAATTGGTATACGTATGCGTATTCAAATGCAGAGATATGTAAACAGACACAATAACAATACGGCGCTGCGGTCGGCAACGGCTATATGAGACAAAACGTTCAAATGGTTCAAATGGCTCTGAGCACTATGGGACTTAACATCTTAGGTCATCAGTCCCCTAGAACTTAGAACTACTTAAACCTAACTAACCTAAGGACATCACACACATCCATGCCCGAGGCAGGATTCGAACCTGCGACCGTAGCAGTCCCGCAGTTCCGGACTGCAGCGCCTAGAACCGCACGGCCACCACGGCCGGCGAGACAAAACGTTTCTGGCATAATTGATAGATCGGTTACTGCTGCTACAATGGCAGGTTATCAAGTTTTAAGTGTGTTTGAAGTGTTATTATAGTCGGCGCACGAGCGATGGGACTCAGCATTTCCGAGGTAGCTATGAAGTGGGGATTTTCCCGTACGACCATTTCACGAGTGTACCGTGAATATCAGGAATCCGGTAAAACATCGCTGCGGCCAGAAATAGATCCGGCAAGAATGGAAACAACGACGACTGAAAAGAATCGTTCAACATGACAGAACTACAGCCATTCCGCAAATTGCTGCAGGTTTCAATGATGGGCCATCAACAAATGTCGGCGTGCGAACCATTCAACGAAACACCATCGATGCGGGCTTTCGGAGCTGAAAGCCCATTCGTGTACCCTTGATGACAAAATGACACAAATCTTTACCCCTCGCCTGGGCCCGTAAACACCGACATTGGACTGTTGATGACTGGAAATATGTTGCTTGGTCGGACGAGTCTCGTTTCAAATTGTATCGAGCGGATGAACGTGTACATGTATGGAGACAACCTCATGAATCCATGGACCCTGCATGTCAGTAGGGGACCATTCAACCTGGTGGGGGATCTGTAACGGTGTGGGGCTTGTGCAGTTGGAGTGATATGGAACCACTTTTACATCAGGCAAATTTGGTAGCCGTGACGTCAACATGAGTTCACTATAACACACCTCAAACGACTGTAGCATTCTTCCGGCTCCGAGACCACCACAGGACCCGTGCAAGCGCAGGAGAATGTCTTCCACAGTATAATACTGCTCCCACCAGCTTGTGCCCGTGACGCGCTGCACGTTTCGCACCACCGTTCACCTCGATGAAGGCGTTTATTGAGACTACCATCGACTTAGTGTAGCAAAAATATGATTCACCCAAAAAGCCGACACGTTTCCATTGATCGATGGTCGACTCCTGCTAGTCCCGTCCCCACTGCAATCGTAATTGACGATGTCACTGTGTCATCATGTGAGCACGTAGGGATGGTCTGCCGCGGAGCTCCGTGTTCAACAATGTACGCTGAACCATGTGCTCCGAAACACTTGTGCGTGCACCAGCATTGTGTTTTTTTCGGCAGAGAGGCCACATATCACCATCTTTCCTACATTACAGAGCAGACGAGCATCTAAACGCCACGTTTTGTGCCGGCCGGTGTGGTCGAACGGTTCTAGGCGCTACAGTCTGGAACCGCGCGACCGCTACGGTCGTAGGTTCGAATCCTGCCTCGGGCATGGATGTGTGTGATGTCCTTAGATTAGTTAGGTTTAAGTAGTTCCAAGTTCTAGGGGACTGATGACCTCTGCAGTTAAGTCCCATAGTGCTCAGAGCCATTTTTCCCCGCCACGTTTTGTGGAGAGTCGTGGTCGTCCAACCATTTAGCGTCTAGTGGTAGTTTCACTGTCCTTCCTCTTTCCGTAGATGCTCTCGACAGTATCACGTAAGCATTCGACCGGCTTTGCCGTTTTTAAGATACTCGTTCACAGGCTCTGCGAAATAATAATCTTTCCTTCGTCGAAATCACTTATCTCAATGGATTTCCCCATTTGCAGCCCATATCTTCGATAGAATGATCCCCTGTCCGTTTCTGCTCCATTTACGTACTTTTGTTACCGCGTCACGTGTCCACAACGCCACCAGTCGGCATCCAACGCTGCGGTAGGTAGTGGACATAATGTTTTGGCTTATCAGTGTATATTGCTTCTTTCCATCTCGAGAAAACTATGAAAATAAAACAACAACATTTCTTATGAGAAACATTTCACTGTTAATAAGAATGTCTTGTATGAATGGTATCCTGTAGTTTTCAAGTATTAAGTATTTTAGGCTACTCTAGAGAAGAGTTCTTTCAAAAACTTTATAACATGAAATGTATTCAATATTAGCAAGCTACGGAATACCACATGTACAAGGCATTCTTATTATGTAATACTTCTGAAAAGAAGATTTGTTGGTTTATATTTCTCTCAGGATGGAGAAAAGCATAATAATTTTTATGTAGCTGGTTTATTTCGATAGTTGTTGACATTTTGAAAAGTTTGTTACAACACACAGTGGAATGCAAAAGGCTGTTAAATAAGCTTATCAGACAATATCTTTGTCACTCGGCTAATACAGCACACTGGTCGCGTTGGAGTTCTATATATGGTGTAGAATCGACACAGGGCGGTCATGTGGCTCTCCACTACCGACGTAAGTCATGGCAGTGAAGTGGTTGTACGGGGTCAGGGCAGTGAGATGAGTCGACGCGGGGAGGTAACAGGACGGTTGAAAGGACCTATCGTGATCGAACATGCCCATGACTACGCCGATCTGTTGCTGTATTAACGCAGACTGGACAACGTGTCTACGGGGAATGATGTGTCACTCGCAGTAACGTAAGAAGCTGTACGAACAGTGGTTGTAAAAAGATCGAAATCGATTCCGATGGGAGATGAGTGCCACGCTTTGTCAGTGACAGTCGTTTTTAAGCCAGACAGAAACTGCTGCTGCCAGTGAATGCAGGTCCATCTCAACACGTTTCCGAACGAACATTGCGAAGGGAACTAGATGCAATAGACATCTGAAGCGAGGTAACTTGCAAAAAGCCATTACTCCCGGTGACACAAAAACCAGCTCACCAGCAATGATCCCAACAACACAGAAATTGGATTGACTGGGGGCGTGTAGTATGGACCGACGAGTTGCGACTTTGCCTCTTTTCATGTCATGCGAAGCCTCAGGTACACCAACGGTCCAATCAGGTGTTTAACCCGCAGTGTCCGGGGGTTGTTATTCAGGGTCTAGCTTGTTCTATGATGCCTTTGTATTGTTTCTCATGTCATAGATTGGCCTACTCATACATGTTGCCGTGAAAATGTATCATGATATTTATTTCACTTTCTCGGTGACCAAGTGTTGCTCTTTGTTCTTTCTCTGTAGGTTTGAGTATGCTGTGGACACTCCAGTCTTCCACGATGACAACAGCAGTGAAGACCGGGCTGCACGCACACATTCTTGGTTTGACGAACTTTCAGACGCGGTACCGCACTTCGACTAACCGCAAAAGTCGCCTGATCTTAATGTCATAGAAAATATCTGGGACTATTTGGAACAGAGGGTAAAACGTTGCAGTTAATATCCCCGCAAAGTGGCGGCTTTACGGCATCTAATCACTAATCAGTGACTGTAACTGCGCACAGCATACGAGAAGTAACTTGTGGACCCTCTTCCTCGCTGAATTGGGCCTATTATCAAATCAGAGTCGATTCCACACGGTGTTAGCGTGACTTCTCCTGGGAGTGACTATTTCTTTGTCCGTGGTACGTACAATTAAAGTGTAAGATACAACGGTGTAACAAATTTTTGAAGTAATTAATACAATTAAAAGTAGCCAGGACTGTTTGGAGTGTTAAATTTTGTCATATTTTCTAACTTATACAAGGATCTTTCTGCCTGCACTGCATACGAGGGCGTACTGAAAAGTAATACCTCCGAACTTTTTATGTGAAATCTCTTAAATCATTTTAAGTAAAACCAACGCTATTAACATTCTATATCTTAATTCTTCATTTCTACATATTTATTTCTCAACATAGTCTCCCAATGAGAGACTAGTTTGTTGATACCGTCACTGCAAAATGTTTGACTTTTTCACGGAGCGACAACCTCACCTCTGCTAACACCCCTTCATCAGTATCATACTCAAATCCTCGAAAGTGTTCTTTAAGTTTTAGAAACAGATGAAAATCGGATGAGATTGGGCCATGGAGGGACTGAATGGAGAACGACCGATGACAATGAACCCAGGGCGTCGGAATGTTGCAAATGTGACAGCACTCGTGTGTGTCTGGGATTGGCTTCCTGGAGGAGTGGATGCTCCGTGAATGGAAGAAATCTTAGAATTCGTATCTTGATTACAATACGTCGTTGCTCAGGTAGCGACGTACAGTAGTTACGTTATACTCCGCCATGTTACACCATACAGTTCGGAGTTCCCTAGCGGCAGGTGGCTGCAAATATGTAGACATGAAGAACAAAGGTAGACTCACTTCAGATGATGTTGCCCGCAGCTGGCAACGAAACGTCAGGGAGAAGTATTTCTACTATTGGACCACGGCCTCTTAGCCCGGAAGTTTTAATTACTGAAGACGCCGGCCGTGAAAGCCTACACGCTATGAATGTTGATAACGTTTGTGTTATTTTAAAAGCCTTAAGAGTTTTCACATAAAATATTCGGAGGCATTAGTTTTCAGTAGGTCCTCGTATGATGATCAAATAAAATTCAGGAATGTTGATTTGCCCATCATACAATGATTTATGAAATTCAATGGGTTTATTGAAATGCGTTTAGGCTATCGTCGTGGATTTTGTTCATTTTACGCCGCAGAGACAGAGGGATGAGAAGAGGTTTACTAGGCGGACCGATAGTGGCATTTTTCGGCCCCACCGTTAAAGACAATCTACAACTTTGTCTTTTTTGCTCAGGGCCTCTAAGTCGTATTGGAAGAAACGATGGATTTCTGCATGCAGTATATGTGATGGCACTCTTAATCGGCGCATATGACTCGTGTACCCTTTTCACACACACACACACACACACACACACACACACACACACACACACACCCTGCGGTAGTGAGGAGTAATCAGCCAATATAACTAATACGCAAAACAAGTAAGTCACGGTACTTCTCAACTATAGGACCAATTTAGAATTGGTAAAACATAGGTATGAGTGTGTGGAATAATATGCTTCCTCTTATCACAGAATACTACGTGTCTTTAAATGCTATATCCCACTCATTTTTAACGTACACGTTGTTGAAGTATTTACATCAATATTCGAGATGTAATCATTCGGTTATGAAACGTGGGTACTGAAAGAAAGTTTCCAAATTTCGAAATTTTTCCTATAATACCGAATGAATGATTGTATGTTCGTGCTATACTACTAAGCTCGTAGCTCCTGTTCTCTTCTTGCAGTATTTTGGAGTTCTACAGTGTCTTCCGTATCAGACAAGAAAATTGCATCATATGAAGACAATTAACGAAACCTTGAGGCAGAAGACTCTAATCGTTAGGAGCGAGGTTCATATTACAGCCAGTTCATCCAGATTCAGGTTTTCAGTGGCTCCCCGTATCACTCACAGCGACTGCCGGTATGATTCCTTTGGAAAAGTGCACTGTCGATAACCAGTCCAGTGTTTATCGAATGCGAGTTTGTGTTCTTTGTCGAATGACCTCGTCGTCGATTGGAGGGTCAGCTCCAATTTTAATTATTTTTGTTCCGCCACAGTGTAATATTTGATCAGAACGACCCCCGCCATTGTTAAAAACTGCAATGAACCAGTCTCAGAAAAAGAAAAGCAGATTGGTCGTTCAAGGAGCTCAGCTGATCACCCTACAAAACTCTGAAATTATTTCAGTGAGATGGATTGCTCATACTTTCTTACGTTACCTGGTAGAATAACGAACTTCACGTTGAAAAAAACTTCAAGTTCGGAGAGCTAAGGGGGTTCTCAGTAACCGTCATAGACGAAAAAATTTGTTCCTTTGAAATTCATACTTTATGCAGTAATGTATTATGCAATCTGCATAAATTGCATTTCCCATATACTGCTCCCTGCCGCCGTTGGATAAGCTGCTGCAGCAGCAAGTCGTACACTCCTAGCTCACTCATCTCTTACATAGTTTAATTCTTAATTTATTTGCGCGTTTTTGGTACTTGCATTGTTTAATTCATAATTTTCTGGCGTATTATAGTATTTGAGAGTTGTAGCATCGCGTTTTAGTACCTGAATAGTGTAAATTCGCGTAGTCGTTTGTCTTCTGTTTTTGTTTTGAACGGCCAGTGTCGGTTGGTCAGTCAGTGTGCTCCCTGCCGCCGTTGGATAAGCAGATGCAGCAGCAAGTCGTATACTCCTAGCTCACTCATTTGTTACATATTTTAATTCTTAATTTCTTTGCGTGTTTTTGGTACTTTCATTGCTAATTCATAAATTTCGGGCGTATTATAGTATTTGAGAGTTGTAGCATCGCGTTTTAGTACCTGAATAGTGTAAAATCGCGTAGTCTCCTTCCGCCGCCGAGCAGTGTGTCAGCAGTGCGCAAGTAGCAGCATTACTGCATTTACTAGGCAATCTTGTATTTTAATAACCGTTTAAATTTTGTGTCAATTTGTTTGCGCTCTCTGTAGATTAGTTCAGACGTTCTTTGCACAACAGTTTTTAGCATGGATAGGGACTGCAACTGCTGTGTTCGGATGCAGGCTGAGTTGGCATCCCTTCGCTCCGAGCTTCAGGCAGTGTTGGCTTCGGTCACACAGCTTGAGGCTGTTGCCAATGGGCATCACTGTGGGGGTCCGGATGGGGGTTTGCCTGGGACGGCCAGCTCGTCCCACGCATCCCCCGATCGGACTACGACTCTGGTTGCCCGGGATTCTGCCCGCATTGAGGCTGATCCCTCACCTGTGGTAGAGTGGGAGGTCGTCTCAAGGTGTGGCAGGGGGCGAAAGACATTCCAGAGGGCTGAACGGAAGGCCTCTCCAGTTTGTCTGACGAACCGGTTTCAGGCTCTGTCTCAGGGTGATACTGATCATCGGCCTGACATGGCTGCTTGTCCTGTTCCACAGGTTGCCCCTCAGTCTGCAAGATCCGGGCGGTCGCAGAGGGTGGGCTTACTGGTAGTTGGGAGCTCCAACGTCAGGCGCGTAATGGGCCCCTTTAGGGATATTGCAGCAAGAGAGGGGAAGAAAACCAATGTGCACTCCGTGTGCATACCGGGGGGAGTCATTCCAGATGTGGAAAGGGTCCTTCCGGATGCCATGAAGGGTACAGGGTGCACCCATCTGCAGGTGGTCGCTCATATCGGCACCAATGATGTGCGTCGCTATGGATTGGAGGGAATCCTCTCTGGCTTCCGGCGGCTATCTGGTTTGGTGAAGATTGCCAGTCTCGCTAGTGGGATGAAAGCAGAGCTCACCATCTGCAGCATCGTCGACAGGACTGACTGTGGACCTTTGGTACAGAGCCGAGTGGAGGGTCTGAATCAGAGGCTGAGACGGTTCTGCGACCGTGTGGGCTGCAGATTCCTCGACTTGCGCCATAGGGTGGTGGGGTTTCGGGTTCCACTGGATAGGTCAGGGGTCCACTACACGCAACAAGCGGCTACACGGGTAGCAGGGGTTGCGTGGCGTGGGCTGGGCTGTTTTTTAGGTTAGATGGCCTTGGGCAAGTACAGAAAGGGCAACAGCCTCAACGGGTGCGGGGCAAAGTCAGGACATGCGGGGACCAAGCAGAAATCGGTATTGTAATTGTAGGCTGTCGAAGCTGCGTTGGTAAAGTACCGGAACTTCAAGCGCTGATAGGAAGCACCGAA
Organism: Schistocerca americana; assembly: GCF_021461395.2. Taxonomy (NCBI): domain Eukaryota; kingdom Metazoa; phylum Arthropoda; class Insecta; order Orthoptera; family Acrididae; genus Schistocerca; species Schistocerca americana. The sequence continues at coordinate 735,673,256 of NC_060130.1, read as the reverse complement.
GCTGAAATCGTTATAGGTGCAGAAAGCTGGCTGAAGCCAGAGATAAATTCTGCCGAAATTTTTACAAAGGTACAGACGGTGTTTAGAAAGGATAGATTGCATGCAACCGGTGGTGGAGTGTTCGTCGCTGTGAGTAGTAGTTTATCCTGTAGTGAAATAGAAGTGGATAGTTCCTGTGAATTATTATGGGTGGAGGTTACACTCAACAACCGAGCTAGGTTAATAATTGGCTCCTTTTACCGACCACCCGACTCAGCAGCATTAGTGGCAGAACAACTGAGAGAAAATTTGGAATACATTTCACATAAATTTTCTCAGCATGTTATAGTCTTAGGTGGAGATTTCAATTTACCAGATATAGACTGGGACACTCAGATGTTTTGGACGGGTGGTAGGGACAGAGCATCGAGGGACATTATACTGAGTACACATCCGAAAATTACCGCGAGCAATTAATCAGAGAACCGACTCGTGGAGATAACATCTTGGACCTACTGATAACAAACAGACCAGAACTTTTCGATTATGTAAGTGCAGAACAGGGAATCAGTGATCATAAGGCCGTTACAGCATCCCTGAATATGGAAGTTAATAGGAATATAAAAAAGGGAGAAAGGTTTATCTGTTTAGCAAGAGTAATAGAAGGCAGATTTCAGACTACCTAACAGATCAAAACGAAAATTTCTGTTCCGACACTGACAATGTTGAGTGTTTACGGAAAAAGTTCAAAGCAATCGTAAAATGCGTTTTAGACAGGTACCGAGGTGCCGAGTAAAACTGTGAGGGACGGGAAAAACCCACCGTGGTACAACAACAAAGTTAGGAAACTACTCTGAAAGCAAAGAGAGCTTCACTCCAAGTTTAAACGCAGCCAAAACCTCTCAGACAAACAGAAGCTAAACGATGTCAAAGTTAGCGTAAGGAGGGCTATGCGTGAAGCGTTCAGTAAAATTCGAAAGTAAAATTCTATGTACCGACTTGACAGAAAATCCTAGGAAGTTCTGATCTTACGTTAAATCAGTAAGTGGCTCGAAACAGCATATCCAGACACTCCGGGATGATGATGGCATTGAAACAGAGGATGACACGCGTAAAGCTGAAATACTAAACACCTTTTTCCAAAGCTGTTTCACAGAGGAAGACCGCACTGCAGTTCCTTCTCTAAATCCTTGCACAAACGAAAAAATGGCTGATATCGAAATAAGTGTCCAAGGAATAGAAAAGCAACTGGAATCACTCAACAGAGGAAAGTCCACTGGACCTGACGGGATACCAATTCGACTCTACACAGAGTACGCGAAAGAACTTGCCCCCCTTCTAACAGCCGTGTACCGCAAGTCTCTAGAGGAACGGAAGGTTCCAAATGATTGGAAAAGAGCACAGGTAGTCCCAGTCTTCAAGCAGGGTCGTCGAGCAGATGCGCAAAACTATAGACCTATATCTCTGACGTCGATCTGTTGTAGAATTTTAGAACATGTTTTTTGCTCGAGTATCATGTCGTTTTTGGAAACCCAGAATCTACTATGTAGGAATCAACAAGGATTCCGGAAACAGCGATCGTGTGAGACCCAACTCATGAGACCCAGAAAATATTAGATACAGGCACCCAGGTAGATGCTATTTTTCTTGACTTCCGGAAGGCGTTCGATACAGTTCCGCACTGTCGCCTGATAAACAAAGTAAGAGCCTACGGAATATCAGACCAGCTGTGTGGCTGGATTGAAGAGTTTTTAGCAAACAGAACACAGCATGTTGTTATAAATGGAGAGACGTCTACAGACGTTAAAGTAACCTCTGGCGTGCCGCAGGGGAGTGTTATGGGACCATTGCTTTTCACAATATATATAAATGACCTAGTAGACAGTGTCGGAAGTTCCATGCGGCTTTTCGCGGATGATGCTGTAGTATACAGAGAAGTTGCAGCATTAGAAAATTGTAGCGAAATGCAGGAACATCTGCAGCGGATAGGCACTTGGTGCAGGGAGTGGCAACTGACCCTTAACACAGACAAATGTAATGTATTGCGAATACATAGAAAGAAGGATCCTTTATTGTATGATTATATGATAGCGGGACAAACACTGGTAGCAGTTACTTCTGTAAAATATCTGGGAGTATGCGTGCGGAACGATTTGAAGTGGAATGATCATATAAAATTAATTGTTGGTAAGGCAGGTACCAGGTTGAGATTCATTGGGAGAGTCCTTAGAAAATGTAGTCCGTCAACAAAGGAGGTGGCTTACAAAACACTCGTTCGACCTATACTTGAGTATTGCTCATCAGTGTGGGATCCGTACCAGATCGGTTTGACGGAGGAGATAGAGAAGATACAAAGAAGAGCGGCGCGTTTCGTCACAGGGTTATTTGGTAACCGTGATAGCGTTACGGAGATGTTTAACAAACTCAAGTGGCAGACTCTGCAAGGGAGGCGCTCTGCATCGCGGTGTAGCTTGTTCGCCAGGTTTCGAGAGGGTGCGTTTCTGGATGAGGTATCGAATATATTGCTTCCCCCTACTTATACCTCCCGAGGAGATCATGAATGTAAAATTAGAGAGATTAGAGCGCGCACGGAGGCTTTCAGACAGTCGTTCTTCCCGCGAACCATACGCGACTGGAACAGGAAAGGGAGGTAATGACAGTGGCACGCAAAGTGCCCTCCGCCACACACCGTTGGGTGGCTTGCGGAGTATAAGTGTAGATGCAGATGTAGATGTAACAGCGAGAACTAATAAGTCATTACCCATGTGCTACTACCATGGAACACCGAAAATCCTTTAAAGGAAATATTATGAGAAAATTTAGCGAATTCTACAACTAACCTAAGTATTTTATGCCTAGAGGTGCTTTTTACTAAGACAGGAACCAATAAAATTCATTCAAGAATGTGTCAGAGTATTTATGGTTCAATTCGTCGCCACAGGCTGGTAATATCAGTATTGGCTGTACAGAAGTGCGGGTTACGATTGGCCAACGAAGAACATCGCGACCTTGCGTGTAAACGAGTTATTGCAGTTCATCGCAGGTGCAATAAAAGAGCAGCCATAAATATATTGTTACCTTTTAATGGAATGGCACGTCAATCAGTGAGTGAAATTTGAAAACAGTGACGAGTGATTCCATTTTGGAGACTATTTCCACTAGTTCACACGAATGAGTTCTTCTGCACAGAATCTAAGTGTAGAGAGAGAGAGAGAGCAATAAAACGGTAACTCAAACTGTCTACCAACGAGGACAGTGAATGCAAAGCGATTTCGCTGCAATGAGTGGTTACCAACCTATGGAACAATTAGAATGATAGCCAGCCGGAGTGGCCGAGCGGTTCTAGGCGCTACAGTCTGGAACCACGCGACCGCTACGGTCGCAGGTTCGAATCCTGCCTCGGGCATGGATGTGTGTGATGTCCTTAGGTTAGTTAGGTTTAAGTAGTTCTAAGTTCTAGGGGACTGATGACCTCAGCAGTTAAGTCCCATAGTGCTCATAGCCATTTGAACTATTTTTGAATTAGAATGATAAATACTGCAGTGACTACACGCTAAGCAGCTTAATGTACTACTCCTTAAAATTACTTATGAAGACGCTACATTCTCAATTATGGCATAAAATATCAGTGCAATTCAGCTCAGATTTAGAAACAGTCTAAACTAAAAGAAGATGCCTTGTTTTCAACCTACGGTTTTTCAACCTTAAGTTTTTCAGTGATTTTAGTAACGTTGAAAACAACTGAAAATATCACGACTTGTTTCCTTGCCTTCTAAAACTCATTGTTTTTACAACAAAGATATCAGTGTAATAAATAAGAATCTATTCTGTAAGCTGTCCGATGAAATTATTTTAGAAGCTCTATCTGTGACGGCTTAAATATATTGAAAGGTTTCTTGCAGAATTTCGTATTGTCTCCGAATTGTTTTGTTTTTCAAGATGTACAACGCGAACTGACATGAAAATCAATCTCAAATAAATTTAGCATACGGTGCTGCTACAGCACTTATACTTCCCGTAGAGAAAACTTTCAATCTTCTTTTTGCAGGACGAATAGATACGTAAAAAAATTAGGTTTTGAAATAAATGTTCAGAAAAGATTAAATGATGGTTGTACAAAAGCAACGGTTTAAAAATTGCAGTATTCGCCCTAAAAGCGTGTATGACAGAAACAGTGTAGTAAATTAGCTATAATACTATCTGACAGACGAGTATGATACAAAACTGGAATGCAGATCCAGCACTGGTACCGTGAAACAACCGTCCCAAACATAAAAACACCTGTGTAGCTGGGAACTGTCAGAGCTACCGTAAGACACAGCAGACTGCGAAACAACTGCCACGTTAATAAGACTCTAGACATTATAACATATCCTTATACAGAAGTATATGGACCTCTTGGATGGTCCATGCTACAAATGGATATGCTTATAAGGGAAAGATGTAGTCTGGACTGTTTTACTGCTGGGTGTGCCATAACAGTGCGCACATCTGTGTGTAGTAGAGACGTTCCCCACGGCAGTGCCTCCGTGCTGCGCACGATGCGGTGCAGAGCACTACAGCGCCGAGTTCTTACCATCGCAAGCATTTCTATATTTATTCTTACCAATAAATTCATATAATAAAGGAGGGCAGGAAGGCATCTGACACCGTCCCGCACTGCCGTTTAGTGAAAAAAGTACGAGCTTTTCGGGTATCGGAGCACATTTGCGACTGGATTCAAGACATCCTTGCAAACAGAACTCAACACGTCACTCTTAACGGAACAAAATGTACAGATGTAAAGGTAATTTTCGGTGTACCCCACGGAAGTGTGATAGGACCGTTGTTGTTTACAATATATATAAATGATCTACACTACTGGCCATTAAACTTGCTACACCAAGAAAAAATGCAGATGATAAACGGGTATTCATTGGACAAATATATTATACTAGAACTGACATGTGATTACATTTTCAAGCAATTTGGGTGCATAGATCCTGAGAAATCAATACCCAGAACAACCACCTCTGGCCGTAAAAACGGCCTTGATACGCCTGGGCATTAAGTCAAACGGAGCTTGGATGGCGTGTACAAGTACAGCTGCCCATGCAGCTTCAACACGATACCACAGTTCATCAAGAGTAGTGACTGGCATATTGTAACGAGCCAGTTGCTCGGCCACCATTGACCAGACGTTTTCAATTGGTGAAAGATCTTAAGAATGTGCTGGCCAGGACAGCAGTCGAACATTTTCTGTATCCAGAAAGGTCCGTACAGGACCTGCAACATTCGGTCGTGCATTATACTGCTGAAATGTAGGGTTTCGCAGGGATCGAATGAAGGGTAGAGCTACGGGTCGTAACACATCTGAAATGTAGCGTCCACTGTTCAAAGTGCCGTCAATGCGAACAAGAGGTGACCGAGACGTGTAACCAATGCCACCCCATACCATCACGCCGGGTGATACGCCAGTATGGCGATGACGATTACACGCTTGCAATGTGCATTCACCGCGGTGTCGCCAAACACGGATGCGACCATCATTATGCTGTAATCAGAACCTGGATTCATCCGACAATGACGTTTTGCCATTCGTCCACCCAGGTTCGTCGTTGAGTACACCATCGCAGGCCCTCCTGTCTGTGATGCAGCGTCAAGGGTAACCGCAGCCATGGTGTCCGAGCTGATAGTACATGCTGCTGCAAGTGTCGTCGAATTGTTCGTGCAGATGGTTGTTGTCTTGTAGACATCCCCATCTGTTGACTCAGGGATCGAGACGTGGCTGCACGATCCGTTACAGCCATGCGGATAAGATGCCTGTCATCTCGACTGCTAGTGATCCGAGGCCGTTGGGATCCAGCACGGCGTTCCGTATTACCCTCCTGAACCCACCGATTCAATATTCTGCTAACAGTTATTGGATATCGACCAACGCGAGCAGCAATGGCGCGATACGATAAACCGCGATCACGATAGGCTACAATCCGACCTTTATCAAAGTCGAAAACGTGATTGTACGCACTGCTCCTCCTTATACGAGGCATCACAACAACGTTTCACCAGGCAACGCCGGTCAATTGCTGTCTGTGTATGAGAAATCGGTTGGAAACTTTCCTCATGTCAGCACGTTGTAGGTGTCGCCACCGGCGCCAACCTTGTGTGAATGCTCTGAAAAGCTGATCATTTGTATATCACAGCATCTTCTTCCTGTCGGTTAAATTTCGCGTCTGTAGCACGTCATCTACGTGGTGTAGCAATTTTAATGGTCAGTAGTGTAGTAGAAAGCGTCGGATGCTCTCCAAGGCTGTTCGCAGATGATGCGGTTGTCTATAACAAAGTAGCAACGCCAGAATATAGGAACGATTTGCATAATGACCTCCAGAGAACTGATGAATGGTGCAGGCTCTGACAGTTGACCCTGAACATAAATAAATGTAGCATATTGTGCATACATAGGAAAAGAAATCCACTACTGTATAGCTACACTATTGATTACAAACCGCTGCAAACTTTATATGCCGTAAAATATCTAGGACTAACTATCCGGAGCGACCTTAAATGGAATGACCATATAAAACAAACAATAGGAAAAGCAGATGCCAGACTCAGATTCATAGGAAGAATCTTAAGGAAATGTAAGTCACCCACGAAGGAAGTGGCTTTTAAGGCTTTTGTTGGATGCATTCTCGAGTACGGTTCATCTGTCTGGGATCACTGTTAGAAGAGACAGAGAAGATCCAACGAAGAGTAGCGCGTTTTGTCACGGAATCGTTCAGTCTGCACGAGAGCGTTACGGAGATGCTCAACAGACTCCACTGGCAGACGTTACAAGAGATGCGTTGCACATAAAGGAGATATTTACCATTGAAATTTCGAGAGAGCGCTTTCCGTGAAGATTCGGACAACGCTACTTGCCCTACATACGTCTCGGGTAATAACCATGAGGAGAAAATTCGAGAAGTTACAGCTAATACAGAGGCTTAGCGACAATCATTTATCCCATGCGCTATTCGCGAGTGGAACAGGGTTGGAGGCCTCAGTTAGTGATACAAAAAGTTCCCTCCGCCACGCACCATTAGGTGGCTTGTGGAGTATCATGTAGTTGTAGATGTACGTTGAATATTATTTATTGTTGAAATTTCTAAAACAAGATAACATTACAAACAAACAAATTTCAGAAAGATTCTTTGTGTGGTGTTTCGAAACTAGGCCCAACACACAGTCCTACATCACATTGCTTACAGCACTAGCGTGACTCCTTTTTTCTTTTTCTTTTTTTCTTGATGCGTATGATATATTTCCTTAGAGTCTCGATGATGATTCGTTGGTGCTTTGGAAATGCCCTTCCCGAAGCCGCAATGGATTTTCCTCGTCTGATCGACGACCCCCTGAACCTTTCCTTCCTTGGTGATATGTCTCTAAGCTATCATGAATGATGCTACGATGAACTCCGGTGATTGAAGTGTTCTTTCCAGTATGAACCTTGTAAATAACATGGGAATTTAGCACGCACATATTTAAGAAGTGGAAAGAGTTTTTTGTAACACTTCAGTGTTTTGCGAGCATATTCGCTGAGCTATGTACCATGTCGTATTTGTCCACCACAATTATAGACTCATTTTAAATCAACACACATTTTAATTTTTCAGTAGCAGCTTGGCAGTATATTTTCACAGCTGAATTCTTTTGTTTTCTTTGTTTTTCTTTTTCTTCTTTTTTGTTTTGTTTTTGCAACTGTATGGTATGTCGTCAACATAGATACGCCTCTTTTGTCATACCACTACAAGTATCTGTTGACCTGAACTCCATTTCACCTCTTTGCTGTTTGGCTTCTGGTTATCGCCTACTTTGCGAAATGCTCTTTCCTGCAAGAAATGAAAGAGAGATGGGCTTGTGTACCAACTGTCCAAATACAGTGTGCGTTTTATAGTTTGCATTTACTGAGAACACCTCGAAACGTATATAATCGACATTAACACTTCTGGCACGCTCAGTTCCTGTCGTATACGTGGAGCAGAGAGAGGAGGTTAGTCTTCAGTATCCCGTCCGCAACAACATAATTAGAGACCAAACACAACCTCGGATTAGGGAATGCTGGACGAGGAAATCGACCGTGCCCTTCGAAGGAACCATACCGACATTTGCCTTAAGCGAATTAGGGAGATCACAGAAAATCTATATCAGGATGGCCAGATTCAGGTTTGAACTGTCGTTCTCCCGAATCCGAGTGCAGTGCACGAACCACTGCACTAACACGCTTGGTGCATACACAAGTGGTAGAGTAGTGGGGGCATCATTCTACTTTTGATATCAAATTAATATGCAACTTAATTAAATTGATCAATTAATCACCCCCATCCCCATCATCCCCGCCCATGACCCTGCCCACCCCAGCTCCTGGATGAAATCTCATGTTTTTCTCAGCCTGCACATACACCCTCCCCTCCCCCTCCCCCTTCCCAAAACTACTTTATTGGCGGCCAGATACTCTGCAGAGCATCTCCTGCCTCCGGTGGTGCCACCCCCTTTGTGACCGCTGGCCGTACTTGGTCCTCTGTGGTCACTAATGACACACGGCCTGCCTTGAGGCGGCGCCTCTTAGCACAACAGGAAAATTTACCAGCATAGCCCCACCCATCCAGAGAACAACGTGCCCCCGCTGGCCGCACTTGGCCCTCCACAGTCACTCATGATATGTGGCAACCTCCATCCGCATATTCTACAGTTGCAGCACGGTAGCTCTCTTTTCTGTATGTCTGTATCTGTGCATGTGTCTCGGAAGGCTCCCAGGTCCCACAGGAGATCCAAGTTAGCATTCGAGTGTGAATCCGCCTAGCATTATATCCGGAGCGATGGTGGGATGTAGACCCACAATATACCACGTCTGGAATAGGATGTGAAGGTGGATCTGCCACACGTTATATCCGGAGCTATGTTGGGATGCAGATTCACAACATGTCACATGTGGAATAGGGCTCAAAGGTGGATCAATCATGCGTTACCCCTGGAGATGTGTTCTATGTTCGAAGTTGGATTCACCAGCACGAAGAGTATGTCATGGGAGCCTTCTGCGACAGTTGTTTGGTGTCGTTCCTCAATGCTATAGACTGGTCCTATTTCCATATGCTGTGTTGCCCTCCATATTTTTTTTCACCAATAAAGTGACAGTACCTCTTTTTATTTGTACTACCCCACACTTGTTGTGAACAGCACCTTCCGGTTATGGTCAACGCCGGAACAGTAATCATGTACATGGCTGCAAAATGGTGGAACAGTGCTTTTAGAAATGGAACACCAAGATATCTGATACCCTGTAGAAGGGGAATATGAGATTAACTGTACAGGTTATCACATTCTAATAGCTTTTGGAAGCGCTCTACAATACCGCATACTCTTACAGTTTCCATATGTTGCGATGACTTCCACGTTTTCGTCAATGAGAAACATCACCTCTGTGTTTTATGTCTACCAGCCTGTGTTGTAGTAACTGTACAGTTTATTCCATGCAATGTTCAACTTTCTGTGAGAGCCAGAGGACTGATATGTCTTCATGACAGTTTAGCAGCAGCTGACATGGATCTCTAAGTCATGGTAGAAAAAACAAAGTGTATGGCTGTGTACACTGACGGAGTGAGTTACAACCGGAAAAACAATGTATTAAAAAGCTAATGAAAAAACAATACAGGAACCCTCTCGTATGATTGATAGTCTGTTGGATATGGTCGATGCAGAGGGACTGCCAAAGAAACAGCGCTGGAGTTTTTGCTGTGACTGCCTAAAAAACAGCGCTGGAGTTTTTGCTGTGTGAGATCCTTAGCAGATAGGTTCAAAAAGGTGACTCTTTTTAAGATATGAGAGTGGCACAAATATGATGCACCAGTTGCTGTAATCATTAAAAGACGTATCTACAGGATCCAACGCAAGTACGTGGGAGAATACATAGGCTTGATTTCAAATCACAGACAGCCTTTCTAACCGAAAGCGTAACACTATCAGCAGCTCGTGTGCGTGTATGTAGACTCAAGACCGCGTTTAATGCAGGGTGACGATAACGCAGTCGCTATGATTGTGTTTTTAATACCACAGTTCTTACGTGAAATGTATGGTGTGGGCTGTAGAATCCCTCTGTAGTCCCACGTGCAGGTGAGAGAAACACGTGCCGTCATCCGGGGACGAGGTGGGCGTGTTTGGTGGTGGGAGTAGCCTGAGGTGGGGGCGAAATGATCAATTTAATTAATTTGCAAATCAATTTGATATCAAAAGTGCAGTGACGACCCGAGTACCGTACTACTTACACACAGGGTATACTGGTTTATCAATGTACAGGATCATTATAATTGAGATATAACTACTTGAGCCATTTTGGACGGAAAACTGTTTACCGTATGGCGTTCTCAATGTGTGCTACATGATTTGCGTTGTTATTCGGTTGAAGTGGCATGACTTACTGTTAGGACTCAGTACTGGAACGGTGACGTAGGATTGAAACACAAACATCAATTTGCATTACAGTTGCAGACAAAACATGTGTGTGGACAAGGTGAGCAGAGCTCTATTCTTAAAGTTGTTTTCAATAAAACAACAGCAATAGCGCTACTCCTCTTCGCTATTATCAGCGCTTTAAGTGAATACGAAGAGCTCCTCTTTCAGCACCTGGGTTGAAGAAAAGAATTCGGAAGTCCGAATTAACTGGCGATTTGTGAATTTCTCCTGGGAAAGGATGACGGCCAATTGCGTCCCAAATTGCTGAAGAAGTTAGTATTGCCATGGCAGGGAATGCGGCACGCAATTTGCGATTTTCAAGCTGTGCACGAGCTGTGTCACGACAGCTGAACATTCCTGGTCCACTGCAACAGTAGAGCAATCTCTAGTACGGTTCCAGGTTTTCCTGTATGTAGGTGGTCGTCACATTTAGTAACGTTTGCAACCTGAAACGTTCACATGGTACGTAATTAATTAAAGTTACCCTCTCATGAGGAAATTGAAATGTGTTTCTAGGAATGGTTTGGTTATTATTTCTCTTCCACATGTCATTACAAATTTTACCACAAAGTTTCATTGTCGAACGATCACTTGTTTATCGTGCGGGCCCTCTCAAGTACACGAAACTTTTAAGTATACCCACCTTGTACGTCGTTAGCATTGAAGGCACGACAACATGGATGGAATGTACAGGGTGGTGAGAAACATTCTGAAAAGCTTGCAAGAATGTTGCAGCGTAAGCTTTCAGAGGATTAACTCTTAAGGAAAAAATCCGATACGTAGAACCGTTTCCGCCTCCTCCGAAAGACACTGTTGCCAAACGTGTTGCCGGCCGAAGTGGCCGTGCGGTCAAAGGCGCTGCAGTCTGGAACCGCAAGACCGCTACGGTCGCAGGTTCGAATCCTGCCTCGGGCATGGATGTTTGTGATGTCCTTAGGTTAGTTAGGTTTAACTAGTTCTAAGTTCTAGGGGACTAATGACCTCTGAAGTTGAGTCCCATAGTGCTCAGAGCCATTTGAACCAACCAAACGTGTTCTCCGTTCGGTTTCCCGAAAACCGAATAAGAGCACGAGATAAAAATTGAACATGGCACGATAGTAAGGATCGAACCCGAGACAAAGGCTGAGCAGTATCGTGCTCCATCATCTACGTCATGAGAACTAATAGTCGTTGTATGTGGCGGGCCGCTTAAATTATCTCCAGCAATGGCCTGATTGCGACTTTCGTAGTTTCTTTTTTTTTTATTTTCTTAAATAGAGAACTAGGAGGAAAGAGATAATGGATTATACCATTCACAGTCCAAGCAGCAAATAGTCACGTTTCTCTACGCGAAATAACGTTTTAAAGAAATTGCAACTGGTATTACCATTATTGATAATATGTATTCATTCATTTCTTATAAGGAAACAGAATTTCTTTCTGCTGTGCATGCTTACAATAATTATGTGTTTGTGGGTAAGTTAACGATACCTCCTAATTTACCCATCGCCAATCGCTGGTTTTTTTACCTGATGCTATCCTTGGTTCTCCCGTTGTTCGTTATTGTGGTTGTACAGTGGTAACTGCTGTGGTTGTGTAGATATGAGTGTTTAATATGATCCGCACAATATCGTGGTGATCACAAGGACATCTGTCTCTTTCGCATCAATGTATTTTTCAGTGGACGTTCTTCGAGATTATTCTATAACGTTCGCGAGCTCTTACGAATATTCTTGAATGTTAACGAGTGTCTAAGAGTGTTCCAAAGCATTCTTGAACTTAACAGAGCATTTTCGAATGTTCTATAACACGACCTGGAAGCAACACATTTCACACTGATCCGCAGTCCGGCAAAAACCTCTTAACCGATCAGTTCTACAGTGTAGGAAAGACAGAGGAACAACTCATCGGAAGAGTGTATCCATTTATAGAAAGAAACTTCCAACTGTTGAGAGTAAACAATTTTAGCAACATAAAATGATGTAGTTTAATAAACAAATCAGTACCTACAGAATAAAGAATAAATATTTAAATCCATTAATACAATTATGAACCAAGACGAAAGTCTTAACTTTCGAACGTAATTCCTAACTTTTCTAACTGTTCCTCCTATGTCCTCGCAAAAGAGCTTCTCAAATATTTCACAGAAACAGAAATATTAAGTAAAAGCAGATCAGTACCAATACCATGAATTCCACTCATTTCAACTGATTTACCATTCAGTCTCCAGTTTCCGGCGACATTATCCTACAATATAGCTGCCAATAAAGCACAAGGGCAAAGATTCCAGTGTTGCAGAGTGAATTCGACATAATCATGATTCTCGCATAGACAGCTATATGAAGTGTGTTCGCGTGTTTGTCTTCTATCAAAACTTATTCGTCTTTAAACCCGAAAGAAAAGCTCCAAATGTAGCAGTATAAGAGTTGTTATGAATAAGTTATGTGCTATAAAAAGGGATGATTAATTGCATATGTTCCTCCTGTTCAGGAAACAATTTAAAAAAGACCAACCGAAGCGTGTCCTATACAGCTACTACTTCATAAACTTTCATGATCGAAAGATGGTTACCCATAAGTGATATTTCCAAAGGAAGCCAGTATTTTTGTGTTGTTAAGTTCCGTCAATCTCTGATCTGCCCTTTTTTAATGAAACAACGTAAATTTTAGCTATAAGAGTTACAATTTGAAACAATAATTTTGTGTCATAATTCGTTTCAGTGCTCGTATTTAAACACTTCGGCAAACCGGCGACATACCTGCGGGCATATCGCTTTTTCAGGTACGTTAACACCACACAGAAAGAGATAGAGTGTAAAACTTTCTAGGAACCAGACCTCACATTTATCGGAGGAATCGAAAAAAAATGCATGTCTTTTCATGTATAACTTATATGTATTCAAAAAATTTAGAAAATATTCTGGTACCACAGAATCATGCTATCTACCTCACCACTACAAAAAACAACTACAAGAGTTAGGAAATAATAATTTATTAAGAAAGTTCTAAGTGCCAGACCAGGAAACTGACTTGTTCCAGACGCCAATAAGAAAGTTTTTATTCCCAGTGTCATTAATACAGAGGGATTAGGTTTTATTTGTGACATTACAAGTATAGAAATATAGCAGGATTATTTTAATTAGTAGAACTGTAGTCAACAAAAGACCATCTCTCATTGCTTTTACATTTATTGACACGAGGTTAACAATTAAATTCATCAAAGAATACCTCAGTATTGACTTATGTTTCCTGAAACACTACATTCTTGGAATCGAATTCTCCAAATGCTTCAGTTTCAACATTTTGTTGACAGAGAACCAGTAACATTTTTAAATTCCTTAAAGTCAACAGTTGCAGTATTGCTCGAACAGTCCACGGGTATACTGCCGGTTCATAGTGTCCAACGGGCACAATCATATACCTTTACAGGGAGGAGATGTATCGCAGCACGAAGAAACTCGACAAGCTGCGCCACCGAAGATGCCGTTTGCTGAGTGCTCTTGCATTCCTGAAGAGATGTCGTACCGAGCAGATTGTAGTGCCCGTTGGACACTATGAACCAGCAGTATACCCGTGGACTGTTCGAGCAACAAATACGCCGAGAGAAACTGAAGAATCACAGTTGCAGCATTTATTATTATGGGACTAGTTTCGAACTTTACGGGTGTATTACCAAACCTGGCCTACTGAGGCTATAAATAGCAGTATTAATAAATAGTTTTCAGTGAATTAGGAGTACAAAAGTAGTATTTCAAGAAAAAGTTCAAATGTAACAGAAATAATTTATTTGAATACAAACATACCTGCATTGACAGTGCCTGATCTTAATAATATACTTCATAGTGGCAACACGTGCTTCATAAATATTTGCAGAATGAATGTCACAATCCGCATATGCCTCTTACCAAGTCAAAATCAATCTGGAGGTCAACATAACCAAAAGCACCAGGAAACTTTCGATGCCGCTAGAGTCGAGTCTCATAAACAAGCACACGTCCGCAGCTAATGGGTGTGTCGTGTTTTAAATGTGGATGCGTCGAAGCACCGTCATTAAAGCTGACATCAATACAGTGCATGACAGCAAAAAATCTATAAATATTACACAAATACAAATACTTGCGTCGCGTGCACCCCATTTCATATTCAAGTGCACGTCCACGGCCAACTGATGCATCGAATTAAAATACGTGGCATGGCAGAGCCTTTACTAAAATCTTGTTTTGTTTCGTATTTAATTGAGGGTATGTAGGTTTCCTAGTGAAGGCTACACATAATGATATTTTCAATTTTTAATTACTGCATTAGGTGCTCAAAATAGATTATGATGATCTCACAGCGGATAAATAGGAATACTTTGCACTGTTTGGCACAGAGCACAAAGTTTTGTACTGAAGCGCTTTGTAGTGGATATCATATCACTTGAGTGAAATCCGTAGTGAGATGTGCATGTCAAGCCTGCAAATATGTTAGATTATGATGTTTGAATTTTAAACAATATTTCATAGGAGAGCACTTAAGTGCATCTGTAATCGGATTAGCATGTCTAGTTAGTAAATTATGTCAAATCATGAAGTTTGTATCTGACTGGTAGCGTAATCATAGGGGCACTATATGAAGAAGGTTGTTCAGACAGCATGCATGACCAGTAACGCAAGATTGTTTGGAATTATGTAGAATGCTTTATTATCGCTGGTCGGAGTGGCCGTGCGGTTTGAGGCGCCATGTCACGGATTGCGCGGCCCCTCCCGCCGGAGGTTCGAGTCCTCCGTCGGGTATGGGTGTGAGTGTTGTTCTTAGCATAAGTTACTTTAAGTTTAGAATGTTTGTCTTATACAGTATTTAAATATGTAACGGCTACACGCGACACTAGTGTGATACTTGTACTTTTGTTGTTGTTTTTGCGGTTGTACGTGAGACGCGACGCTAGCGCCATCGAAAGTTTCCTGGTGCTGTTGGCTATGTTGACCTCCACTTTGATTTTTTTTTTAATTTCTTTGTTTTCGATTTGGGTTACAAGGACCATACAGCGAACAACGGCTATGAAGAGCCAAAGAAACATAATCGCAGTAAAGCAGAACAACACAAATTATGAAGTTAGCATACAAACACACTCTTAAAGTAAAATAAAAGAGCAACTAGACAAATACCAGACATCCGGCGTCAGCGATGACAATGACATTGGAGCAGAATTACAAAGAGCGCCATATAGCAACATTATGACAAAAACATGCATACGCTCTTATAGTAAAAGACAAAATATGAAATGGCAGACACCGTACATCATACAGTTAATACTACAATAGCTGAAGAACAAAACTGAGAAGTGTAGCTAGAGACAGACGTACTTAAACTTAAAATAAAAGAAAAACCGAAAATGACAAACACAATATAACCAACGGTACGTACAATAGTGCCAGTAGAACAGTGACATAAAATGCACAAGAGAACAATAATGAAAATTTAAAGTACAAATAGCGGTCTGAATTCAAATTCAAATGGTTCAAATGGCTCTGAGCACCATGTGACTTAACAGCTGTGGTCATCAGTCCCCTAGAACTTAGAACTACTTAAACCTAACCATCCTAAGGACATCACACACATCCATGCCCAAGGCAGGATTCGAACCTGCGACCGTAGCAGTCGCGCGGTTCCGTACTGCGCGCCTAGAACCGCGAGACCACCGCGGCCGGCAATTCAAATTAAAACACAAAATTACGCACCCGATTTTGAACCAGACTGATACCATGTGAAAATGAAGACCTCAGCAACGCATAAAGTAAATTTGATTTCCGGTGGCTTTCAAATAGTCTGTGAGTAAGTTAATATTTATCAAAACGGTGGAGTAAAACAGGAACACTGGTGGGGAGGGGATAACCTCTCGCAACCAATTTTTTATACAAGTGTGATTGTGCAGTCGAATTATAGAAGTCACATGACGACTACGAAGTTGCACCGAGGCGAGCCATGGGCGAGAAGAGATGTTCTGTTATATGGCCGCCAGGTAGCCGCCCTTAGAGTGCTGAGAGATATGCCATTCATAGTTCCATGCGTGATAAGCAGCCTTCCGTATCGTCAGCGTTGGGCAAGATGGCCTTCTGTAATACACCTCTTGGCAAGACGGTCAACAGTTTGATTACGAAGAATGCCATGATGTCCTTTAATCCAGAGTAATTGGACGGCAATGCCCAACGTCTGCGCGTCTCTTACAGCCACCAAGACGTCCAGAACATACCTGTTCTGTTTATCAACCGTGGAATGTTGCAATTTCTGCAACACACTTTGAGAGTCCGCAAGCATGACGACGAACTTGAATGTCCTGGTACCATAATGAATAGCATCCCTGACGACCAGTAGCTCCGCCGTGTAGACAGAAGATTCAAGTGGAAGCGCAAACATTTGGTAGGCGCCAATGGAAGGGAAAAAGAAGACGTATCCCACACCTGCCTCAGATTTAGAACCGTTCGTGTAGATGTGAGCGTACTGGGGCCATTATACGCTGAGAAAATGTTCAAGGTCGCGAGTGATGTTGGTCTCCAGCTTGATTCTCGTGGTCTAGTGGCTAGCGTTGCTACCTCTGGATCACGGAGTCCTGGGTTCGATTCCCAGCCGGGTTGGAGGTTTTCTCTGCCCTGGGACTGGGTGTGTTGTCCTCATCATTTCATGATCATCATCATCATCATCACCATTCGTAACAGTCCTAGAGTAGATTGTGTAAAAATTGGACTGTGTAGAAAATGGGACTTCGTACGGGCGCTGATGACCGAGTAGTTGAGCGCCCCACAAACCAAACATCATCAGTTTGATTTTGGTCTGGTAACAGGTATGTGTGGATTGTGGCATTCATTCTGCAAACATTTATAAAGTATGTGTTCCCATTTTGATGTATATTATTAATATCAGGCACTGTCAGTACTGGTATGTTTGTATTCAAGTAATTAATTTCTGTTACGTTTGAACTTTTTATTGTTATACCACTTCGATATTCACTGCTCACCGACAACTATGTTCTGCTTTTTGTAATCTCAACAGATCAGACTTGAAACTATACCAGTAAGGTTAGAAACTAGTTGCCTAATATAAATACTGCAACTGTTGAAATAATCGTTAATAGTCGCTTTGGGGAAGATATTGCAAATTTCCTGTACTGCTGAGAAAGGAATGGCATCACCGTCAACAAATCTTTCTGTTTTGCAACTGATAAATATGGTTGGTCTTTCAGATGAAGTGCGGCTTTATATAATTCGGCCACGGTCTTCCCTCTTTTGAGTACACTCACATTTTCCTAATCTTCTGTTTCAGAGCAAGAATTTTTGATAGCTATGTGCGATGGATGTGTATGGGACACATTGATCATACTGTAATAACAATGATGCATCTGTAGTACCTTCAAAATTAAATAAGTCAGTTATAAGTATTGGAATTACATGGAATGGGCTCATAGCTTTATCTGATGCAACTCCTGAGTGAAACCCTGCTTGTTATAGAGACCATGCAGCCTCTATTAATGAATGTCTGAGATATTTTCTCCATGATTTGACACTTAGAACAACTCCAGAGACATGCAACAAACTACTGAGAATATGACAGCACTAAAAACACGTTTTTAAACGAAAAATGGCACTTACAACGTCTTCAGTTTCCATTCGCCAAATTTTTAAGTCGCATTGCACGTTTCACTATCATGGATGACGATCGGTTCACATTTAGCACATTTTCCTGTTGCTTTTTTTTTTTTTGTGGAAGACTAATTGCAAACGTTACTAAGCGATGCATCAATCTGTTTAGCATTTCGAGAGCTACTGACTCATTAAAAGTGTATGGTGCTCCAAAGGAAAAGTAGGTGGGGTCAAAAAATTGCGAGTACTAATCATACAGTTAAATGCTGTAGCATACTACTGATAGCAAAAGAACTTACTGAGTCATTAGTGTGAATTTTTTGAGAAATAATCCACTATACACCAGCAGGGACCAACATTCACCGAAAAGGGCTTGATTCCTCATATATATTATCGTCTGTACGGCAACACTTCAACATTCGCTATAATCTGCACTTTATTTACCGTAACTTTTCTCTGACTAACCATCTGGTGACGAGCCTACTAAGGACTGAAGGTTAGCTACCAACTCGAAAATTAAATATTCTAACGTATAAAAGTAACTCTGGTTGTATTCTACAGTTATCCACAAATTACACTATAATCACAGTGTTGTGTAAGATCTATAATGGATGTGATAAATAAATATATTTCTGAGTCAAAAAATATTGTAGGATTACGCTATAATTGCAGTCATTGCTAACACGAAAATTACTTAAAGTTCACCCTATATCATAGATCAAATTGCTAACTTAAAGAGCTCTCAATCTTCCCCAATTGCATTGCTCGAAATGACACTGTTAGAGTGGTTGGTCCCAGTTCCAGAATAACTTGAGAATCGAACTTGCCCAATGCTGTGACTGTAAAGAAAGAGGAAACGGTCACATTTTACAACAGCGTTCAGGGTGCAGACAAAATTGGCTGCAGCGCTTGCGGCACTAAATGTATAATTTACAGGGCGCTCTGAGGGCTGATAGTGTGCCGCCTTCTTGGCGTCCACCAGGCAGAAGCCAGGGAAACTGCTGGCGCCATCCTCATCCCCTTCTCTAGCTGTTGATGGAGCGCTTCATCTCCTAAACCGTAAATAACATATTTTATCTGCAAGTAGAAGTCGTGTAGTATTTAGGGCATCATGATCTTCCATCAGTTTTTTTGAAAATAGAGGAAACGAATAATTTTTTCTTGATGTATAACACACGACAGTTTTAATCTATTAGAATCCAACAGATACCGACCTAGGCTTCGCATGATACGAAAAAAATAGAACAAAGTAAAAAATTTTATAACGGCTGTGAAAAATTGATATTTGGCATGCTCTGTTCACAATACAAAGTGTTCTTCGTTTTTATTTACGATTGTAAATCTGTAGCGCTAATGGATGTCATGTGGATCACACAGTACATAAACGAAAATTATCTGCAAACGAATAAAACGCATGACAATAACGCAACATATCGATCTAAGCTGAAGTTGCTGATACGTTGTAACTTTACGTGTATCATATGTCCACGTTGTGTGTACTATGCAGTACGATACTGATGTCGTTCCCATAATAGCAAGAATATACATAACATAATACCTCTTATTTGCATTATATAATTCCATGTACAACTCACACACAACTCAAGCGTTAGACATGCTCCAACTGGCCGACTGCTACCTACAAGGCAGTACGGCGAACGATTTGTGGTCTTGGGACATGTGATCAGCATTCCGCTAATCCCTCCAGCCAGCAGATAATTCCTGATGATTCCCTTGTTGTTTTTTATTCAAGCAGCCCCTCACTTGGCCTTACAAGGGCTAAGTGTACCCCGTAACAGACCTCCCTACCTAAGGAAAAAAAATCTGAGGACGTACCGGGAATCGACCCCGAGTCGTTCCGCACGAGAGGCAGCGACAATCAAATTTGTAAACCAGTATACTGACTGGTTATGGTAAATACTTTCTCACTGATATAGATTACAGTCGCCTTATGAAATCCATCGTGGTATCAGTCCTGTAATACGGTTCTCACAGTTTACTGAGTTCGGAGATAACCGTATATAGCATGTTTTTTTTAACCGTATGAAATTTCCAGTTTTGCATAGTTCGCGCAACAGGTGTCGACAGTGTAAATAGATTCTACAACTTATTCTTAATATAACGTTAATGTGTTCAGCGTAATGCGCTATTGAAAAGTGTAAAAACTAATTCTAAAATAGTCCTGTACGACTGACAAATGTAAAAGTACAATGTACGATGTTCAACCAAAAGGTTCATCCATCAGTTATGTTCTCCATAATTCTTACACAGAACGTTTAGGACAACTGCTTCCAGTCTACTGATACAGAACCCGTTTACTCACTAGCATACTGAAGTGAGCTTTGCAGTGGTTAGGTCTCGTTCCTTGTGCTTTTTCTACATGTTACAGGTACAGAATTATGATTAACAGTACTATTCAAATCTTTGTACCAACACAACGTTTCATGCAGCAATATGTTTTAGATATAATATATGATTTTATGCTTCAAAATCATTATTTTGATGAACTTCATAATCGTGTCCGGTCTACCAACAAGGAATGCCTATAGTGGTATGCTCTTCAGCTGACTGTTGTTGTTTTGTTGGGCGCTGAACTGCAGTGTCATCAGCGCCACAATTTTTACACAGCCTAATTTTTTTTTACACAATCTAATCTGAGCACTGTCACGAATGATGATGATGGAATGATGAGTACAACACAAACACCCAGCCCCTGGGCAGAGAAAATCCCCAACCCAGCCGGGAATGGAACCCGGGACTCTGTGATCGAGAGGCAGCAACGCTAGCCACTGGACCACCAGGTGCAGCTAACAGCTGACTGCGCCACAAATTCAACCAATGAGCTCAGAACAGTAGACGTAAATGATAGAACAGCTGAAACTCTTAAACGCAAGTCGTTTCACGTTGTGGGTTTTATTCTGATATAAGGTCAACTGGAAGCTGTACTTATGCATTTTCTGCTCAAAGGTATCTGGAAACCTCTATGTAATTCGGAATTGACCACTAGATGTCACGACAGGCGGACCAGCTAGTTTATAAAGAGGAAGGGGGTATTGTGTTGTCAACTGAGAAACAATAACAATAGAATGGGTAGATCTGGAGAGCTCACTAACTTCCAATGTGGCCTAGTCATTTGACGTCAGCTAAGTAACAAATCCATTAGGGTCATTTCCACCACTGTAAAGCTACATAAGTCGAATATTGGTAATGTGATTGTGAAGTCGAGACGCGAAGGAGCAATCACAGCTAAGCTAAAAACAGCCGGACCTCATACACTAGTGAACATCGACCATTGGACACGGCGTATGGTAGTTCTAAAAAATTACATGAAAACAGCGGGAGGAATCAGACACAAGTTCCAAAGAGCTGCCCAGCATTACTGCTATCACAATAACTGCAAGCATGGAGTGAAAAAGAATGCGGTACAATGGTGAGCAGCTGCAGCTAATGCTAAGCGACACTTGAGAAAGGGAAAATAGCGACGCCACTGGAGTGGATACGAGTGATTTGGAGTGATGAATCACACCAACGCATTCTTAGCGAGGGCTGTTGAATGGGGAGGCGGGTTTTCCCGAATCAATGTACTCACGCAGACACGTGGTACGGCAGCACGCTCAAACTAATTTATCTGCTCGACCTCTGAGGTTAAGACTACATGCGTCTCGCAGCCATGACGAAATATGTTCCTATCGCACGTCTTGCCTGTTCGACACTCGACTTCTATGCTGACGCCCCGTATACAACTGAATACATAGTCACAGTTCAAAATTTTCAATTATCCATGAACGCAGAAGCATTCCCTCTTTCTAGAACACAGGAGATATCTTTGAGTCGCATAATAACCTACTATATCTATTCAAAGAACGTATGCCTAAATCTTTAACTCAGACCCGCGGGAGAGCAGCGCACGTTAGTACGCAGCTTCAGCGATTCGGAAAGGCTCGACGGCCCTGATCGAATCCGTCCGGCTGATGACGACGAGGACCGGAGTGCCGAGCAGTCTGTGTGTGGTTATTGGCTGTTTCCTACAGCAGACTAGGTGAATACTAGGCTTACCTGATGGCTACATCTTCCATAGTGCCAAGAGACGCTTCCGTGCGAAGTTTAAACGTCAGTCCCTGATACTGCAGGCTCGCAAGAGAACGCAAAGCTATCCGTTCGGTGTTTCGGAGCTATATGGAGGTCTGTGACCTTAAATATTACCAACAAGGATGTGAATACATTTCCGACAGTTTAAGATAAAATTCCTGCAGTTAACATTACATTTTCAACAATTTACAATATATTTTAAGTAGTTCCTAATAAAATGAAACTATATGGTTTCAGAGACATTTTCAAGTCTCAAACACACACACACACACACACACATATATATATATATATATATATATATATATATATATATATATATATATATATATATACTACTGGCCATTAAAATTGCTACACCAAGAAGAAATAGAGATGATAAACGGGTATCATTGGTCAAATATATTGTACTAGAGCTTACATGTGATTACATTTTCATGCAATTTGGGGGCATATATCCTGAGAAATCAGTACCCTGAACAACGCCTGGGCATTGAACCAAACAGAGCTTGGATGGCGTGAACAGGTAGAGCTGCCCACGCAGCTTTTACACGATACCACAGATCATCAAGAGTAGTGACTGGCATATTGTAACGAGCCAGTTGCTCAGCCACCATTGACCAGACGTTTTCAATTGGTGAGAGATATGGAGAATGTGCTGGCCAGGGCAGCAGACGAACATTGTCTATCTTCAGAAAGGCCCGTACAGGACCTGCAACATACGGTCGTGCATTACCCTGCTGAAATGTAGGGTTTCGCAGGGATCGAATGAAGGGCAGAGCCACGGGTCGTAACACACCTGAAATGTAACGTCCACTGTTCAAAGTGCCGTCAATGCGAACAAGAGGTGGCCGAGACGTGTAACCAATGCCACCCCATACCATCACACCAGATGATACGCCAGTATGGCGATGACGAATACACGCTTCCAATGTGCGTTCACCGCGATGTCGCCAAACACGAATGTGACCATCATGATACTGTAAACAGATCCGGGATTCATGCGACAAAATGACGTATTGCCATTCATACACCCAGGTTCGTCGTTGAGTACACCATCGCAGGCGCTCCTGTCTGTGATGCAGCGTCAAGGGTAACCGCAGCCATGGTCTCCGAGCTGATAGTCCATGCTGCTGCAAACATCGTCGAACTATTCTTGCAGATGGTTGTTGTCTTGCAAACGTCCCTATCTGTTGACTCAGGGATCGAGACGTGGCTGCACGATCCGTTACAGCCACGCTGATAAGATGCCTGTCATCTCGACTGCTAGTGATACGAGGCCGTTGGGATCCAGCACGGCGTTCCGTAGTACCCTCCTGAACCCACCGATTCCATATTCTGCTAACAGTCATTGGATCTCCACCAACGCGAACAGCAATGTTGCGATACGATAAAGCGCAGTCGCGATAGGCTACAATCCGACATTTATCAAAGTCGAAAACGTGATGGTACGCACTTCTCCTCCTTACACGAGGCATCACAACAACGTTTCACCAGGCAACGCCGGTCAATTGCTGTTTGTGTATGAGAAATCGGTTGGAAACTTTCCACATGTCAGCACGTTGTAGGTGTCGCCACCGGCGCCAACCTTGTGTGAATACTCTGAAAAGCTAATCATTTGCATATCACACCATCTTCTTCCTGTCGGTTAAATTTAGCGTCTGTAGCACGTCATCTTCGTGGTGTAGCAATTTTAATGACCAGTAGTATATATATATATATATATATATATATTCCAGAAAATGATTATATATATATATATATATATATATATATATATATATATTCATCATTTTCTGGAGGCCTTATTCCCGCTGCAGTGGGAGGTCAGCCCTAGGGCGTTACGGGCACTTGACACGATAAGGAATGTATAGAAGCGGAGCAGAGATGAATAAGGAAACATTTTAGTGATGTTCTAGCCGCAAGCGGGGAAACCCACTGACATAAGTGAATTCGAGAAGGGCAGATTGTTATGATTCCTGCAAACGACCGTCTCCAAACTGGCGAAGCTGCTCTGGTAGTTGCGTGCCACTGTCATGAACATCTATGGAAAATGGTTGAAGGACGCTGAAACTACGAAAAGGCGATAAGGTTTTGGAGTCCATTCCTTATTACACGTTTGTCCACTCTGTAAAGTTGAATAGGTGGCAGTCTGTTTCGGATCTGACGGAAGAGTACATCGCTGATGCTGGAACAAGTGTTTCGTGGCATTTAATTCAGCGCACATTGCTGAAAATGTGGCTCCGCTGCCCCGTATTGCATCGTATATCAGTGAAATCGTGTAGCCTAGTCGGATAACTCATGTTTCTTGGCAGATCACGTCGATGGTTGTGTCAGCATATGCTATCACTCAGACGAACGGCTGCTCGAAATACCCACCGCACCAGAAACGCCGGACGGATGGGGCAATATTATGCTATGAGAACATTCACCTGGGCTTCCGTGAAACGTATCGTGGTTATCGAAGGCACAATGACAGCCGAAGATAAAGCAAAGCTCTGCGTTATCGTCCAGATGAACCAATCAGGGCCAACTGGCTGCCGTGTCAATCTCTGCCAGTGACGTCATCTGGAAGCGGGAGAGGGGTGCATAAGGTTAGCACACCGCTGTCCCGGTCGTTGGCGGCCTTCTTGACCTGGGAGCCCCTACTTGACAATCAAGTAGCTCCTCAACTGGCCTCACGACGCTGAGTCCCCCGCATTCCAGCCCTCCCACCAAGGAGAAATCCATGGCAGTATCGTGAATCGAACATGTGTCCTCTGCATTCCAGCCCGACACGCTGACCACTTAGCTATGGAGGCGGATACAGATGCGAAAAATGTAAACATTATTGCAGACCAGCTGCATCGCTTCATGGGCGAAATATCCTCTGATGGCGATGGCACCTTCCTGCAGGGTAACTGTTTTTCTCGCGCTACACACGCTTCAGCCCCTGAAACCACCGGCCAGTAACTTCCAACAGGAACTTGTTGAATACATACACAGAGTCGGTGCTATGTTGCGGTCCAAATATGGACAAACACGCTGTTAATCATGAGGTCACAATCAGTTTAATTTACTCATGAACCCATTCCCATTCCAAAGATGTGGTTTATTTGTAGTTACAGGTAAAGGTAAATAACTATAGTTTACATAAAGCCAGTATGCAAAGAAAATTGTGTGAGAAAGTTGTTTCTAAACCAAAGTTCAAGACTAATGCAGTCTTCAATAACCACCATGCAAATCTACATGTTCATTAGACGCCGGCCGAAGTGGCCGTGCGGTTAAAGGCGCTGCAGTCTGGAACCGCAAGACCGCTACGGTCGCAGGTTCGAATCCTGCCTCGGGCATGGATGTTTGTGATGTCCTTAGGTTAGTTAGGTTTAACTAGTTCTAAGTTCTAGGGGACTAATGACCTCAGCAGTTGAGTCCCATAGTGCTCAGAGCCATTTTTTTGTTCATTAGACATAAGTGATATTTAATGAAACAATATATGTAATTCGTGGAATCCTTAATGTTAGTGAATAATTAATTACATGATTGAAAACGACCTACAGGTTATCATTGCGTTGTTGTGTTGACAAGGTGTATAGTGCTGGAAGCAGAATTACAGCAACGTCCGAAGAAAATCTAGCACACATGCAGTGAAACGTCAGCATATTCCACTACTGACGTTATTTTAAATACATCAAGGCAAAATGGAAGTCGCATAAAATGGATTGCATCTTCAATTGTACACGAAAGAAATATACTGAAGGCATTTACAGTTTTGATTACAACGATATAAATCTAAGAATAGGTACAACACTTTCATTACTTATCAATATATAGGGTGAATCAGCAAATATTGTGGAAATGGGAACTGCTATTGATGTGCGATTTTATCAGAATGGATTGGTAGTCAGGAGCTCGTATTGCTAGCCAATCAACACATTCTGATAAAACTTAAAAAGTCTATTTTTATGCATACATACATTTTTAAACAGAATAGTGTCTATTAACATTAACAAACTAAACGTAGGCTGAAGCAGAACTCTAATGCTAGTCGTTTACGAGATATCGTTTCTTGATAAGTTTCCACACCGGCACTTGTACAATAGCTATGGTAGGACACACTAAAGGACAACACAGGTGCATACACAAGTTATGTGAGTCCAGACCAGAAACGAAGCAACTGTCCACACTTATTGTGTTCATAACGGTCCCCGCCAGCGACATTACCACGCTTCCAGTCTGGTATGGAACGACTACTGCACACGTGGTAGAATCTCAGTGGAAGACGCCCAAGCAGGCTGCAGTAATACGTCGTTGCATACAATCAGCTGCAGTTAGTATGTCCTTGTAGACAGTGTCTTTCAGCTTGTCCCACAGAAAAAAGTCTGCAGGCATCAAATCCGGGGAATGGGCTGGCTAACGTACAGGTCCTCTGCGTCCATTCCAATGATTTGGATAAAATTCGTGGAGATATGCTGTAGTACTTCGTGCATTGTGGGCTGCACAGGCATCATATTGGTACCACAGGTTCTTCCTAGTCTTCAGAGGAACGTCTTCTAGCATCTGTGGAAGATGACCTGTTACGAGGGTACGATACTTATGCGTGTTCAGTGTTCCGTCTACGAAATATGGGTCTATGACCTGATGGTTCCCTATCCAATACCACACTTTTACAGTCCATGGGCGCTGACGTTCCACCCGATGAAGCCAACCGAGATTGTCAACAGACCGACATTCCATGTTTTTGCGGTTTACCTGGCCGTGATTGGTTCAAATGGCTCTGAGCACTATGGAACTTAACATCCGAGGTCATCAGTCCCTTAGAACGTAGAACTACTTAAACTTAAGTAACCTAAGGACATCACACAGCGCTCGACCATAGCTGCCGGCTAAAAACTTTTCAGAATGCCATATCTCGTTAACGACTCACGCTAGAATCCTGCAACAAATACCACTGACATTCTAATTTAACCCACTTTTAGTTAGTTAATGCGCTACGCTCTGAGCTATTCATACAGTTATTAAGGGCCATTGGACTCACCTATCGTACATTTCTAAAATCAGAATTTGTACACATGCAAATTAATGTCATTTCGCTACTGTATTACACTGTCATACAAACTAGGTAATTCGATGCTACGAACCAGCATGTACATGGTCAGGAGGAGGATGCATGCGTATCATAACTCTGTTCATTTCACGTTGGAGATGAGTCGAAACTTTTGGGCTGTGAGGAGGCCAACCGCTTATAATAATGAGGAGGTGGGAGCATGCGGACAGAGTCCTGGCTCCTGGCTGGTGGCTTTCTCTTTTGACGTCGTGCCTCAGGGGCCGGAGCGACCGACACGCTCTAGTTTTAGAGTGACTGGGGGCAGTTTTCTCACGAAAGACTCATATTTAAGGCAGGAATGTGCCATCTCGGCACCATGGCAGTGTGGAGAAATGGTCGCCGAACTCCGCGGGATAGCTAACAGAACGGCGCCACATGAAACACAGCAATTATCATATTTCGTTGTTACCCGTCACAAAAAATCTTACCGTACAAAGTCCTGGCTGAAGCTAAGATAGGCTGTTCGACTGTTACACCAACACACGTTTTCAGCCTTCATTACGAATTGGTGGGAAGGAACAGTATTGGTGCCTAGGTTGACAGAGAATTTAAGTGAGAGTCAAGACGAATTTGTTGTAAGGTCAGTATTGCCGAAAGATTTGTTCATTGGCGACGAGTGGTCGAGTTCTGGTACAGCATCGCGGTCGCTCCCTGGACGTGAGGCGAGAGAGAATTGTGAGGACTTTGATCCTGGCCGCCCCCGCATGCGGTTACGTATAAGAATACTTTGGCACGGTTACTGCAGAGTAATTTCATTCACAGTTTCATTTCAAACTTAGTTTTCTTTTTTCGCGCTCGGTCCTCAATCAAATGGCTCTAAGCACTATGGAACTTAACATCTGAGGCCATCAGTCCCTGCCGGCCGAAGTGGCCGTGCGGTTCTAGGCGCTGCAGTCTGGAACCGCGAGAGCGCTAAGGTCGCAGGTTCGAATCCTGCCTCGGGCATGGATGTGTGTGATGTCCTTAGGTTAGTTAGGTTTAACTAGTTCTAAGTTCTAGGGGACTAATGACCTCAGAAGTTGAGTCCCATAGTGCTCAGAGCCATTTGAACCATTTTTTTTGAGCCATCAGTCCCCTAGACTTAGAACTACTTAAACCTAACTAACCTAAGGACATCACACACATCCATGCCCGAGGTAGGATTCGAACCTGTGACCGTAGCAGCAACGCGGTTCCGGACTGAAGCGCCTAGAACCGCTCGGCCACAGTGGTCGGCCGGTCCTCAATCGGTCTCCAAGTCGGGGCCCAGCTCGATCCAGCGGACGACCATGAGTAACAGATGTCATCAACACGCCGCCTTGCGCGTACTTTTGGTAATATGTGCAGCTCCGGCCTGTAGGGTTTCAGGTGATTTTTCAGCCGCTCAAAATTCGAATTGTGGTTTCTCAGCGGTGGCGTCATTAGAACGACTTTGCTTCCTTAGGTGATATCATGGTACTGCATCAGGTTACCCTACTGCTTTATCGATATTGCACATTTCACCTATTCTCTTTGCTCCCCCTTCTCGAAGTAGAGAAGCAGACTAGATTTCATGCAGTGTCATTTGTACTCGGTTCTTGCCAACATCTCTAACATGTGAGGACTATTTACATGTTTGGTTTACGTTAGTACACCTAATTGTTCCTTGGAAAAATTTACGACGAATTTTATGTCTCATTTAAAGAAAATGTATGTAATGGTAAACTCTTAGGATAGCATTTATCTGTTAAACAGTCACACTTACCACAATCATTTCTGGAGAGATACTTTGATCAGTTATTTAATGAATAAATTATATGAGAGGCTAGCCACCCCACGTAAAATTTATAACAGGGCCATTATAAGATCACGTAACACACCTTGTTCAGAGTCAAAATGCCGCGCACAGTGGCCGCGTGGTTTGAAGCGCCGTGTCACGTATTGCGTGCCCCCTCCCGCCGGAGGTTCGAGTTCTCCCTCGGGCTTGGGTGTGTGTGTTGTTCTTAGCTTAAGATAGTTTAAGTAGTGTGTAAGTCTAGGGACCTACGACCTCAGCAGTTTTGTCCCTTTGGATTTCACACAAATATTGAACATCAGAGTCAAAATAAATCCACTTGGGTGAGATTTGGGCAACATCGTGATTCTGCGCCTAACTTGCATATCAGGGTCTCACAATAGCAAACACGCTGCCATTGGGTTTCGTAATCAACGGATCCCACGGATACAGTTTAATTCGTATTTCTCTTCCTCATCAATTACCCGAATATTTTTTTAGATCCGCAGCAGATTTAAGGTGGCAGTACCTATGTGCTAATCCTAATGTTTTCTGTATCTTTTATTTACGGAGTTACCTAATTCAGTTTGGTTTGTTTTTCTCTTCCTCATCAATTACCCTTTTTTTTTTTTTTTTTTTTTTTTTTTTTTTTTTTTTTTTTTTTTTAAGATCCGTGGCAGATTTAAGTAGACGGTACCTATATGCTAATCCTCATGTTTTCTATATCTTTTATTTACGGAGTTACCTACCACGGTGACTCAAAGTTTTGTGGTTTCCTCACCACATTCATGATGAGTGACGTAAATCAGCATAGTGAATAGTTCCGTTCAGTTGTATAATTTTTTTTTTTTTGTATATGCCATTTATGAAGAGGAAAAGTTTCTTGGATTATTGCTCCAGACCACAATGATACATTATTAGATTGATTATCGCTTGAATAGAGTGTCGTTGTTGTAATGTCATTGAGTTCTGAATCCTGAAAAGAAGTAACCGAGATTATTAAGAAACGCGAATCTTACAAATTCTAATTACATGATGAAGCAATTTGACCGCAGGGGCGGCAACCTTCCGGGGTGTGCTCGAGAACACAGAGCATACAGGTCCAGATGCCAGTGTTTTTCACCGTTTTGAGATTGATCATGAATTGGAAACACACTCAATTCAGGATAATGCGGTTTCGGTTGAGCCACACCACAAGGAAGCTGTTGAAGCCATTGTAACAATCCGGAACCCGTTGTAAACAGACAACAGATCAGTCTGTGGGTGCCAACATAATAGCGGGTGAGAATCCAGAGCTGCATCCCCTGCTAGCAGTATGGCATATCAAGTAGTGAAGGATGCTAATTTAGCTCCTCTTGGAGAGATGGAAAGGAAACGAGAGGAAACAAATAAAATAAGGGAGGAAACAGAAATAAAGAGGGCAGAGAAGGCCGAGGAACTTACTAAGTGAATTCCACTGAAATTAGTGAACTGGAGGAATAAATGTTGAAATAAGCCAAATCGTGCGCACAAGTAAAATAAACTGCAAGTGACTCAAAAGCAGACACTCGTTTAGTTAAATTAGAAGCAGCAGGAACTAAGAAGATAGCGAGCTAAGCACGCGATTCAAACAGTGAATCATAACATACAGACGTTCGCCAGTCGGCTAAGATACGGTGAGTTCGTGGTTGCGTGCGTGTCGAATAAAGTCACAAAAAGTAGGTGGTCGACTGGATCACCTTGAGCAAGCGTTCAAAACACACTGCAAGTGAGGATGTACAGCAGCCTGTATGGTTATGTGAGTCACCATCGGTTCAGTGTTTACCGACGGGTTTCGGTTTAATCGGAGCCCTACATCGTTTAAATGTTTGTTGTCCGAACTAGAACTTGTGTTTGACAAACAAAATGCAAGGGAAAGAAGAAGGTGAAAGCCGGCCGCTGTGGCCGATCGGTTGTAGGCGCTTCAGTCCGGAACCGCGCTGCTCCTACGGTCGCAGGTTCGAATCCTGCCTCGGGCATGGATGTGTGTGATGTCCTTAGGTTAGTTAGGTTTAAGTAGTTTTAAGTCTAGGGGACTGATGACCTCAGATGTTAAGTCCCATACTGCTCAGAGCCATTTGAACCATTTTTTGAAGAAGGTTAAACGAAGGGATTGATCAGCATCTCACAAGAATAACAGAAGGACGAATGAGCGAAACGAACTGCAAGGTATGCGATAGGATAAAGTAGCACATCTGGACCACAGGAATTACAGGGACCAGGGCTACAGAGCTGACAATGGCTGTAGGTTTGATAGAAATTGGCCGAACCAAGGCACAGCCAACAGGAAGACAACAGATGGGGCAGACAGAATCATAATAATAACAATGAGGACATAATCGAAATTATGAGTCCGAACCCGTCCAATGTACTACAACAGCGAAGTGGCAGACATTACTGATGTCAGATGTTAAACCATTTCTAGAATGGGAACTGTGTCATTTATTGTTTTCATATTTTCATGTTAGAACTAGATTTGATCTTCTCATTTTTTTTAAATTTCTTTGTATTACTATGTGAAGAATAATGTACATATTATTCTCTAGAACATCTATTTGTTTTGTGCGAATGACAGCTGCGACTTAGACACTGGCCCTGGATATATTCGTGCATATATCAGCACAGGTTATCAAAGTCATGACTTTCCGTTAAAATATCTCGAGGCGTTCGTTACCTGTCTGCCCCGTTGGGATCGGCACCTTTATGTTTCCTGAGAGCTGTCGTATTAGTAGTCAATCTGTCTTTGGTTTTGTCAGAAGTTTTGTTTCGGTACTTGGTTGTTTTCTGTGTGAAGGGGTAAATGGAGAGAGATTGGCGCACGAATAGGCAGTGTGAAGCCCTTCTGGTTTTGTTTCGGATGAATACGGAAGCAAAATAGTGCATAATTCCGTCCCCAGAATATTTGTTATATGTTAAGGATACTAAGATGGCTATAGCGCCAACCCTCGCGACAAGTACGTGGGGCCATCGGGAGTTGTTTTAGATAGGAGCTCAACGCCTCGCCGGTTTTTTGAGCGCTACGTTCCATAGCCATACGCTTAAGGTGTTAAAGGGACCATAGAGCCCACCCTCGCCTTAAATGTGGAGGGTCACCCCATCGTTTTGTGATTGTCACAACGTCACAACAACCTTAGGCACGTGCATAATTTATCGTGACCGATAGTGACGTGTTCGTTGTGCAAGTATCACATACTGAAACGAGAACTGTGACTCGATCAACTCACGCTCTCTTTATTTACTTGCAAATTTCGTGAACACTGGATCTGTAATAGGATCTAGCAGGTCTTCAAGACTAATGAAATCTTACGCGATTCAGAGAAATCAAATCATACTCATTGGCAGCAGCGTGCAGACCAAAGATAGATCTACAATTTGCAGTAACCAAACATTAGATACGTCATCTCACGTAATTACCCATTGTTATGGCTACGCAATGGAGACATGGAGCTGCTCAATAACATGGAATGAAAAGTATACGGCTTGCGTACATCAGATACACCTACTCATTTTAATCACATCCTGTCTGATCACCTGTATCCATACACACACACACACACACACACACACACACACACACACACACACACACACACACACACACACTAAATGACAGGAGGAATTATTTATCATCTACTCATATATTTATATATACATGCATACACTGAAGCGCCAGACAAACTGGTATAGGGATGCGTATTCAAATACAGAGGTATCTAAACAGACAGAATACGGCGCTGTGGTCGGCAACGCCTGTGTAAGACAACAAGTGTCTGGCGCAATTGTTAGATCGGTTACTGCTGCTACAATTGCAGGTTATCAAGATTCAAGTGAGTTTGAACATTGTATTATAGTCGGCGCACGAGCGATGGGACACAGCCTTTCCGAGGTAGCCATGAAGTGGGGATTTTCCAGTACGATCATTTCAGGTGTGTACCATGAATATCAGCAATCCGGTAAAACATAATATCTCCGACGTCGTTGCGACCGGAAAAAGATCCTGCAAGAACGGAACCAACTACGACTGAAGAGAATCGTTCAACGTGACAGAAGGGCAACCCTTCCGCAAATTGCTGCAGATTTCAGAGCTGGACAATCAACAAATTCCAGCGTGTAAAACATTCAATGAAACGCAATGAAATATCATCGACGTGGTCTTTCGGAGCCGAAGGCCCAGTCATGTACCCTTGATGACTGCACGATGCAAAGCTATACGCCACGCCTGGGCCCATCAACACCGACACTGGACTGTTGATGACTGGAAATATGTTGCCTGGACGGACGGATCTCTTTTGAAACTGTATCGAGCAGATGGACGTGTACGGGTATGGAGACAACCTCATGAGTCCATGAATCATCCATGTCAGCAGGGGACTGCTCAAGCTGGTGGAGGCTCTGTAATGGTGTGGGGCGTGTGCAGTTGGAGTGATATGGGAGCCCTGATATGACAGGTGACACGTATGTAAGCATCCTGTCTGATCACCTGTATCCATTCGTGTCCATTGTGCATTCCGACGGACTTGGGCAATTCCAGCAGGACAATGCGACACCCCACATGTCCAGAATTGCTACAGAGTGGCTCAAGGAATACTCTTCTCAGTTTAAACACTTTCACTGGTTACCAAACTCTCCAGACATGAACATTACTGAGGATATCTGGGATGCCTTGTAACGTGCTGTTCAGAAGAGCTCTCCACCCCCTCGTACTCTTACGGATTTCTTGACAGCCCTGCAATATTCATTGTGTTAATTCCCTCCAGCACTACTTCAGAGATAAGTTGAGTCCATGCCACGTCGTTTTGTGCCACTTCTACATGCTCGTGGGGGCCCTAAAAGCTATTACGATATTAGGCAGCTGTACCAGTTTCTTTGGCTCTTCAAAAAAAAAAAAAAAAAAAAGGTTCAAATACTCTGAGCAATATGGGACTCAACTGCTGTGGTCATCAGTCCCCTAGAACTTAGAATTACTTAAACCTAACTAACCTAAGGACATCACACACACCCATGCCCGAGGCAGGATTCGAACCTGCGACCGTAGCAGCAGCGCGGCTCCGGACTGGAGCGCCTAGAACCGCACGGCCACCGAGGCCGGCTTTGGCTCTTCAGTATATATATATAAAGTTTTAGTTATATTAAGATAATTGCAAAAGCATGTTTAATTTTATTATTTGCATGTCAGTTTTTTTATGCATGATAGGGTTTGCTTTAGATGTAGGTGGAGACAGGTAACATTGGCTGTCTGACTTCGTTAAAGATAAACACTACTACAAGTTAGTCCACAGATGCTCCCCCCTCACAAACCATTCACCTCTATGTCCCTTAACTTGCCCAACTTAGAAATTGATACACAACCTAGGATTAAGCTTCATATCACGTTCATTGTTAAGAATCAATGACTGTAGAAATTAGGTTATCCTTGTCTCGTGTTCCTTTTTGCATCTCACAAGAATGAGAAATACTGAGGTACATAATATGTGTAATTCTTTGCTCTCATGAACTTGTAAATTGATATTAGTGTCTTCAACAATGTTTTAACATATTTGTAAGGGTTGTGCGCAATGCACCAAAGTCACAATTTATCACTGTTGCACAATGATCCACAATGCAGCTCAAGAAGCGACATCGTATAGCTCAGTACCCAAGCGGTTGACAGACTGGTGAGATGAAGGGAGAGAATAGCTGAGGGGGTGACGTGTGCAGCGCGAGGCTGGGTGCCTGTAGCAGCCAACATGCCTCGCCGGCCTGTTGACAGACAAGGCTTGGCAGCAGCGTCTGAGGCACACTCACGCATCTGCTGGTGTCCAGCTCACGGAAGAGGACTGAATTGACCCAATGAACGTCCACACAGCGGAGCCAACCAAGGTATGCCTTGCTACCAACTCGTGTATACGGCTAATAGTGTACCACACGGAGAACGCACGCATCGTCATGCTGTGCAGACGACACTAATCAACGCCACCTGTTCCACAATATATGGCCATCAAAGTAACCTCTAATGGGCACCTGACGAGAATGTGTGCGGTTGACAGCTGCAACTCTCCCAACTGACTCCAGTGGAGGTGGTACATGCGACTGTACACTATCTACTATCTCCTCTCGCTATCTTGCCACACTCCACTCAAGACACTATGTGTGACAAATGTTTTGTATTAAGATAGGTGTGTGAAACTTTCTTTACTTTACCGTCATTACGGTAGGCATTTGATTGGTGCAACAACTAAAACACAACCCAATTCTAAATACATGTGTACAATCTCGCCGGCCGGGGTGGCTGAACGGTTCTATGCGCTACAGTCTGGAACCGCACGACCGCTACGGTCGCAGGTTCGAATCCTGCCTCGGGCATGGATGTGTGTGATGTCCTTAGGTTAGTTAGGTTTAAGTAGTTCTAAGTTCTAGGGGACTGATGACCTCACCAGTTAAGTACCATAGTGCTCAGAGCCATTTGAACCATTTGTACAATCTCTAATGGCACATTTTTGTTGTATTTTGTTTCCTAGTATGTCTTTCACTAATCAACTCAGCATTTTGCTCATTGCAACAAGTCGCTCTTTATGTGCATTTTATCACTTTCTCTTTGTATGAAATTAAAATGTTTATGAGGCATATGTGGTAGAAATACATTCAGTTCACGACTTTTCGCTGATAAACAGTTCAATTATTTTGATAGGTAAATACAGTTTTATAGTGGATACCTTCAGCTCATTCACACTAGAAATATCTTCTCAATTACTGACAGTTCACGCATTATCTGATCAACACTGGAATTTGCTCCTTTTGCCTTGTTAACTATGCATTGTTTTATTCATATAATGTTTAAATGACTTTTCTTTGTGCATATTCTACATGAAATACGCTGATATTCAATTTTTTATCAATTTGATCACCTTTGATATTAAACTTCCTGGCAGATTAAAACTGTGTGCCCGACCGAGACTCGAACTCGGGACCTTTGCCTTTCGCGGGCAAGTGCTCTACCAACTGAGCTACCGAAGCACGACTCACGCCCGGTACTCACAGCTTTACTTCTGCCAGTACCTCGTCTCCTACCTTCCAGACTTTACAGAAGCTCTCCTGCGAACCTTGCAGAACTAGCACTCCTGAAAGAAAGGATATTGCGGAGACATGGCTTAGCCACAGCCTGGGGGATGTTTCCAGAATGAGATTTTCACTCTGCAGCGGAATGTGCGCTGATATGAAACTTCCTGGCAGATTAAAACTGTGTGCCCGACCGAGACTCGAACTCGGGTCCTTTGCCTTTCGCGGGCAAGTGCTCTACCAACTGAGCTACCGAAGCACGACTCACGCCCGCTACTCACAGCTGTACTTCTGCCAGTACCTCGTCTCCTACCTTCCAGGCTTTACAGAAGCTCTCCTGCGAACCTTGCAGAACTAGCACTCCTGAAAGAAAGGATATTGCGGAGACATGGCTTAGCCACAGCCTGGGGGATGTTTCCAGAATGAGATTTTCACTCTGCAGCGGAGTGTGCGCTGATATGAAACTTCCTGGCAGATTAATATTATATTATTATATATGATCTTATTATTATATATGATCTTATAGATGTAAACTCTATCATACTAGACATTGACTTACGTGGTAATTGACATCTCTATGTATATCATCCTACGTTCACTCTGAACTAGATTGTTTTCCACCAATACGCATTTTATTTTGTTGAAAGGTTCTACTTTTATTATTTGCATGTTTGGGGTGTGACTCTTGCTCTGCGCATGTTTTCCAAATGAATGAACACTTCCGAGTTGATCGTTGCACCATGAGAAAGGACGGAAACAGAATAACCTCTTCAGAGGCGAAGAAGACCGTCGCCTTACTTTACCGACCGATTATGCGCTTTCGAACATTTTCTTCGGTGGGTGGGTGGTGCGGTGCCATTCCATGTATAGCCGTTTTGTTTCTGGTTCGAAATGATGAATCCATGTTTTATCTCTTGTGACGATGATCAATAAAAACAGTCATGATCAACCTTGTAACGCGCGAGCAATTCCACACAGACTGTCTTTCGTTGCTCTTGGACGCTGATGACCACGCTGTTTAGCGCCCGAAAACCTCAAACCACACACACACACACACACACACACTCGTTGCTCTTTGTAGTCTTCTGTTATGTGGCAAGGAACCCAGCGTCAGTCACCTGAAATGGGAGTGCCCGCACATTGCAACATTGCAGGAGTCACAGCTGTGTGCCGCCGGCCGGCCCGCGGGAGAATGAATGGGTTTTCGCGGCCTTGTTGCGTTGATGACAGACGCCTTCTGACTTGAAACTTCCTGGCAGATTAAAACTGTGTGCCCGACCGAGACTCGAACTCGGGACCTTTGCCTTCCGCGGGCAAGTGCTCTACCATCTGAACTACCGAAGCACGACTCACGCCCGGTCCTCACAGCTTTACTTCTGCCAGTATCTCGTCTCCTACCTTCCAAACTTTACAGAAGCTCTCCTGCGAAACTTGCAGAACTAGCACTCCTGAAAGAAAGGATACTGCGGAGACATGGCTTAGGTTCAGCCTGGGGGATGTTTCCAGAATGAGATTTTCACTCTACAGCGGAGTGTGCGCTGATATGAAACTTCCTGGCAGATTAAAACTGTGTGCCCGACCGAGGCAAAGGTCCCGAGTTCGAGTCTCGGTCGGGCACACAGTTTTAATCTGCCAGGAAGTTTCATATCAGCGCACACTCCGCTGCAGAGTGAAAATCTCATTCTGGCCTTCTGACTTGTTCCACACCCACGGAAATAATCTCACTTTTGGCTCTATGGGACGAAAACTGAATCCAATCAAATCAAATCTAATGGTTCACCGTGATTCTGTTCACTTCCACTTCTCCGTAGAAATTATGTAAATGCCTATGAATATCTCCGATGCTCTGGTTTTCCTCCAAAACTCAATGACAGCTCTCTGCTTTCGAAGCACATTTGTTACAGACGTCATTTTGAAGGCTACGTACAGCCCCGCCACCTATCGGAACTTCATGAAACTATAGGGACTGAAGCGGCAATACTCCACAATGTTCCACAACAAATTCCGAATTTTTGCAACCAAAGTTGACAGACATAAAAATGTATTGCAATATTTACTAAAAGCTCGTCATACGTCAAGTCATGTCTATAAAATGTTAGTGACTAAACTTAGAGAAGCTAAATCATCATTTTCAATGTGTGAATGATTCCATCGTCCTCCTCTGTCACCTTCGCCAGGTCCTCATAAGGCTGGAACAGCTGATACTATGCATGTGAACCTATTTAACTGTACTTTCCTCTTCAGATGTCTTGTGCTAGAGCTGCTACGCTAACTTTTTCGATTACCGGTAATTCGGTGAGCAGTGCCTGAAGTGATAATGTGCAGTACATTTCTTTGAATTAGAATTAAGTAGCCTCTCAACAAATTCTGTCTCAGTATGCTTATATCTCACAGTCAGTGGTGTATCCTCTTTAGTTTGCTTTTAAATATGTTCAAATATCTTTGCAGATTATATAGGTTGCACACTCATGGGCTTTACATGAATGATTCCTGTAAGAGAGAATTCAGTTATGTTAAAGTATCTAGTTGTAAATTTTCAGTGTCTAACCATTGATGTGTGTAGTAGATTGATATAAATTTGATCTATCACAATGTAAGGGGATACATAAAAATGTTGTTTGGTAATTCTTTTTGTGAAAAGTAGTTCTAAGGTGTAAACCAAGTCAGAGGCATAGGAACTTTGCACGAAACTCCAATAATTCACGAGAAAATATCCATAAACATGATACAATTTACTGTGTAATTTAATACAATACAGAACAATGAATGAAATCGAGACAACAAACATGGAATGTATTCTGCAAAAGTGAATATAAAAGCACATAGTAATACCACAGATTAAATATAAAATAAAAGTAGACAAATATTTATATTTTTCATGCAGAAATTTTATGTTATGAGTTCCTTATATACATAAAATTTTAATTTTGTCCTCAAGTGATTACAAACTATTTTTATTACAGTAACATATTTATAGTATTCCCAACCCATTATTCTGTTGTATTTATGTGACAAAATTAATATTACCACATATTCTACTCCAGGCTTAAATAATATTTTATTACCTCTCTTACAAATGTAAGTTGTAAAATATA
Source organism: Schistocerca americana (assembly GCF_021461395.2). NCBI lineage: Eukaryota > Metazoa > Arthropoda > Insecta > Orthoptera > Acrididae > Schistocerca > Schistocerca americana. The sequence continues at coordinate 735,634,164 of NC_060130.1, read as the reverse complement.
AATCATATTTTTACTCAGATCATATAAATTAATGCATAATATGACAAACAGTAAGTTATTTTCTATTGCTGGATGCATTCAATTTGAACAACATTCATTAATGAAGTTCTGTTGAAAAAATGTTAGTTTCACAGTATCAGTCAACACCATTTACTTTAAGGGAAATCTGACAAGTTTAGTATTAATCTAAATAACTTCATAAAACACATTCACCATCAGTTAGATTCTGAACACTCTATTCTATGGAAGGTTACATATTCCCCTAAAATAATCACAGAATAATTAAACTTACTTTATTCAAATAATGCACATCTTGATATTAACGAAAATACATCATATTTAACAAAATGCAATAGAAAGTTTTTATATCTAGACAATCATTAATTGTAGACATTACAAATATTTCATTAATTATTCAGCCATATTTTAGTGAACTGTGTTAAACTCCATATTTTACATGTAATACGATTTAACTATGGAGATGAAATTTTAACAAGAATATTTGTATGTGGCAGAATGATGAACATCAATACATTTGATTGCAAGACAGCTCATAACAATTTCCTGGAAATAACAGTTCCACAGATACATTTTAATTCTCTTCTTTGCTACTAGATTTAGGGTTACAGCTCTATACTAAAGTGTTCATTCTCTTTCATATCAGCCAAGCAGTCATTCTACAACTGGGTACCATCGCTGCCCAGTCAAGTTTGTGGTTGCTATGTTGGAAAACAATGAAGTGGCAAATTTTGATTAAAGAACCCTGAGAGATGGAACAGACATGATGTTGGAATGAATATAGAAAATGATATGTGGCAATAGAGGTGGCAAAGCAGGAAAGGAATTTGAAAAGCAGAACAAATTGTTAAAAAATAAAAATCTTCATTCATAACAAATATAGTTGTTTTTAAGAATATCTGATAAAAATAGTGGAAATGATAATTATCTAATCACTTACTAAAGATCAAATTTTCTCCATAAAGTACATATTATCTAAGATATCACAGTGTACTAAACAAATTAACATTGGTATAAAATAAAACCTCACATCATTTGTACAATTGAATAAAGTATGAACTTCAAAATGTTATAATTCCAGTTTTTTCTTTAATTAACATGTGGAATATATTTTAGACCCACACATAAGATACAGTCAGTGTTTATCCAAATGTAGGGGGATTGTACAAACCAAGCCATTTAACATAAATTTTCTTCCTCCTATATTCAAACAATTTCTGTGAATATACATTAGGATGCATAATTTTTTTGTAATCAATACAGACAAAATAAACTTAACACATTCTTTCTTTAGACTGAATTATTAAAAATAAAATCATCTATCATATCATGTATTTCACTTAAAGAATCATTCATAAACACCTTTTCAGAAATTTTTTTTGAGTTGCGAAAATCTATATTTCAGTGGTAGATGTATTTTTCTCAGTACAGTTATTAACATTCACAGATTCAACTACATCTATTCATCTATAATTACTTCAGAGATTACATTTACACACTTTTACTGCTCACTAATTGTTCTACAACTACAGGGAGATCAATGGTCAATTTTATACTTACAATATGAATTTTTCTATGAAGACCCTGAGGAACTAAGGAATAGCTTTATGGTCTTATTTTCTATGAAGAGGAAGTCCAAACATACCCACGGCTGAGAGAGGGTAAAGGTACTGTAATGCTATTACATACAGGTGGCTGATGAATGATGGGACCAGATGTCTTGCAAGATAAAGGGAACACCAGCTAGTGACAACCCTCTCTTTGGAGGGTGGATGAGCGAGTGTAGGTCATCTGAATCATGGTTGCACCATAACTTTTCCACAGTCTATTTGTACAAGTTTTTATGAAAAATGACATATTAAGTTTTAACGTATGTCCCACATACACTCTCTCAATCATTCTCACGCACTCACACAACAAAAGACAATCAAACAATAATTTTGACCGATTTTTGTATTACGTAATGCCCAATGACTGAAGTGTTGAAAAAAAAATCCCCGTTAATTGATTTTTATGCACTGGTAACTTTGAAAAGGCTTCAAATGATAATTCAAGTCAACCTGTATTTGTTCCTAATATGGTTTTAAAAAACATGCATTGGTTTTAGGACTTTTAGGTAATTTTCTTTATCTCTGGCACTAAATCAATAAAAAACTGAAATTTTGACATCATCATTCCATCAATAACAAAAGGCTGTGTACCAAATTTCAACAAAACGGAATAATAACTAATATGGATTATATAGATTCGTAGAGGGTATAAGTCTTCGTATTGATCGACTGTTATACTATGCAGTTCTCACGGCAGGCAGCGTCAGCTGCGCTGTGAACAAAGCGCCAAAAAGATAGCCATCCTGCAGCCACCGTACCAATCGGCTGCGTGCCTTACTGCAACGAATGTCATCTCGTAATAACTTGCTACGTTACATGCTGAAAATTCGAAGTATGGTTAACTGATCCAGCCTGCGGATACACCTGAATCGTTTAATTTTCTGATCAAAATAAAAAATATATCTTCACATTGTTTCCGTAAGTACTCACTAATCACTAGCATCAGTATCATTCTAAAACAAATTATAGGCCTTCTGTGGTATCTGTCTATGACAGCCAATAGACAAGGAAAGAAATAATCAAATAAGAAATTATAATCTTATTGGAATAACTTTTTACTTAAAAATTGCAGTTACACATTCCATCATTTTCCAAGAAGTGTTTTTAAAAACACTCTATGAGCGATATTTTCAGCTGTTTGGCTGCTGCTGTTATTTGGAATTTGGAGATTCAGTGTCGAAGCAACATGCGTCATCTTGCTTTCTGTCCAGAATTTAAGGGTATTGAAAGATCTTGAAATATTAGGCCAATCTAAACATTGCTTCAGTTCTGCTGCCATAGTACTAAAATTCTTGCTTGGCATTTCATTTGACATATTTTTAAGAGTAATTGCTCACATCTATCCCAAAGGTATGAGTTAATTTCTTCCACCCCACAGGGAGTAGCTCTTGCAGCAAGTAATATATTTCCTTTCCTTTTATGTTCCATGCTAATTTCAGTGGCTAAATCCGAAACGGCCCCGGAATCAGCTATTGTGGAACTGAAGTGAAGTGCCTTGAAACGTGGATCCATTACAGTGACTTTAGCTAATGCCATGTTGTGTTCCAAAGGTATTAATCGGTTAATTATGCCTTTCAATGGGTCGTTTTGCACAAATATTCCCATTACTGTATGTGGGCCGCCACGACCTATCCACTGTTGCCCAGTTTGTTGGCCCGGATGACCTCGGACCACACGTGAAAAACGAGGTGGGGCGCCATCGCGCTGGAATCACGTGTTTTCTCATGTCACATGTTTTCTCGTGCATGCAGTGGCACATTTTCCATGTCGTACTCAATACACTGGTCGGTGGCGTCGAAAATGCAGGAGGTTTGAACATGTGTAGGTCAGGAGTCCACTACACGCAACAAGCGGCTACACGGGTAGCAGGGGTTGTGTAGCGTGGGCTGAGCGGTTTTTTAGGTTAGATGGCCTTGGGAAAGTACAGAAAGGGCAACACCCTCAACGGGCGCGGGGCAAAATCAGGACATGCGGGGACCAAGCAGCAATCGGTATTGTAATTGTCAACTGTCGAAGCTGCGTTGGTAAAGTACCAGAACTTCAAGCGCTGATAGAAAGCACCGAAGCTGAAGCACCGAAGCTGAAATCGTTATAGGTACAGAAAGCTGGCTTAAGCCAGAGATAAATTCTGCCGAAATTTTTACAAAGGCACAGACGGTGTTTAGAAAGGATAGATTGCATGCAACCGGTGGTGGAGTGTTCGTCGCTGTTAGTAGTAGTTTATCCTGTAGTGAAGTAGAAGTGGATAGTTCCTGTGAATTATTATGGGTGGAGGTTACACTCAACAACCGAGCTAGGTTAATAATTGGCTCCTTTTACCAACCTCCCGACTCAGCAGCATTAGTGGCAGAACAACTGAGAGAAAATTTGGAATACATTTCACATAAATTTTCTCAGCATGTTGTAGTCTTAGGTGGAGATTTCAATTTACCAGCTATAGACTGGGACACTCAGATGTTTAGGACGGGTGGTAGGGACAGAGCATCGAGTGACATTATACTGAGTGCACTATCCGAAAATTACCTCGAGCAGTTAAACAGAGAACCGACTCGTGGAGATAACATCTCGGACCTACTGATAACAAACAGACCCGAACTTTTCGACTCTTTAAGTGCAGAACAGGGAATAAGTGATCGTAAGGCCGTTGCAGCATCCCTGAATATGGAAGTTAATAGGAATATAAAAAAGGGAGAAAGGTTTATCTGTTTAGCAAGAGTAATAGAAGGCAGATTTCAGACTACCTAACAGAACAAAACGAAAATTTCTGTTCCGACACTGACAATGTTGAGTGTTTATGGAAAAAGTTCAAGGCAATCGTAAAATGCGTTTCAGACAGGTACGTGCCGAGTAAAACTGTGAGGGACGGGAAAAACCCACCGTGGTACAACAACAAAGTTAGGAAACTACTGCGAAAGCAAAGAGAGCTTCACTCCAAGTTTAAACGCAGCCAAAACCTCTCAGACAAACAGAAGCTAAACGATGTCAAAGTTAGCGTAAGGAGGGCTATGCGTGAAGCGTTCATTGAATTGGAAAGTAAAATTCTATGTACCGACTTGACAGAAAATCCTAGGAAGTTCTGGTCTTACGTTACATCAGTAAGTGGCTCGAAACAACATATCCAGACACTCCGGTATGATGATGGCATTGAAACAGAGGATGACATGCGTAAAGCTGAAATACTAAACACCTTTTTCCAAAGCTGTTTCACAGAGGAAGACCGCACTGCAGTTCCTTCTCTAAATCCTCGCACAAACGAAAAAATGGCTGACATCGAAATAAGTGTCCACGGAATAGAAAAGCAACTGGAATCACTCAATAGAGGAAAGTCCACTGTACCTGATGGGATACCAATTCGATTCTACACAGAGTACGCGAAAGAACTTGCCCCCCTTCTAACAGCCGTGTACCGCAAGTCTCTAGAGGAACGGAGGGTTCCAAATGATTGGAAAAGAGCACAGGTAGTCCCAGTCTTCAAGAAGGGTCGTCGAGCAGATGCGCAAAACTGTAGACCTATATCTCTGACGTCGATCTGTTGTAGAATTTTAGAACATGTTTTTTGCTCGAGTATCATGTCGTTTTTGGAAACCCAGAATCTACTATGTAGGAATCAACATGGATTCCGGAAACAGCGATCGTGTGAGACCCAACTCGCTTTATTTGTTCATGAGACCCAGAAAATATTAGATACAGGCTCCCAGGTAGATGCTATTTTTCTTGACTTCCGGAAGGCGTTCGATACAGTTCCGCACTGTCGCCTGATAAACAAAGTAAGAGCCTACGGAATATCAGACCAGCTGTGTGGCTGGATTGAAGAGTTTTTAGCAAACAGAACACAGCATGTTGTTATCAGTGGAGAGACGTCTACAGACGTTAAAGTAACCTCTGGCGTGCCACAGGGGAGTGTTATGGAACCATTGCTTTTCACAATATATATAAATGACCTAGTAGATAGTGTCGGAAGTTCCATGCGGCTTTTCGCGGATGATGCTGTAGTATATAGAGAAGTTGCAGCATTAGAAAATTGTAGCGAAATGCAGGAAGATCTGCAGCGGAGTGGCAACTGTCCCTTAACATAGACAAATGTAATGTATTGCGAATACATAGAAAGAAGGATCCTTTATTGTTTGATTATATGATAGAGGAACAAACACTGGTAGCAGTTGCTTCTGTAAAATATCTGGGTGTATGCGTGCGGAACGATTTGAAGTGGAATGATCATATAAAATTAATTGTTGGTAAGGCGGGTACCAGGTTGAGATTCATTGGGAGAGTGCTTAGAAAATGTAGTCCATCAACAAAGGAGGTGGTTTACAAAACACTCGTTCGACCTATACTTGAGTATTGCTCATCAGTGTGGGATCCGTACCAGATCGGTTTGACGGAGGAGATAGAGAAGATCCAAAGAAGAGCTGCGCGTTTCGTCACAGGGGTATTTGGTAACCGTGATAGCGTTACGGAGATGTTTAATAAACTCAAGTGGCAGACTCTGCAAGAGAAGCGCTCTGCATCGCGGTGTAGCTTGCTCGCCAGGTTTCGAGAGGGTGCGTTTCTGGATGAGGTATCGAATATATTGCTTCCCCCTACTTATACCTTCCGAGGAGATCACTAATGTAAAATTAGAGAGATTAGAGCGCGCACGGAGGCTTTCAGACAGTCGTTCTTCCCGCGAACCATACGCGACTGGAACAGGAAAGGGAGGTAATGACAGTGGCACGTAAAGTGCCCTCCGCCACACACCGTTGGGTGGCTTGCGGAGTATAAATGTAGATGTAGATGTATTGCGATATTTTGTGTGTAGCGGGTAAACGAAACGTTTCAGGACATGAGTTCCTTTGCTAAATAATCCCTCTTGGTCCCCACTACTAGTTATCAACGTCTGCACACCCTGTGCAACGCCTGGAAGGAATGGAAATGTGGATGTGGAGAAGGATCCTAAAAATAAGCTAGAGGGAGGAAAAGTCGAACGAGTGAGTCCTCAACGAACTAGATAAAACAAGAGAATTGATCATTACCGTAACGCCCACACGATTCATTACAACAAATTCTTGACCACCGTATTGCTTTTCCTTAAGCTTATGGAAGAAAGAACATGAAGACTACGGAAGAATCATCTTGATTCTGTGAGGCATGCATTTAAATTTAAATAATACATCGACTTGAAACGCTCAGTGGAGGAGAGACAGGTACTATTATAACTACAAAACTATGATGATCATTAATTCACAACTAGCATTTTAAATTATCTTCATTATCTGTTTGAAGGCTTTGGAGATTTGATTTGTAGCGTCTTTCTTCCGTAAGATTTATAAAAGTTTTTCTTTAACTGGAATATCACTTGAAAATTTATAAAATAACAGTTGACTTCACAGCTTCAATTCTCTTAGCTGAATGCCAGTGTGTGTGGCTTCCTTTCCCCTTACCTTTCTATAGAGGTGAGGATAATGCCAGTTTCAAGCTTCACTAATGAAATACCGCTCCAGCTGTTACTGAGAACATGTATCAGTCAAGTAAAGTCTGTTCGATATCTATGTCATTTGCACCTATGTCTTTACTCAGTCACCACTGAAGACCAGTGCAGAGTAATATGATCACTGCAAACGTAGTCTCCTTCGATACAGACGTTGGCGATTTCGGTATCGGTGACTTACTACATGATTGTTCTCGGTATGCGTTAGGGAGCGAAATTTTGTTCTCGGTCTGCCTTAGGTACCGAAATTGTTGTCTGTGGCACACAATTTATTTGATGTGCAGAGGAAATCACTGATTTCGCAATATATCGACAATTTATTTCCACTTGCAGCTACAACCGCTGGTAACAGCTTTAGCTGCTAAGGTCCGAATAGTGGAACTCTTCTAGTACGCAGTCACCTGCAACATTTTTGCCTCAGTTCAGGATAACTGTCTCATAACTCTAACATTGTGATTATTTTGTGTGTAAGAACGTCGTACAGACTTTAGCCCCATCAGTTTGTGTTTCCGAACAGATCACACAGAATAATGCCACTTCACCCATAATTCGTGTGTCAGTCGGCTTCATTAGTTGCACTGAACCATGTACCTTGCTGTCAATGGTGTTGTGTCCTTAGCGAAGGCACCTCAGATAACACCACGGATTAGGGAAATCTGACCGCAACATCAGGCAAATAAATCTTGCCGTTATTTGTTCGAGCCTTTATAGATAATAATTGACGGTAATATGAACACGATTATGTTCTCGAGATCACAACTAGTCATTTTCATAATGTTTTTTACGTTTGTCATTCTATCGATTACCACTCTTCTTTAAATCTTCAACTCTATACCCATTACATCTCTACAAGACACAACATCCTTGCTGGAAATGATGACGTTGCTATGTTCGTAATTCGCCAAGCAGTCCTACAGCATGGATCCAGTCGGCTTGACGGAAAGCGGCCATTTATATCAAAAGCGTCCCTTTTCTCAAACTCTTGACAGGTGTTAGCGCAGGAGCAATTCACTGCGTATCTATGTTGACGTCGAAGGGTACGCAATCTCAAATGACTCCTCCTAGTCTCTGATAATGAATACATTCTCAGGCGCACTGAGAGTACTGTTACAGTTTGCCATCATCGTATATTTCACGTAGAGATCATGAGAATGTAATAAGAGAGATTAGTTTGCGTACAGAGAGAAATAGACAGTAATTTATCTCTCCCTCATTTCACGAATGGAATGGGAAAGGATATCCATAACTTTAGTAAGATGTAGCCTTTGCCATGCTGTGTACTGTGGTTTCCGGAGTAAATATGCAGATATATGGAGGTAAAGACACAAACAGTTTAATGAAGAAGACTGCTACGGTGAAAATTATAATTTCGCATTAAAACGTCTTTTGCCCATCCTCATTTATTTATTTATTTATCGATAAAGGTTGTTTCGGTAGCATGATAGTCACTAGTGAGCTTGGGCTCCTAGCGAAGGAGATTAGAACCTTACGCATCACAGTAAACGATTCTGAATGGTGGTACGAGTCTGTTGATCTGAGAATGGTACAAACTATGTCTTGCGCAAGTTTCGATTATTTCGTGTTGTTTGAAGCAGCAGAATAAACCCACAGTTCGTTTAAGCTGAGTATCAAATACAGGAGGGAAAGTTTACTAGAGTATTGAGCGGATTAGATACTAGTTTGATGAATATCTGGGTTTGAAGGCAAGTATGCCGTGCAGGTTTCTATTGGGAAAGGGCTAGGTACAGCTCATACGTTCAGAAATAAGTGATGATACCAGTGCATAGTAGCACAGGCTCAGTTACAAACCCACTCGCTGGTGTTCGACGCAGCAGCTCAAGAGATTGCGTTGTGAATATATGTGGTAGTTGACAGTACAGTCAACAGTAATCTTTAACTGTGACTGCATCCGGATCTACATGTTTGTCTACATCCACAGGATGATTAGCAATTCATATTACAGACTTGTAGGGGTGGTGTAGGGGACTTAGTATACGAAGGAACCCATGACTGGAATTGCACCCTTTGGATTCAAATTCAGTTTTCATTTCGGAACACTTTCCCATCTGCCGTTTCATAGTGTGCACACAAGCTGAGAAGAGGTCGCCGTCGTCAGTCCCTGTTGTAATTACATCACGTAACACCTTAGTGCGACTACAAAAACGGCTACGAGAAATCGGTTCATTCACAACTAGGAGGGTTGGCTGTGGTGATTTGCGGACGTATTGCACTCTCGAATTTGAAGAGGACGTCCTCCGTCACGTAGACAAAAACCGGAGGACAAGTACTCCAGACATTGCTCATGCCATGTGCTCCTATAGCACACAGATCAGAGCTCACTGTCTCGTCCGTGTGCTAACCGTGAGATGGGAGATTTGAAAATCAAACTGATTTTACAGTAACGGGAAAGAAACCGCAACACCGGAAAATATTAATATATAGCACCGAAATTTCTGGAATACATTTGTCTAGGTAACATATTTAAGTGATTAACATTGCAAGATCAGCGCGACATAAGCCATTTAAAAATCGAAACGCTGCTACATTAAAGACCGGTGAAACCGCCAGAATGTTGAATGCAAGCATACAAACGTGCATGCGTTGTGTTGCACAGGTGCCGGGCATCAGTTTGTGGGATGGAGTTCCATGCCTGCTGCACTTGCTAGGGCAAGACAGGAACCCTTAATGTTGATTGTGGATGACGCTGGAATTGTCGTCCAATGATGTCCGGTATGTGCTCGACTGGAGACAGATCCGGTGATGGAGAAGGCCAAGGTAACATGTCGACATTCTGTAGAGCATGTTGAGTTACAAAAGCGGTATGTCGGCAAGCGTTATCGTGTTGTATAACATCCCCTCTAATGCTGTTCATAAATTGAAGCACAACAGGTCTAATCACCTTACTGAATATACAAATTTGAAGTCAGGGTCCGTGGATAAACACGACGATGCTCCTGCTGTCATACGAAGTCTCACTCCATACCACAATTCCAGGTGTAGGTCCATCATGTCTACCATGCAGACAAGTTGGGTCCGCAGCTCGTGGTCGTGCGGTAGCGTTCTCCCTTCCCACGCCCGGGTTCCCAGGTTCGATTCCCGGCGGGGTCAGGGATTTTCTCTGCCTCGTGGTGACTGGGTGTTGTGTGATGTCCTTAGGTTAGTTAGGTTTAAGTAGTTCTACGTTCTAGGGGACTGATGGCCATAGATGTTAAGTCCCATAGTGCTCAGAGCCATTTGAACCATTTGACAAGTTGGTTGCAGGCCCTCAACTGCCATCACTGGCACAACGGCAAAACCAGATTTAATCAGAAAACACAACAAATCTCCATCCAGCCCTCCAATAAGCTCTCTCTTGACACCAATGAAGTCACAAATGGCGTGGTTTGGGGTAAATGGAATGCACGCCCCATGGCGTTCAGCATGGAGCTGTCCTTGAGCTAACCGATTTGTAACAGTGCTTTGTGTCGCAACGGTTCCAATTGCTGCTCAAATTGCTGCTGCAGGTGCAGCACTATGCCCCAGAGCTATACGCCAAACATGATGCCCTTTCCTCTCGATAGTGCCATGTGGACATCTGGAGCCCGGTGCTCTTGCGTCCGTAAATTCTCATGACTACCACTGCTCAGTAATCATGTATAGTGGCTGCATTTTTGCTAAGTCTTTCTGTAATATCGCAGAAGGAACATCCAGAATCTCGTAGCCGTATTACACGACCCCGTTAAAACTCAGTGGGGTGTTGGTAATGGCGTCTTTGTCACCTTAAAGCCATTCTTGACTAATATCAACTCATCATATCCATTCTCAAAGGTAACTAATGCTCACGACCGTTACAGAGTGTATTTAAAGCAAACCTGGTATGCAACCTCACAGTGGCAGAACTAGCGCCACTCTGATGCGACTGCCACGAAACTGGAATAGGCATCATCTTTCAGATGCAGAAACACGCCTACCAACTCTTGTTTATGTGGAACAAATCCTTGTTGGCGTTACGATTTTTTCCCTTTCAGTGACCATACAAACGGTATATTTTCGGAGTTCTTTATCAAAACTTAATCTGATAAGTCCCCACTAGAAGCCCTAGAACCCTGTAGTAAGAATTGTGAATCATCCTGTATATCCTGCATATCTACGGTGTGTTGTAGAGAGTACTTTCGATATCGTTATTACTTTCCTCCTTCCTTGTTACATTAATGAACGATGCACGGGAAGTCTTAAAGTCTCCGTATGATTGTTAATCCTCTGATCTTCTAGTATGGTCACTTCGAGAGATGTATAACTGACAACGAGAAAATATTGTTTCACTATGGAAGATATTTGGTACACTTTGTCTACACTTTTATGCATTTCGTCCTATGACGAAAATAGTACTTTGTGATTAAAATTCTTCTGGGTATTATGCCGCATCACTGCATTTTTAGCAATGACGCAGCATAATACCCAGAAGAATTTTAATAACTATGACACCGGCCGCGGAAGCTTACGTTCTTATATCAAAATAGGACTTCCTTAATGTGTCGGTGCTATCTAACTTTGGGTTAGGACTACGCTGTGATACAACTACGAATAAATGAAGTCTATTATCTGTGCCGGTCTGTCAGCATATATAGGCTACAAATGCAGACATGGTTTTCAGTTAGATATGAACATTGTGTGTCGGGTCTTCCTCTTGGAGCCAAATTGAAACGGGCTTCCAAGTGGATTCTGGTGTAACTAGAACTTCCGAACTGACATATCATTTTTGCTATGCAACCGTGTATAATTCTTCGGAAACATAGGTTTATGAATTACAAAAACTTATTGCCTTAAATGCTGACATTTACAAGAGAAGAATACGGCATCGCCACACACGAAACTGCTGACAGGGATGAAATAGTTCTCATTTATCGGTGAAGTGTGTCTGTGAGTGACAGATTAAAACTGTATCCCTGAACGCTGTTCCGATAAAGCCATAAATCTACACGAGGGTACTAGTCCAACACACAGCCCTGAAAGTACTGTCAGAAACTGACATCCTCCACATTGCGAATATATTTTTGTGATGCATTGTAAGCATGTTGTTCGTAATTTATGCAAAGAACTGCCGTAGCTCACAGCACTATTCAGACAGATGGATTTCATATCGCTACATTCCTTTGAATACTAATTGTAATAATGCATTTTGTCAATCAGTTCAACGAGACAAAGCGGAATAATGACTATCTTTGTTCCAAAGATAAAACAACGTAAAGCGAAAGCATTATTTGTGAGGAAAATGCAATAAAAATCCGTGTTTATTGTTATGAATTACTAAGGCCTCGTCAGTGTATATACGTTCACAAAAATTTGTAATAAATGACAGTACTTTTATCAACACACGTAATGCGCCCTAGAAAATCATTCGTGACGACCTCAGGAAGATACTGTATGGGCTAAACAGAAAAATACGCTGTATGTTTGTAGGTATCTGAACGCTCATTGGTACTCATTCCAAAGGAGTCATCCATGAAAGTAATAGAGTGTTGGACCTCATCCTGTTACTGTTCCTACTTATCACTTACTTCTAATTTCTGAGCACTTTTTGGCAAGCTTTTTCCACTATTACTGAAGCATTAAAATAGCCAGTACCAGAGTGTTTTTAATTACTGTGGCAGGTAAGCGATGCTTTACGTCATCTCAAAGGTGTTTATGGGGGCTGTGCTCGTAGCTTTTAAGCTATGGACACATGAATGGTAAGAAAGTTATAGCTGATCAGAGAGAGAGAGAGCGTCTATTTTCACGACGTGGTAGGACTTGTAGACGAACACACAAAATCCTGATACTCTTGAGCTCAATCTGAAGCGGGACTTACCATTGAAGACATTTCTACTCCATTCAATGAGATTCTAAGCTGAAGACGTCTCTGGAGACCCCCCAGACAACGGTAGGAGACCAGCCTGACTGTCACCCGCCATACAGCTCGACAGCCAGGAGTGATGGTCTGGGGTGCCATTTCTTTTCATTGCAAGACCCTTTTGGTTGTCATCCACGGCACCCATACAGCACATCAGTATGTCAATAATATTTCATGCCGCGTTTTGTTGCTCTTCGTGGCACGTCATCCTGGGCTTACATTTCAGAAAGATAATGCCCGCCAGCACACTCCAAGAGCTGGTACTGTTTGTCTTCGTGCTTGTCAAACCCTACCCTGGCAGCAAGGTCGCCGGATCCCTTCAGAAAGTTTGGGGCATTATGGGCAGGGCCCTCCAACCAGCTAGGGATTTTGACAATGTAATGCTCCAGTTGGACAGAATTTGGTACGATATCCCTCAGGAGGACGTCCAACAACTCTACCAATCAATGCCAAGCCGAATAACTTCTCCCACAAGGGCCAGAAGTCGACCAAGACGTTATTAACTTGCTCAATTTATGAAACTCTTTCTCTTGAATAAGTCACCCAAATTCTTTGAAATTTTGATGACTTGTTTGTTTGTAAATGTGCATCACAACTACAGATTTCTATCCCACTCAGATAATTCCTTCGTGGTGCGTCGTTTTTTTCTGTATTTATTTATTTATGTATTTATTTGTTTATAGAGTGTATTCACTCAACGAAAGTAACCTCTACTGACCCAACTTCCTTCCTGAGGGCATTCAGGAACATGGCTCTTAATTTTGGATGGCATATATTCTACACACTATTCCATTATTATCAGATCTCTCTCTGTAGGTAATCTTCATTTTTATGCCTTGAGAAATGACGTCAGAGATCCGCTTATATGTTACTTTTCTTTAAGGAAAAATAAATCTCACGTTGTAAATTTTGCGACGAGACAGTGATGTTACATCTTTGATGCGACATTCTCAATACGTCGTTTTCCTTGAGCCTCCTTCGTTAGAGGATATTGCGATGTGGCAAATGTATCTTATTGACGTCTGCTTCGGTCACTTCTTGAAATGGCAGTAAAATTATTAAATCTGGTATCAGATCCATTTCAATGCATTCAGTTTTATTAAAATGCATGAAACTGAATTATAATTGATACAGTCATTTTTTAAAGGACCTTACTCAAAAATCTTAAGTTTTCAGGAACGAAGGAAAACATTTTATGGGTGAGTATACGGAATGTAATACAATGGGCTTTCCAGTGTTTAAAGAACAGAATAAAACAAGTATTTTGCCATTATTACAGCTGCTAGGTTTTGCAATCCCTTTGAAAAAAATAAGTCCAAAATCTTTGAATAAAGTTCTGTTCATGAGGAAATAGTTCATATGCATCGTCCAATTTCAAGTTCTTTTTTTTTACTCATATATTTTCACAGTATTATAACTCTAATTAAAGTGCGTACAAAACAGTTTCATTGATCATCATCTGCAGCAGGAGTGGCAGCAGTGTTACATACAGGCCATTTCATCAGATCATCATAGAATTACCTATATTCATGCAGAATACAGTCAAGTAAACGTTGAATGCCTTGCATTTTTCTCTGTTAATACACACTGGTACTTTTTAAGCCTTTTCAAAATTAAAACGAACAGACGCTTCTAGAAATAAAAGATCAAATTATGCTTCTGTAATCCTCCTGTTGTTCCTGTTAGCAGACACTGGACCAGTTTAAGCCTTTCAGAATTAAAAAGAACAGACACTTCCAGAAATAAAAGACCAAATTATGCTTCTGTGTGTGATCCTCCTATGTATTCAGAAGCCACAATATTTGGCTGTAACTGCTGCCTGTGACTCTGTTCGGAAAAAGCTGGGGATATTAGAGCGGATACTCCTGATGTTTGTGCGACTTCATGCCTCATAGAAGATGAGGGACGCTACTTTGAACTATTGGTTGAAATGGCTCTGAGCACTATGGGACTCAACATCTTAGGTCATAAGTCCCCTAGAACTTAGAACTACTTAAACCTAACTAACCTAAGGACATCACACACACCCATGCCCGAGGCAGGATTCGAACCTGCGACCGTAGCAGTCCCGCAGTTCCGGACTGCAACCCCAGAACCGCACGGCCACCGCGGCCGGCTAAACTATTGTTGTAGCTCCTTGTGCAAGCTGAATGTGTATACATTTGCATGTGTATACATTTGCATTCTTGTCGCCGTCGCTATACAACGGTTAAATTGGAAACTTTCTTATGTTCCCCTACAACGTCCGAGTGCATATCTCATGGGAAATCGAGAGTGTGAGTATGCAGAAAGAAACGTTCCGGTTAAGTTGTCCATTGCTGACGTTCTTTGTAGCACATAATGGATTTATACTAATCGGCACTGTAGATATCACAAGCAAAAAAATGTTGTGACGACTTCCAAAATGCGATTGCTGTACGAGAATTCTCGCGTAAGCCTGGCTTCATTCAATTTTCAGGCCTTACATAAATAATCTTCTGCGATCCAATGCTAAAATAATAAACAATGTTCCACGGCCATCACCACCATCTCAACGAACGTCACAAGTCATCGACGTCAGTTGTTTGAGAACCTCTGCTGTATAAAGTGTACGGACTACAGCCCTCGGCTAAACGCATCCATGTCGTTCGTGCATGTTTTCCAACGTAATCTCTCTACCTTCCATTAAGCAGTGACTTTGGTCGTTTTTCATTGTTTAGAATACACCAAATATCTTCTTTGCTCCACGAACCATCCTGCTCATTTCCATATCATTCTCACTACAGCCGTAAATACATCTCCCACACTGATATGTACCGTGATCCATTCAATTATTTTCCTTTCTCTCCTAGTAATTTGCTAGTATCTATGTCTTCATCGCTCACTGAGAATTTCTGAGTTACTAGATGGTGTCCGCATTGACTAGAAGCCAAAGCTGGTACATTGATTGTGAACTTCCTGTGTCAGATACATCGAAAACATGATTCTGAAACTTCTGTTTTTTACCAAAATCTCTCCATGCCATTGCTACTTTTCTATGCACTTCTTTCGCTGCTTATTCATTCATTGTCTTTGCTTACCATATGTACAAGAACTTGTTAATTGGTTACGTGTTTTCATTATGATTTTGTACTATTTTCTTTTCAAAGTTTAGTTTATACGTTATTCTTATTATTGTTTCTTTTCGGATATACTTTGAAACTTGTTCTATTAAGGTTCACATGAACTATGGAAGTTAATCTGAAGTAGAGACAAACTCCGCAACATAATCAGACGAAGGGATTGCTGGTACGTTCCTTTCCTGAAAAGGTTGTTCTGAGAATAATTGCGTTAAAACAGAATCTCCTCTCAGACTCCTGTTTAAATTCTGAATTTTCAACTAATTCTGATGAAGTCTAATGTAAGATGTGGCATTTATATGTACTTCTTTAGTACAATTAGACTGAACCAGTTCCTTGCATGTCAGTTGCTATTATAACAGAGTTGTATGAAATAGAATCAAACGCAATGTACTGAACCGTAGGCATATAGGTAATTTATAGTAAGTCTATGACTTAGTTCACGAACTGTAAATGCGCTATTGTGTGACGTGCACATCTAAAACCAGCTGTTTCCATTACTTGTTTATTATCCAACGTTACCTGCGCGTTTGGTGATCTGGTGATGCTTTTACTGTACATCATGTATTTAATGGCGAGGGAGCTGATTACTAATTTACTGTCTCTTATCGGCGTCCATGTTTCATAAATAGAGAAATGATAGCATTGTCCCGGTTTTGTGCAATCTTTTACCCTCGCAGATAATGTGTAAATATTTCAAGGCTTCTTTTGAAGTACTTTTCCTCCGGCTTTAATCGATTTTTATTGAAACATTGTCATCTCCCAGCGACTTTTCTTCTTTACACATCATATGGCGTTGTTCAACTCTTGTGTTATTACTTTCGGAAATATTTTCACTATAAAATATTAGTTTCTAGTTCATTTCTTAAACGATACAAATATTCACTGAAATCTTCGAGTGCATGTACGTTTTCTCCTTGTTGTTGGTTACTGTGTCGCCTGTTAAACTGATGAAATGTAGTGTCCACCCAGCATAAGTTTCTGCTTTATTTTCCTCGTATTACTTTTATTTTGAGGCATTTGTTTCTGATAAATGTTGCATTCTATCTTCACAAATTACCGAGAAGCTCAAAAAATTTATCATGTTCCCATTATAGCTTGCTTGAAATTTTCCTTAATAGTTATCACATGCCTTTTAACATGTCCTCTACAGCTGCTTGTTCTTTTGGTGTTTGCAAAAGTACTTTTATTAAATATTTGTACATTTCATCCCTGTTTACACCACTTCAATTTAGTAAGTTGCTCAATATGTTGCTTCATTTAGCCCAGCAGTCCTCCCTATACTTAAATAAATTCTGGTAGAATTCGTCCCTGATTTCCTGCTTCATCAGTTTGCTATTTTACAGGTGTACATAAATTTTTAGTTCGCATATTCTGCACAATTTCTTTATTTTTTGATGAAATTTCGTTAGATGTTCCATTTCCGTCTTGATGATGCCATTTTATAAGTGTCTTCTTCTCTAGGAGTATATTTAGGAAAAAAGCAGTTCTGTTTTCGGCTACTGCTACTAATGTATCATTCTGTTATTTCTTATAGCACCTTCAAATGTACCAGCTGAAGAATCTATCTTAGGTTTTTAAACAGTTGTTGCATTAAAATCCCCAGTTACCGTCATTTCTATTTGATTAGCTATATTTTATTTGTTTCAATAGCTCTTCATGGAGATCTTCTACTTTCTCATCAGAGTTTGAGTATGGTGGTGTATGGACTTGAAGAGCTTTTATAGAATATATTTTGTTTATTTTTTAAATAATTTTGACAATCATTCGATATCTGTCGTATGTGTTTTAATTGTCTAGTTTACAGTATAACTGGCACCTGAATTTCAACCCTGCCCATTTATTCTGCAATAAAACATTGTACCTAACATTAATTCTATTTGATTTTCATTTTTGTCGTATTTGTGATGACACTAATGTATTCCATTTGAAATAATGTAACTTTTCGCCTATCGCCGGAGCTAAAATCAGATAAATTAATGAATTACGGTAGCTGTTCTGTATTATTCTGCTCTGGCGTTTGTATCATTGAGTTTACGCTACTTTCAGATTTATTATAGTGTCTGTAAATTTGTACCTTTGCTGGTGATTACGTGGGATATGTCAGAATCCGTTGACAGGACCACAAACACTACACCTAAAATTATTGCTGGAAGAAATGATAAAAGGTCAAATTGCTAGTTATTCGCATCATCGCATAACATAATCTATGTGTAGCCCGCCAGTGAAGACGTGAACACTTCCGTAAAAAGAATTCGGTCCAAGCTTCATGAACCAGTTTCGACAAAAGAATTTATCAGTCGTGCCAATCTGTGTACAACCACAATTTATGACTCGTCGACCTTTCGACATTCAGTTGACCCTTTGGTCTCCGTTTCTATTGTTCGGAATCATTATCTCAAACCTTCCGGTTTTTTCTTCCGCTGCGATCTATGCAGCAGAATTTGTGTTATTTAAGGATTACAGTGAAATATTTTGACTTTACACAGGTTTCGGCATTTCGGTGTAGGTATTTTACTGCCTTGCAACATTGCATTTGCCGCTGCAGTACAATAGTGAAACTACGTATGCTTTACGTATGTATACGACGAGCGCTTAATAAATAAATCAAATACTATGTGCTACGTAATACTGTAATAACACGAGAAAAACACTTTTCGTCTGGTTGACAGTAGTCATCCGAGCGAGGGCGTGCACTGAGTGAGCATCAGAACAAAAGCGCGAGATTAATTGGCTGCGGCCTGTCAGCTCGGCAGCAGACTTCATCCGCTCGCGCTCACTAATAAACAAATGCTTCCGCACCATGAACCAGATATAACCGCCGTGCCTGAACTAGCTCTTCGCCGACATGAGTGGCCAAATATAACTCTTCTCAAAATTTCTGCTCTGATGCTAACATCAAATTTTCATTTTACGCTGTGTAGCAGTCATAAACTTCATAATTTTATCGGAGGCTCAACGGTCTGAAGAATTTCAGAATGTTCCACATGTAGCACAAATAACTTAAATGAATGCTCAGTTTAACTATTTATCTGCCAGTTCGATGTCTTGCGGAATTTTTATCTTCTCGGTAGTCAGTACGTTTTACTTCTTAATGTGAAGTCGAGTGTAACTCCATGCTGTGTCGACGACAGGAAGGATGGGCGGTAGGGAACTGGTTCGTTCGAAGTAGATTGAATTTTGTTACGGTAGACTTGTCGGCTATTCGTCAGTAGTTCACCTTCTACATTATCTGCTTCTGAGTGACTACTCCGCAACTCACACTTCACGTACCAGCTCTGATTTCTCTTATTTTATTATGACAATCATTTCTCCGTATGCAGGTTGGAATAAACAAACTAGTTTCACATTTAGAGAAGAAT
This sequence comes from Schistocerca americana, assembly GCF_021461395.2. Taxonomy (NCBI): domain Eukaryota; kingdom Metazoa; phylum Arthropoda; class Insecta; order Orthoptera; family Acrididae; genus Schistocerca; species Schistocerca americana. The sequence continues at coordinate 735,614,740 of NC_060130.1, read as the reverse complement.
GTTGGTGATTAAAATTTCGTGTAAAGATCTCCCTCCAAAGAAAAACGCTTTTGTTTTAATGAATATCATCCCAACTCGCTTATAATATCCGTGACACTATTTTCCCTGTTTTGCAATAGCAGAAAACGAGGTGTCCTTCTTTGGACTTTTTCGGTTTTCTCCGTCAGTCCTATCTGTTAAGACTCCGATACCGCACTGCAATACTCTAGCGGAGGGCTGCCAAGCGTAGTGTAGGCAGTCCCTTTAGTAGATCTGTGGCATCTTCTAAGTGTTCTGCCAATAAAACTCAGCCTTGGTTTGCTTTCCCCACAACGTTATCTATGCGATCATTCCAATTTAAGCTTATCGTAATCCTAAATCAGGGTATTTACTTGAGTTGACAGTTTTTATGTTTGTGTGATTTAACAAGTAACCGAAATTTAACGGATTGATTTTAATACTCAGGTGGATGACTTACACTTCTCCTTATTACGAGACAACTGTTACTTTTCGCATCACACAGATATCGTGTCTAACTCTTATTGAAGTTGCTTTGAGCTTCTGATGACTTTCCTAGACGGTAAATGAGAGCACCATCTGAAAATAATCTGAGGCAGCTGCTCATATCGCCTCCTCAATCGTTTATTGGAGCAGCAAAGAGCCTGTAATAATTCCTTGGGGAAAGCCAAATATAGCGTCTGTTTTACCTGATGACTTTCTGAGGATTATTATGAAAAGTGAACTTTCTGACAAGAAATGACGAATGCTATCGCATAGCTGAGGCGATACTACTTAGGCACACAATTTGATTAGAAGTATCTTCTGAGGGACGGTGTGAAAATCCTTCTGGAAATATAGAAATATGGAATCAGTTTGAGATCCGCTGTCGATGGCACTCACTAGTTCGAGAGAGTAAAGAGCTCGCTGTGATCCATAAGAAAGATATTTTCTGAATCAGAGCTAACCATGTGTCAATAGACCATTTTCTTCGACGTAATTCATCATGTTCGAACATAGAATATACTATTACAAATCGACGTCGTTGATATGGGTCTGCAATTCATCGGATTACTACTATTTCCTTTATTGAGTACTGGAATGACCTGCGCAATTTTTCAGTCTTTCAATGGTTCAAATGTGTCTGAGCACTATGGGACTTAACATCTGAGGTCATCAGTCCCCTAGAACTTAGAACTACTTAAACCTAACTAACCTAAAGACATCACACACGTCTATGCCCGAGGCAAGATTCGAACCTGCCACCGTAGCGGTCGCGCTCTTCCAGACTGTAGCGCGTAGAACCGCTCGGCCACATCGGTCGGCTCCAGTCTTTAGGACCGCGTCTTTCGTCGTGAGAATGGTTGCATATGTTTGCTAACTATGGAGCTATTGTATCAGCATACGCTGAAAGGATCCTAATTGCTATACTATTTGCACCGAAAGACTTTATTGATTTAAGCTGCTTCGCTACACCGCGATATCTACTTCTAAGGTGCTATCGTTGGTAGCTGTTCCTGATCGACATTTTGGAACATTTATTTCGCCTTCTCTGCTGAATGTATTTGGGAAAACTGTGTTGGTAACTTCGCATTAGTGGTACTGTCATCGGTATTACTTTCATTGGCATCACGAAGTAAAGATACTGACTGTTTCTCGCCGCTGGTGCATTTAACATATGACTAGAATCTCTTTGGATTTTCTGTTAGATTTCGAGTCAGAGTTTCGTTGCGGAAGCTATTAGAAGCGTCTAGCAGCCGGCGCTGGCTATCGAGCCTCAGTGAAACGTCGCCAATTTTGGATATTTTTGGTCCTTTTAAATTTGGCACGCTTTTCTGCAAAAATGTTCTTGCCCGTTTTGTCTACCATGGCGGATCAGTACTATGATTTATCAAGTTATTCGTTAAATATCTCTCTATTGCCGCCAAATCTATTTCATTGATTTTAAGCAATATCTGATCTACACTTACGTAGTTTTGCTATTCTTTCTGTTTGATTTCCATACTATGGCGTCAGTCCCGCTGCCGTGACCTTGTGGTCACTAGTCCCTGTATCCGTCATGATGTAATCTGTTTGATCAGGATTATTTGTTGCTAAGAACTCAAGTATATTTTCTCAGCCATTCACACTTAGAGACGGCTGCTGAAATAATTGCTCAAAATAATTTTCCGAGAAATCATTTATTACGATCTCGGACGAAGTTTTACGCCTACCACCAACCTTAAACATGTATGTTCGCGAACATATCTAGGATAGACCGAAGTTACCACCAACTATAATTGTATGAGTGGGATACGTATTTGACATGAAACTCAAGTTTTCTTTGCACCGTATAGCAACTGAATCCTCTAACTCGGGGCGATCGGTAAAAACAACCAGTTATTAATTTATACCGGAGATCACATATAATCTTCACCCATATTAACTTAAAGGAACTACCTACTTCTATTTCACTTCAAGATAGGCTACTCCTGACAGCGAGAAATATTCCACTACTAACGGTATTTAACCTACCCTTTCTGAATGCCGTTAAAGCTTCGGTTAAGCTTATCTCCGCCTTAGCCAGCCTTCACTACCTAAAACAATTTGAGCTTCAGTAGTTTCTATTAGCGCTTCGATCTCTGGTTCTTTACCAGTACAGTTTTGACAGTTTACAACTGCAATACTGATTGTTGTTATGTCCGTCATTGTCCTGTGTTTGTCCTACACCCTTTGAGACTGGTCCTTTCTCTGTTTTTCCGGGTCCTTCTAACTTAAACAATCCACCAATCGATTCCACACAATCCTCGCTATCCATGTACTGTCTCCTGTATGCAGTGGCCCCCTTGATTTCTCCCCTTGGTCGAGCTCTGTAAGGTAGGCTCATCACAAGAGGGCTGAGTTAATTTAATGTCACAGAACCCTCCACTAAAAGTGGATGATACACATGTGCTGAATAACTCTTTTAATTACCAATGCTTCATCCTAAGTATGACAATATTCTAAGTGTTATTCTCCCGAATTCCTCCTAAATCCAAAAGAGTTCAGTCATATTAAGGAAGAATTCTAAATATCGTGCAGTTTCATGCCTATATCAGGTGAAATCCATAGAGATCAAGTACAGTAATAAAAATATAAAAAATAGTGGGATTTATCGAAATTCGAACCTATAACTATTATACTGACTGTATAATACCGTGCTATATTGTAATATAGTATTCTGTACCTTTGCAATGAAAACAATTTCATCGAATTTTGAAGAAATGCGTAATCAACTTCACAAGCGTTCCCAAAACCTTTTGATCTTTATGACACTTTATTTCAAGCATAAACAATTAACATTGGGCTTCAAGCCGAAATTAGGCCAGCTTATCTCTTTAAAATCATCTCCATAATCAATTCACATTTAATCTGTGAATCGAATTTCTCAGAGTCTGTAAAGATTACAAGCGGAAAGTATAATTGTTCATATGAGGGGTTACTTCACCGTGGTCCATGCTTATATGACACGAAAAGCGTGGAAATATTCCTGTGACATGTAATTTTCAATAGCGTCAGCAGTTTAAGGCAGTTATATACATCTTTCACCCGCTCATCACAGCATTTGTCCTCCAAACTGCTGCCGTGGTAGATTACAAGTACGCAGCTAAAATCGTCCTTTAAATGATACATCTTTGCTCAAAAATCACTAAGAGAAAATATGATGAACTGCTTACAACTACAGCGCCCAAGTACTTAATCCCTCTCAGGGGTTGTAAGAATGCGCTTAAGCAATTTCAGTACATTTAAAGTTGATCACTATGATGATAGATAATCAAAATGATGACCCTTTCTACAGATTTATTGGAAACTTGATGTTTCTAATCATTAATTTCATTTGTTGCTCCCAATGAGTCTTTTCCCATTTTTGACCACGGCTCAGTTGTTATTTCGCTCTAGGAACCTGCACTCTGCAGAGGTAATGAAAATCAAAGAGTGTCTAAATGAATTAAATTCGCTGAATTGAAAGCATGGATCGATGGGGATGAAAGCGATAAAGGTGAAGTATCATAAAATGATATAAGTGGAGGCTCCTCAGATATGTTGAACACTCCATGTAATTAATTTGACGAGAAAATTGAAAATTTATACCCGACCGAAACTCAATACTAAACACCTGAAAATTATGAAAACAGTGGCAACGGAATGAGAAAGTTTAGTTTGTTGCCAGATGTAATCCCAGTGCAGTGCTGAAAATAAATATATATATCGCAATACTGTTGCGATGAAATGTAAATCACTTGTCCTATAGTTTTCGGTATATTATCGTATTACAGCATGTTGCAAATATATTGTAGTCCAAACTTTCTAAAAACAAAAAGATATTACGGTTATTTCTCGAAGACATGGTAACACTGCGAAAAACAGCCTACTTAAAAAGTAGACGCTATCACCTATTGAGAAAATGCAGAAACGAAAACAAATGATTCACTGAAAGCGCATGGTGTAAATTATGGGCTACCATCTGGTACACCAAGTTTACTTTATTCCCTAAACTAGAAAACATAAAATTTGTATGTAGCATATAACTTATGGTACGTAAGGCCTGAGGAGGTTAAAGAAAGGCATCACGAAACCACCAAATGCTGCTGTAAAGTGTATTTATTTATCTAAAAGCGATCACTTTCAAATCAAAAATACCATTTCATCAGGTTTAAGAAAGATTCCTTGGCGTCAAGTACATAATTATTATCAGTTAACACTTGAGACCAAGAACCTGACGTTAAGATATTCGTGACTTGAAGTTGATCTCTTGACAGAAATTTGTTTTCGGTAAGTAAATACACATGACAACAGCTTATGGTGACTTTGTATTGCCGTTCTTTAAAATAGCAAAGATTTTAATTTCGACCAATAATTCTTGAATAAACTGAATCGTCGTCTTCTTTAATTCAGAGTGTTTGGTTTTGACAAAGTAAGTAAATTAATTTCAAATCCTCTTCATGACAACTAGGAAGAAACTTACGGATAATAAAAGAAATACATTGACCAGTCGCATTAATCTGATTAACTGTGAAAAGCCTGAACAACCAGCTTTTGCAGTATGGGCCAATGTAAGACATACAGGAAGAGAGTCAATGGGGTGCTTCAAGGTACCGACGGGGAAGTGGAGCCATGTCGATTTCAGCGTCGTGGCCATCTGCGCTAGGTTTGTCGGTTGAGAACCCATGGCGAGAACAGTCCGAGCGATGTGGTCGCACAGATTATCGATTGGGTTATAATCCGCGGAGTTTGATGGCCAGGGGAATACGGGAAACTCACCCTGTTGCTCTTCAAATCGTGCACGTGCACTGTAAGCTATCTACCACGTTGTATTGTCCTGCTAGTAGGTACCATTGTGCCGAGAAAAAACAAAACTGCATGTATGGGCGGACATGGTCCCCAAGGACGGATGCATGCCTGTGTTGATTCATTGTGCATTCCACCCATAGAATGCCACGAGAACATTCCCCATACCTTAAGGCTCCTCTTATGTTTGCTTTCAGACGTTTGACAATGGCCATCTGTCCGAACGAGCATAAAACATAACTCATGTGAAAAGGCCACCTGTCACCACTCAGCGGACGTCCAGTAGCGCTACTGGAGTGCAAATTCCAGCCTTTATCGCCGATGAACAGCTGTCAGCGTGAGTGCATGTATTAGGCGCCTGCTATGGAGCCCCAAATGCAGCAGCGTTCGCTGAACGGTCTTTGAGGAATCACTTATGGTAGCCCCTTGCTTCACCTGGGCTGTCAGTTGCTCAACAGTTTCACGTCTAGAATGAGATTTTCACTCTGCAGCGGAGTGTGCGCTGATATGAAACTTCCTGGCAGATTAAAATTGTGTGCCGGGCCGAGACTCGAACTCGGGACCTTTGCCTTTCGTAGAGCACTTGCCCACGGAAGGCAAAGATCCCGAGTTCAAGTCTCGGCCCGGCACACAGTTTTAATCTGCCAGGAAGTTTCATATCAGCGCACACTCCGCTGCAGAGTGAAAATCTCATTCTGGAAACATCCCCCAGGCTGTGGCTAAGCCATGTCTCCGCAATATCCTTTCTTTCAGGAGTGCTAGTTCTGCAAGGTTCGCAGGAGAGCTTCTGTAAAGTTTGGAAGGTAGGAGACGAGGTACTGGCAGAAGTAAAGCTGTGAGGACGGGGCGTGAGTTGTGCTTGGGTAGTTCAGTTGGTAGAGCACTTGCTCGCGGAAGGCAAAGGTCCCGAGTTCGAGTCTCGGCTCGGCACACAGTTTTAACCTGCCAGGAAGTTTCAATTTCACGTGTGTTCGCCCGTACACATCTCCGCAGCCATCGTTCACCCCTGCCATCTATGGCGCGTGGTGCATCACAGTAGCCTCCGCGCAAGTTTTGGATAACGCTATTTTGCCACGTTCGGTATACTTTAACCACAGTGGCACGCGAACAGTTTAGAGATCAAGCCATTTCGGAACCTGTCCCGAAATCCAATGATCACGCCCTTTTGGACATTAAATAAACCGCTCCCGTTTCAGCATTACGACATGACAGCGTTATTTTTCGTGTCCCCCCGAAACACTTTATATACTCTGCACTACTAGTGTTACAAGTTGACGTCTGCAAATGGTTATTTCGCACTGACGTCCAACTTAGGCGGTAGTCTCATTAATGTGAGTGGACCACGTATCTCCTTTCTTACAGCAGTTATTAAACTAAAAACTTAGTCTTCAGGAGCGATATCTGTAAACTGGTGCTCGCCCCCAGTATCTGAATGACCAGTGTGACGGATTGTCAAACCTCTGGGCGCGGGCTCGATTCCCAGCTGGCTCGGGGAATTTTCTCCGTCCAGGCACTGGGTGTTGTGCTGTCCTCATCCTCATCCTATCATCCTGATTGACTGCAGGTCACCGAAATGGCGTCAAAATGAAAGACCGGCACCCGGCGAACGGTCTGCTCTATGGGGGTCCGTAGCCATATGAATAAATAAATAAATCTGTAAATTTTCAACCTTTCTTTGGTAAATTTGTATTTTTTTATTTATTTATTTTAGTTTTTATTATATTTTATTTTTTGTCAATTGAAATAAATCTTCAATAATCCTGGTTATTGACGTTTACTTCTAGTTTGCTGTATTTCTTTAGTTGGTACCAATGGATTATATCTATTGAGTTCCTCACACAGTAGGCCTAGGACTGGGAAATTTCAAAATTGTTTATTGTATTTTGGTTACTTTTGGATTTGAAAATGGCAAAGTTTACTACACTCAAGGTGTTAATGGATTGTGAAATACTTGTAGCTGATATGATTTTGGCAAACAGACTGCCACGCTGTTTGTGGGCGCGTCCACAAACCATCTACAGTGGTCGCAAGAGGACAAGAACGAAGCTTTCGAAAGACCATACCTCAGACATGTAAGATGGGCTACATGTCGGGCAACCACACAGCCCAAGGAAGCAGTGGCACCCGCCGTTCTTCGAAGAACGTAGCCAGGTATTGTCCTACTCAAATATGAGCTGCCTGCAGGAAAGGAAGTGCCTCGGGCTCTAAATCCTCCTTGATGTGGCAATTTTTGTTCAGATTGCCCTAAATATGTAACGGGTAAGACCACATGTTATAGACAATGGCGCTTCAAACCATCACACTTGGTCTTCGTCCATTGTGCTGCTCAACAATACAGTTTGTCCGTTTGTGTTTGGCACAGTAGCGTCTAACATGCACATATCCATCAATGTCGGACAAATTGAAGCGGGGCTAGTCCGAAACACTACATTTTGCTACTCTGCAAGTCAAGCTACGTTAAGCAGCCCATTTCAGTCTGAGGCTTTAGTGGTTTGTGGTAAATGAAAGCCGATGCAATGACACGTGACTCCAGTTCAGTTCTCAGCAGATGGCGCTGAACCGTCGACGCAGTCATTTTTACACCCGTTGCAGTGTTCCAATGTCTAACCAACACTTTGGACAAGGTTGTTATGTTGCTTACGGCTATGTAGAGAAGATGGGGGTAATTCCACACTGTGATTACGTTGTGTATTCTGTGTATAACTATATTTTGATTTAAATAATGCAAACTGCTCCAGTTACTTAGTTTTTAGTGCTTTGCACAACGCGTTTCGAGAATTTATTCACATTTTCAAGTGCATTTGTGCATCTGTTTACATGAATATGTTTGGTGATGTTTGCATGTTTGATTTTCTGCCTCTCTTGTGTCTTTTTGAGGTTACACTGCAATCGGAAAATCGGACAAAATGAATCTCTGAATGTTTTTAAATGCTAATGTTAGAAATGGTATTTTTGTTTGTTTGCTTACAGATATTGTGCCTCCTCCATGACACACAATATCACACCCAAGCAAATTATATATATATATATATATATATATATATAGTTTTCAATTATAAAATGTATTTTTACCGCTTTTGACAACTGAATTATCGATTACATTATTTCTCTAATCGGGAAATGTACATATTTATGAAAACTGTAACAGTTATGATATGCACGAGAAACATTTGAAGAAATTAACTGATTCACTACCCAGTACGTCACTGAGAATTTTTTATCTGCTTGTTTTTTGTAGTGTACAAAAAATTTCAAGCTCTTCCCTTAAATCCATTTTATGAGATTTCTGGAAGTTGTGGAGTATCTTAAGATCTTCTTCTATGTTTTCGAATGTATGTCCACTGTTTTTTGTGTGTGTTGCTACGGCTGATTTTGTTAATTGGTCATGTGTGTAACAGTTGATGTGTCAGTGTATCTAATTTGAACATTCTTAGTGGCAAACTAAATACTGACTCAGTTAATTTCTTCAAATATTCCTCCTGTATATGATAACTGTAACAATTTTCATAGATATGTACGTTTCCTCATTAGGGAAAAAAACGTAATCGATGATTTAGCAGTCAATAGTAGTAAAAATACATTTTGTAATTGACAACCTTATGTATATCTACGTAATGCAGTCCACCGTTGACTGTGTAAAACTCTTTGTGAAACTGTAGTGTCGTTATTCATTTGTAGCACGTTTTGTAAACAAACGTGTAAGTGACGATTTGTGTGTGTGCGATATTTGGAGGAGGCACAATACCTGTACGTAGACAAACAAAAATATAATTTCTAACATTAGCATTTAAAAACACTCTTTCTGTCCGATTTTCCGATCGCAGTCTAGCCTCAAAAAGCCACAGGAGAGGCTGAAAATGACAAATATAAACACCACCAAACATATTCATGCAAACAAATGCACAAATCCACTTCAAACAGATAATAAATTCTCGAAACGTATTAAGCATCAAGAAATAAGTAACTGCTACAGTTACCATTATTTCAATCATAAGCATACAGTTGCAGGCATTCCTGAAACATTGAATAAGATGAACAAAACTCGGTTTTATCCGCTGGTTACACACACGCATAAGTGTCGTTACAATGTGCACTGCACAAGCCACATGGTACTACAAACCCGTTTCTTAGCGGCCAATCATTCTGATCTCCACCGAACTCATATCTTGAAGTCAACGAGGCAAATCGTTTCCACCTGTACGCTCACACAAAAGCGGTCACGACTAGGCCTTCATGCACGCCATCTCTCCCTTCTGGATGCTGAAATTTTTAAAACGGTAGTGGATATCATAGCAGGATGATATGATCTGGATGTTGACGAGTGGATATTGTATATTTTTCTAATGCTTCCCAGTTTTTAAACGGCTGTATAAATCCTGTTGCTTTTTGTGGTGCACGTTAAACTCCATTATAATAAAGATTTGTTGCCGTTTAAGACAGCAGGTTGTCTTTAATATAACTACTCCACATAACATTTTTATTTACTCACGTTCATAGACTGCTGGAAATAAAAATTAGTATACCCATTTAGACGTTTCCGATTCACTCAAGCTTTGTTGTTGCAAAACTGCGTACGGAGTACATGAAGTGATTACAATCACAGATCAGTACTACAAGCGTTTGTGAGGTACCACGTATCGGGCCATGCTGAAACAGCCATATTAGTACATGGTGTAGCCTCCACGGGCGCCGGCCGCGGTGGCCGAGCGGTTCTAGGCGCTTCTGTCAGGAACCACGCGGCTGCTACGGTCGCAGGTTCGAATCCTGCCTCGGGCATGGATGTGTGTGTTGTCCTTAGGTTAGTTAGGTTTACGTAGTTCTAAGCCTAGGGAACTGATGACCTCAGATGTTAAGTCCCATAGTCCGTAGAGCCATTTGAACCATTTTGAACCTCCACGGGTGGCACTGCGGGCGGTAACTCTGGCATCCAGTCGATCATACAAATAGCGAATACTGTTATTGTATTCGTTATTTCACGCCTACTCGACCTGTTCCCGTAGTTCTGTAGGAGTTGTTGATTGATGAAACGCACGAATCACTTTTCGTCCAATGATATCCCAGACGTTTTCGACTGGAGAAGAGTTCGGAGACCGTGCTGGACAAGGAAATTGCTGCACATCTTGCAGAGTACGTTGAGTTTCACGATCAGTTTGTGGACGAGCCTTATCCTGTTGGAACAACACATCACATTCCTGTCTAAAGAACGCCAAAAGGTCTGACAACATTCTACATGTACCGAGCACTGGTTAGCGTTCCCTCCAGAAACACCAAAGGTGAACGAGAGCTATAGCGTACCGTAATGCAAACCATAAGGCGTTGGGCCACTGTGACTTGGACAAACCATAAGGTTTCGGGTTGGGTCAGTGTGACTTGGACGAATGTGCTCCACGAGACAGCTCGCATCAGGTCTAAGTCGTACGAGCAAACGACCATCACTTACGTGCAGGCAGAATCTACTTTCATTGCTGAAGACCTCGGCGCGCCATTCCCTATTCCAAGTGATCCTCTGAAGGCACCAGTCGAACCGTTCAGGACAGTGCTGTGGCATGAGTGGAAGACGGGTTAGAGGTATGCATGCCCATAGTCTCACTGCTAATAGTGGTTTCACAACAGTTCGTATTGACACGTCTGAGCTGAGGCCCCCATTATCTGTGCTGTGGTAGCTGTACAATCTGTCAACGTTGTCCTTACAATACGACTATCCTGCCAGCCATCTGTGCTGCGTGGACGCTCAGAACCTCGTCTACAGATGTGAGAATGTTCATGCGACCACTGATACTAGCACCGTTGCACAACTGACGGAGCACGTCTTACTTGTATGACAGTTCTCGAAAAGGACCATCGTGCTACCCGGAACGCCACATTTGACCCCTTTGATACTTGCTCAGTTGCCTGTAAGAAGCACGAGTGTATCTCCATGACGTGGATGTCTGCTTGCTTTACATGTTTGCCCCACACTAAGCCCTCCGGCTGTGATAATTGTCTATTAAAGGGTAGACACAGATGACGTTCTAGTAGTTGTGCCACTACGGTATCTGTTACCGGACGAGGTTGAAACCGTTATCAGTACATCTACTACTCCCCAGGCAGCATATGACGTAAACTGACGTCATATTTCCAGGTGTACTATTTTTCCGGCAGCGTATATGCAGCACTTGCAAGCTGTGGATCTGTCATTCGCCACCAAAATGGTAATAAGTTTTCTGGTTAATAAGTTATGATTTTTTGTGATTCTGTTAATAAATACCACTACACATAATCAGTACTGGTCCTTGATCCCAAAAAGGCCGTTATGGAGAGTATGTATGGTAATCTGAAAGGGAGGTTGTGTTTCTGGGCCAGGTAATACAGGATTTGACGTCCTGCTGATAGAAAACCCTTTGTTTCTATTAATGAAATTGTTTGTCAGTGGAGAGAAGGGTTTTCCTCTTAGCAGGACGCGGAACGCTGTACTGTCTCGCATCAAAACACACCTTTCATTAGTGAGGCCGGCCTGAGTATTTTAGGAAAGTTTCTGAGTAGTATATATTGTTGGCACCGTTGTTGAACTAGTGGTGGCGCCACAATCACTGTCTTGAGTGCAGTACTTGTGCTGGATGGCGTATGCGTCATGTACAGTATGGGGAGATAATACACCTATAGTGCGATAGTTCCCAGCCTTAGCATCAATTCTCAGGGGAACTAAGCAGCAGCAGGTCTCCTGTGAAGATAGCAGAGGGGTGGCTAGCCGAAATATCAAGTATTTGATTTTAGGATCCAGCTGCGAACTTCAGGAGAACGCAAAGATTTATTACGCTGATAAAGCCTGAATAATCACGCTCTACATTCCTCCCCTCACCGCCCCACCACTCTAATTTTCAGTGTCGATTGTCGAAACCAGGGAAAGATGTATACAGATATAGTTGAACACTTATGTTCTCGTAATATTTGAATGTAATGACATTTATTGATAAATACAATAAATAAAGTATTTGTCTTTTCTTCTGCCTTTTCCTGTTTCTCTACAGGATTTTAGCAGTGCTAGTGCAATTTGGTGGCCAGATGTCCCTCCTGACGTCACCACTCTCCCCAGGAAAGAATGCGTGTACGCCATCTGTCTGCATTCACGTCGAGTATAGGTCTCACGTTCAAGCGTAATAATATTTATAATTGTTAACGTAGTGCGTATTTGAGGTGGGGAATGTGTACCAGGCAGGTATTTACCTACTTGAATGCGGGAAACGGCCTAAAAACCACATCCAGGCTGGCCGGCTTATCAGCCCTCGTCGTTAATCTGCGAGATAGATTCGATCCGGAGTTAGCTCGCCTCTCCATGTCCCGGAAGTGGGCGCATTAGCTCTCTTAGCTATGTGGGTGAGTTAATGAATAAAATCAAATAATAAAAAAAGACGTTTAAGAAGGGTGAGAAAATGTTTACACCTAGCTCATAATCTTACCAAAATACTACATCTAAGCACACAAAATCATTATGACAAAAAATTATCAGAGTCAAATGGTTTAGTTATTTCTGGTTAATAGGTTACATCTGATTGAGTCCCTTCATCACACTCGTCGTCGAAGTTCTCAAGCTCTCTGTTTTATGTTGTCAGTAAAAGTCTCATTGCCGCAACAGCATTCTCACTCTATCAGCTATTTTGTGAAATCCATCATTCTATATATAATTCAAAATTGATACTTAGCACCATTCTTTTCACACCCTCTAAATCGGATATACATATGAAGGCGTAAAATGTATTTTATTTATTTTCATTTTTTTCGTCACATCTAATGTCATTCATCGCGTCAGATTGATGATTTTCTGCTAATACTAATACTGATAAATTATGTTACAATTTTTTTAAACTAACGACAAGCATATTTGCTATGAGCTTTGCGTTTCACTTTACTTGAAATATTTTCATTATAACCATTGTTTTACATAACTATACAGCTGTTTATATTTACTACTAAAACGATTACTAATTACATTTTCAGTTATTTGTAATTCATCCACGTTCATTCTCGATTTTTAGCAGTTCTCTGAGTAGGATCTCCCGTCTGAATTCTTTCTTTTTCAGATCCTGAACACCATACTTTGCTTCCCCTTATTATATTGATTAGTTTAGTGTTTTTAATATTGTTTTCCCAAGCTCTATGAGGCCTGAGATTATCGATGTTTTTCAGAACGTACCCTGGCTTAAACTTGACAAAATTATCTTTTACTTCCATTCCCTCATTTGACACAGTTATTACTTGTCGAGTCAAGCTCCCCAAATGACATAATTTATTCATTCTTATTATACCGGCATTTTCATATAATTGCTTGATATGAAACTGCCTCCTCATCACAGTCGCAAAAATTATTATCTTCGTCATCTTCACCCTTTATTTAGCCATATCTTTCCTTTATTCTCTCATATCTACTTTGATACTCTTCATCGCTTCCTCCTTATATTCTTAAAATCCTGCATCCTGTCAAACAGCTCCGCCCCCCCCCCCTTTTCTCTTCAACTACCTCTGGGAACTTCCCCTTATTAGTTTTGTCAACAGTTTCAACACAGACAGATCTGTTACCCACTTTTACCCCATCTCCTGTTATTCCACCTACTGGCTGTAAGTTACTCACATCATCCCTACAATGTTTTTCCGCAAAAGGTTTTCCTCAGTTGCTACCTGACCCCCTTTAGTCGTGTTTTCATCTCTTGCTCTAATATTAATTTTCGTTATTGCAAGTCACCGCAGGATCTCCATTGTGTTCTATAATCTTTCCATTACTCTTAGACAAAAAGAACAATTTAATTTCTTCTTCCTTATCTAAGTCATCATTACACTCTTCCACACTCTCTAAAGGAAACCTATTGTTTGTGACATTCAGCTCCCATTCACAAAGAGCACTTTCATCTTCATCTCTTTCCTAAAAGATATGTTTAGTGGACTGCCAACCATCAGATTCGCTCTCAGTATTACTATCATCACTGCAGTCACTTTCATTATATTCCTTACTGCTTATTTCGTTTATCTTTTATTATGTTCTAAAATCTATTGCTCACCTTCATACTCTTCCTAACACTCTACACAATTGATACAATTTGTCAACATATTGCTTTTTCATCTTTTCCTTATCTGAAAAATCACCCCTAATCTTGCAGTTTGCTTCTTTAATATCAAAAATACACTTCCTTCATCACCAGATTAACTTTCATCCTTCTCATTATACTTCTGAACTGAATAATTTACTGGGCGCTGATGACCCCGCTGTTTAGCGCCCGTAAACCTCAAACACACACTGAATAATTTACCCTTTTATCCCAAACCATTCACAATTATTAAAGCTGGATCCTTTGTTGTTATATACCCTACCTTTTCTGTATAGAGCTATGTAATTATGTGAGGACTCAATATGACTATTTTGAGAGTAGACTGATCCTCTCCTCTCACCTGTGACAGAGCGGACCCTCACTGTTGTGACAAGTCGTTTCCCATTTGGGAATCTGATCTTTTATAGTTGTAATAATCTCAACGTCCTTTAAAATCGCTATGTCCTCTTTCTACTGCCATACCTCCCAAACTCATGTGGTTCACAAATCTTTTCTCCAGTTACAAGCCTTCATTATACCTGGAATTATAATCCTCTCGCTGCTTATTAGTTTCCCCTGCGCTTTCCGATATTTCTGTTGCCTTATGGTTACTATCACAATTGCTCTCTTATTACATGCTTTTCCCACCATCAGATTCACGGCACCCTTTTGTTTCCAAGAATGATACAAGTGTTTAAATTTTCTGGCCAGTTGTTAACTACATTCCTTTAGCGTTTTCTATGACTGACTATGATATTTGGGTTTCTTTCTCACACACTATATTTACTTCTTTTTCCTTGGTCTGGACCAGTATATACAATGAAAACCTTTTGCAATATCATTATAAATTTTAAACCTTCTGGAATAAATGTACACAATTATAATTTTTTTCTTTAAGTGATGCACTGAATCGTCTTAGTTTGACTTTCTGTGTTCAACCGTCATTGATTTGGTTTGTTAAGCCATTTATACAGGAAACTGAAGCTAATGACCCATTTGGCTGAAAACTGAAATTTTTGAAACTATTTCTATCCTGAATATGTATTACCATGGGTTGGATTGAAATATTCCATTCTTGAATTTTCTTTTCAAGTAATCCCATTTTGTCCTGTGTTGTAGAGTTGGTCTCTCACATTTTTCCACCTTTTCCCTATCTTGTTCCTTACGTTATTGCATAACATGACAACAATAAATTTCAACTTCGTCTTGGCCTTGCCTACATTTTTTCGCTTCGTCTTCCATAACTTTATACAGGTTTTGCTTTTTTCTGTGTACTCCCAGTTCTGATTTTGTTTTGCTCTGGTTATCCCCAGTATTTCCTGAAATTATTTCCTTCATTTTATTTTGAAATCTTACTTCCACCTCTTTAAATCATTTCACTATTCCTTTTACTTCATTTCAACCTCTTCCCATATCTCCAATTTAAACATTTCCTATTCCTTTTTGAACCCTAGAAATTGCTCGCTTAATTCTTTGATATATTTTCTTGTGTCCCCATTTCACATTTCACTCGACGTTTTGACTGCCTAAATTTTAGGTTCAACACAATTAATAATAGATTCAGTACCACTGATTTTGTATTCAGGAGGATTGATTTTTGATTCTGAAATTTCACTTCTGCTGTGACCCTATGAGCTGCTTGTACGATATGTTCATAACATATTTTGCATACCCGTTTTCTCATCAAGATTTGGATTCAATTTCTATTACTTTGCTAATAGTTCCCTCGCAGTTTCAAAGGGTCTCCTGAACCGATATTGCCTGGGGGAATGACGTGCTGACTCCCACGCTTCCATACCGCAAATCTAACTAAACAGTACTTGAATGTGCGCTGGAACAACGTCACTTTTAGATTCATGTAATGTGTTGTTGATAACCAACATGATTTGGTAAGGATTATGTAATGATGATTATGGCAAAGGAGATGTTATCAAACTGCACAAAAGGTGTGCAGTATACTGCTGGATCCATTTTCAATAAACTACCACAAGAAATAAAAAATCTTTGCTGTAATCCACGCGCTTTCAGATCGAAACTTAAGAGTTTCCAAATGGTCACTCCCTCTATTCTTTTGAGGAGTTCCTTGAAAAATTGAGCAGATTCTTATATTATATTTTTGACTGCATTTACTGAAAATTATGGCTTGACTTTTTGGTTTCATAAACATTTTATTTTTATCTGTTATTACTTTTATGTTGTAATTTCATGTACTGACACCTTCCTGACACCTTCCATGAGCTTGGAGATTTGCTCCTCAATTTGGTCCTTCGGAACTCGACGTGTAAATAAAATAAAAAAATAAAGCACTGAAAAAGTAAATGGAGATTAGTAACTGCACTTTTACTTCAGTGTTACATACTTAAGAACTTAAAACATAGTGGTAAAGTCTATGTTCTTACTGACGATGCTGTATTTTATTATTACGAAAAGAGTAGCATTGAGCCAAAGAAATGAGAAAACCAGGGGACGCCCAAGGCTTTTCCATTGTCGTTCTACTTCGTCAAATCTTTATCTACGAGGGAAAATATACAGTTGTCTGACCTAGTGGATAGCGTTGAGATAGGGGTGGTTGGTGTGCCTTGTCGTTTCCGTTTCATAAACGGCTTTTATGTGTATATTGCATACAGACAGAACTGTAATAGGAGCAGCCAGCTAGGAGTGGTTGAGTGAAGTCATACTGTATACTAGTGTGCTCGTCAAGTTATTAAATGATTCTTACTAACTTTTTACAGTTTGTTTAAGAATACGATAATCATCACTTCAGAATTAATAAGTAATCTCATGTAAGTTTTAACCGTGGATACAAGACATTTCGAAGTCAAAATCTGGTGTTGCATGAATTACAGCAACTTATTTCAAGTATGCTTCTCAAACGTAGGCATTATGGCGTCTTTAGTCTATCTCATTAATAAGAGGCATGAAGAATCTGCAGAAGTATTTTCGCACCACATTTTCAACTGCACTGCTTTTGACAAAGCAAGCTATAGACAATTCATGTAAAGGGAAGCCAGAATTTTGATACAATCTGTCGTAAAAGTGCTTCTGGGTTCAATGTATTGAAAGTTAATTCTTAAAAATCTTACATCTTATTTCAAGTTCCTATCATTGACTGCCTAAATCCTATCTTAAAAACGTTATTTATTGTGTAGAGAAATAATAACAGTGAATGCACTGTTTATGTGGCATATTAAAGTAATAAAGTGGAGACACGCAATTTAAATGGGTCATTTTTTTTTACAGTACTTACTTAAATTTCGTTTGTTTGGACTCATTCACTAAAAGTCTCAAGAGTAAGGTCTAGTGACAATTACTTGGTTCTCTTTTTCTTTTTTTCAAATTTCGTAAACTAATGTTTGAAAAGGAAGTCATTTAAGATCTTGTTAGTTTCACTCTGGTACAAGAAGCAATAATTAACTGGTATTTGTAAGTACAATTATTGATTTTCAAGAGGTAAGTTCTGAAAGGGATTTAATATTGCTTCCTGGCCCAGTGGTAAATGCTGCTACGGTGTTTCAGTGGAAAACATTAACTATCATAATGATAACTGAAGGTAATAAGTGAATTGTATACTTTGTTTCCGGATAAAACAAGCCCTAGTATGTCCACTAAACGCTCCAGAAGAATCCTAATTAATCTTCATTCAGGTTCTGAGAGTTTAGTTTACTCCAAAATAGTTTTCAAAGTGTTAGTATTCAGATGGTTCAAATGGCTCTGAGCACTATGGGATTTAACTTCTGAGGTCATCAGTCCCCTAGAACTTAGAACTACTTAAACCTAACTAACATCACACACATCCATGCCCGAGGCAGGATTCGAACCTGCGACCGTAGCGGTCGCGCGGTTCCAGACTGTAGCGCCTAGAACCGCTCGGCCACACGGCCTGCAAAGTGTTAATATTATTGTTTTTACTCTCGAGACCGAAAATGGCCGTTATGAGAGACAGCCAAGTTTGTAGGAAGGTCAGGTAGCTTAATACACATGACCAGGCACTCGCAACAAAAGACAATATGAGAAGATTATACTTTACTAATTAGAGGAGAGGGCTCGGTATAACCTCTCCTCTCGAACTACAGTATCAAAATTCTTGAACATAACTGGTTGACCTAAATTTAAATAGTGTAAGTGACAGGGAAATCAAAGAGCGACCTAATCTTATTATGTGGTGCTGAATGAACTTACGTGTATTAGTTAAGAGTGATTAATTGCGAGTGTGGGACTGAGCCACAAGTAAATTTACTGTGAAAGTCAAAAGCAATAAAACGACTTATACACCCGCTACGCTCGCAATGTAATTTTATTAAAACACTTAAAAAGTAGGATGAAGTAAATTAAATAAATATCATTTTCTCGCATTAACTGTGGTAGCCACAAGTATATAGCAGTAATGTTATTGAACAATATGTACGCATGCATCCAGAAATGCACTCACTGGAAACACGCTGACGCACAAAACCCACGCAACTCGCGTAACATTACAAACAGAACAACCGCATACACATGTACACCAGCTCTCAAATTCGAATATCAAACTGGCTGCGGTTCACGGGCAATTAAAACGAAGCAATTTATGAAAGGTTCGTGTGTATGCTGTATAATGGTGGGTTGCAAATCTGCGCATTTCAGAAAAAGTAAGAATTTAATACGTGAGATATTAAAATCTGTTGAATATTATTAATGTACTGAATGACTGGGAGTATGTGTGCCTGTATTTTAATATACAGTAGAAAAATTGTAGGGAGGGATGTGGAGCAAACACTAAATTTATAACGAACATCCAGCCTGGCGAAGTAACTACAGGGTGGCAACATGTGTTATTCAGTACAACGGGAAGCAGCCAAAATTGCAAATATCACTTGCAGATTTGAATTTGCAACTTTGGCTGTTTTCCGTTGTTTAAATACATTAGTTAGTTGGTTCAGTTGCAACGACAGTATTGTTGATTGACAGATTACAATATTACCACTGGAAGAACGTTTTATTTTAAAGAGAAAACAAATACTACATTACTTTGGCAATTGACAGCCTTGTCAGAACTCTACGCTTGGCTGTACCTCATCTCGTTCCAGGATTACGAGATAGTGTGGTGACGCTAACGTGCGATACTGATATCTGACGATTCTGCATTGAAGATAATGTCTCCAGATCTGTAATACATCTGATAACGAAAGGACTCCTGTGCTGTAGGATCCGCCGTCGTGAGCCTGATCTAGGATTGCAGTTACGAAGTGTGCACAGTTTGAAATATCCGGCTCTGACATATTCGTCTTCACAGTATACTATTTCGGAGCACCCGCGAAATGATTTCGGTTCAGTGATTCACTGATATGAGACAGTTTAAAACTTATGCACATGAAAGCATAGTCCTAGAAATGTGCAAACCTGATAAGGCACACGCATTGTTTCAGCAGTGACACAGCGATTTGCGTCCATTGCGCACGCGAAAACTGTCTTAGTTCATCCACGGATAAAGCAGAGCACACGGTTCACAGTTTACGCAATATTAACCACAGCCATCTTGCAGGTCACACGATCGGTGAACATATTGATTTAAATATTTTATCCATGTCTATACAAACGAAAACCAACACACCAGCCACGCCAAAAGTCAACAATTCGCGTCTCTCTCGACACCGCACCTACCACTTACTTAGCTGTTGTCTCGACAGACGAAATCAGACACTCTTACAGTAAAGGTATATACAGATAAACTGAAACGTTTATGTTCTAGTAATGCTTGCAAGCACTGGCATTTATTTCTCAGCATTAAGAGCAAAACAAAATAATAAGAAATATCTGTATACACTCACAAAATTATCAGAGCGTTGATGTATAACATTAGATCGTATATGCTCTCTAATCAGTGATCCGCACCTTGCAACACACTATTAAATCGTGTTAGTTGAACAATGAACACTGCCTATAGACAACATAGATGCACACAGTCTACATACCCAAAAGCCTAGCATCTACACACACACAAACACACACACACACACACACACACACACACACACACACACACGCACACACACACACTATCTGAGCAGACTTGTATCACGCTAATATCGCGTAATACCACCTCTAGCCCTGATAACGGCCTCCATTCGGCGAAGAACAGGGGACACAAGTGTCTTGGGATATGTCATATTCAGCTGAAGCTACCCCTGATGATTGGATCCAGTACAATTACTATATTGCGGGGATGTTGATAGCTACATTTCACTAGCTTTACTATTTAGTCCCAGACATTTTCTATGAGATTAAGACTGGATGGTTTGACGGACCAGTCGTTGTATGATAAGGTGCCTGAATGTTACACAAACCAGTAACGTATATGTGCATCCCTGTGAGCACGGCTGTTGTCAGATTCGAAGGTGGGAGTGTCTACGGAATTCTCATCATGATGATGCACAAGAAAAGGCAATACTGGATCACCGATAGCGCTGGAGTTAATAGAATTAATATTCTGGTTAACGTTCACGATCACTTGAATGAATAAGCTCAAATAACGGCACGATAAAGAGCTCCTGAAACATCACAGAATCACAATCGATCTGAACGGTAACCTCCGCAGACATCGGCGAAGGAGCGTCTCATGGCCGTCTAGTACCAGTTATACATTACATACAACGTTTAAAAGACATCTTCGTGCTCTTTTAAGGGAGTGACTAATGTTTTGTGTGGTGCACTATGTACACTGGGTCCTATGATAAACAGTTTAAATGGAACTCCTTGTGGAAGAATTGGAAGCACAAAATGGTTATGTTCGGGAGGAATAGAAGACTGGGCTGTTTCCCACCATTTTAACTTAGGACACTTGGGTTACTTGTATCTTTTAGAATTTTTCACGATTTCATTGTGGAAAAGTACAGGCGAGACACTGGAAATGACGTCATTTCATGCGTAAACCAAAAACTTGGTCCAAAAAAGTCACTAAACAACTAATAACAACGACCAGGATGGTTAAGCATACGCAAAGACGAATCTGTGTATGAAACGTGTTTGACTTGAGCAGATTTGTTATCACACCTACGTCCTTATATTCTCATAAGCTTGCCGCACAGCACTTTGTTGGCGGCGGATCGTTAACATAGGGGTGGTAGATCCGCTACGAAGTTACCTAGCTCGCATCTGGCTAGCGTCAGTAGTACATGCTAAATAATTACATGGCGTTGTTACAAACAATGAACAGCGGTACGCCAGAAAGAAAGGTGGATTTTTTCAAAATGCCAAGTATAACAATTAGCCATACATATAAAATTACCACTGGCTTATACTACATATAAAATCTGTAGTAATTACATACTACGCGCTTATTCACATAGAGAAAACAACAGCAACAATCAAAATTTTTTTAAAAAACCTGTACCTTTAATTAACAAAGCAGCGTGACGTAAAAGTAAAACCGCACTGGTGCTTAACCGGCCAGAGCTGGAGGATCTGACCCCACCCATGAAGAAAAGGATGAGGGGGGGGGGAGGGGGGGAGGGGCAGAGGCGTGTGGAAAACCGCGCGGTGCTGAACCTATTTCAAAAGTCATCTAGTCCAGGTGTAAATGAATACAATAAAATTAAAAGTATGACTTGATCATAATAGTGTGTATGTGAATACGTCGTACAGCCCGTGGAGGATGTCTGTAATCCATTGTGTGTGTCAAGAGCTAATGCAAAATGGGGCATTTAAGCAAATAGTAATAGCGAAAATCAAGTAGCTAGGCTGAGTCCCAGGACAATAATTAGTATTATGACAAACGGATGAGACAGAATCTCTTATATCTTCGATCCCTATTGGTGCATGGTATCTAGGCTTCAAATTAATGTAGTAGACCATGAAATACTGTATAACTGCCATTTGCGAGTGATGTGAATTGCACTCTCCCTCCAGTCCCACTTATTATCTTTATGTTTTCCCCTTAGATCAAATGATGGCAGCAAAGATTGTCAAAACCGATCATCTTGGAATAATAATACTGTGTACGATATGATCGTGGAACGCCGAGTGTGTCCATTTTCTTTAAAATAACTCATCAGTTACTCTAGCCAGCGTGAGAGTGACTTCTGATGAATTTGCATATTTGATTTGGTGATCGCTAGTCCTATTATCATTACTCCACTACTGCACGATAAGAAAATAATGAAAAGATAAAAATGTACGGAACACAGCGAACATGATTCTCTAGCAATTAATG
Source organism: Schistocerca americana (assembly GCF_021461395.2). Lineage (NCBI taxonomy): Eukaryota > Metazoa > Arthropoda > Insecta > Orthoptera > Acrididae > Schistocerca > Schistocerca americana. The sequence goes on along the minus strand of NC_060130.1, from coordinate 735,592,213 downwards.
AAAAGATATTCCTCTCATTAGATTAGGATGATGATGTGATGGTAAGAACAAAATCGTTTTCAGCAACAACTGCCACATTCACGATGAGCATACACACATCACGCATGGACGCTTTAAGCACATCTGTGAAATTACCAGAAAGGAAGAATTTTTAGAAGGTGATGATGAGGATGATAATGCATAGAGAGATATTCGGTGTTTTGGTTATTATTTTCATTCTTCTGTTATTAAAGTGAAGAAGCAAAACTACTCGCCTTCGAGACGACCGAGATCAAAATCATCGTCCAGATATCCATATTTAGGTTTTCTGATATTTCACTATATCGATGAATGCGAGTGCTCGATTAATTCCTCGGAAACAACTATCTCGTCGTCGACGAGATGCTAAATCCTCTTCATCCTTCTCGTTGCATCAACACAACATGATGAAACAAGTGTGGACAGGTACGGAGAGCCACCAGCATCTTAATGTGAGAATTAACCCAAATCGCTGCTTCCTAATTTGTCAAACATGTACATACTAGGTGGACAAACTAACCTGTCCCACAAAATAATTATAATAAGATTGACACAGAATTGACGCTTGTTTATCATAGAGGACACTGTAAATGGTCACCGCTGTAATCGATGCTGCACTGTGCTTGATTTATGAAACTCAAGATACACGTAGCAGCTGTGCCTGAGGGATAGCAACAACAGCGTTTTCAGAGTCCAATGTAGCTCTTCCAGTGCGTGACGATTATGTGAGTAAATCTGACCCGTCAATTTGCCCCACGGCCAAGAATCACAGGGAGGGAGAACAGACGATCGAGGTGACCAGAATAGTGTACTGCCTCTGCCGACTGTCGTCTCGTCGCCGAACACCGCATGCATGCGCGAAAAGGTTGTCAAGGCGATGTGCGCTGTTGCTCCATCTTGCTGAAAATATCATTACTGGATTTCATCTTCCGTGAGGTGACTCATACACGGATTAAACGGTTTCTGGACATACGGCTAGCATTAACACGTTAGTAAAATAGTGGTGTAACGATGCGGACACCAGATGTTGGGCACGAAACATCAATCTTGTAATAATGCTACGGCTCTTCAAATTAATGACGTGAATTTTTGATGCATAATGGCATATGTTCCTTTGGTTCAAATACCTTGAAAAGCTAAATCAGGCCTAATTAAGATATGAAAAACTGAGAATTCGTAAGTTCTGATTTCATTTCACTCAGAAACTACCGATAGAACTCGTGTGGACGGTTTAACTCATGTACAGCAGTAAATTTGTAAGGCTGAATTTACAGATCCTTTTCGACGTTGTCGCGATACGACGATCTTTTAATTACCACTCATAAAGGCGTTGAGATTTCGTTGAGCTTCGTTCCAGGCTCTGCTTCGCTCAAGGAATGTTTTCTGGTGTTCGAAATCTTTTCTGACGGTTACGGTTTTTATCCTGTACAGGGCCCGTTTTGGGCCATTTTGTCATTACGTTTTCATTTGAACACTTTACTGGAGCATTTACCAAAACACGTCCAGTCTTAAATTCTTGTGCAAACAGTTCCGCACATGTTTTCTGCGAATTGTGATTGGCATAACATTCACAGAGCAGCTTATTGTGAGCTCCGTTTTGCGTTGCATTCAACGGGGCACTAAACTCGTCCGATTCCTCCACTCACTCAAACGAAATGCCACAGAAAAGTACTCGGAAAAGAGCGTGCAGAAAATGTGCATGCGAATACATATAACAGCAACAGATTGCCAGTTTGATTTTTCCTTCTTATATAGCACAAAAATTACTATTGTCTTGCAGTTACATTTTACAATTTCCCAAAGGCAGCGATTTATATATCGTAATACGCTATGCTTCATCTACATTCCCACTCGAATTCAGTTGAACTGCATGAAACAGGACCTTTCTACTCTACTTGTGCTACCAATTTTCTTCCCATTCTGTCCGCTGGCAAGAGGACTAGACGAAAAGTTCTCGGCTTCACAGGGAGATGATATTGTATGAATGATTTTTCTTCTTTTGTTGTGTTGCTACATACTGCGCAATAATGAAAGTCAATTTTTACTTCATCTTGTAAACGTGTCGTGTGTTTTCGCTCAAGAGATCAAACCGAACGCCACACTGTCATAATGTTACTTGTCTCGGCAGGATCATCACCAACTAAAATTCATCGAACAGTAGTGAAGGTTAATAAGTGCCTGCTCCCCAGTTGTCAGTATTTAAAGAATGGGCGAGAAAAGTCATTGCTCACTAAACATCTTACTTGCTGCATTTAAACAAATACTCAGCGTTCTCGCCTAAGCGGTATGAATACTCTCTTGATACCTTCAAGAAAAGTTGTTTTATATTATCCTTATTTTTCATGACTTCTGTAACCATATCATATTTTTCGAATTAGTGCAAAATCTGTCACCACTTTTTATTTCAGGTAATTATAACACACGATCTACGAAACCTCAACCACTACAAGCCGTGCTCACCATTCTCATTCACTGGTGTAAAACAGCTTAAAAACTGACAGCGAAGAAACCGATAGCCACCTGTGTTTCCAAAATCACCTTCTTTTATAAGATTTTTACCATTGAAAATTTGTATGACATACAGCTTTATTTGTTCTCCTTTACGCTGACGGAAGTATCTTAAGTATTTACGACTAACGTTCGTCTCAATAAAACTCTTTCTTTCAATTAAATATTGATTTAGCTAAGCTGGTCAACACAGATATTTTCGGAACTGTTTAAGATAGCATAATTCTGTTTTCCAGAAGAGGTATTGTAAGAGAATTCTACTAAAAAACATTGAGTCTCTTGTCATAAGCATTATAATATCAGAGGTTTAGGCTTCATCTTCTCTTTTCCATGTGGGTCTATAGTAATTTCTGCAGCTATTATTGCAGTCCTCAAAGAGACATATCCACCGAAAACCAATAAGTATTTTTGTAGACTTTACAACATATAGAACATTTTTGTATACGATATCGACTTATGAGTTATGTTTAAGGTAAAAAGCAACAATTTCACATTTATTTCTCTCTCTTTCCGTTCCATCAACTAAACCAGCCTGTTGCACACATGATATAAAAATTATATTTTTTTTCTTATCGTCCTTGTTTTTATCTCGATGAGCAAAGATCCTTGAAGAAATTTCTCTCTTATTAATACGCTTCACATCAGGGAGAATTTGCCATTTGTTTTTCTTTAGCATTCCCATAAGTGACAGTTTATATTTTTCTACCACAGCCTTGAAAACATACACGTCACACAACCAATTATGAGCTGTAACACCAGGATCGGAATTATAAACAGACAACTATTCGGTCGACAACATCCACTCTTTTATTGCTCACGGCATACGTTCTTTCTGGCTGCTTTTTTCGGGTTACATTTCTAGAATGTCGTTGCGAAAACTTTTAGAGCCTGTAAGATGAGAGATATTTATGCCATACCGGGCGGACTTCAATGGAATGTACGTCGTAAAGAACATCTTACATTCATTGCTTCACTTTAGCCATCAAGTGCGGCATTTCCTCCGTGAGAATAGTGAAAGTATCAATTTGAGACGAAATGTTGAAACATGTCCTGAACAAATTCCAATCTTATATTTGCTTTTTCCGATTTCGTTTCTCGGCTATTAAATAGTAAAGTTTAGAAGAGAAATCTGAACCTTTTCAGATTCATTTTTAATTTAAAAATTTCATTACTGAACTCATATGTGTCCCATAAATCATAAAGATTCACTTCCCCTGCCCTCTATAATCCTACTAACTAGAGAACAATGCCTTTATCTCAACAGTATCAACGGGTATGGTGTCCCTAACACGGATTACTTGTCTCTTGTGCTGTCAATGTATTGGTTCGTTAATTTCGCTATTATATATAATATGTACACGTTAAAAATCATTTCTGTGCGTCTAAACACGATTTACGTTTTCGGCTTTATGTATAACACCTGGAAAAATGACAAACCGATTTTGTGTAGCAGTTTTGCTTTGAATAGTATACGAAGGTTTTTTCCAAGAGAAACGTCTCAATAATCTTATTCTCCTACATGTATCTATAGCAGTCAGTTCAGTATTGTCGCCTTTCATTTTTCTTCAAATTGTTCCGAAGTGTTGGTAAAACCATCTTCGTCTCCGAAGTACATGTATTATTCGGCTCCGCTCCTTCGTCCTTGTTTGCCTAGCTTCCCTATCGGAATTGTCATTACTTTTACAATCAGCAACATCTTTATGTAAGATCTTATGTCTTTATCTGATAACTTTTCTTTGTTTGGATAAAATATGTTTTCTCGGTGCATTTTCTAACTTTTAATAACTAAGAGTGTCTTACAAAGCCGGCCGGGGTGGCCGAGCGGGTCTAGGCGCTACGGTCTGGAACCGCGCGACCGCTACGATCGCAGGTTCGAATCCTGCCTCGAGCATGGATGTGTGTGACGTCCTTAGGTTAGTTAGGTTTAAGTAGTTCCAAGTTCTAGGGGGCTGATGACCTCAGCAGTTAAGTCCCATAGTGCTCAGAGCCATTTGAACCATTTTTTGTCTCACAAAATAGAATGTTCTGAATGCCAATCTAAATGAAACTAAGGTGCTCGCTTGGGTCCCTTATACATAGTGCCGCTACAAAAACTATCGATCTTATAGCATAAAAATTGACACAAATTAGTAACTTTGGTGTATACGAAGCATGTGTATAAATTAAAACAAACATTTAAAGAGTGCAAAATATTAACAATAGTCACGTTGTATATCACAAATACAAAGACACAACACCTATTCGTTCAGTGAAGGACAGAGACTAGCAATGTATCCCGCCCAGTAAGCTAAGAGGGTAGAAGGAAGGAAATTAGGGTTTTACGTATCGTCGAGAACGCGGCCATTAGAGACGGAAGCCGGATAGATGAAAACATACTGTCACGTCTGGGCACACACTGTGTTCATATAAGAAAGAAGTAGAAGTGTATGACTCACATAATTAGCTAGCAACGAAGTGTTAATCGCATATGTAAACTGTAAGATTTAATGTAATGAGTGAGTGGCGGAATCTGCTATTGTAACGAGGCCGTTGTGGAATTCCGTGTTGATCTGTAACCTGTCACGCTTCGCTCGTTCAGTCGGATGCTTCGGCGTGCGCCACTTCCGTCTTTCTTTTCCGCAGACGAGTGTTTTGCGGAACAGGGTAACGTCCGGCTGCTGCGCAGCTCCTGTAAGTTTCTTCCGCTGCCGCCGTCGAGGGCACAGACTTGCCATAAAGCTGGAAAGAAGTGGTGCAAGATTCATGTACGACAAGCTCCAATTTTCGAGGAAGCAAGCGGCAGCAATGGATAATACGTAGCAGCGCCCGCAAGACAAGAGTTGCCGTCTGCAGTGGGGCAAGGTAGCGATTTATTGGTTGCTGATGGCGCAACGCAACGCCGATAAACTGGCTTTATGTGATGGGTGCTGTGATAGCGGCGCCATCTCCCATCCTCAGGCCTTGCGACGAAGGAGCTCGGACACGAGCGGCGACACCCTCGCCCCTCCGATAACACTGTCCGCTGTCACTCATGTCGTAGATTGCCTGCACGTCACATTTCTTCTGCACAAAGCTCCATCCGGTAGGCAGGGCTTTCAGTAGTAAGGGAGTCCAGTCTATGAAATAGTGTCTCTGAATGAAAGCAAAATAAATATTTCGAAAAGCACTGGAGGTATGTAAAACAGCTTTCACATTAAAATACTGAACAGTGATTGTTGAGATTCTTTTCGATAAGTGCCTGTTTTGCACTTACATCGTCATCGCTTAACGGACCATGTAATTCAGTCTTGAACGGAAGTAGTCTTACCAAACAGAGATAGAAACATACACTTATAATCCAGACTGAAACAATTTACGCATGTAAACTGTGGGCGGAAGATCAAAACGTCTGCTTGTTGAAAGAGTTGTAATGTGCATGGAAGCTGGGTACTCGTCTTTATAGTAAAATTTGCGTACGTGAACCTGAATGTATATCAAATATCATACGAGGGTAAGCCCAAAAGTAAGGTTTCCTATTTTTTGTAAGTACATAGACATGTTTATTTCTACAGTGGTTTACGTCAGTTTACAGCTTGAACAATAAGCTATTTTTCGACATAATCACCATTTCTGTCGCTGCATTTTTGTAGACGTTGTAGCAGTTTTTGTATGCCCATCTCATTCCAGCTCGCCGCCAGCTCCGCGGGTTTTAGCGAAGAAGGATGCCGCCGCTGCCGTGATTGTTGCTTGGTCTCAGGTGTAAAGTGGTATGCCCAGGTTTCGTCACCCGTGACAACTGAGTCCAGAAAGTTGTCCTGTTCAGCTGCAAGGTGGTGAAGAAATGCGCGGGAAGCATCAACGCGTTGCCGCATGTGGCACCCATCTTGCGCACACTTTCCGGTAGTTCAAGGTTTCCATTAAAATTCTGTGAGCGGTGCTTCGGGAAACCTCAGGAACCAACGTACACAGATCATCCAGTGTGATCTGCCGATCTTCATGCATGCTTTGCTCAACCTTCAACACTGTCTCCTCAGAAATTTATGGTCTCTCGTTCCATTGTTCGTCGTGAATTTCGGTCCAACCAGCTGCCAACTCTCTACACCACTTACGAACATTTTTGACATCCATGCACGACTCACGATACACTTCCGTCAATTGGCGATGGATTTCAATCGGCGCAGCGCCTTTTGCGTTCAAAAACCGAATAACTGCGCGCAGTTCGCACTTGGCGATAACATCCAACGGGAGCTCCTTTCTCAACGGCTGCCAAGCTAAGACTGAGCGCCTCAGCGCGGTGTGCGCATGTTTACACACAGCGCGTGAAGCACCCTTCATAATAGTGTGACCAACTGCCACACAAACAGAGTTCTGTACTTATAAAAAAATAGGAGACCTTACTTTTGGGATTACCCTCGTAGTACACTCAGGTGACGAAAGTCATGGGATACCTCCCAATATCGTATCGGGCCTCCTTTTTCTCGGCATAGTGCTGCATCTCGACGTGCCATGGACTCAACAAGTCGTTGGAAGTCATCTGCAGAAATATCGGACCATGCTGTTTCTCTAGCCGCCCATATGTAGCCAGTGGAGGATTTTGTGCACGAACTGACCTCTCGATTATGTCCCATAAATGTTCGACGGGATTCATGTCGGAGTATCTGGGTGACCAAATCATTAGCTCTAACTGTCCAAAATGTTCTTCAGACCAATCGTGAACAATTGTGGCAAGGTTACGTAGCGCATTGTCATCCATAAAAAATCCATCATTGTTTGGGAACATGAAGCTGAAAATGGTCTTTAAGTAGCCGAAGATAACCGTTTACGATCAATGATCCGTTCATCTGGACCAGAGGGCCCACTGGATTCAATGTAAACAAAGTCCACACCATTGTGGAGCTACCACTAGCTTGCACAGTGCCTCGTTGAAAATTTGGGTCCATGGCTCCGCGGGGGCTGCGCCACACTCGTATCCTACCATCAGCTCTTACCAGCTGATAACGGGACTCATCTGACCAGGCGCGCTTTCCAGATGTCTGGGGTCGGCGATCCCGTGGTGTTAGCAAAGGCACTCGTATCGGTGGTCACCGTGATGTTAGCAAAGGCACTTGAATCAGTCGTCTGCTGCGGTGCCCATTAACGTCAGATTTCGCCGTACTGTCCTAAAGAAATAAAATGTCGTGTGACTAGGGCCTCCCGTCGGGTAGGCCGTTCGCCGGGTGCAAGTCTTTCGATTTGACGCCACTTCGGCAACTTGCGCGTCCATGGGGATGGAATGATGATGATTAGGACAACACAACACCCAGTCCCTGAGCGGAGAAAATCTCCGACCCAGCCGGGCATCGAACCCGGGCCCTTAGGATTGATATTCTGTCGCGCTGACCACTCAGATACCGGGGGCGGACGCCGTACTGTCCTAACGGATACGTTTCTCGCACGTCCCACATTTATTTCTCCGGTTATTTCACGCAGAGCTGCTTGTTTTTTAGCACTGGCAATCTAAGCAAACACTCATGCTCCCAATCTTTAAGTGAAGTGGGATTCTCGACGCACTCTTGACACTGTGAATCTCGGAATACTGAATTTCCTAATGATTTCCGAAATGAAGTGTCCCAAGCGTCTAGCTCCATCTACCACTCCGAGTCCAAAGTCGTTCAACTCCAGTCGTTCGGCCATAATCACGTCGGAAACGCTTCACATGAATCACCAGAGTACAAATGACAGCTCCGCCAATGCACTGCCCTTTTATAACTTGTATACGCTATACAGCCGCCGTCTGTATACGTGCATATCGCTTTCCCATGACTTTTTGCCACCTCATTCTATGGCATATAATAAAAATACAGTACGCCGTAAGTCTATGTCTGCTCTAATTCAAGTTGCGTTCAAACATAAAAGCGGAACTTCTATAACTAACACTCACATACCCTATGGGAGTGGTACAATTATTAAGACAACTGAGTCGTGTTTGGGAAATAGCACATTCGTGATTATTTATAATGCATAGGGTGTAACTAGATAATAACAACAGATTTCAAGGGGCTGTAATGGCTGTCTTGAGGAAAAAGTTGAAGATCGGAAGCCATGGCCGGAAACGTTATCCAGTGACGATAAGGAAGGTGGAAGTCGCAGAGGCCAGCGCTTGTCGCTGGGCCACCGCTACGACAGAAAACGTTAGTTTTAACGCTTACGTGACTGGGCTTAGCGGTCTCTACACTGTTATGACAGTTGTAGTTGCATTCGAAGCCATATACCGGCCTCAGCGCTTTTAGGTCCATGGCGAAACGTTCCGCTTGTGGTCAGTCAGCTGTCAAGCGTATACTACATTACCAAAAATAAGAAAGACTTCACGTGTTGAGACGGTATGTGAGATTATATCAGTGATTACAATACCAAGTCAAATTTACAAAGAACTTGGCAGTAAAAGCCCAGTTGTAAGTATGACGTTGGAACCCCTCTGACCTGGGGGCATGCAGTGATTATTTTTGCGAAATTGTCACAAACTCGTTATATATATATCCTTTCCTGAGGAAAACTGGCCCACAACTGTTGTAACTGGTCTTTCATATCGTGGGACGGAGTTGATGTTCAAGCTGGTCCCACACGTACCATCGGGGACGGATGCGGTAATCTTCTGGGACATAGGAGTAACTCAAAATACACAGACACGGTGTGGAACGGCATAGTCATCTTGAAAAATGACACTACGATACAGTCACATGACAGGCAACACATGAGGACGCAGGAAGCCAGTGACGCACTGTTATGCACTCAGAATTCCCACAGCCACTACCAGCCGTGACCTGAAGTCATACCCGATGGTTCCCCACATCAAGACACCTGGAGTAACATCGCTATGCCTCTCCTAAACATTGCAAGACTGGGATATCTCCTCGGGGCGCCACCATGGAATGGCCATGCAGAATCGCGAGTCATCGCTAAGCACAGCGCGATGCCATTTATCAGAAGTCCTCGGTTCCTGGTCACGGTGCAACTCCAAACGCAGCCGTTTGTGTTGTGGTGTTAACAGAGCCTTCGCATAGGACATTAGTCCGGCTGCTGCTAGTCTCAGACCTTTACTGCGGGATGACACAGAGGGTTGCAGGGAGTCCATTATATGTTTTCGAATAGCAGGCGCAGATGTGAATGTGTTGCAGCGTGCTTGGAATACAATACGGGCAACCCTCCCTTTTGGTCAGACAGGATCGACTGGAAGCGTGGTGACGAGAATGCCTGCCCTCACGTTCCTATGCAATGCAAGATCAGGCCACTGTCGCAGCCAAATGCCACACAAATCTCGATATTGCTCAATTAGGCCAGTCTGACCAATGGAGAACCTAAATGATGCCCCTTTCAATCAGATGCTCATAGCACTGTCTCACACCACTACGTGATATGTAGGCGCCCTTCATAATGATCTCACTTCATCTGGTGTTGTTCACGGCCCCTTAGAAACCTTACTTGTTGACAGCACTAAATATGGCTGTTCTACATGTCACAGAAAATTGTTCCTCTGAACATTTACAAAATCCGTCTATGCTGTGTACGTGTACAAAGTTACATAGGCACTCAACCATGTCTTCTGGGTGTTTCATTTTTTTTGTCACGCAGTGTATATTTGCAACCTAGGGAAACACGTTGACCTCTATAACAACGACGCCCTACAGCATCGTTGGATAATGTTCCCGGATATGGGTACTTGGCTACAATTGGAAAGTAGAAATGGAAAACGTTCCAAGTGCCAAATCTCGGGTTTGTCAGGAGAATCTCGAAACATTGTGTCTCTTTTTGCACAAAACTTGTTTTTATTCTAAAAGTTTGTGACACGATAGACTGTGTTTATGTGTAACATAGACGATTCAGATGCGAGCGCATTTGGGTTGTGAGCGCACCGTGATGAGCAGATTGGACGCGGTGCGAGCTGGGCTTGTGTGTGTGTGTGTGTGTGTGTGTGTGTGTGTGTGTGTGTGTGTGTGTGCAGTCGGCTGCTGCACTGGAATTCGTCCGTGCACTAACTTGTGTCGGCCCCATAATCATCCTATATAAAAGATATAGCAACGAGAAGTTTACGCCGTGCGGGTTAGCCGCGTGGTCTCAGGAGCCTTGCCACGGTTCGAACGGCTCCCCCCCTCGGAGGTTCGAGTCCTCCCTCTGGCATGGGGGTGTGTGTTGTCCTTAGCGTAAGTTAGTTTAAGTTACATTAAGTAGTGTGTATGACCTCAGCAGTTTTGTCCAATAGGAACTTCCACAAATTTCTAAAATCGATAAGTTTTCCTGTAAACGCAGTCAGCAAAATTGTAATAATTTCCTCACTGGTTGATGTATGATGAAGATCAGGCAATCAAATTGTAGCCGGCCGGAGTGGCCGAGCGGTTCTAGGCGCTACAGTCTGGAACCGCGCGACCGCTACGGTCGCAGGTTCGAATCCTGTCTCGGGCATGGATGTGTGTGATGTCCTTAGGTTAGTTAGGTTTAAGTAGTTCTAAGTTCTAGGGGACTGATGACCTCAGAAGCTAAGTCCCATAGTGCTCAGTGCCATTAATCAAATTGTAGCTCCCGGAGAGGTGCTTAGACTGGTACACACTATACACGATTTATAGCACAATTAATTCAGCAGTGAGACTCATTTAAATTGGATTTAATGGAAAATTGCTAAGGAGTCTATTCTTAAACATGTACAAATACAGCAAGGCAGTATGCACTGGCGGAGATAGTAACACACAATTAACAATCTGTAGGTCTTAAGACTTATGGTTTACGCGAGTTTCGTGTGTTTCCTTTATTTGTTTATAATTTTGCCTACTTTCGTCCATAGCTAAGAAACTATTAATGACATCTAAATTTTGACTAATGCAACGAAAGGGCACTAAAAATACGTTAAGGAATTGGTGTCAAATTAATAGTTATAATAATACTTAATGGCACAAAGAGAAAGAAATCTTTTTCTGCATTTCATCAAAGTTTGCAAGTATTCAACTTTAATTATTGGGCGAACTATTACATGTACCATTTAATATAATATCATTTTAGACTAGAATTTCAGTGCGCAGCTACTGGCGCAGTCAACTCATTCATAAGAATTCTGTATCAAAAGATGTAGTAATGCTTGTGAAACTGCGAACCTCATTAAGTGACGTATACGAGAATTTGTCAGAGGGGGTGGACCGAGGCAGTATAAGAGGGAGACCATCATGATTTTGAAAGAGTTTGGTACGACCTGGCTCGGGCTGGACCTGTACCGGTGGGAGAGTGTTCTGTGCAAGTTAGTTGAAGCAACATCTAGGTCAGGCTGAGCAGTGATTCCAACGGTGCACGCTTTAGGAAGATAAAAGTTTTACCCTTAATCCAGTAGCTGGACTTAGCAAACTCAGCGCCTAGTCAGAAGTCTCAATATCGCCAGGTGATCGTCTGGGCTTACGATTCTGGTATGATGACTTCGGACTCTGTCTGTAAATGCTAAAGTTGGACCTTTTCTCACTTATACGAGCGAGATACTCTGATGATTTTTACCACTAACCGGCATTTATAATCTAGCGTTTTGGTTCCGTTTCACTCTAATTAAGTGCGAGTTAGTCTATAGTTTGTTCTCCTTTAATGATCAGCAGTGAACATAATTAATGATTTCCAGCAGTTGTTCAACTTACTAAATTTTATATAGCGAGCTTACCTGCCGCTTTATTGGAGCCTCGAGTCACTTTTAAACCCTTACTAAAATAGTTGATTTCATGTCTGAGTTTATGCGAACATTTTAAAGACAATTAACTTTTGTTAGTGGAAACTGAAACAATGTAATTACGCGTCGTCATTTCACGTAATTTGCACGTGGATAATGCCTAGTGGCTAATTGTCTTACTGGTTAATAGCATCAGGAGCAATTTTATTTCATTATTTCAATTACTAATACGCACGGTAGATGGAAGCTAAATTTAGCATCCCTAGTGAAGGCAACGAAAGTCATCGTATTTAGTTTTCAGCCCAACATTTGTCGAGAAGGTATTCTGATATCACAGATTTATACTGTCCATTTCACCACTGTAAAAAATAATGAGACAAATTAGAAAATAATACATTGGTTAAGAACGTTCTAAGTGCCAATAATAGAGTTTTGTTTCAAGTGCCGTTACTACAGTTGCATTACGTTTTATTTATAATAAAATAAGTACAGAAATACAGTAGCAATATTTTAAGTAGTACAGCTGTAATTAAAATAAACATTTATTATTTATATTATGTTTTTCTACAATTAAATAACAATATCAAAGTCAAGAAAAAATGCTCAGTATCGATTTCTGTTTCTTTCAAAAGTCTATTCTTCGGATCAGACGTAGTAAAGTTTCCTGTAAAATTCCCTACATTTTTGAGAAAGAAGCGGCAACATCGCCAACAGATCTTTTTCTTTTGCAACTGACAAACAAGACTGGTCTTTCAGATGAAGTACGACATGGTCTTTTATCTTCTGAATACATTGGCGTTTTTCTTCCATGCTTCTGCTTTAGAGTAAGACTTTGTAATAGTATTTGAGATGGAAGCGTATGAGACACTTTGATTATATTGCATTTGGAGATCTTACACGTCAGCACTGACAACGATGTTTCAACAGCGTCTTAAAAATCAAAGAAATCGGTTGTATGTATTGGTGATGATGACATGGCTATTAGGTCACACGACAGCCCTTTCTTTAGCGCCCTGTACACGTTGGCATTACATGGAATGGGTTGAGAGTGTTAGCTGGCTCAACAATCTTGAGTAAATCTTGCGGAACAAAGGCCTTCCTTATCTTTATTCGTTTCTCTAGAATTGCAAAATCTCTGTCGCAGTTGAAAAGGCCATATCCACTCATACCTTGACGCATAAAGACGCGATGCTCCGCACCAGCCAGTGCAGACCGAAAATGGTTCAAATGGCTCGAAGCACTATGGGATTTAACATCTGAGGTCATCAGGCCCCTAGACTTAGAACTACTTAAACTTAACTAACGTAAGGACATCACACACATCCATGCCCGAGGCAGGATTCGAACCTGCGACTGTAGCAACAGCGCGGTTCCAGTACAGACCGAGAGGGCCACCAGTGTCTGCAGGCACCACCACCTGGACTTGGCCGCTGCATTGGGAATTGCCACTACTTGGGTATCATGGGTCGACCCTATCTTTGCACATCGTTCTTCTGTCACGTGAACAATGTAAAACACGTGGCGCTAGGTGGGAGCGTGTGTCGGCTGGGAAGCGTGCCGAGACAGTCCACGAATTTGCGATAAACACTGTGTCCGGTTGGCGCAATGGCAAGCAGAAGATCACCGGTTCGAGTCCCTCTCCGAACAAATTTCTCCTCGTCGCCGCTGATTCCGCGTAAAGTCCCAATGCGGATTCCGTGTGGCGTCTGTTGTTCCGGACATGCCCGAAAGAACATACACCACGCATTTGTATAAATGTAAAAGAGTTTTATTAACTACTGCACCAACCAAAAGCTTCTCCTTGGAGTAAAATTAACCACTTGCAATTTTTTGTGGAAGATCGTGATAAGAGCTGAATTTGCACAAGTACGAACTTAGCCTGAAGGCCTTAATGACGAAACAATGAAAGTCTGATAGTCACTTGACAGAAGAACGATATGCAAAGATAAGGCCGACAGATGATACCCAAGTCCTGGCAGTTCCCAATGCACAGATCAAGTCCAAGTGTTGGTGAATGCAGACACTGGTGGCCCTCTCTGTCTGCAGTGGCGAATGCGGAGCATGGCGCTCTAAGTAGCGAAGGCTACGATCGAGACTCTTGATTGAAGAACACTGTGTGCAGTTGGTGCTTGGTCCAGATCTCGATGGAAGACTCGCCGGCGTTGCGCCACCCTAAACACCCAGGCCGCGTGGATATACTAAGAGGAATTATTTACGATCACGTGGCCTACAGAAGCAAACAAGTCTCTAACTGAGCTCGCGCTGCCCCCTGGTGGCCTAGTCAGCGTGCATGATTGAAATTCTGTCATCTGCTGACGTGGCCCCTTCTTGGTTAGGCCGCCCGCATATCACAGGTGTAAGAGAGATTGCAGGTATGCTGGGCGAGCGGTCCATACACTCCTGCTCCCCTCCCCCTCCCCCTCCCTCCCTCCCTCCACACTGGTGGATTCTATCCTGCAAATACCTCTCTGCTGCATATCCTCCTGAATTTACATTCCTGCAAACAAGGATACTGTAAAGATTTTACTTAGTCACAGCCCTATGGTTATTTGTAAAATGACTCGTTTCCTCTGTAGTAGCGTGTGGGCTGTTTTGAAATTTCACGAGAGATTCTGCAAAGCTCGGAAAGTAAGGGGTAGGCATTGGCAAAATTGAAGATCTATTGGTCGTAAAATGTGCCTGGATAACTCACTTAGCTCCAAAAGATAAGGTTATTGGTTCGATTTCCCATTCGGCAATAAGTTTTGTTTTGTTAAGTCGTATCACAGCACCCAAAACAACATTACAGGCTGAAATATTCGTTATGGAAATAGTTTGCTCTTGAAGGTTTCAGAAGTAAAGATTAATGTGCACTACTCCATTACATCTGTTGCTCTCTCAAAGCGGCTGTGTTGATTTAAAATTTAAATATTTATTACTTATACGTACCCCTTTATTTTGATCAGACATGGGTCGAATGGGGCTGCGGGGTCCTTAGGTAAGGACCAAATGAATCCAGAGATATCTTTTCGTTACTATAAGTCCACGCGGCTATGCCTTAACCTGCTTCAGAGTAACTGCACAATACTTGCCAACGACGAACAACTGCAGCACGCTTCACTTGCTTGGATGCACGGTAACGAGACTCCTGTAACGTCACATTGAACGGCGCAGTGCGCGGAGCATTTACCATCGTATGTACGATTATCCGCAAGAGGACAATCTCTGCGTGACTCGACAAGCTGTGCGAAGTTTCGCTGAGGCATCTTAGCTGATCCGAGCACATTAAGCGCATCACGGCGCTCCAATGGTCCGCGAACACTTGAGTACAACGTTTCGGAACTGTGAGCAAAGTCTTCACCAAGGCAGATTCAACATGCAGTCTTTCAGAAGAGAGATCCAATTCCAAACACGTTTCTCGTTTAATGGCGACAATGGTGATTTTACGAAGTTTTGCGATTATTTGGCAATTATTTGGTTTACTTTCTATTAAGCGTGATTTTTAAATAAGTGCAGTTTTCAAATAAAAATAAAACAAGGAGGCTTATTTTAGCAGTTTTATTCTGAAATGCAAGCCTGTACTTTAGTGTACATTTAAACATAATTCTCATCAATATTAGGGCACTTATTGTATCGTACAACCAGATTTGAATACCACCCTCTTACAAATCTACCCCCTGAGCATAACTTTCGATAATTTAAATGTTCTGAAACGACATTTGTGGAAACTCATCACATACCGTCGAAATCGTGAAGCGCCTGTCCTCTCTCACTTATTTGCACAGCAATGACTGAAGGTCGCCCACTTCGTTCCTCATCATGCACATTCGTACGACCATACTTAAAAGCTCTCACTCATTTCCGCACGATCCCATCATTCATAATTGTCAAGAAGTGAGCTTTATGCAGTTGTTACAGAAAGTTTAAATTATCGAAAGTTACGCTCTGTGGGCAAATTTCTTCGAGGATGATATTCGAAGCTAGTCGTACGATACAATAAGTGCCTTCATGTTCGTGGGATTAATAAAGAAAAGTATACTACGCAACAGAATTAAAGGATCACTTTTTCGACCCATTGCAACGCTTAAGTTTCAAATTTGGCTCAATGGTACGTACAGCCCTCCTCTGTAAAGGTTTGACGTCACCTTCGGGCTCGACAACGCTTCAAACAGCAAGATGTTGAAGATGGGAAAAAAGGCCACAGTTCGGAAGTTCATGTGACGTGTAATGCGGGTTAATGATTCAAATTGGCACCAGACTTCCACAGTTCTACCCAATGCCACCGCGGACGTGCCAAACGAGCGGAAGCTCGTCAAACCGCCATTTACCCAAATTTCTTAGGAAGGGCGCCTGGCCGCCCCTAAAAGTAACCATCCCAAATTCGTTCACAATCATGCCGACTCTGCGCCGATGAGGGACAAAGGCACAAAAAAAAAAATTCTATGTTACGTGTGATCAGAATACGTTACAAACTTCACCGTTCAATGAAAAAAAAACTAATAGCGTTGGAAGATTAGAGTATAAAATATTTATCATGTTATCATTTCGCTGGAACGGCACAACCAGAGACTGCTAAATAAGTATGGGTCCAAGTGTCGGCTAGGTAAAGTTATCGTCCGCTACGAATCTGTCATGCTGCTGCGGCATACGGATTCAAATCAACCTATATAATAGCTGAAACCTCTGTACTGATTTGGAAGCTTGAATCGAGTCTTTACCAAGTCAGCAATCGGAACTTACAGCATAGCCTGTCTCGAAGCCTAAATATGTTATACCGTCTCTCCTCACAGTGGCTAACTACTAACGTTGTGCTAAACACGCCATCGACATGTCGCGGAAGCACATTTACATGCAGGCTTCGCTACTTAATGAATAGTTCATTCTGGAATCAGCTGTAGGCTCTGGCTGTGCTACTCTTTGTTACAAACTTTCTCTCCGGGCACGAATCCTTTAAAGACTAGCGGCAGATACTGTGAGGATTTTGCATAGATACATGTGCAGAAGCTGGAGCTCTGAAGAAAGGCTCTTTCTACATCCACATCTACATCCATACTCCGTAAGCCACCTGACGTTTGTGGCGGAGAGTACCTCTATCGGTTCTTCCTTCTATTCCAGTCTCGTATTGTTCGTGGAAAGATGGATTGTCGGTATGCCTCTGTGTGGGCTCTAATCTCTGTGATTTTATTCTCATGGTCTCTTCGCGAGATATACGTAGGAGGGAGCAATATACTGCTTGACTCCTTGGTGAAGGTATGTTCTCGAAACTTTGACGAAAGCCCGTACCGAGCTACCGAGCGTCTCTCCTGCAGGGTCTTCCACTGGAGTTTATCTGTCATCTCCGTAACGCTTTCGCGATTACTAAATGATCCTGTAAGGAAGCGCGCTGCTCTCCGTTGGATCTTCTCTATGTCTTCTATCAACGCTATCTGGTGCGGATCCCACACTGGTGAGCAATATTCAAGCAGTGGGCGAACAAGTGTACTATAACCTACTTCCTTTTTTTTCGGATTGCATTTCCTTAGGATTCTTCCAATGAATCTCAGTTTGGCATCTGCTTTACCGACGATCAACATTATATGATCATTCCATTTTAAATCACTCTTAATGCGTACTCCCAGATAATTTATGGAATTAACTGCTTCCAGTTGCTGACCTGCTATATTGTTGCTAAATGATAAGGGATCTTTTTTTCTATGTATTCGCAGCACAGTACACTTGTCTACATCGAGATTCAATTGCCATTCCCTGCACCATGCGTCAATTCGCTGCAGATCCTCCTGCATTTCAGTACAATTTTCCGTTGTTACAACCTCTCGATATACCACAGCATCATCCGCAAAAGCCTCAGTGAACTTCCGATGTCATCCACAAGGTCATTTATGTATATTGTGAATAGCAACGGTCCTACGACACTCCCCTGCGGCACACCTGAAATCACTCTTACTTCGGAAGACTTCTCTCCATTGAGAATGACATGCTGCGTTCTGTTATATAGGAACTCTTCAATCCAATCACACACTTGGTCTGATAGTCCATATGCTCCTACTTTTTTCATTAAACAACTGTGGGGAACTGTATCGAACGCCTTGCGGAAGTCAAGAAACACGGCATCTACCTGGGAACCCGCGTCTATGTCCCTCTGAGCCTCGTGGACGAATAGCGCGAGCTACGTTTCACACGATCGTCTTTTTCGAAACCCATGCTGATTCCTACAGAGTAGATTTCTAGTCTCCATAAAAGTCATTATACTCGAACATAATATGTGTTTCAAAATTCTACAAGTGATAGACGTTAGAGATATAGGTCTATAGTTCTGCACATCTGTTCGACGTCCCATCTTGAAAACGGGGATGACCTGTACCCTTTTCCAATCCTTTGGAACGCTACGCTCGTCTAGAGACCTACGATACACCGCTGCAAGAAGGGGGGCAAGTTCCTTCGCGTACTCTGTGTAAAATCGAACTGGTATCCCATCAGGTCCAGCGGCCTTTCCTCTTTTGAGGAATTTTAATTGTTTCTCTATCCCTCTGTCGTCTATTTCGATATGTACCATTTTGTGAATTGTGCGACAATCTAGAGAAGGAACTACAGTGCAGTCTTCCTCTGTGAAACATCTTTGGAAAAGGACATTTAGTATATCGGCCTTTAGTCTGTCATCCTCTGTTTCAGTACCGTTTTGGTCACGGAGTGTCTGGACATTTTGTTTTGATCCACCTACCGCTTTGACATAAGACCAAAAATTCTTAGGATTTTCTGCCAAGTCAGTACATAGAACTTTACTTCCGAATTCATTGAACGCCTCTCGCATATCCCTCCTCACACTACATTTCGCTTCGCGTAGTTTTTGTTTGTCTGCAAGGATTTGGCTATGTTTATGTTTGCTGTGAAGTTCCCTTTGTTTCCGCAGCAGTTTTCTAACTCGGTTGTTGTACCACGGTGGCTCTTTTACCATCTCTTACGATCTTGCTTGGCATCTACTCATCTAACGCATATTGTACGACTTTTTTGAACTGTCCACTGATCCTCAACACTATCTGTACTTGAGACAAAACTTTTGTGTTGAGCTATCAGGTACTCTGAAATATGCTTTTTGTCACATTTGCTAAACAGAAAAATCTTCCCACCATTTTTAATATTTCTAATTACGGCTGAAATCATCGATGCAGTAACCGCTTTATGATCGCTGATTCCCTGTTCTGCATTAACTGTTTCAAATAGTTCGGGTCTGTTTATCACCAGAAGGTCTAATATGTTATCGTCACGAGACGGTTCTCTGTTTAACTGCTCAAGGTAGTTTTCAGATAAACCACTTAAAAAAATTTCACTGGATTCTTTGTCCCTGCCAACGTTTGAGTCTCCCAGTCTATATCTGGCAAATTAAAATCTCCACCCAGAACTATAACATGGTGGGGAAATCTACTCGAAATATTTTCCAAATTATCCTTCAGGTGCTCAGCCACAACAGCAGCTGAGCCAGGGGGCCTATAGAGACATACAATTACCATGTCTGAGCCTGCTTTAACCGTGACCTTCACCCAAATTATTTCACATTTCGGATCTCCGACAATTTCCTTCGATACTATTGCACTTCTTATCGCTATAAACATGCCTCCCCCTTCACTGTCCAGCCTGTCTCTGCGGTATACATTCCAATCTGAGTTTAGAATTTCATTACTGTTTACACCTGGTTTCAGCCAACTTTCTGTCCCTAGTACTATGTGGGCATTGTGACCGTTTATTAATGAGAGCAGTTCTGGGACCTTTCTATAGATGCTCCTGCAGATTACTATCAGCAGATTAATATTGTTATTCCTTGTTGCATTTTGCCTACTCCTACCTTGCCACGTCTCAGGAGGCGTCTTGTCGGGCCTAGGGAGGCAATTCTCTAACCTAAAAAACCCACATGTGCACTCCACACGTACTCCGCTACCCTTGTAGTCGTGTAATGCACGCCTAACCAATTCAGGGAGACCCTACATTTCTCCACCCGATAGCGGAGGTCGAGAAATTTGCACCCCAGATCTCCGCAGAATCGTCTGAGCCTCTGGTTTAAGCTTTCCACTCGGCTCCAAACCAGAGGACCGCGATCGGTCCTGGGAACGATACTACAAATAGTTAGCTCAGATTCCACACCGCGAGCGAGGCTTTCCGCCTTCACCAACTCCGCCAACCGCCTGTATGAACTGAGGATGACCTCTGAACCCAGAAAGCAGGAGTCGTGTCGACATGAGCAACAGTTTGCAGTCGGGTGCACCCAGTGCTCTCTATCGCCAACGGCAGGGCCTCCACCACATCTCGGATGAGACCCCCCAGTAAGCAGATAGAGTGAACACTGGCCTTCTTCCCCGACCTTTCTGCTATCTCCATTAAGGGTTCCATCATCCGCCTAACGTTGGAGCTCCCAATCACTAATAAATCCCTCCCCCGTGTGCCTGCTCGGACCTTCCTGAAGGAGCGGCCACATGTCCACTCACAGGCGATGCCACACGGCCAGCCACCACATTGACCCACCGCCTCGTGCGCCGCGAACGCCGCTGAACCCGCCACTCCCCTTGGGGAGAGGGTGGCCCAACCGCGCCCGGTACCCGCGAAGATGTCTCGACAGCAGGGACAGTGGGTGAAGCATGTAACACCTGGGGTGTACCATGCGACGCACCAGACTCCCCACTGCCGCTACACTCGAGGCAGCAGCCTGAAGACGGCTGACCGCGGCCATCAACAAGTTCAGCTGTTCGCGATCAGTGGCCAGCTTCTCCTGCGTCCGTACACAGCAGTCACACATCCTATCCATCCTAAGAAATCAATTTACTCTAGAGAGTTAATGAACTTTAACTAGACTGCTAATTCACTAAAGGCGGCTGATAGTTGACTAAACTGTGGTTACTAGACACTTCTTGTAGAAAACAATGAAAATAGCACTACCTGTCTCTGGACTGTATTCAAAACAAACACTAACACTACTGGCACTGTGGCTGGCTAAAGGGACTCTCTCTGACTGTATTCAAAACAAACACGAAATCTATGGAACTCTATTACTAGCACTCGACAATTAAAGCTTCCTAAAAGCAAAAACACACGGAAGAAGAAGTGACAAGTAAGAAAAATACAGTTAATACTTAAATTAACGTAGCTCGCTGCACAGCAGACGTGACACAGACGGCATCTACATCGAGGTCCTTGCACACGGAATCGCAGCTCTGTTAGACAGGACTGTGCTTCCATAACCTTACGTGAAAAAGGCATCTATTTTGCGCATCTATTTATCTAGGAAAGGAAACAGTATATAGCATAAATTAGGATTGTAGGACGGGAATTTAGCTCCAGATTCTCGGGAATACAAGTCCACTGTTTCAAAAAAATGCGTCTACTCAAACAGTGTCAGTGTTTGAACCGCTTTATAAAACACATTGTGATAAGCGAGACAGAAATTTTCCACAAAATGTAGCAAGACATTTAGGTTTAACACTCTTTTATAAAACTTTAACCATCTATCGTAATGAGAGCCGGTGTGAATAAGCTTCGATAGATTAGAATTGCTGCAGATAACAATAACCGCCTAACTTATTGTTTAAAAGGTTCACAGGACAAAATATTAGTCACGTCACTCAAAACAGCACACTAGTCAAATGGTTCAAATGGCTCTGAGCACTATGGGACTTAACATCTGTGGTCATCAGTCCCCTAGAACTTAGAACTACTTAAACCTAACTAACCTAAGGACATCACACACATCCATGCCCGAGGCAGGATTCGAACCTGCGACCGTAGCAGTCGCGCGGTTCCGGACTGAGCGTCTAGAACCGCTAGACCACCGCGGCCGGCCACACTAGTCAGTTTGGATCGCTAGATCGTGTAGAGCTTGTACGAGGCGGACATGTGAGCCTACACAGCTGAAGCAATAAAACGGTGTCTATGCGGCAGTCGCTTGTATGCAATCAGCACATCAAGGTGAATCGACGTAAATAAGTTACAGAACAGCACAAAGAAGCTACGATGTTTGGACGTGCAAACTACCACACCGTGATTGAAGTTCCCAGATTTATTGGTATATCAGCGTGGACTGTCCTGTGGATCGACAAGGAATTATGTACAAATCGCAGGACATTGGTTCTTGAGAGTTCCTATCAGACATTGACTGGGGACGATTGTCACACATTGTCAGTGACTATCGGTTTAAAACACGACAGGAATTGCTGCTGTCAGTGAATTCATTTCCGTCTCAACCAGTTACCAAGCGAACATTACAAAGTCGCTTGGGTATTTTGAATACTTAGAGTCTGGTACGAGGGCACTTCAAAAAGTAGGTTAGACAGTATTTTGGCAGGCCAAGTTCACTGTCCAGTCACATTAATTCACCACCTATCCAAAGCCAGAATATCAGCTTCCGCATATTTTGTGTTCAGACATAATGATCTTTCAAGAGTCTGAGAAGCTCATCTGCAGAAACCAACACGGTTTTAGGAAACAGCGGTCATGCGAGACACAGCTGGTCCTCTTTGTGCATGATATACAACAGGCTCTAGATACCGGCTCCCAGGTTGATGCCATATTTCTCGACTTTCGAAAGGCGTTCGACTCAGTTCCGCACTGTCGCTTGCTCCAAAAAGTGGGCGCTTACGGTCTATCCGATGACATATGCGGTTGGATAGAAAGTTTTCTAACAGACAGAGAGCAGTATGTCGTCCTGAATGGGGTGCCCTCTACAGAAAGAAGCGTAACTTCAGGTGTGCCCCAGGACAGCGCAATAAGTCCGCTGCTTTTTACGATTTACATAAACGATCTGGATGATGGTATTAACAGCGGCATTAGACTGTTTGCCAATGATGCTGTAGTCTACAGGAAAGTAGTATCACACGAAAGTTGTGAACAAATCAATGGGGATTTGCATAAAATAAATGCGTGGTGCAATGACTGACAGTTATCTCTCAATATTAGTAAGTGTAACCTACTGTGTATAATAAAGCGACAATCCCCATTGATGTACGAGTACAAAATAAATGCCTAGTCTTTGGAAGCGGTAACATCCGTCCAATATCTGGGTTTGACTATTCGAAATTATCTCAAATGGAATGATCAGATCACACAAGCAACGGGTAAGGCGAACTCTAGATTGTGGTTTATTGGTAGAATCCTGAAGCGATGCAGTCCGTCAACAGAGAAAACTCCTTACAATTCGTTAGTTAGTCCAGTCTTAGAGTATTGTTCTTCTGTATGGGACCCTTACCATTTGGGTCTGATTCAAGAGATTGAAAAGCTCCAAAGAAGAGCGGCAAGATTCGTGACTAGTACATTTAACCATCGCGATAGCGCTATAAATCTCACTGAAAGTTTGAAGTGGGACACACTTGCCGATAGACGACGCGCTAAACTTAAGGGGCTGCTCACTACATTCCGAAATCCGATCTTCGCCAAGGATGTAGAGCACATATTATTACCACCAACTTTCAAATTCATATCACCATTCAAATATAATGGAAATTAGAGCTCGTACTGAGGCGTTCAGACAGTCGTTTTTCCTTCTCGCGATCCGCGAGTGGAACAGAGGGGAGGAAATATGACTTTGGCGCGAACTGTGCCCTCCGCCACACACCGCTTGGTGGCTAGCGGAGTATACATGTAGATGTATATGTAGAAGAGTGTCAGTGAGGTTCTGGAAAGTACCGTCAGGAGCCTGGAGCCAAGCCGATTCCAGTGCCGCTGCAAGCTGCTTCATATTTCTCTGTTGAGTATCCATGGTGCGAGCGGCCCGATCGAGGTGGCCCCATAGATTCTCGACTGGGTTTAAATTCGGGGAATTTGGTGCCCAGGGGCGTGTGAGAAACTTATACTGGTGCTCGTCGAATAACGGGCGTACTCTGTGAGGTAATGTGACACTTTGCATTGTCCTGCTGCGAGATACCATCGTACAAAGCAGAAACTGCATGGAAGGGTGAACATGGTTCTCCAAGATAGATGCGTACTTGTGCTGATCCGTTGTGCATTCCAGGATGACGAAATCATTCAGGGAATGCAACAGAAACGTTCTCCAGACCATAACGCTCCCTCATCTGGCCTGGACCCTTTCGACGATTTGTGCAGAACGTTTGCTTTCAGACGGTTCAAACTGTACACGACAACGGCCATCTGTCCGATGGAGTATAAAACGTGAGTCATCTGCAAAAGCCACGTGTCGCCACTTAGTGGACGTTCAGTTGTGGTGTGGGCGTGCAAATTCCAACCTTCGTCGCCGAAGAACAACAGGCAACATGGGTTCATGGACCATACACGTGCTGCGGAGGCCCTTGGTAGCCCTTGGTTCATCTGGGCGCTCAGGTGGTTAACAGTTGCACTTCTCTTCATCCGTACGCATCTCCCATTCCGTCGTTCACCCCTGTAATCTATCGCCCGTGATGCACCACAGTTGCCCCGGCGCCGGTTTTGGATAGCGCCATTTTGCCGTGCATCGTTTACTTTAACCATGGCAGTAAGCGAACAGTTTACAAACCTAGCAGTGCGGAAATGCTTCGACACTTGGCTCGAAAGCCAATGATACCGTGCTTTTGGACTTCCGTTAAGGCACTATGTTTCCGCATTACGACAACGGCTGCACTGTTTCATCTACATCTACATGAATACTCCCAAATCACACTTAAGTGCCTGGCGGAGGGCTAAACAAACCACTTTCACAATAATTCTCCATTATTACATTCTCGAACAGCGCGCGGAAAAAATGAACACCTACATTTTTACGCGCGAGCTCTAAGTTCCCTTATTTTATTATGATGATGGTTTCTACCTATGTAGGTTTGCGTCAACAAAATATTTTCACATTCGAAGGATAAAGTTGGTGACTGAAATTTGTTGACAAGATTCCGACGATACGAAGAAAGCCTTTGTTTTAATGATGTCCACACTATATCCTATATCATATCAGTGATACTCCCTCCCCTATTTCGCAATAATACAAAACTTGCTGCTCTTCTTTGAACTTTCTCGATGTACTCCGTTACTCCTATGTGGTAAGGATCGCAGACCGCGCAGCTGTACTCCAAAAGAATACGGACAAGTGTAGTGTAGGCAGTCTCTTTAGTAGATATGTTACATTTTGTAGGGGTTCTGCCAATAAAACACAATCTTTAGTTTGCCTTCCACACAACAATTTCTACGCGTTTTTTTCCAGTTTACGTTGTTCTTTATTGTAATTCATAGGTATTTAGTTGAATTTACGGCCTTTAGATTTCCTGATTAATCGGGAAACCGAAGTTTAACGGATTTCTTTTAGCACTCATTTGGATGACCTCACACTTTTCATTCTATCTATCTAGATACCTACCGCTTGCGCCTTGTCCCGCGGCTACACAGGGTCGGCCATGGTTAATCAGATTTGGCATGTTAAGTTTAAGGGGTGGCCGGATGCCCTTCCTGCCGCCACTCTGTACGCCTCAGGATGGAATTAGTGTGCCCCAGATGTCTGTGTCTAGTGTAAATCGTGAAATAGTGCAAACGTGTTTCAAATGTCGGCGACGCGTGGAACTGAGGCGGAACGGTGGGACCAGCCCAGTATTCACCTAGCGGGATGTGGAAAACTGCCTAAAAGCTACATCCAGGCTGGCCGGCACACCGGCCCTCGTCGTTAATCCGCCGGGCGGATTCGATCCGGGGCCGGCGCGCCTAGCCGAGTCCAGGAAGCAGCGCGTTAGAGCGCTCGGCTACCCTGGCGGGTGGCCTCACACTTTTCATTATCTAGGGTCAATTGCCAATTTTCGCACCATACAGATATCTTTTCTAAATCGTTATACAATTTACTCTGATTTTCTGATGGCTTTGCCCGCGTCTCGTGGTCGTGCGGTAGCGTTCTCGCTTCCCACGCCCGGGTTCCCGGGTTCGATTCCCGGCGGGGTCAGGGCTTTTCTGTGCCTCGTGATGGCTGGGTGTTGTGTGCTGTCCTTAGGTTAGTTAGGTTTAAGTAGTTCTAAGTTCTAGGGGACTTATGACCACAGCAGTTGAGTCCCATAGTGCTCAGAGCCATTTGAACCATCTGATGTCTTTATTAGACGATAAACGACAGCATCATCTGCACCCTTAGGCAGCAGCTCATACTGTCTCCTAAATCGTTTATACAGATAAGGGACAGCAGAGGTCCTGTAACACTACCTTGGGGAACGCCAGAAATCATTTATGTTTTACTCAATGATTTTCCGTCAGTTACTACGAACTGTGACCTCTCTGACAGGAATTCATGAATCCAGTCGCATAATGAGACGACATTCCATAAGCACGAAATTTCACTACAAGCCGCTTGTGTGGTACAGTGTCAAAAGCCTTCTGGAAATCTAGAAATAGGGAATCAATTTGAAATCCCATGTCAATAGCACTCAGCATTTCGTGTGTGTACAGAGCTAGCTGTGTTTCTTAAGAACGATGTTTTCTAAAGCTGTGTTGACTGTGTGTCAATAGACCGTTCTCTTTTCAAGGCAATTCTTGATATTCGAGCACAATATATGTTCAAGAATCCTGCTTCATATCGACCTTAATGATATGGGCCTGTAATTTAGTAGATTACTCCCCCTACCTTTCTTGAATATTTGTGTGACTTTTGCAAATTTCCAGTCTTTGGATACGGATCTTTCGTCGACCGAGCGGTTGTATATGTTTGCTAAGTATGGAGCTATTGTATCAGCATACTCCGAAGAACCTAATTGCTATACAGTGTGGACCGGAAGACTTGCTTTTAGTAAGTAATGTGAGTTGCTTCACTACTCCGAGGGTATCTACTTCTAAGTTATTCATGTGGGCAGCTATTCTTGATTCGAATTCCGGAATATTTACTTCGTCTTCTTTGGTGAAGGAATTTGGGGAAGCTGTGTTTAATAATTCTTATTTGAAGCACTGTAGTCGATAGTGTTTCTATTGCTATCGCGCAGAGAAGGCACTGATTGTATCTTGTCACTGGCATACTTTACATAGGACCAGAATCTCTTTTGCCCCCTCCTGCACCCCTCACTCCTGACACGCGTTATATACACTCCAATGATAGCACTGCCACCTGCCCTCTGTTAGTTGTCAAACATAGACGGTGGTCACATTAATGCGACTAGACCTCGTATACTGAATGCTGCACTACGCTCCAAAGTGACATAGGTACATAACGCTATTTTTCAACATAGTCACCAGTCTTTGCAAGAAAACGGTCGGAACCTTCTACCAATTGTTCAATTCCTAGTTCGCGACAACAGAAGTCCGCTCCTAGGTCAAGGAGTCATTTGAGAACGGCTGTGTGAACGTTTTCATCGTCGGAAAGTCTGCGATTTCTGCGAATAAATTTCATGGTTTGTAACATTTTGGTCGATAATCGATGCTTAATATCTGTATTACGTAACTTGATTGACGTGAACTGTATGTAAATATTTTTTTTTTCATTCTGTAATTTTAAGTAGTCTGGAAATATTATTTAAATGTATTTCCTGAAACTGTATCATTTTATGTATGAATTATAACATATATGACTGTGTCATACGTAATGGAATGTAGAACTGCATACGACAGAAAAGCTGGAGGGAAGTCCTTCTGCAACGAAAGAGCTTAGCTGAGCTTTAAAAAGGTGAAGAGGCGCGATTTGCTGCGAGAAGTCGTTATTGCACATATAGTAAGTGGACAGCTCTCAACGTGTTAACATTCCGAGTGATCAATCAGGTAAAGATTTGTGAGAAAGTGGAGTAATTACGACTGGGATGTGAATTGTTATAATCCGGTATAAGGTGGCATTTACTAGGTTGCTCTAAAATCTGTATTTGAGACGCCAATAAGATATTTTACCGAGCATATTGCATCAACAGCCATGACTGTATCATACGGCCCTATTCTTTCTTCGCTGAAGATCCCGCTGCATCACCCTTCAGGGCAAGTAACACTGAATATTGTAAATGCATGCATGGGCCAGTGTTTGCTGAAGTGTTCAAATAGTAAGTGATCAGTACTAATCTTGTAACAGGAACCGTGTTTATTCTAAGTCATTCGCGTTGATAGGATCCTGTTATTGTTAAAACAATTTTGTAATTTTCCTTTCAGTATAAAATGAAAGCGCTTAAATGATTACTTTCAGTAATTAAAACTCTTGTTGACTTTATGAAGTAATAGGATTTAGCTTTGCAAATAGCTTTTCTAGTGAAGTGCTCCACGTGATAGATGAAGTTTCTAAGTGTACTCCATAGTAAAAGTATATTTAGTTCCTACTTTATTCTGAGGAAAACTTTCAAAGATAATTACAACTTTTCTCAGACTATAAATCTTACTAGAGGACTGTAAGTACAGAAACAAAATCTAAGCCATAATAGTATGAAGGCCTACAGTAGTCATATTGGTATGAGTTAACAGGTTCGTAAATAGTGATTTTTCTACACATTCCTCTTATACGTGATGTTACTGTTATTTATTACAGAAATAGTTAATCAAGAATTGGCTTATGAGACAGAACAGTTTTAGGATCCCCCAATGTTACAGTCAGTTAACCGACATGTCACAGTGAAACTACATGCAAAACTTAATTACTCAATATTGAACTATCTTCTTCTTTTGCTAGTGCCTTCTTCTGCAGTTTTCGCAGGGTCGGCATGGTTACAATCGGATTTGGCATTGTTAATTTGAAGGGGTGGCCAGATGCCCTTCCTGCCGCCACCCCGGGATGGAATCAGTGTAACCCAACTTTCTGCGTCTAGTATAAAACATGAAAGAGTGCGAATGGGTTGCAAATGTCTGCGAGTCGTGTAACTGAGGCGGGACGTGGGGATCAGCCCGGTATTCACCTAGTGGTATGTGGAAAACCCCCTAAAAACCACATCCAGGCTGGCCAGCACACTGGCCCTCGTCGGTAATACGCCGGGTGGAGTCGATCCGGGGCCAGCGCGCCTACCCGAGTCCGGGAAGCAGCGCATTAGCGCTCTCGGCTAAGCTGGCGGGTCAACATTGAACTATGTGTGCTACTAAAATCATGAGTCGGGTTATCTTACTTAAACTATCACAGATTTGGGTTCCCCAGGAACAGCTCATGTTCTCTGCAATGTACAGGGGTCATACAGTCTATGAAAACTATTTGTGTTCAAGTTAGTTAAAATAACAGCTTGGTAACTATATAAAAATTACTGTCCTGGAGGGAAGTTGAAGGGCCTCCTCATGTCGAAATCATCAATTTTACCCTGCTGAGTGGTGGACTGTAATTAGCTTTATTGTATACGCACTAAAGGTAAGCATTGGTGTCAGGCAGTTTGTTGTAGCTAAATTTAAACAGATATGAGTTCTGCTCATGACTAGTTGATGTACTTTTTTTTCTTGAGAGTAAAGTTCCGTTCAGAAGTTAGTTTACTTTGTTTACTATAGGTTTAAATTTGAACTACTTTTGACCGAGCGAGGTGGCGCAGTGGATAGCACACTGGACTCGCATTCGGGAGGACGACGGTTCAATCCCGCGTCCGGCCTTCCTGATTTAGGTTTTCCGTGATTTCCCTAAATCGCTCCAGGCAAATGCCGGAATGGTTCCTTTGAAAGGCCACGGCCGGCTTCCTTCCCTAATCCGTTGACACCGATGACCTCGCTGTCTGGTCTCCTCCCCCAAACAATCCAATCCAAAAAAAAATTACTTTCGCCTAATTAGGATGGCAACCGTATTTGTTTTCATGAACACTGTCTTTTTTTTTTTTTTTACTTTCTATTGACAAACGGTTAGTTCGATTCACATTCGAATAACTTTGCAACCTGTCAGTACGCAAGCCTTAAGGAGATGAATTATATTCCAAATACTTTTAATTATCACCTGCGATCACAGTCAAAGTTCACTTCCTGGTGCAGGGGTAGCGTTATTCGGTGCTCTTGCGCGTTTTTTGACCCCCTGGAGTGTTACAGATTACCTGGACATTGACGTCTGCGCTCGTTGTCGATGACCTTCCTTCCCAATCAACACCATCCACGTCTACGCCGATTTAGTCAATTTATTGGCACCCTTTCACTGTGGCTGGACAAGCCGCGCGGGATTAGCCGAACAGTCTCAGGCGCTGCAGTCATGGACTCTGCCGCTGGTCCCGGCGGAGGTCCGAGTCCTCACTCGGGCATGGGTGTGTGTGTTTGTTCTTAGGATAATTTAGGTTAAAGTAGTGTGTAAGCTTAGGGATTGATGACCTTAGCAGTTAAATCCCATAAGATTTCACACACATTTTTTGTGGTTGGACGCGGCATTGCAATTGGTCAATATCCGCTAGAATTACGCTGTGAATCTGTGTGTAGTTTGGACGTTTTCCCCACAAGAGCTGTACTGTCCCGTGCACTTCAACATTGGTGTACGTTTCCAGTTTCCGCGTAAATTCTCTCATACACTGTAATGCATCTGTTACCGGTACCGCAGGAAACCCATAACATGCACTCTCTTATGACAGTGCACCATTCTTGTTGCGCAATGGTCTTAGCGTGGTACGACGTGTGCAACATGCGTTTTGAAGCTTCCTCGTACCTAGTAAAGACCGTTGCTCCCAGCGGTGTACTGGGCGAGCTTTTTATCTTGAGAAACTTTATATCTCAGAACCTACGCATCACTTTAAAAAACTGGAAAAATACGTGTTCGATATATTTGAAAATGATATCTGGAGATACCAATGTCGACCCACCTGCCCACCCGCAATAGTTAGGCAGAAGGTAACTTCGAAATCTTAAATGGGAACATCCCATTTTTATTGTATAATCTACAAGGAAAAATAAGTAACTATTTATGTAACGCTGTTGTCATTCCTCTGTTTGCCGTTGTAATCGACAAATAACGCTGTGGGGTTCCAGTATTATCTCAAGAAAAAATGCATTGGATCAAAAATACTAAAAAAATATGTGGCAGACGACTCACTGTCTTCCATTTTTTCTGTATACCTACTTTGAAACATGCATTCATTCATTCACTGTCCGACTACTTATTATTGCGGGCACGTCGTCCCTCATTTCTTAAATACAGTGTGTAAGAAAATTAAAGGATCACTTTTTCGAATCCCCTTAAACGCCTGCCATTTCGAAGCTTAAGTCTGATATTTGACTCAAGGTTGCCTACAAACTTCTTCTGTAATGATGCAAAATCGTGGCGCCCTGTGACGTCACCCTCGGGTTCGACGACGCTTTGTGAGGTAACGGGCGAGTTGTGGCGCTCTGGAAATATATGTTCGGAATTGTGGCGGCCGCACAGGTCGCTCGTCAAAGCCGGGGCCCGGCAGCAAACACGTGGTGGCAAACGTTAGCCGGACGAGAGTGCATGGTCCAGCCGCGTGGCTGGGAGTTCCGCTGTGACAAGGACGGTGCTTTGTGCCGATGAAGAAGATGTCTATGCCGGGAGAGTGCCAAAGGTGGCGGACTTTGTGAAACCATCATGGCAGACATTTCACAGTTCGTATAGAAATTAATAGTAGCCAGATGAATCATGATATCTCGAAAAGAAACAGATACATTACTATTATTTGCACGACAATTCTGATGCTGTAATCAGATTTTCAATATATTTATTAGTTTAAAGTTTAGTACCTGACGGTAAATTATACAAGTAACATCCTTCAACGAATTTCCAAAATATAAACGCTTCATCCGATTTTGTCGATCGCCTTGTCTTTAGAAAGCTATTAGTGTGAACCTAAATTGGTATGAATTAAAGTCATGTAACTTGAATAGTACATGAGTTATTGGAGGTCAAAGTGGCCGATTGCTATCGATCGCGTCAGGCCGTAAGTACTCCACAGTTACACGAAAAACCGGCAGCAGCATGCTTATAAATATATTTATTCATCTATGTCTTTGTTTATTACCGATTTATACTATTCATGAAGAAATTGGTTAAATACTTACTGTGTTTTAGAAAGCACAGAGACATTAGGCTCCTCTCCTACCATTTGCTTCTTTTGATATACGTTTATTTAGTTGTTTATGTATTTAATAAATTGTGGTAGCGCGTGTTTATGGTCCATAAATAGTAATATTTATTTATTTTCAAGTATTTAAATGTAAATCCAGCATTTCGTATGTGCTTAAATATGTGCGTGGGTGCGTTGGCTTGAAGACATAGCACGAGCGCTCTAGCCAATCACAGCGCTTGTGAATGGGGACACTGGATGGAAGCGTGTTTCCGAAGAGGACACGAGGCAGTTCGGGACAGTACGGGACAGTACACGGAAAGTGCTGGACGGCGCGGCGGACGCACAGTCGCGGGAAAGTCTGAGTGGAGCAGTTTGCGCGTGATCGCGAGAGATAGCAGTATATATCGGAGTGCCGACCTGTGCTCTTCTGTGATTCCCGTGGCCTCTGCAGTGAAGACGTAGTGTGCGTTTGGAAGTGAATATCGCGCATGTTGTTCATAACTAATTACGTGCAGAAGGAATCCATTGTTTCCCTGTTATTCAACTTATATTTTATTTTATTGCTGGACCATCGACACCAATAAGTGTTTTGAAGAAATATACCGCATTCTCAAAAGTACTTCTACTATCGTACTCATCATTTAAAGTCGTTAAGATAGTCCCTGCAGATTTTATTTAATTGCAGACTTTCATTTATAAATTTCTAAATTAATTCGCAATTGCCGAGTGATAAGAACCGTCGACCATTCGATTCATGTGTCTATTCATATTTTATACTGTAGACAGCACTATTTGGCTTGTAATGCGGCAACTACGTATGCCAGCCCCCAGACAACGAAACCAGCCAAAACTTTTAATATTGTAACTCAGAGTCGGAGGGTGACTAGTTGTTAGAAAGCCCGCAGCTTCAACCAGCAAAGTATCGAAAAATGAGGAAAAAAATGTCCACAGCACAGATGATCATGTGAGCTTTATTGTGGGTTAATTATGTCACACTGGCACCAAACTTCACCACAATTCTACCCAACACCACCATGGACGTGTCACACATTGGGAAGGTAGGTCGGCACATCCCCTCTTGCCCACAATTCACCCGTTCTTTTGTCGCCTCTGCGACGGGGATCAGAACCGCGACACCCAGCGTTGAAATAGTTCAGTTTTCTTATGGGTGGCAGAGGGAAATATTTCAGACACACCGCCATTCCGAATCGACACGAAAAGGTATCAGAGGGTTGCACAAAGAGCGCCAATGAAAGCACTCACTCCCCTGGGACGTTGATTCCCGCACATTTCGCTGTCGAACCAACAGTTTGCAGTGCGATGACTAACAGGACGACGTTCTTGACACCGTTTGACACTGCTGCCAACCCCTTTGGCGTTTCAGACCTACTGTAAGGACAACGTCAGGCTACAAACTCACTGAACGTGATCTGACTCGTTTGGCGTGTAGTGCGACGCAAATTTTCCTAATCCACGGTTTGTGGAAGGCGTAGCTCTGGGCGGGAGGTGTTCCTGTGATTTTTTCGTAGTGTTTTTCGTTCCTTGCCTTGGACCCACACATTCCTGTCACCGTGAATATGAACCAAGATCATACTCCAATATTCTCGGTGACCAAGTGTTCCCCTTCCTTTACATCGCCATGACTAATATGCTGTGGACTCTCTCATCTTCCAAGTTGACCACCGACCGGCACCTGAAAGTTTTGGAAGATGATTTCATCCTCATTATACAAAGTGACTCTGATTTCGACAAGATATGGTCCATGCAAGACGGAGCTCGACCCCACCGAAGCAGGAGAGAGGAAAGTACCTAGAGGCCACTGGCATGGACCTCGATTGGCCGCCATATTCGTTCGATCTGAACACATGTGACTCCTTTTTGTAGGGCTATATTAAAGACAAGGTGTACAGAAATCATTCCAAAACCATTTCTGAGCTGAAAACAGCTATTCAGGAGGTCATCGACAGCATCGATATTCCGAGACTTCGGCGGGTCATACAGAAGTTCGCTATTCGTCTGCGCCACATCATTGCTAATGATGGCAGGCATATCGAACATGTCATAATCTAAATCTGAATATCTGTGGTGACGTTTACAAGTTGAATAAAGTGTGTGCATTCCGTAGTTTGTAATTAATTTACGTTTTTTTCATATTGTTCAATAATTGTCATCCTGTAAATGTATTATCATGAAGTAGATAAAAACCTTCGTGCATTAGCCCTACAATACTTAAGTCTCTCTCGCCCCCCGGCTGCAATATAATTAACAAGTAGATAAAATAAAATGGTAATTTCGTTGCTACAGATGAGACTTTAAATTTAACGTTTTATCATCGTATTTAAGTAAACAATTTTAGGCTCACAAAAAAGATTTCGAAAATAAAAGTTAACGTATAAAGATCTAAACGGTTCCTTGCATAAGTTGACAGTTAGAATTAAGAAAAATGTTTCTGCCGTATGATAAGAAAATATGAAAATATTTGACTCAATAACGTTGTGCAAATTAAACAGAAGAAGCCGGTGGCGTGAGAGACCCCACATGTGGCCAAACTGCAAACGCCTGTCCTTTGCAGCTACTGCTCATTGACTTGAAAATACGAGTTATTCGACTCCGCTTCGCGAGAAAGGTAATAATTCCTGCTGTCGTATTTATCGCCATGCGTCATTTAAATTTTATAATTTTCAAACTGAGTAGCGTATCAAACTATTACGACTGACATCACTACACTTAAATTGTCATGTTTACTAATACTGCTCGCATTCATAATAGTACTAGATGTTGTGCATCTGCAGTCTTTTATACAGTTCAATCATCACTTAAATTGATTCTGAACTATATTCAGTTCACAAATAGCTAATAAAACATGCTAAGGGGACTTCGAATTAATCCACTGCAAAAAAAACTAGTCCTCGTTAGAAAAACGACTGATGTGTTGAAGACCTTTATTCATTCGGAGTGTGAGGTCTTATATAGTGTGCTGTAGGGGCCTGTCAAGGCTGGAAGTTGTGCGCCGGCCGAAGTGGCCGTGCGGTTAAAGGCGCTGCAGTCTGGAACCGCAAGACCGCTGCGGTCGCAGGTTCGAATCCTGCCTCGGGCATGGATGTTTGTGATGTCCTTAGGTTAGTTAGGTTTAACTAGTTCTAAGTTCTAGGGGACTAATGACCTCAGTAGTTGAGTCCCATAGTTTTTTGAAGTTGTGCGTAATATAGTTTTGATGTTATGCATAGTTACCCTATGCTTATATGGAATAACTAATTTTGCTCCACTCATTATAATCATCATCTGTTGTGTGTTACAAATGAAAGAGTCTTATTTCGATCAAGTATTCTCCCTCCGTTTCCCGCCCCAAGTGGTGATACGCCTTTTCACTCACAGTCATAAACAGCGGCGCCCGTGCCTGCGCGTCTCATTATGCACTGCCTGGCTGAACGCTTGTTAAAGCTGTGAAGGACGCTTTCTCCAAGCGGCGGCGTCTTATTTACAAACAAAACCGCTCTAACATCTGTTCTCTGTTTCCGCGCTTTAATTTTGTTTCGTGAGACCCAGTTTCGTCTAAACTTTGCTTTCAGAGCATTCTCAGGAATTCTCCGTAACGGATATCTCGACTAAAAACCTCAAAAAATACTTCTCTAGCTATGCACGATGACGCTCTCTTCGTATTTTCAAATATGTATCTCCAGCACGTGCTCGCAGAGAAATACTTACACAGTCCAGTCACTTCATTATGACTACACAAAAAGTGTCTCCTCTACCACACGTTTCTAATAACGTATAGTATGTGAAAAGCGCATAAGGGTACCAAATGCGTCGGAAGTAGTGGGCAATGATTTGAGATCCAGTTCCATATTTCAAAATAAGCAAAATCGTTTATACATATGAGCAGCTAAATTGAAAATAGCTGCTATGTTACACAAAAAGCACTCCTATCACCACGGCCCAAGGAATGTTTTCAGCGTGTCAAAAAACCGGAATGCCGGCCGCGGTGGTCTAGTGGTTCTAGGCGCACGGTCCGGAACCGCGGGACTGCTACGGTCGCAGGTTCGAATCCTGCCTCGGGCATGGATGTGTGTGATGTCCTTAGGTTAGTTAGGTTTAAGTAGTTCTAAGTTCTAGGGGACTGATGACCACAGAAGTTAAGTCCTATAGTGCTCAGAGCCATTTGAAAACCGGAATGTAGTCAGATGTTCTACCTGCCGTGACAGTCGAACACTGACAGGGCAAGATGAACGAGACCAGCGTATTTTATTGCGGTCTAATCTAGTAATTGCCATGGGATTAAAAGGGACCTTCAAAAAGAACCTTCGCTCGGGAACTGGGTTATAACTTATTGAGGACACTTGATGGACATAGTTGTGTTTGTGTGGGACCCAGGAAACATATGCTCCAGCCTATTAAGCACTTTTGAGATGAGATCACAGTGGTATGCCGTCTCAAAATTCAGCTGCTACCAATCTCCGGGAGATGTGGGCGGCGACTGATTTGTCATGGATGTGGATGGTTCCCCAACGCTTTCGATGTACTGTAAAGACCACACCGCCACGAGTCCTTATCTCAATCAGAGAGAGAATAGGTGATGCATGTTACCAAGTAAGTGTCTCTAATTAAAGTGTTCAATAGTGTCTGACAACATTAGTCAGAAAATGTTACTTTGTGAGCTGTGGAAAAGTTAATTATGGCTATCAGCTCACTAATGTGCTTGTTTCTGTTGCTTCTACGTCATGCACGAACCGTTGTAGCTGAAATGTTCTCGAATGGATCTGTTCTAATTCGTGGCCCGTTTGGCTCAGCTGCAAGTGAGGCATTGGCTATAGGGACACATCGCTGCATGTGTGTAGTGTTTACACTATGAGTACTGAATAGTCGAGTTGACGTATGTGTCTATGTTACAGTAAGTGACTTTATCAATGCACTCAGATAATGGGGCTACAAGAATCCGTTTCATGTACGTTTGGTGGATGGATGTACAGTGGGGGATTGACGTATATGTCAAGGAAGATACGCAGGACGTCGGTATTGGGATCTGAAAGCCTTCCAAAACATTACCGTTACCTATGGAAACACAGATGTTTTGATCATTTAACGAAAGACAGAGAACTGGCAAGAGGTACAATTTCCAGTGGGGAACACGATGTTCTTGTTGTTGTGAACGGGTACCTGACTTTCCAAACAAAGGCACCCCTAGACATTCGTGCTATAGTAACATTTTAACGGTCGTTCCTATGTTAAATCAGATTCAGTTTCGACTTCCCAGCTTTGAGAGTAGGAGGGAAATAACAAATCTGGGCCATAGGATGAAGGCAATAGCACCTTAGGACCATGGAAAGAAAGCAACGTACTGTTTGAATCAAATTTGGCCTTTACCGTTGGGTCGACTTCATTCTTGGGCAAAAGCAAACGCATGATGTCGTCATACCCTAAACCTACACTACTGGCCAATAAAATTGCTACACCAATAAGAAATGCAGA
Source organism: Schistocerca americana (assembly GCF_021461395.2). NCBI lineage: Eukaryota > Metazoa > Arthropoda > Insecta > Orthoptera > Acrididae > Schistocerca > Schistocerca americana. Next base: position 735,554,767 of record NC_060130.1, on the reverse strand, counting down.
TGATAAACGGGCATTCATTGGACAAATATATTATACTAGAACTCACATGTGATTACATTTTCACGCAATTTTGGTGCATACATCCTGAGAAATCGGTACCCAGAACAACCACCTCTGGTCGTAATAACGGCCTTGATACGCCTGGGCACTGAGTCAAACAGAGCTTGGAAGGCGTGTACAGGTACAGCTGCCCATGCGGCTTCAACACGATACCACAGTTCATCAAGAGTAGTAACTGGCGTATTGCGACAAGCCAGCTGCTCGGCCACCATTGACCAGACGTTTTCAGTTGGTGAGAGATCTGGAGAATGTGCTGGCCAGGGCAGCAGTCGAATATTTTCTGTATCCAGAAAGGCCCGTACAGGACCTGCAACATGCGGTCGTGCATTATCCTGCTGAAACGTTGGGTTTCGCAGGGATCGAATGAACGGTAGAGCCACGGGTCGTAACTCATCTGAAATGTAACGTCCACTGTTCAAAGTGCCGTCAATGCGAACAAGAGGTGACCGATACGTGTAGCCAATGGCACCCCATACCATCACGCCGAGTGATACGCCAGTATGGCGATGACGAATACACGCTTCCAATGTGCGTTCACCGCGATGTAGCCAAACACGGATACGACCATCGTGATGCTGTAAACAGAACCTGGATTCATCCGATGAAATCACGTTTTGCCATTTTTGCACCCAGATTCGTCGTTGAGTACACCATCGCAGGCGCTCCTGTCTGTGATGCAGCGTCAAGGGTAACCGCAGTCATGGTCTCCGAGCTGATAGTCCATGCTGCTGCAAGCGACGTCGAACTGTTCGTGCAGATGGTTGTTGTCTTGCAAACGTCCCCATCCGTTGACTCAGTGATCGAGACGTGGCTGCACGATCCGTTACAGCCATGCGGATAAGATGCCTGTCATCTGGACTGCTAGTGATACGAGGCCGTTGGGATCCAGCACGGCGTTCCGTATTACCCTCCTGAACCCACCGATTCCATATTCTGCCAACAGCCATTGGATCTCGACCAACGCGAGCAGCAATGTCGCGATACGATAAACCGCAATCGCGATAGGCTACAATCCGACCTCTATCAAAGTCGGAAACGTGATGGCACGCATTTCTCCTCCTTACACGAGGCATCACAAAAACGTTTCACCAGGCAACGCCGGTCAACTGCTGTTTGTGTATGAGAAATCGGTTGGAAACGTTGTAGGTGTCGCCACCGGCGCCAACCTTGTGTGAATGCCCTGAAAAGCTAATCATTTGCATATCGCAGCATCTTCTTCCTGTTGGTTAAATTTCGCATCTGTAGCACGTCTTCTTCGTGGTGTAGCAATTTTAATGGCCAGTTGTGTATTTTACGCCACACCCACTTCCTAAGCCACGCCTCTTACTGTATCTAATCGCATCCCTTGCCCCTTTCCCAAGCCCAATTCATATCTTGGAAAAGGACAATCATAGAGCTTCGAAGCCACTTGACTTAGACATATTGTATTTAGGTCTCTCAAACACGTCTCAGTATTTTACTACCTCACACACTTCAAAGCACCTTCTTCAACCACTCTTTTTTGAATTTTTTTTAAATAGGCCAATCACAGGTATTTTTGTGCTAAAGGTGGGTGGAAAATGAAATTTTGCAGAATGTCTCCTTGGCGTCGGACATATTCGTACTATCACCAATGATACTTCCTTTTCCTTAACCTGATGGCTAAGTAAATTTCGCATGATTTGTCAATCCCAAGTAACATACATCGATGAAACTTAGATCATTCACAGAAAGAACTGCTGTAACACAGTTCAGAAGTCAACTGAAATAAATGCGAAATGGAGCGAACCGATATTGCACTTTTACTCAATGTCAATAATTACACTGAAATCATCGCGTTTCGTGATGGTCCCTGGACACAACAAAAGGCGGGACATGGTTCTTAACAGCGTATGTGATCACCACCGACAGCAAAGTATGCCCTGCAACGTGCTGTCCTGCTGGCTACAGGGTGGGTAAGGAGTTCTTGCGGCAGGGCCTTCCATAACTGCACCGTCGCTGAAGATATTTGACGAATGGACAGGCCTATCCGTTCAGCATAGAGCACGTACGGGATGCGTTGGTGAGACTTACAGCAGTACGTCCACATGCACCAGCGACAATCCAGCAGTTATCATACGCAACGGTGAAGAAACAGAACGCCCTGCCATGAGAACTCCTTACCAAGTTTGCGGCCAGCATGGAAGCACGTTGTAGGACATGCACTGCAATCCTTGGGATCACTTACTCTATTAAGAATCATGTTGACCTCTTTTAATGTCCAGGGGACCATCATGAACCGCTGTATCCTAAGTGCAATTATCGTTTTCCCATAGAAGTGTCATTTCTGTTTGTCTAATTGGATATTTCTTCAATTTACCTCCTGCTGTACTACACTGTAGCAGTTCTTTATGTGTATGGTCCAAGTTTTACTTGTGAGTGATCCAAGTTTTACTTGAGAGTGGCACATCATGTGAAAATTACTTTTATCCTTCAATTTTCCGCACCAGTGTATGAGCAGCTTTAGCAGATGTTAGTGATTTATTTTTCTAGATATTCTGTTTTCAATATAACTATTGCTAGCAGGATGTTGGTAAACACAACTGTGTTGGCCTCTTGGACGACTGGAACTGATGCTAGTATTACTCTCTAGTTGACTTTATTTCGCATTTTGACATTTTTAGAGCAAAAATACTTGCTGCAACCATCATTAGGGGAGAAGATGATAATTGATAATGTTCTACTGTAGAAAAATAACTGATATTACTGAATAGCTAATGTAGCTTTTTATTATACTGTATTAGTTACGAATTTGGGCCTATGTGAAAGTATGTTCCACTGTGGCGAATAACATTTGTTGTTACCGACACAATAAATGTAGGATGTAAGGAGTATAAGTGCAGATATTATGATCATCAGTATGTTAATACGAGGGGGTACAAACGAAGGGAACCATTTTTTAAAAGCTACATATTTTCAAACTGTTTACAAAACAACCTTATCCCCTTAAAATACTCTCCATTACAGCTAATATATTTTTCCTACCAATGCTTCCACTGTTTGTAGTCATCTTTAGAAATGGCTGACAGCTCCTCCCTTGTTTTTTGTTGACTTCTTCAATGTTGTCAAATCGGTGTCCTTTCATGCCCCTTTTCAGGCGTGGTCATAAGAAAAAGTCTCATGGAGCCAGGTCAGGCGGGTAAGGTGCGTGGCAGAGCGGAACCATACCATTTTAGCCAAATACTGTCTAACATACATGGCTGTGTGTTTAGGAGCGTTTTCGTGGTGGCAGAACTAGTCCCCTGTCTGCTACAAATCGGTTCGTTTTATATTAACACTGCTGCCCAGTCTTCCTAAAACTTTCAAATAAAATTTCTGATTCACAGTCTGATCTGGGGGCCAAAAACTCTGATTGTACTGTACAGGGTATCAAGAAAGCAAATCAGTATTGTTTTGACGTTTGATTTGACTTGACGACATTTTTTGGACAGGGTGACGATGACGTCTTCCTTTGACTTGACTGTTGCTTTGTTTCAAGGTCGTAATCATTGCACCATGACTCATCACCAGTAATGAACTTTGACACAAAATCTGGATCAGTTTCAAGCTGTTGCTTCAAAACATGGCATGTTTCAGCGCGACGTTCCTCTTGATTGTTAGTCAGAACACGAGGAACAAACTTGGCAACAACCATTTTCATTTCCAAATCTTCCATTAAAATTCGCTGAACCGAGCTCTAAGCTAACCCACTAACCTCTGACAGTTGATCAATTGTCTGTCGACGGTCTGTGAGCACAAGCTCTTGAATTTTTTCAATATTTTCGTCGATTCGGGCACTTTATGGACGTCCAGAATGAGGTTTGTGATCAATCGACATGTCACCATTTTTAAATCGAGCAAACCACTCTTACACTTGAGTTTTTCCCATAGCGTCATCTTGGTAAGCTGTTTTCAACATTAAAACAGTTTCAGCACCATTTTTACCTAGTAGAAAATAAAATTTCGCAGCTGCACGTTGTTCACTTAAACTTGCCATCATAAAAAACGAAACAAGAACTAAACAGCGCTAGTAAAAACAATGACTGCAGATGAACAGAACAAGCCAGGTCGTCAACACAGGTGACACTGAATTGGCAATGATTTGAGCTGTACGCACCTAGTGGCAGAAATGCGTACTACATAAGCTCCGCCTACGGCAATGTTACTCCGGTTTTTTTGGGGGGGGAGGGGCGGGGAGGCGCCGGGCGGTTACCCCCCCCCCCTGTATGTACCCACTCCAATGTGTTAGTTTTTTTTCTCTACGTCTAAAAGTCTTCCCCCAAACATGTCACATAATTTACTGCCTGATGTTTTCTGCATGATCGTAACTGCACCACTATAAGCTATAGTTATTAGCCTGAAAATGACGTAAATACTGATGTAATTTTGTTCAGTACACTATTCTCAGTCACCAATAAAAGTATCTGCATTTATACCCCTAACACCCCGTATTACTAAAGTAGCAGCTGGGGAAGAATTAATGGAAATGTTAACAATATTGCTGTCAAGACGCTAACAGTTCTAAGTTCGAATACATCCGTCATAGAAATTGACAGCAAGTTAAGGCTACGGTTTCGTAAATAAATACTTGTACATTGTTGAGAAGTTCTAACCCAAGTATCACTCTCGAGCAACATGTGTTATTCAGATCACCTTCAGTGAGATCCTATAGCAGTAGCCTGCCTCGCTCGCTATAAAGTACATTCGCTTCTTTTTCAACTGCTTCAGACACCTGATTAATTTGTTACCTCCTGCCTGTAAACTTCATAAATCTTAAAGTAATTAGTTCCTACTGACATGTTTTGCGGATGTCAAAGTCATGTCAGTGTTTCAGCTGCACATGCAATGACTACTATGATTCTGTTCGTGACACCTCTCACTGATAGCGCAAAACCTGAAACTAAATATAAATAGCATATATTTCTAGCCTAAACAAATGTATTTACTTAGTGTTGAGACGGATTCGTTAGATTCGTCTCTTATATACGAGGGCTGTCCAGAAAGTATGTTCCGATCGGTCGCTAAATGGAAACCACAGTGAAAATCAGAAACATTCTATTTGCAAGAATTAGCTACACTCTCCAGATACTTCTCTACATAGTCGCCGCTCCGACTTAGACATTTGTCGGAGAGTTATACCGAATTTCCAGCACCATCATCATAGAGGACAGCCGCCTGTGCTTTACGATAATTCTCTACGCTGGTCTATAGCGCGTACCCTGCGCCCAAGTGTTTTCTTCGTATCCAGCGTTTCATGTGAGCAGAGATGATACTCAGGACGAGCCAATTAGGGCTGTGTTTTGGGTGATCGAACACTTCCCATCGAAAAGGCTGCAGAAGCGTCTTCACTGCCCCTGCAGAGTGCGGCTGAGAATTGCCATGAAGAAGGACGTGTGTGGCAGTTGTGTTAGGCGGGATGCTTTCATTAAGGCGAAGCCCTTCAGCGGGCCCCTCCTACTTGGCGGGAGACATCGATGTTCCAGGCACCTCCACTCACTCACAGTGCGCTCACAACTGAAAAGAGCGTCTTGATGCGATCGACGGTAATACTAGAGACACTACCCAACACATATGTGCAAAGCTTCATCGGGTTTTCACTGTGATGTCCATTTCGCGACCAATCGGAAATTACTTTCTGGACAACTTCTCGTATTTCAGCTGCTGCAGATCTGCCCTATTTAGCATTACCACTCGCTATCTGTTTGTGAAGGTAGTAAGTGAGTCATTTTATTCTAGATATTTGCAGTGATATTTATACACCTGTGTACTCATTGTAGTTTTCTTCCTATTATTTCATCCAATATGTGTAATAGAGAGGTTCCTAACGGTGGCCAGTATCTATTGTATGCTAGTACAATTTTTTCAGTAGTGATAACTTAGGCGGAAAGGCAAAGTGGTTTAACCTGACCATTAGTCTAGTTTTTTACTCACACCAAATGTTAAATGCTGTAGACAATGGATTTCAAACTGATTCCATATCTCTACCCAAGCGCCAGAACTTACTGTCAGAATAGTCACCGTTCGTATAAATTGACGGAAAGCTGTGGAGTAAAACAGAAGCGATTTCTGGTGTTTCTCAAAGTAGTTTAGAGGCCCACTGATTATAAACGATTTAGAAGACAATCCGAGCAGCCGCCTTAGATTGTTTACAGATTATGCTGTCGTTTATTGTCTAGTAAAGTCATCAGAAGTTTAAAACTAATTGTAGGTCGATTTAGATAAGATATCTGTCTGGCGCGAAAATTGTTAATCGACCCTAAATAATGAAAGATGTGAGCTCATCCAAATGAGTGTTAGAAGGAAATCGTTCAACTCGATTACACGATAAATCAATCAAATTTAAAGGCCGTAAATTCAAACAAATATATAGGATTTACACTTTCGAACAACTGAAATTGGAATGAACACACAGAAAATGTTGTGGTGAAGGCGAACCAAAGACTACTTTTTGTTTGCAGGACACTTAGAAGATGCAACAGATCTACTAAAGAGACTGCCTACACTACGCTTGTCCGTCCTCTTTTGGAGTAATGCAGCGTGGTGTGCTATCCTTACTAGATAGAATTAACGGACAACACCGACAAAGTTCAAAGAAGAACAGAGCGTTTTGTACTATCGAGAAATATAGGAGAGTGTGTCCCGGACATGATGCCGAATTTATGGTGGAAATCATTAAAACAAAGGCATTTTCGCAGGATCTTCTCAATACATTTCAATCGCCGACCTTCTCCTTCAAATGCGACAGTATTTGATTGCTACTGACCTACATAGAGTGAAACGATCATTATAATAAAATAGAGGAAATCAGAGCTCGCACAGAAAGACATAGGTGTCCTTTTCCGTGCACTGTTCGAGAGTGGAACAATAGAGAATTATTGTGAACGTGGTTCTATGAACCCTCTACCGGGCACTTAAGTATGATTTGCAGAGTAGCTATGTAGATGTAGATGCAGGGCAGCTGATTTAAAAGATATTCTGGTTAGGTTGGCATGCCGTCACTGGTCGTCTCTGGTGGCCATCTCTGGTGGTTACCCCCAGTGTGGGTCAGCATGGGACGGTGTAGCTTGCTCGCCAGGTTTCGAGAGGGTGCGTTTCTGGATGAGGTATATATTGCTCCCCCCTACTTATACCTCCCGAGGAGATCACGAATGTAAAATTAGAGAGATTAGAGCGCGCACGGAGGCTTTCAGACAGTCGTTCTTCCCGCGAATCATACGCGACAGGAAAGGGAGGTAATGACAGTGGCACGTAAAGTGCCCTCCGCCACGCACCGTTGGGTGGCTTGCGGTGTATAAATGAAGATGTAGATGTAGATCCGGTACGAATACATTTCGCTGCTGATATCGTGTAAGAACGGACGTGACTGCAGACAGTCTGTGGATAGAGTTATCTAAATTTCCTTGGTATGCGATGTTCATATTTAACAATGTTTGTTTCAGCACTTTAGGTATTAGAGGGAACAACGCTAATTATGGTAGTAGTAATTTCGGATGTCTGTTTATTAGTATTGTGTTCCTGAGAAGTACTACATTGTCCATGAGTAAGTTGGGTACTGCTCTCTTCCTCCTATAAGACAGGAACCTGCAACCAAACACACACTTCCGTCCTGCGGGTAGCCACGCTTCAGTCATTATCTGGCGCAACAAGCACAAGTGCCTGTTGCCAAAAGTCAATCCACGTAAACATTGTGGACAACAGCAACACGACGACTTGTTGTCCACGGAGACTCTGACAGCCACTTCGAGAGGCGCCACGTCCACTGCCAGCAGAGATCACTTCCACGACCAAGGTGCTGTGATCGCAGGCACTATTTTCGCAAACGATGCCAGCTGCTCGCTAGCAGACCACGCCGTATCCGTGCAAACATCAGTATTTGCGCCAGCGCACAACCATGGAACGGCGCAGTGATGGCTACATGTTGGTGGGGTGGGGATACGTGAGAGGCGTGCGAAATTTGTATGATTTCATGACGACAGAACAGAAGTTCATATTATCACAAAATGTGAAATACTTTTCCGACTCTCTCCCAGTTTCCCACTCCCTCCCTTCTCCCTCCCCGGATTTCCACACCCAATCCTACCCTCTCCCTTCCCCTCACCCACCATTTCTCCCATTGTCTTCCTCCCCCCTCCTTCCCCCCCTGCCCGTCCCCTGCCCCCGATGGCATCCCCCCCCCCCCTCCCCTACTTGTGTTCAGTGTTCTTAGCACCGAAGATCGTCCCCAGCGTTTTGTGCAACAGTGTTTTTCGTCGTTGCTGTGCGTCGGCGTTCTGTTCGGTGTGCTCCTTCGTTCAGTGGACAACTGACTGCCTTCGTTTGTGTGCTCTGTCGACCTTGCTTATGTGTCATGTGCTTTCCACCGAACGCCTCAAAAAATGGCTCTGAGCACTATGGGATTTAACTTTTGAGGTCATCAGTCCCCTAGAACTTAGAACTACTTGAACCTAACCAACCTAAGGACGTCACACATATCCATGCCCGAGGCAGGATTCGAACCTGCGACCGAAGCGGTCGCGCGGTTCCAGACTGAAGCGCCTAGAACCGCTCGGCCACTGCGGCCGGCCTGAACGCCTCCATCACATCTTTATGCATACCGACTGGTCTTAACATTCATGTCTATCTGTCTTCCTGTACGATTTCTGTTCTACTATTGGCCGAAGAGCGGCGACTGTAAGCCGCTGCCAACCCCCCCCCCCCCTCTCCCTTTTGTATCAAAGGGATTTACAATAAAGGAAGAAAAAACATGGAACGGCAGTTTGGTCTTAGCTATCGAATCAGTCATTCCTTCGAATTCTCTGGGCCGGTCTTAGGACAGACTTTGACATTACGCCAACTAAGTAAACGTGGCTCTCATTTGCCGAGAACGTGACTACTTGTGTTACTAACTGCAGAAAATTCCAAGTGAACCTGAACTTGAGGTTTCCTCTTACCCACTTTGGCCTTCGGCCACTTACTCATTATTTACCTTCCTTGTTTGGTCTCAGAGTACTAAACGAACTTTCATATCAATGTAATTTAAAATTCCAATGTTCTCACTGCGCTTCAACTGGAATTCAACGTATCAGCTACCACATGCTGTTCTGTACAAAGGAACTTTAGTCTCAGATACAGTTAGTATAGTGCATTTGCTTCCAATACGTAGAGAAAATTCACGGAGTACAATTGTACCAAATGGATAATGGATTTTATATTTTTCGGAGATTTTGTGGGCTGGAAAATTGGTGGCTTTGTTCAATTAGGACGGCACAGGATCGGTGTTAGATATCACGATCTTTCTTTCATTACTCATCAGTAAATACTTGAATCTTCACAATATATGTGCTGTTTCCCGAATCAAAGGTAATTTTTCTCGTAAAAGTAGGTGTTTCTTTGTATGCATACCGGTGTGCATAAACACCTGTCACTCCGACTACATCGAAATTCATTTCTCTGCTAATCGTTAGATTGAACTAAAATTGTGACATAAAGTGAGTACTTACGTGGATGGATTATTTTTCTTGATTTGGGGGTTGTGTAACTTAATGGATTTTTCCTTATTTGGAGCTCGTTCTGGATTGAGCTAGTACTTCTCTCTCCAGTGTGCAGTGGAACTCAGAGTGGCTATCGGTAGTAAGAAGCCGCGCGGGATTAGCCGATCGGTCTGAAGCGCTGCAGTCATAGACTGTGCGGCTGGTCCCGGCGGAGGTTCGAGTCCTCCCTCGGTCATGGGTGTCTGTGTTTGCCCTTAGGATAATTTAGGATAAGTAGTGTGTAAGCATAGGGACTGATGACTTTAGCAGTTAAGTCCCATAAGATTTCACACACATTTGAATATTTTTTTGGTAGTAAGAATTACATGCATTTCTATATCCTTTGCGAGTAAACGAGCGTGATTATCAGATTCCTATCCTAAGCTATGTGTTTCCTACGTGAACCTATCCCAGTCCTCCATTATTACCATATCATGTAGACGTCCTGGTAATTTTTATTGCATTTAAATGAATAAATCATTCATATTGAATGTTAAAAGAAACCCTAAACTTATACGTATGAAAACTCTACCAGAATTTTTAAAGCATTTACGAAATAATATGCTAAACTTCGCATGAGTAGAGTTAAGTAGGACACTCGAACCCAGTTGTTAAATGGTTTAAATGAAAGAAAGTTACTCAAATCATTTTATAAAGAGGGGGCGTTATTTGGCACAGATCATGGTAATCGAACATTAATTCAGATAAGGAATTAACGGAAGTAAAGGTATTAAACCAAAAATTTATTTTATGGCGAGGCTGCGCTACATATCGCCAGAATCATAGGGAGGATAGAAGCAGAAACAATTTACATGTCAAGCTCAACCAGGACACATTATTGCCATTAAAGCAAATACCATTTAATGTATGTTGAAAGTGCCCGATTCATTGTCTGGCTAGGAAAGCGTAAAAATATTTCTTCATGGCTTCGAGAGTAACGCTGAAGACACTGACATGAAAACAATGGTTGTTTCTTAAGAAAGGAAGAAAAGATAGAGTTAATAGTACTGTCATTATCTTGGTCATTATATACTGAGTATTAATTCGGACTTACAAAAAAGAGCTAAGCCATCGGCAAAGGACTTGTTGAAGAATATTAACGAATATCATAAGTCCGCATCTCGTGGTCGTGCGGTAGCGTCCTTGCTTTCCACGCCTGGGTTCCCGGGTTCGATTCCCGGCGGGGTCAGGGATTTTCTCTGCCTCGTGATGACTGGGTGTTGTGTGCTGTCTTTGGGTTAGTTAGGTTTAAGTAGTTCTAAGTTCTAGGGGACTGATGACCATAGATGTTAAGTCCCATAGTGCTCAGAGCCATTTTTTTTTAATATCATAAATTATTTAGGAAAACCACAGAAATCTAAATGAGGAAGACCGGACGAGAATGCATATCGTTAGCCTCACAAAAGAGATTACATTGTCTTATCCCTGTTGTTCCTAATTCGGAGCTGCTTCATCATCCGTGTGCCTACAAAGTTGCAGTTTTTGTCACGCTTCTACTGGGACTTCCCACCTGCAAAACTAGATTTTTTGCGTGAAGTTGTGAGATGCACTGTGAACTAAACACGAAGTTCTGGGCGTACGACGTGTTCCAAATTTGAAAGCAACCGAGCATGTTAGAATGCAGGAACTCTCGAGGTACGACAGAATAGGTTCCTTTGCAGTACATAATCAGTTCAGTGCAAGCCACAAAATAAATGAGAAATATGCATGGGGTAAAGTCCGCACCCAAACAGTAATGGAATGAAAACATGTCGTTTTAGATTAAAAATTTGAACCTTTAAAATATACTAATGTACATATCTCTAGGAAATATAACAATAAGCGGAACTGTTACGTGTTGAATGAGATTCTTATTCAGAGACTAGAAAATACGAAGGTGAAAAGTCATTTCATTTCCACGTAATAGATTTTCGAACAAAGAACGCGTTTCAAATGTGCAGAATGGATATGAAAAACTGAATCTCCCAGTCTAGAGCGCTGCTATGAAAATTAGCAGAGTCGACTGGCTATAGTACAGGTAACGGGAATAAAGACTGTGAATACCCCAAATAACGATACAGCGAAACGTTATTCTTTTAATGATTGCCTCTATAAGCTGCAAATGAAGAAAATGCTATTCTTCTTGCTCAGCTACACTCAACAAGCCAAGGCTTTGGGAAAAAATATCTATTTATTTTTCAATTCATTGGCTTTCTGGCCGTACCCATTAAGCTATATCACTAGTATAATATCAGTCATACCGAAACAAACGAAAGGGCAACACAACAACCCGTCCCCGACTGAACAAAATATCCGACGCGGCCAGGAATCGAACCCGAGCACCTACGATTGCCATCCGTCGCGCTGGCCTCTCAGCTACTGAGGTGGAATTGAAAAATATTAGGACTGTAGTACGCAGATCGCTACCCGATAATAACTCAAAACATACTATATGAGACTCTAGTAACACGACCGAAATGTTTACCTTCTTCTCTGGGTCGCTGACTGTTTCGTATACTTGAGCAAGGGATGAACCCTATTTGAAAGAGTGTAAGTAACTCCTTTAGCTTCGTGTAGCTTTCGGCGACTTGCTCATTCTTATAAATATACTAGAAAATTTGCGCTGTCTCATCCCTAATACTGAAGACTTGAGAAAAGCATTGGATGTGACACGATGGAGTCAGTGGTAATAAATACCCTAATGTGGGATTCATCAACCTAATGTCTACATCTAGATCTACATCTATATTTATACTCCGCCACCCAACACCTCAGGTCACACCTCCCGAGAAACAGACGGAGGGACCAATCGGCATGGTCAGAAGGTATCAGCTCAGGCAATCACCCCTCCCTGGGCTTGGCCTTTACCAGGGGGTACGTGCGTGCCTTACTTGTCTACCCAGGGCGGGGAATTACGCGTTACCCCCGTCACCGGCTACGCGTGCGAACGCGTGGGTCGGCCTTCAATCGCGCACAGGGAGGAAGGAAGAAGAGGAAAAGGAAGAGAGAGAGGACAGACTGACGCAAACGCCGAAGCGGAGACCAGAGAAGGCAAGGAGGAGAAGGCAAGGAGAAGAAGGCAAGGAGAGGAGGGCAAGGAGAGGAAGGCAAGGAGAGGAAGGCAAGGAGAGGAAGGCAAGGGAAAGAGTAAGGAAGACAGTGAGATGGAGAAGAACAAAGAAAGGAACCAACCAAAGAAGGAAGAAACGAGAAGTGAAAAACCAGAAAGACCACAAATATAGGTCGTGGGACCGTCCGTCTCCGGACGCAGGCGCTAACTACCCCCTTGAGGGGGATGGACTCCTTTACTCCTTTTAGTCGCCTCTTACGACAGGCAGGAAGACCTCGGGCCTATTCTAACCCCCGGACCCACAGGGGGGTCCTATCAACGTGAATGACTTAGAATAAACACGGTTCGTGTTACAAGATTAGTACTGATCACTTACTATCTACATCTACATCTACATTTATACTCCGCAAGCCACCCAACGGTGTGTGGCGGAGGGCACTTTACGTGCCACTGTCATTACCTCCCTTTCCTGTTCCAGTCGCGTATGGTTCGCGGGAAGAACGACTGCCGGAAAGCCTCCGTGCGCGCTCGAATCTCTCTAATTTTACATTCGTGATCTCCTCGGGAGGTATAAGTAGAGGAAGCAATATATTCGATACCTCATCCAGAAACGCACCCTCTCGAAACCTGGACAGCAAGCTACACCGCGATGCAGAGCGCCTCTCTTGCAGAGTCTGCCACTTGAGTTTGTTAAGCATCTCCGTAACGCTGTGACGGTTACCAAATAACCCTGTGACGAAACTCGCCGCTCTTCTCTGGATCTTCTCTATCTCCTCCGTCAACCCGATCTGGTACGGATCCCACACTGATGAGCAATACTCAAGTATAGGTCGAACGAGTGTTTTGTAAGCCACCCTCTTTGTTGATGGACTACATTTTCTAAGCACTCTCCCAATGAATCTCAACCTGGTACCCGCCTTACCAACAATTAATTTTATATAAACATTCCACTTCAAATCGTTCCGCACGCATACACCCAGATATTTTACAGAAGCAACTGCTACCAGTGTTTGTTCCTCTATCATATAATCCTACAATAAAGGATCCTTCTTTCTATGTAGCACCAGACGAAATTATTTCGAATCGCCACCAATACTGATGTTTTTTTTTTACTATTTTCATAAACGGGGATGTATTTTAGACTCTTATAACAGTACGGCAAGTGCTTAATGCACCACTTAATAGCTGCTCCAAAGGTCTTCTAAAAATGTGCATGCTGCGGGAAGAAGAGTCTATTATATTAGTGACAAATAGCACATTTCCCACTTTATCCTCCCAGGCAACTTGTGGCATGTTTCAAATTGTATTTCGACTTGTAGTGGTTACCATTGGTGATAACATACATTTTAGTTGATGTTTCTCTCTGTGATGGAAGGACATTGTCTGGGAAAACTAACACTCAGTTGCGTAAGCCACCTTTGCACCAACGCTAAAGTATGCAATTTTAAAAATTTTGAACATCACTTCTGAACTGATACTGATTTCAATGATCAATGAAAACCACCTGCGCTATATTTTTCAAATTTATTGTGTTACGACCGGTTTCGGTCTTAGAACATCTTCAGGTTGCCTGCAGTTAAACGAAACAAGACATTGGGCTAGAGCTATAGCACCTTAACGAATAAAAAAAGCAACTCATATTGACAACAGCCTTGTACTAATTCCTCACCGAGTTGTGCTAAAGATATGATATAAATGGTCTAGTTGATGTGTATAACGCTGAAGACCAAATCCATAAACAATGATCAAAAACATTCTGTCGACTGCTTGGCGGAACTATGGCGAGCAGACACAGTTTGCTGCTACAGTAGAGTTGACTATCCAGACAGGGCCACTTCATGGGAGAGGTAAACATGTCAACGTAGTACTTAGCCTATGTAAAGTGCTAAGATCGATTGTACGATCATAATTGTTACAAGCAATGACAAAATCTTAAATACAGAACAGATGTTAAAGTGTGAAAAATACTACACAGTTATTCAAACCAACTGAATAATGGGTACGAAAAAAAGGTGACAGCTTTGTGTAATTAGTCGCTCTTGGTGTTATCAATCTTATGACTATACGGCACTATGCAATCACTGCAGTTTCTTTCCTTCGATTGAAAATAGCTGCAGCAAGTTTAATTCAGTCCGCTTGCAATTTTTTTACCAACATACGACGAAAACCGCGAGTGCTTCACTTCTTTTACGGGATCAGTTACAATGCGTTTCTTGTACCTACCTTACGAATGAGTTACAATCCTTCTGCGAGATACTAATTTTCGTTTCTGAGATATTTTACATAAGTACTTTGTAACTGTATTTTATAATCACACCTTACTGTCATACCTGTCTAATAACGATGCAGTTTCGTGTAAGCACTTTCATCTCTTCACTTGCTGTTGTGCATAATGTTTGTTAATTTTTGTTCCTATCGATTTTTCGGTTATTTTAAATAAGTGTGTAGTTGTTTTATACGCTTCACTAACAGTTCTGTAGTTTAGGTTTTGTCATTACTTGTAGCGACTATGTTCGCATAATCGATTACCGCACTCGACAGAGGCCAAGTACCATGTTTCCATGTTTACGTCTCTCATGGAGCAGCCCTGTCTGGACAGTCTACGCAGCATGTCGTGCTTGCTCGCAACAATTCCGCAAGGAGGTCGACAGAATGTTTGTAATCATTGTTTCTGGAATTCGTCTTTAGCATTACATATGACAACCAGAGCATTTATATCAATCATGTCTTTAACACAACTCTATGAGGCGTTGCTTATTTTAATCGCCACGAAGCTGATGCTTTGGCATAATATCTTATTTTGTTTAACTGCAGGCAACCTGAAGATGTTCCAAGAACGAAATCGGTAGTAATATAACAAATGCGTATTAACGCAGGTAAGAAGGTTTACATTATTCACTGGAATTAGCTAATGTATGAGTTAGAGATTAGTCATGCTGGGAACAGAGTACCCTCTCAAGATATTGTCCTTTTATCTATGAGATCATAACATGGTTCACAGTAAAAGTATATTGGCCCCAGTAAACTGACAATTTGTAGTAAGTAAGCTGACAGTCCGCAGCTCGTGGTCGTGCGGTAGCGTTCTCGCTTCCCGCGCCCGGGTTCCCGGGTTCGATTCCCGGCGGGGTCAGGGATTTTCTCTGCATCGTGATGACTGGGTGTTGTGTGCTGTCCTTAGGTTAGTTAGGTTTAAGTAGTTCTAAGTTCTAGGGGACTGATGACCATCGATGTTAAGTCCCATTGTGCTCAGAGCCAGTCAGAGAGTAAGCTGACAATCTATAAGGTACAAGACCACTGCATGGTAACTCGTAGAAATGTTTTGTACTTATTTAGACGCCCTGAAACCGCTATACGAATCGCTCACCACTACTGGTACTATCCTCCACAAATTCCAGTTGATAGAGACGATGTTCATAACGAAATCTCTTCTTAGTAGCCGCATAGATGCTTTCTAAATCAGCCACCCGAATCCTAAGCCAAACTATTTCAACTGAAGTACCAAATGGAGTACCGTATTTGTCTAACCTTCATCTGTGGCCGAACGGTTCTAGGCGCTTCAGTCTGGAACCGCGCGACCGCTACGGTCCCAGGTTCGAATCTTGCCTAGGACATGGATGTGTGTGATGTTCTTAGGTTAGTTAGGTTTAAGTAGTACTAAGTTCCAGGGGACTGATGACCTCAGATGTGAAGTCCCATGACGATTATTAATTTTAACGATTTTTGGAGGAATTTAATTTTATAAAGCTACATGATAAGTACGTATTGCTCTTTTATTTTTGCTACAACATCCGCCTGTTTCACGTTAAAAATCGACGATTTTCGAGTAAGACCTGAATTAGACATCGAGAAGTTCAATTTTGTCATAAATACTGTTTATTTTTAAGTAATAGACTGGGGGATAACTATGCGGAGCAAAAATGTTCCGTAGATTACGCAGCCCTTTTTATATCTTTACACGATTCCTAGACGGTTCGCCGCTTCCTGTTTATAGGGCAATCTCGTAAGACACTGATCGCATACGTAAACAAAGCGATCCAAATGAAGTAACGCCCAATAGGTATGCAACACACCTAACATAGAGGTAACACGGTTGCAATCTTAACTGAACGAGGCTACTTGGAAAGCTACCATAGTCTACTCTTACTTGTTGTAGGGCACGGTAGTCTACGGTGGTTTTACAACTCTAGCTTGGAGACACCAACGACGTAGACGGACAGTAGCATTTAAGCTGTTCCAGCACGACTGGACTTCAAAATTTAGATGTCTTTCGTTTTCCTTAAATTACTGCAGCTCACGATTGATACCTTCCCAAGCTTTATGTAACTGCGATGCTGTCCTGTCAGTATCAATCTCTATATGAAGGACACGTTAAATTGTGAGTCACTTTCCTTCTGAAGAACGGCGTAGTCAATCTAGTCAACAACTACATGCCACAAAAAACTTTCCTCATTAGTAGACTGGTGTACAAAACTTAAGGATGGGAGTAACTTTCACATGGTATGTCACTCTCAAGTAAAATAGCTGGATGAAACTTGGATCAGACATAGAAGGAACTGCTATAGTATTCTGCCGAAAGTAACTGAAAGAAATATGCATGAGACGAATAGAAATGACACTTTTACTCGAAGACAACAATTACACTGAAGCCACTGCGGTTTGTGATGGTCCCCTGGGCATTAAAAAAGGCAGGACACAGTTCTTAATAGGGTATGTGAACACCACGGACGGCAATGTATGCTCTCCAACGTGCTCCAATGCTGGCTACAAGACTGGTGAGGAGTTCTTGTGGTAACGCGTTCCATTCTCTCACCAGTACCGTTGATAACTGCTGGATGGTCGTTGGTGCATGAGGACGTTACGTAATACGTTTTCATAACGTATCCCATACGTGCTCGAAGGGATTTAAGTAGGGGAATGGGCAGGCCAGTCCATTCGCCAAATAGTCTCCGTTCGGAAAGCTTCTCGACCGCATCGTCATTCATTAAAATTAAATCAGGGCCGAATGTACCACTGAAAAGTCGTATACGTGGAAAGAGTACAGTGTAGCAATAATATTGACCTGATGAGCGTTCCGTGTTCAAAGGTTCGGAGGTCAGTACGCTCATGCAACGTTATGCCTACCCACATCATAACATCTGGACTATCAAAACAATCATATTCGACAATGTTCCTGGATGCGTTACATGTTTCCACCTCTCGCCATATGAGGTTACATCGCGAATTGCTATTCAGACTGAAACTTCTCTCATCTGAGAAGAGCATGCCACCCCACTCCTACTTGGTACAGTTCCTATGCTCTTGGCGCAACCGCAGATGGTGTCGCCGATGTGCGGACGTCAACGTAACACAACGTACTCGTCGTGGGACACCCGCTGTTAGACGTGGTTCCATTCCCACCTGTTGCGCAATGTAGGGGTCAACTGCTGCTCTAGTTGATCATGGTCAACCATTTCCCCTCCTTCCGGCAGCATTGCCGGAACGCTCCCCATTTTCGTGAAAGAATGTCATAATCCTGGGGTACACTTGTCATACTGTGTCCTTCCTCCATTTACCCGATGATTCGCCCCACGTGTGGTCATTCAGATGATATCTCCTAGCCACATTGCACCGAAACTGCTCACTAATTATCACACACTGGCTTTTCCCGCTCCTTCAACTGCCTCATGTTGCGGGGCCATCCCCACTTAGTTGGTTCAAATAGCTCTGAGCACTATGGGACTTCTGAGGTCATCAGTCCCCTATAACTTAGAACGACTTAACCTAACCAACCTAAGGACATCACACACATCCATGCCCGAGGCAGGATTCGAACCTGCGACCGTAGCGGTCGCTCGGTTCCAGACTGTAGCGCCTAGAACCGCTCGGCCACTCCGACCGGCCCCTCTTAGTGCTGTAGCCACAGTGACTTCACGCTATGTGATGTCCGTCTTTCTGTTCTCGACTGGGAGACTTCTGGCAATATATTCCTTCACCTTCATGCATTTACTCTGAGTTCTTAATATATGCAACTTTAGCTGTCTCGTTCTTACGTTTTGCGGGGCATTGTACTTTCCAGAGTTTATCAGCGTTCTTTAAAATGACACAATTATAAATCGAGCTGATTCTCTCCGTTAATACAAATATCTGTGTATCATCGTCACTATGCTACTCATGATGTTCACATTGTTTGCCGGAAGCTGAATGTAACAGTTTTCTTCAAGTCTATGAAATATCATTAAGGGTGAAAACAGGTATATGGTTTCGTTCTTTTGGTGTATTTATTGTGTAAATAAAATGATCATTCAGCTATAAGTAAACAACGTTTCCAGTGCATTCTTTATTGTTAATTGCGTACAGGGCGAGGTTAATAAGACAGTGCACTCCAATAAAATACAGAAAGATTGAATATATCGAGAAGCGATTTTCGTTAAGTTAAAATGAATAATGTAGCAAATTGATGACGTATGCAAGTTATTTTTAACATGTATATCTTCCGAATAATGAGACTAACATTGTTTATTTCATTAGATGCATATACGAGGGTTGGAACTTTAATAGTGCCAACTATTTATTTACAGCTCGTACAAAATAGATACGTGTTTCAAAGTTTTACTGACCTTCAAAGTAGTCACCAGCATTGTGCATAACCCGTTGCCAGCGATGTAGAAATCGTAGGATACTCTTAGCAGTGTTAGTTGTGTTGACAGTTCGAGCTGCACGGTCTATTGCCCGACGAATTTGTAGCAGTTCTGGAGCGAATGCCGTGAAGTGTTTCCTTCAGTTTAGAAATAGAGTTAGACTTACGAGGGCGTAAGTCAGGGGAGTGCAGTAGGTAGCATAGCACTTAGCAGCCCCATCAGGCAAACAAATCAGTAACAGCTTGCACTCTACGTGCTTCAGCATTGTACTGCAAAATTATGGTCAAGTCCTACAGAAAGTGTCATCACTTCTGTCTCTATGCTGTTCGTTTTTGGATCACAGCCTACGACCAGCTTAGAGACAGAAGTGATGACACTTTCTGCAGGACCTGACCATCATTTTGCAGGACAATGCTCAAGCACGTACAGTGCAAGCTGTTACTGATTTGTTTGAGTGATGGGGCTGCTAAGTTCTATACCACCTATTGCACTTCCCTGACTGAAGCCCTCGTGAATTCAACGCGATTTCTAAACTGAAGGAAACACTTCACGGCATTCGCTTCAGAACTGCAACAAATTCGTCGGGCAATAGACCACGCCGCTCGAACTGTCTGCTGCTAAGAGTATCCTACGACTTCCACATCGCTGGCAACGGGTTGTACACAATGCTGATGACTACTTTGAAGGTCAGTAAAACTTTGAAACACTTATCTATTTTGTATGAACTGTAAATAAATAGTTGCCACTATTAAAGATCCAACCTTCGTACCTTTGTGGCACTGAGAAAAGTCTCTGACGTGGACTTCAGTGACATAGCGTCTGTGGAAACTGATCAATTAGAAACAAAATGACAGGGCCATCAACCAATGTTCCGCGGTAAGAAGAAGAAATCCAAAATACGTTTGTCTTTCTTCACTAAACGTGAGCAAATACGTAACTCATGTATGACTTAGACCTCGCAGAATGTCCCTACTCCATTTTCAAGGTGTAATGTGGGATTCGGCACAGAAGTCTATAAACTCAGGTAGCTGATTTGCGGTGACCAACGGACGTCTAGCAGACGGCCACACTTAAACTATGTCCGACTAATGCAGTCTGATGCATTGATGCAATCTGAGGCATTGTAAGTGTACGTATACTACATAGCAACGTAAAGCTTTAAACAGTTATGCAGTTTTCATGAAAGCCTCTAACGGCAGCGCTTCTTCATTTCAGGTGTACTATGAGATAATTAATGACTGAAATTAAGTCTGCGCGTTAAACACAACAACATTTTACTAACTACGCGAGCAGAAATAGGAGTATAAGGGGAACGATGTGTGATTCGCTGTAGGAAGCAGCGTTGCGTGACCCATTTAGCCATTTCTTTCGCCTGACGGTGTCCCTTAAGCGCGTCGTCGTGTCTAGACTACAACTTTTATTTAGTGTCTAGCAAAATGATATCTCTTGTCTACGTCTGCCTCTGTACTCTGCAAGCCTTAATACAGTGTACGGCGCTACTGTAACAATTCTGTCGCCATAGTGAACGGAATGAAGACGTTAATGAGAAACTTCCCATGTTTGAGGAAATGTAGTTTGTTTAGCTGGCATGATGATGATCATCAATGAAATCTAGAGTCGTCTGAATCAGTGATGAGTATGTGGACCAGTGAAAATTTTCACAATGTCAAAAACTAATATACTGCATTATGTTGCATTGTGTAAATGGAACGCTTTCCCACATATATCAACAATAATCGAAGACACGAATAGAGACAGAAAGCTATATTAAACCACAAGTCTGCCATCATAATACTGAAATATTACACTCAGAAATGTGTAGGTTGATGGTCTGTATTTCGATAGAAACGTGAACCCCTTGATTGTCTAAGATAAATATTCATTCATTGCTCCAAATGTCAAAATATTATTGTGCCCAATGTCATCGGATTATACAATGTGAATGGGTCATACACACACACACACACACACACACACACACACACACACACACACACACACACACGCAGAAAGCTTACATACACAGTGGGTGGCTCAACAAAAACTGTTGTGGATAATATGAGTTGTTACTTGCCCCATTTGGCTGGTTACGGGGCTTATTTCAGCTGACTTGCATTATGTCGTCTTTACTGACGCGCTGCGAGCTAGATACAAAGATGGTATCCGACTGCAGACATATTTCTGTTCTTTTCCGAAAACTTCTCGTTGCCTGAAAGCGGATCTATTAGATCACTCCAGCGCTATGAATGGCCAGATCTTATCCTGCCAGTAATGCCACATACCACAGATTCCAGTACATTAGGAATATACCGTACAGTGCGTTGCGCCGAGACAAGTGTAAGTGAACTCAACAACATCGAATATCGACTACTCCGGAAGCGACACCACTTGAATTCTGCATCTTCCTACCAATAACGTGCCTAGAACACGTTTCTGCTTCCATCTTCCTTTACTGTTTTCCAGACTATCCAAAACTCACCATTCCCGTTAACATGTGCCAGAATATCTTCATAACAACAGTTTTGAACTGCTTGTTTAAAGCAAATTGAAAACGTTATACAAGGAGAGGCAGCTAATAAAGGCCACCCCAAATACATTCAGAACGAGTGCATACAATGTGTCAAAAAAAGGATTCCCTACTTCGAGAGGTGGTTGTTCGGACCAAGATAAAATTTATTCCATATTTTGAGAGGTAGTAGTATAGACCAAGAACAGACAAAAATGTCCGGTAAACACGGTCTCCAAAATGTATACCTTAAGAGCAAAGGGCACTTGTTCATTGTCACTGCTGTGAAAGAAATCTCTTGTACTGCAAGCTCTTTGTTATTAAGTGCGACCTACAGGGTACACTTAAGAAAGTAAGTCATATTACTCCGTTACTGTCCATGGATACAGCATGCAGTAAACATCTGATAGTGTTGTTACTGTAAACTATACTCACAGTTCCGGGTAAGTGCAAGCTCACAAGTGCTGGTTGTATGTCATGGCAAACAAACTACATCAGGAACTGTGCTGTTCCACAGTAACAGAATAATATTTTCTATTTGTTTAGTCATTCGCTTATCACATTCTGTAGGTCGTTCGTAACAGCTAAGAGTTTGCAGTAGAAGGTAAGCAAGTGCTCATAGCTCATAAGGTATGCATTTTATAGCCCATGTTTTCTGGGCATATTTTTCTTGTTTCGGTCCATACCATCACCTCTCGAAATTTGGAAAACTTTTTTTTAATACCCTGCATATCGAGGTGCGATTTTCCCTAAGAGGACCAGGGGCCAGGTTCCGATCGCCACATATGCTCTACCCCGTATGTTGAGTCTTCGCAGGTGACGAATCGGTTTTGGCTGAAACTAGACGACTTATGCGCTGCTTCGAAAAGATTTCCGAGGTAATCATTGTGCCATTTAACACTTCAGACAGCTGTGCCAGTTGCATCTGCTCACAGAGTTGTCCACAAATTTAAACTGAAAGCTTGCAAGCCGGCCGCGGTGGTCTAGCGGTTCTAGGCGCTCAGTCCGGAACCGCGGGACTGCTACGGTCGCAGGTTCGAATCCTGCCTCGGGCATGGATGTGTGTGATGTCCTTAGGTTAGTTAGGTTTAAGTAGTTCTAAGTTCTAAGGGACTGATGACCACAGACGTTAAGTCCCATAGCGCTCAGAGCCATTTGAAAGCTTGCAAATTTAACGGTAGTTCATCTTCTGACCAGTTCAGATATAGCTGCAGCTCTAACTAAATATTATATTACGTGAACACGATTGAGAGATTAATCCAGAAATGATCATTTTCTGATGAAGTTCAATTACCGGCGTAAAGGAACTCGCAGAACAATCATCGTTGGAGTTCTGAAAATACCATTTACAAGCAATGCGAAGTCCCATACTCAGGATAGGAGCGTAGTGGAGCAGATGCAGGACCCTGAACCGCCGTTCATGGTAACGTCCTAGTGGAGGTGGTTTACCGTTGCCTTCCTCCGGCCTGATGTAGAGTGGTAAGTGTGTATCTGTGTCGTGTGGTTCACTGTGATGAATGTTTTGTACAATGTAGTGTTGGGTTTGTGTTGTTATGAATGAAAGAAAGGGAGAAGGTGAAACCCGGTGCCAGGACATAGCCTACTCGTCAATAGCATCAAGGGGGTCGCCGGACTTAGCTTCCACATCCCACGGATGGATCATCATCAACAGTATCATATATCCTGTGGAGAGGTTTGGAATTGAATCCAGGACACTAGCACTGGTGCAAGGCTGTTGATCAGGAAATTTACGCGACCACCTCTCCTCCTCTTGCCGGCCAAATATTGGTAGTGAAAACTTCATTTGGCACCAGGATCCGAAGCGGCTTATCTCCCAGTCGAGCACCAACGCACTAGCGTCCGTTAGCGATCTCGTCTGCGGAATCGGTACCATTTACGTGATACACATTAAATTCCATTATGTCCACAACGAAAAACAGACCGACGTTTGGAGTTGCCATTAGATGTTTCATTAACGTGGCGATGAGCAGTCTTTGTTTAGGATAGCTATATATTACAAATATCTGCTGAAATATCAGACAAAATGCGCCTGACTATTCTAAGGTGAATATCCGGTGTATATAGCGCGATCCAAGTAATTTCGACCGGCCTAATAGTTCGCAAACAGTTCCAGATATCGAAACTGAAGTTCTCGATCTATGACATTACGCAAGAGGCAAGTAATTTTCTGTATCATTAACATTCGCATCTTTTTGTCAACCGAAATACTACAGAAACGACCAACGATATGCTCCGTTTACAGGCTTTCAGACCCTCTTGGAAATAGTAGTTCAGGGCATAGGCGTCCTCAAGGGAATCCATAGACCTAAAACATGTTGACTGCTGAATGGCGATATGAAACGTCGCTCCCAGATGTAGGTTCAGTTTGAATCTTGCTGTTCACGTCAGCTAGTACTACAGACTTTGTAAATCAGTGAATAACACATGGATAACAAAGCGATCGTTTTCGAAATATGGTACCTATTCACAGAGTAAAGTGCACAAACATAAATACAAAAACAAATGTCGAAATTTAAATAAAATTGCTCAAACACATAATAACAGAGACGTATAAAGATACACGAGAAGTTTAGACAAAGTAAGCAAATGCTTTTAATCCGCAAATAAAACAATATGACTTGGACAACTTCATTAATAAACCTGTCCGTCATTGAGTTAATTTATCACGTAGCACGAATGAAACACATCTACTCCTAACGTAAGCTGTGACACGTAAAGAATATTTGCGTAATGATACGTAAAAATCTATTGTTTCTGTATTTCTAAAAATCCTTAAATTCTATCCAGAACATTTTAGAGTATAGTAGCATTTGATGTTTGCTCTGAGTACTGGAATCCGCACCATCCATGTTTATATCAAAAAGTGCATTGCCTTAATGTACCGTTCACTTGCATAAAAACTTCGAGCTATCACACAGACAAAAAAGACCAAGGAAACTATTTTTCTTAGGTAGTTAATATTACAGTCATAATTTTAATATAACAAAACGCTGATGCAGCAGGGGCATGAGACAATCCAAACACACAAAGTACGGATACCAATCTGGAATTAACATGAAACGAATTTGGAAAAATTTTTGTAATTGGGGTTAATTAAAGAGCAAATTTTCATGTAATTAGCTCTATTAAAGGAAAAACTTTTCAGAAAAAATTTGTCTATGCAAGCTCTCTGACTGTCAAAAACTGACAAAAATTTTATTTTGACTTATTATTGCATTAGACCTATGACATCAACGTGATCAACAAGTAACGGTACTCATTATGCATTACTGAAAAGGTTTAGTTTCCTAGTCTTTGTAATAATGACACAGGGTAGAAATAAAAATAAGATGTTGACAGAATTACACAAAATTAGTTGGTATTACAGTCACTTTGTAATTTAAATTCTGGGTATTTCTCTTAAAATTTAAAGTGCCAAGGAAGTTCATTCTCAACGAAGTTTCATTCTGCACATATGACGAGTCTGGTGTCCACAGCAGTCTCGCATTGCTTCCAGAACTGTGGATACTCTGGCGCGAACGGATTCCAGACTTCGTTTGGTTAAGGAGAACTTCGCTTAGCAGCTCATGGTTCGGCGCAACAGCACGGAGTCTCATAGGCGTGCAAATGCAACTACATCACTTAAACTTAGGCTTACCTCAGGACTGTTAACAAGGGTGAATTGTTTCTTTTCCTAATTTCAGTGAAAGTAAAACGTGGACTCAACAAAACAGAGTAATTAACCCGGAATCAGAGAACGTATTTCGCTTCTCGTTTTAAAAGTCTTCCAAAGATACTAAACTGCAGTGCCCTGCTGTCCTAGTACACTTAGCAACGTCCTTCACACATGCATGCATGTCTGAAGAAATAGGCAGTGCAGCGATAGACAGCCGTATGAAATAAAAGAATCATGTTCGCTTTTACGAATATAGTTTAACTTCGGCTACGCTATGTACTGGTGACAATGAAAATTTGTGCCGGGCCGAGACTCGGACATGGATCATCTGCTTGACGTAAGCGATCACCATGAGCGTCTCGGCCACCCGACCACGCTCCCTGGACCGGTCCAAATTGCCATATATAACCGCTTTCATCTACATCCTATACTCTCACAGATACTGAGTCCTGTACAGGAAGAGTTGTATGATAAGTCGAAGCCTAATATGCATGAAATTCTAAATCGTAGTGCCTGTGTTGTTCTAGTGTACTATGCAATGTCTTTTGACAAGCACGCATGTGATCGTTCCCACGCAGTTCCATGTTGCAATGCCCCGTACGTTAAATGCGCCAATCGCAATGACGAGCATTGGAGATCTTGTTACTGGAAGCCACGGAATCCAGATGATTTTGGCCTCGATACGTTCGAATTTATTGAGTGCAAATGCTGGCTTAATATGCTTAATCGGGTGTACTGTTTCCATTTGAAGACTCCGTTGGTCTTTGTCATTGTGCTGTGTATGTTGATGGCAAATTACGATCAGGGTCTGATGATGACGCTTTTTTGAGTCGAAGCCGGTAGCATGTTTTGAATAAATGGCGTTTGAATCATATTACTGCTGTTGGTTTCAATTTCATTATTAATCACAGCTGTCGCGTGGACATACGAAGTCTAAAACAACTGCCGGCAAAGCAACCACTCGTCTGCACAGATGCACCTTTGCGGGGGCCGCTAGTCACTTCTATGCCTCGCCTACAGCCGAGGAGAGCAACAGCGCCAAATAACACCGGAGCTGCGCAATACGTACCATAGTTGCTCTCAACACCTATAGCGAGCATCGTAGTTTCGATTGTCTCCCACAGAGGCAATGGGCCTCAGGCGAGTGCTGTAGCTGGTCGTGCTGTTAAAATTAAAAGCTCTGTACAGGGAAGGTATCGCAATCCACCCAGAGCTTGCTATTTGGGCCCATTGTGCTGTTGCTCAAACATTGGCCGCAACTGTGTACAACAGGCCTATTACTATTTGGCCACTTCACTGTTTCTGGTAGCGTGTGTTTTATTTTCATGTACATATTTAACAAATAAATCAAATCTCCATGAATGGAAAATGCATTCTCTTAATATTTTTAAGTGATGGTATGTAATGAAATATAATAATATAGTATTTTCTTAAACAATATTTCACAGCTTAAGACTACATTATCTTTAATACTGGGTCTCGATATAACTGTTCTTGAATACATGAATAATATAGGAACTAAATACTTCGTGAGATATTCCTTGTGCTTTATAATCACTTTCAAATCCTCTTACATTTTATCAACGTTACTCTACACTGTAAACGTCTGGACATCGAAATGGTGTCTGAATACATTTGAGACAGTTATAAAGAAGCCATTTCTTGCAAGGTGTGATGAGCGCTTCCAGTCATTGAACGGAATGAAAGTGAATGCAAAGCAATAACTTCCCATTCTTCTTTCATCTTCTGTTTCAATTTTTCTTTCGAAATGGTTAGCACACTGAACTCTCATTCGGGAGGACGATGGTTCAAAAGAAGAATGGTTCAAATGGCTCGGAGCACTATGGGACTGAACAGCTATGGTCATCAGTCCCCTAGAACTTAGAACTACTTAAACCTAACTAACCTAAGGACATCACACAACACCCAGTCATCACGAGGCAGAGAAAATCCCCGACCCCGCCGGGAATCGAACCCGGGAACCCGGGCGTGGGAAGCGAGAACGCTACCGCACGACCACGAGCTGCGGACGATGGTTCAAAACCATATCCGACTACCCAGATTTAGGTTTTGCTTGATTTCCCTAAATCGCTCCAGGCAAATGCAACGATGGTTTCTTTGAAAGGACACGGCCGATATCCTTCCCAGTTCTTAAAATATAATCTGAGTTCGTGCTTCGTCTCTAATGACTTCGTTGTTGATGGAACGGAAAACGAAAATCTTCCTTCCTTTCTATTTTCTTTCGAACTGCTCGTTGTTTTCTCGACTTCCGAGTTCGTCTCATAACTTCTCTATACTGTAAAAGTCTGGAGATCGAAATGGTGTCTGAATACATTTGAAACAGTTGTAAAGAAGCCATTTCTTGCAAGGTGTGATAAGCGCTTCCAGTCATTGTACGGAATGAAAGTGAATGTATATCTAATACCCAATTTTTCTGTACTTCTGGGAAGCTTTGGCTGCAAGTTGTACTTCCCCGTTTAACGTGCTGTCAGTTAAAGTATTCTCGCGAACACCAGATGACCTGGTACAGCCCCACTCCAAGCGCCCCGCCGTGTATTACAGTAGGTGTCAAATGATTTACCTGCAGCTTGCCGTTTGTCTTCCACCACACGACAGTTCTTCCGCATAATAAGAAGACGTTTAATTTGCTATGATTACCAAATATGTAGCAGTCCAGTACTTTGACCCTATGTTAAAGTGATCGCTTGGCACTGCAGCTTTTTGTCTCGGTTCGCTTTGTTCATATATGGCATTTTCCTTCTCATTCTTCCGTTGCACCCTATTTCTCTGATAACCCTTCTGACACTTAATACACTTACTTGCTTACCACATTCTTACAACGCCTGTATTGCAGTACTAGATGCACTTAATCGTGGATTATGCCTTATCTTCCTCGTAATAAATCGCCTTCCTCTTTCATTTAGCTTATTTGACTACACTTTTTGACGGGCAGAATCTACGCGTTCCGCGTTCTCGTATAGCCTTATAATATCTCAAACCATAGTTCTGGATATATTCAGCAAATTAGCAATAGCTCTTGTCAAAGATGACATGTTATCTATGCTCGAACATTGTGTTAGTTCCCTTGCGTCTCACTGTTACCTCAGAGACCACGAGGCAGGACGGAAGACTAACAAGTGAACGGACAGGTAGAAAGAAACCCCATAACGCTACAGACAATGCGTATTTAGTCACGGTGTTCCGGGACGAATGGTCATTATTCATGGATATGACAAGAACGATAATTCGAAGTAAAAAAGTAGAGTAAACATGGGCCATAAAAATCATATCTTGCAAGATAAGAGCACTACATCTTCGATACTGTGAAGCAGACCTCTTCTACTTCAGTCTCTTTGCTTTTCAGATTTTGGGAGGTCATAGTATGGACCAAGGAAAATAAGTCCAGTAACATGGGCTGTAAACTGCATACCTTAAGAGCTCGCAGTTCTTGTTCATCTTCGCTTCTGTGAAACACATCCGTTGTACTGAAGAAGTTACCATAGTTCTTAACGTATACATTTTAGAGCTCATGTTTACTAGATTGGTTTGCTTCTAATGATTCTTCCTGTCATACCCCTGCGTTTTGACCACCCCTCCTGGGACTCCCTGTATATGGGAGATCCAAGATATGCACTTACATGACCGAATATTAAAGACTGATTCCTTTACGGCTTACAAATCAGACACTTTTAACAATGTGTTTATAGCGTTTTCCAGTGACTGAGTTACGCTTTGTTACTTATCAGCTATATGTCTACTGAGCAGGATAAATTATGTGTATGTTTTATTCGTAATCGTTCAGCTGGCACTGAAAATAATTATAAACAATGCCTGACCCAGTATTATTGACAGCCTCTGTAAGCCGTTTCTATTAAATAAGTGTGCTCAACGACCTCACTTACTGCTAAACGTGTTGAAGCCTCGGCAACAAAAGAGTGACAAAATGTGTTCGAAAATATATCTTTTCTGACGAGAATAAACCATGGTCTTTGTACTGCTGTCATTTATTAATAACGAGAGAAACAGATTTAGTAATTCTTATAACGACCGAGATATCCAATACCCTGTGTTGTCGTAAATAGCTTTGATTATTTAAAATCCTCAGCAGCAGCATCAGAAAAAGGTAACCAATATTAGGTCGGCAAACATTTTTTACAAGGAAAAATCAAAGCTACGGGACAAACAGCAGCATTTTGTATCTTTTTTCTATAACAGAACTGAAAAGAAATTTGCTACAACGAACCATTTACTAGTACAGAGACCATGCTTCTCCGGACCAAAGCTCCTTTGAGACACCAGAATTTGCTGCTTTTCCTTCAACAAAGTTTCTTCCAAGCACGAAGCATTCACAGTATTCTTGCTTGATAGCTAATATTCTACACATACTTATCTCGGCTACAGTGTAATGTTTGCATGCAGGGATTGGACAAAAATATGTAAACATTGCGAACATAATATATGGACACGAACGGCATCTGTGTAATGTCTCCAACACATTACAAGTGTCAGTCGTGGTCGGAAGAGTGTTCTGTGTAGCTGTGAGTGTATTATGTCGGAGCTAAGTGAATTCGAACGTGAGCATGTTGTTGGTGCTCGTATGGTGAATGGTTTCTTAACCAAGGTAGCCGAAGTGTTAGGTGTTTCAAGAGGAACCTTATTGAAGAGTTATACCGTATACAGGGAAAGCAGAAAAACATTGTCCACTAAGTCACAACGTAGACGAAAGTGTGCGCTGAGGTATTGTGACATACGGCCATTGAGGAGGATTGTGACGAAAACTAAGAGGACAACAAATGCAAAAGTCAGTGCATAATGTCACACTCCCGAAATCTGACACCACCAAAATAACACGAAAAGAACTCTAGCAAAAAAGAATTGCATAGAAAGCTAGAATTCCAAAATTACTCATCACTGATGCAAATGCCCGTAACAGGAAAACAGGAAGCCATAAAACCTTGACTATGGAGCGATGGAAAAAAGTCATTTGGTCGGAGGAGTCTTGTTTCACATTGTTTCAAACTTGTTGCCGAGTTTACTTCTGAAGAGTGAGGGTGTTAAGCGATGATTTGGGTAGACACGTCGTGGTATTCCATAGGCCCCATCGTTAATCTGCGAGCTCACATTGCTGCTAAGCATGATGTTCCCCATCCCATGGTACAATGCTTGTTCCTCAAGGGTGACGTTGCGTTGCAAGACGACAGATATCCTGATCACAGAGCTCGCACCGTTCAGGACTGGTTTTGTGATCACAAGGGTGAATTGTCGTATCGCATCTCCCCTGGCCACCACTGTCACCAGATCTCAATATTATTGAGCCCTTGTGGTCTACTTTAGAGAGAAGTGTGCGTGATGGCTATTCACTTCCACCATCGTTACTTAGACTTGCCACTACATTACAGAAAGAATGGTATACGATTCTCTTGAAAACCACAGATGACCTGTATTTTTCCATTCTGGAAGCTCTTTTGAATGTCAACTCTTCTCTACAGCGTAATAGCGATGATAATGTCTTCCGTTTTTAGTCTTTTCATATTTTTGTCCCACTCGTTTTTGTCGTTAATAGATATCTTCATTTTGGATTGGAGCTTTCAACAAAAAATATTGCTACTTCACATTAAATGAGAATGTAAGAATGAAAGTAGTGATAAAACTGTACAAACTGAGCATTAAAACAATGTGACGTTACCGTTCGCTCTCTCTGGCCATAAGGCATAATTATGCTTTTCAAGAGAAACTGTTACATGGTAAACTGCAATAAAAATAAGTCGCGTGGTCTGAGGCGTTTTGTCACGGCCCGCGCGTTCCCCCTGTCGGAGGTTCAAGTCCTCCCTCGCGCATGGGTGTGTGTGTCGTCCTTAAGGTAAGTTAGTTTAAGATAGATTAAATAGTGTGTAAGCTTAGGGACCGATGACCTCAGCAGTTTGGTCTCATAAGGCCTTACCACAAATTTCCTATTTCCAATTTTCCAATAAAAACAACAGTTATGTCGCAAAAAAATGGTTCAAATGGCTCTGAGCACTATAGGTCTTAGCATCTGAGGTCATCAGTCCCCTAGAACTTAGAACTACTTAAACCTAACTAACCTAAGGACAGCTCACACATCCATGCCCGAGGCAGGATTCGCACCTGCGACCATAGCGATCGCGCGTTTCCAGACTGAAGCGCCTAGAACCGCACGGCCACTATGGCCGGCTTTCCTCTCTTCCTTTGTTTCTTTCCTTGTTGTAGCGATGCAGCAAACGAATTATAAAATCACGCATGAGTCTTCAAGTATTTAACGTTAACTAAAAAACGGTATAATAATCAGTTGTGTTGGTACAGTCATACCTTAATGTTTCTTGAGTATTTCATACAACCGTCTGCATCTGCTTCTTCAGCAGGAATCCTATAAAGTTTCGCTCCCTCCTGTCGTTGAAAATGTAACCGAAAGCAAAGCACTGTGATATTATTCCGATCGAAGCCTCCGAAAACTCCTAACACGTCCTAGACCTCGCATGCAAAAAAGGGCTCAGTATGGCCACAAATGTCACGTGTTGTAACTTCAACTAATCATGAACTGCAGACGGCGACAAGTGAAGGGGAAAAGTATGTTCTTTATTTCGCTACACAGAACTTTATTTAGGACTGAACGAATTCTTAATCACAACTGGCTCGTGCGGGGTGTATTAGGTTATCAACACCTATCAACATGGAGAGGCGACAAGGTTCTTCTAAAGAACATAACAAAGGAGGTGTTTAGGCTACAGTGCGTAGGACTGGTATACACTTTCGTTGGATACAAGCCTTCCAAGGCATTTGGTCATTTAAGTCTAGGTGCTTCAGTCTGGAACCACGCGACCGCTACGGTCGCAGGTTCGTATCATGCCTCGGGCATGGATGTGTGTGATGTCCTTAGGTTAGCTAGGTTTAAGTACGCAAACGCGTAATTTGAAAGTGTATAACTTGTATTTCGATGCTTTTATATTTATTTTATTGCTTCCTTTAGACATACGCTATTTATATATTAGGTCGTGCTTTTAACAGATTTTTATGTGCTTTAATTGATTAGAGAGATGTGTCTCAGCACAATAATAACTTTTCCGGGTACCTGAGAATATAATCACGCCGCTTCCGGGATTCGGGCAGGTGCGCCGGTCCCAGATCGAATCCGCTCCGTCGATATGAAATGAAACGAGCATGTGAGAATTGTGGTAGGGAAGGCGAATGGACAACTTCGGTTTATTAGGAGAATTTCGGGAGAGTGTGGTTCATCTGTAAAGGAGACTGCGCATAGGAATGCAGTGCGACCTATTCTTGCGTACTGCTCGAGTGTTTGGGTCAAAACCAGATCAGGTTGAAGGAAGACATCGAAACAATTTAGATCTGGGCTTCTAGATTTGTTACCGGTAGGTTCGAACAACAGGCAAGTGTTAGGGTGATGCTTCGGGAACACAAATGGAAATGCCTGGAGGGAAGGCGACGTTCTTTCGAGGTTCATTACTGAGAAAATTTAGAGAACCGTCCTTTAAAGCCGACTACAGAACGATCCAATATCACAACGCACATTTCGCGTAAGGACAACGAAGACAAGATACGAGAAATTAAGGCTCATGGATAGCAGTATTTCCCTCGCGCTGTTTGCGAGCGGAACAGGAAAGGAAATGGCTGGTCGTGGTACAGCGTACCCTACTCCACGCACCGTACAGTGGCTTGCGTAGTATGCCTGTAGATATACATGTAGACTGATGATGAGGACCGGTGTGCCGGGCAGCCTGGAAGTTGTTTTTAGGCGATTTTCCACATCCGACAAGGTGAATACCTAAGTCCCCGCTCAGTTACACAATTCGCAATGATTTAGAAAATAATCGAACACTTTCACATGGATAACTCTACTCACGTACAGTTTAGGGTAGACATATTCCGCCCCAAGCGTGTAACGGAATGGCGACAAGCAAGGCATCGGGTCGTCCGTTAAATAAACCATGCTAAGTCCAATAGTAACCATGCCGATCACGCGCAGATAAGGGACAAAAGCACAAGAAAAAGAAGAATAATAGCAATAACAATGATGATGATGATGATGATATGAGAGTTTAAGAAGAAGAATGAATGCCAGACACACAATATTTAATAGTAAGAATCAATTTATACAAGGTTCTAAGTAAGAGGACTACACTCAGAGAGTAACTTGGATTTCAGTGCATCCGCCCACGTCCCTAAAAGTAAGGTTAGGGCAAATAACGCGAGAAGAGAAGAGTAGGAAACAATACGACGGTACACAGGCCGACAGTGCAATTATCTATAATCTATCCTTCCGTCCTTCCCCGAAAGATCATGGTTTATGGATTGAACGTGTTGCAGATATGGATATGGTTCTATCAGCTTCTCCAGTCGCTTTTACAGCATAATTGTCAGGGATCTCACCAACATCTTCGTGCCACTCAACAACAGTTACCCATGTTTTCGTGTTAGCTAAGTCGCATCCAGCCTCCTCGTCCAGCGCGCTAGCTTACGGGGCAAGAAAGTGAGCTAGTCCCGAATGTAATCCTAGCAGTGGATTAACGACCGTGGGCCAGTGCACGGCCAGTCTGAGTGTGGTTAATGGGCGGATTATCACTCATGTTTAGGCAAACGCTAGGCTGTTCTCTACCTTCTGCCCCAGACAATACGATGTACAAATAGTTCAAATACGATCTCAGACAGAAAAATGTTTACACAATTCACGATTTCCTTTCCTTGGTAACTGACGACTGTGGTGACAGGAAGGGTCGCCGGCTGCAACGTTATATCGAATAGGATTCTCAGAACTTGCGTGCAGCAAAGAATCAAGTCTTAGAAGGGGAAAACCCCAACGGAAAGAAGAGCTAATTCGCATCCAGCAAACTACCTTACACTGGAGAACAAAACTAAAGGAAACGCCAATTTCCCACTGGTTCCACCAGTATATTCATATTATAATTTGCAATAACTTACAGAATCACTATGAACTTTTTACCAGATTAAGATCTGTATTAGTAAATGAGTGTCGATTCCTATAGAGAGCCTCCGCATCATCCGCTGAAATGTCGATAGCGCCGTATCTACTTACAAGGGAATGGTCAGACTTGTCATGTCGAAACCTGTGTTGCTTTTTTTACCATTGTGAGTTGACATTGCAAGAAGTCTGTATGCAGAATTTTAGCTGCTGACATGACCTGGAAGTCTGTAAATAATTTTATGAAGTAAGACATTATTGTCGCATGGTTTGCGCGCTTATAGCTGCCCTTGTACATCCCTGACCCATCTCGATACGTTATATCAACGCCATCTAGGGACAAGGTGGCGTTAGCTACGCGCCGCTCTCTTGCCACAGCAGTGAGAGAGCTGATTCCCCCAGTGAAAGCGATCGTATGATAATTAAACATTCGTTGACAAATATGGCTGATATGTTATCTGCAACATTTTTTCCAAATACCTATGAAATAGACACAAATAAATATACGGCTTAGAACACGTCCAAATTTTATTTCTTGTAATTACCGCAAAAATGCGAAATATTGATACAATGTTCAAAACATAGGTTTTTTGTGCACCAAGAACATACAAGCAAAGACGACATATGACAGCCCTGCGAATCACAAACGTTGTTTGATGTCCGTAGACAAAACTGGCCTGGTGTCAGGAATGAATCAGGCCTAGTATCAGTATATTTCGAGGAGTGCCACGGATATTTAATCAAATTCTGAAACCGTGGGGAGGAAAACTGATAAGGTCCTACTGATTGCAGCTTGATAATATTGTCACGGTGATAGACAGGAAATTGCAGTGATCTGCACACAATAATTTTCGCTGTTAGTTTTCTGTAAAATGCCTTCCACTGACGGAAAAATTCTCTGTCTAAAGGTTGAATTACGTTCGTCGTGCCGGGTGGAATCTGTAGTATCTCTACTTCTTTGTCAGGGTGGGCTCGAAATACAGCTTTTAATGAATCAGACCTTTTATGACCTGACTACGAATCTAGAAGGAGAAGAGATTTGTTCCCGCAGAACGGAAGAAAAGCATGACGCATGAAAAGTGTAACGTTTTAATTTCCCATTTTTCCAGACTTCGATGCATCTACCACAAGATTGTTTGCGTAGAACATTGTTCTTTTGACACGTGGTCCAAAACGTCCAGTTGGTTCTTGAAGACACACACATAGTTTAGGCAGCAATGAACCATCCAGACTGCCCGGCCGAAGTGGCCGTGCAGTTAAAGGCGCTGCAGTCTGGAACCGCAAGACCGCTACGGTCGCAGGTTCGAATCCTGCCTCGGGCATGGATGTTTGTGATGTCCTTAGGTTGGTTAGGTTTAACTAGTTCTAAGTTCTAGGGGACTAATGACCTCAGCAGTTGAGCCCCATAGTGCTCAGAGCCATTTGAACCAACCATCCAGACTAATTATGGGCATTATAGTGTATGAATGGGTGAGTGCAGTCGTGGACTGCGCAATCGCCTCAATATTTTTTTCCCCTTTGAATGACAGTGTTCTTTTCGCACGCATTTCTTTTTGAAAACCTGACTGATCTGCGTTGTACACGTACGATTCACTAAAACTAGCGATCGTATTTTTTGCATTCGTAAGAAGAGCTTTTATCATTTCGATTTGTGTCACTTCATTTTCCGACCTGTTTCTCGATACAAATTTTGTTATTTTTCTTGCCACAATCTTATGTGATCTTTTGAAGCGACTAATCCAACTTTGAGAAGCTGTAAATTCCTTAGCGCCTATCGCGTTGGCAATCTCGAACGCCCAATCACGCAAAGTTGCAACGCTGACACTAAATGACTGTTGTCTGGCATCGGTAAATAGCTCAAAAAGTCGCGCATTTATCTCCATCGCAATTTCCAGTCGACTCTTACGTCGTCCAGCGACTTCCTTTATCCATCTATACAATTCACGTTCAGAACGGACAAAGCGATACTTATTTTGAACAGTACTGACACGTAGGCGTTTCTTACCACTTTCGTTCAACCAATACGTCACCGCTTTTTCTTTGTCTGGTAAGGTAATTGTAGTTGCTGGTGTTACTTTCGGAGATAATTGATGATGGCACTATCACTCGACGAGTCTTCATGAGTGTAACTTTCGTCGGTGTCTTCGCCGTCTGTAGATTCACAGTCTGCAATATCAAGTGTTTCAGTTGTTTCTAGCCACATGTCTGCGCCATTTACATGCTCGTCTTGAAGTTTAACAACCATGTCGCACAACACATAGTCTTCACGCGTGTTTTCTGTTGATTGCTTCATTTGGCGTCTGTGGTATATCTCCATGGCAAGCAGCAAAACATTTACAGGGTTCGCCATCACCTGTGAGGGGAGATTGAATGTTCACCGTACAGTGGCTTGCGAAGTATAGATGAACATGTACAGAACATCTTTCACATCTCTAACCCGTTTCAGGACGATATGTTTCCAAATACGTACTAGAAATTAAAAGGACGTGCATGCCACAGAAACGAATATTCGTTTCTCCTTTCCACCAAAACCGTGCAGCGATATTCCTCTTTAGTGAACGCCGCGATAAGACGGCCGCACTTCCCGACCATGCGCACAACGCTCGCGACTCGCCATTTCCAGGTGTGGCCAGTCGTCACTGCAAGCGGCAAGCAGGAAACACAGCCATGTTCGTGATTTTTTTTAGGTGACTTCCAGTTCATGTCAGCAGCTACAATTTTGCATACGGACCTTTTGCACAGTTAAATAACAGTCCTAAAAAAAGGCAATACATGTTTCGGCATGACAAGTCTGACCATTCCCTTGTTAGTGATTAGTCTTTACGTTATGGGTTTCATCATCTAAGAGGAAGACTGTATAGACCATTTATTTCAGAACTCATTAGTAAATTTTCAATGTTCTATTACTTTCGAACATCAATAATTATATTTATCTACAGTTAATATGGTGTGTTTTATGATCTAAGCGTCTTTTATTTACTTTATATGTCGTTACAGAAAATGTAATCATAAGTCGTAGTACCAACGTCCTAAGATGTACGTCAAATATCAATATAAAGCATCAATAGTAAAATTATCGAGGTCACTAGGCACAGGAAAGATGGTTGGATTCGACTTTGTTGAGGGAAGCAAAAGGTGGTATTCTTTTTAAAGGAACCATGCTGTCAATCAGGCTGAGCTGATTTGGTAAAAAGAATGTAAACTCCTAACGTGGATTGCTGTATGTGTGTGGAGAGTCTCAATCAATCGATAAATGTCATTGGGACACAATCTGTGCGATAGCGAACGACGACAACTTTAGTAGCTGTGTTCTAGAAAGATGAAGAGCCACAGTGAAGTGTTTGTTGGAGATGATTATTTGAGAACGAAGGCACGAAGTTCCTAAACACTAGTCGTTTCCCTGGTGCGAATACCATAGTAAGTGCATATTGGAAGAAGTCAAGCATCATCATGGACTAATGACAACAGAGATGTACAGGGAGGCACTAGTATAAAAATGTTCTGAAATGATCTGATAAATACCAGCCGAGCACGCTGCATTTTTTGCTAAACGAAGCGGATTTCATCGCTTTTATGCACCAGCGGACAGTTTAATGTTCTGTTGAATGTTCGCTTTAGAGCAGCTTAAATTATTACTTCCCTTAGTTACGACTAGAGATATTAAAAATTAACTAAGCAGTATTATGTGATATTCAGTATCATGATTCTTCACGAATTTTTCAAATCTAGTACTCTTTGGTGTGAGTAATGCCCTTTAATAACGATTATCGGCAAATTTGTAACGCTAGTTTAATTACATACTTCATCTGCGGAGCAATAGTAACACTTGTGATTCAGCTTATTGTCCATCAGGAGCTGTAAATTGTTTAGAAAAAGGAAATTGTACGTCACATTAATCAGTGTTTATTTGCAGTGTTATGGGGTGAATTTCTGTTTGGCGACTTACATTTAAATATATATTTGGTTTCCTTTAGTCGATTCGCGGAAACGCCTCGTTCCTTTAGAGCTATCTCTCAGTGAAAGGTTGTCATTTAAAAATAAATTAGTTCTACACAAATAAATGTTCCAGAGCAATTTTCTTCGACAAATTCATAAATTGTCTAGCTTATTGAGATCTTACCCTCAGTAGAGCGTCTGGAGGTAAAAAACGTCTGCAGAGCATGGAGCCTATAATAACAGATGCATTTATATGATAACTGAATTATGACCATGCACTTACCTAATTCTGTATAGCCCCTCTTTCCACCCGCCGTGCGTAATCACTGGTGACATGTATTGATGAATAGAAGCGAACAGTATATAAAGCTTTCAAACAACAGCCGTCAGGCTATCATGTCCAATCTGCAAACTAAACATCGTATCCGTGTACTGTCGGCCAAACTGCATGTATGAGTAGTAAACTATGACGCGGCAGCTGGAACACGTACTCATTTTGCAGGGACTTCATAACAGAATAAACGATACGTTTGGGGACGGTGTTTACGAGATTGGAGACGAGTTTAACTTTATCTTAGCAAACCATGGATCTCCAATATTACTTCCAATACCAGAAATGCGAGCCTCAATGATCGATTTGACCCTCTGTTGCCAGCAAATATCTCATCGCGTTTTGAATGGAAAACTATTCGCTACTATATGCCATCTGACTTTTTTGCAATCACTGTTTCAACAATCACTCACAGACACATCGTATTGTACAATTCAATGTAATGTTACGGAATATGTTTGGTTTAAACATAGTGAAATAATCATGCAAAATTTTTTTCCGTACCTAATGTGTAGTTGCCGTGTTCATGGGTAATATCAACGCAACACCACTTTATTTTTCACAGAAGAGAACTTTTATAGACACCAGTCGACAGCCATCACCTTGTAGAATCAAGAATATTCGCAATGGTTAGCAAAAAGAAGATAAGCATGTAGTTTATTCAAGCAGTGTACTACATGGTAGAACTTGCTCGCTTACAAAAGTACGAATGCAACTAATGAACGCTTTCTCAAGACTTTTAAAAAAGAACACAGGAAGAAATTGTGCGAATAGTTAAGAAAAAACACCCGTCTCTATCAGATATGGGGAACGGTTTCCCCGCTCAAGAAGAAACCCACTCCCCTCGCCCCCACCAAACAGCTGCAGACCTGGAGAGAGAATGTGGTGATGCTGTAGGTGCTTACTCGGCACTGTATGAACCGACTGAATTCACGTTGTATGTTACCACTGACAACGTTCGTAGTAGGTTAACCAAATAGTTTTCCGTCGATGACCTACTTCAGATTCTGAAATACTTCGCTGATTCATCACCTGGATATTACCATATCTGTTATTCTATGATCAGGAATTTGTCCGATGGTGCTAAACGCCATCTTGTGGACATCTCCAACGATACATTGGAGGAACCTACGGTTCCAGAAGATAGGACACTTAAAATATTATTGGAGCACCTCTTAAAACATGAGGCACAGCCTGGTCGAGCAACATCGTATAGACCGACTACCTTTTCGTCATTTATGGGTAAGGTCTATGAACCTTTCATCAGTCTCCGATTACAATGGGCGCTAGAAATTCAGGAATTGTAACCAAGAACACAATATGACTTTCGTATAGGCAGAAATGCCTTAGATAATGTATCACCTCCCTGGCAATGGGCATTGAGAAAGCGTTTATAACGAGTACTTGACGGCTTCATTTACAGATTTTTTTCGAGCTACTGTGATACACCTCAGCTAATTAAGAAAGTCAAACTGCTGCGAGTTCCTATAATTTTTTATTTTACTAATTATGCAGGTCTTTTCTTACTTTACTAATTATTCAGGCTGTCAACTGCGCCATGGCCGGTCCCAAGCCCGGTTGAGATAGGAGAAGTACACCTGTTTAAGAAAT
Source organism: Schistocerca americana (assembly GCF_021461395.2). Lineage (NCBI taxonomy): Eukaryota > Metazoa > Arthropoda > Insecta > Orthoptera > Acrididae > Schistocerca > Schistocerca americana. Next base: position 735,514,522 of record NC_060130.1, on the reverse strand, counting down.
TTTGGTTCACCTGACCCGGGTGGTAGTACCTTGTGAGGGTCACTTGCCACGGTTACGGCGGAAACTGGACCGCGTGATAAGGCAACGTGGGACCAGTCGCTTCCTACAGTGAGTCGAAGAGTGGGGGCAGCAAACCTCTCTGCTCGGGTTTAATTAACAGAGAAGGAAAGCGGAAGTGGATCACTTAAGCCTTAGTTGGTATTCTACCTAGAAGAAGGTACTCTGATTTAAAACGCAGTCCCCGAGGGTGAAAAAAAACAGCCTCTAAGGGATAAGCCGGATAAAACAAGAAGTGAAACAATAGGATCATATTTAAAAATCTTTTCAGTTAACGACAAGATAGAAGAGAATGGAATGAACTGGAAGTATCATGTTGAGAAACTGACTGAAAACAAACTGCCAAAAAAGTTAATGAATTATCGGCCGACTGGAAAGAGAGATCCTTTCTCCTCTGTTATTAAACCCACGCGCAGAGGCTAGCTGCTTCCGCTCTTAGAGATGGATGGACGGATGTTAGAGACAGGAGCAGGTGACAACACCTAATCGTTGGAAGCATGGATGAGTTGATACATGGTGTCCCTAGAGGAATGGTCAAAATTAGGGGATATGACAGGGGCGATCATTTGAAGCCAAAATGTCCAGTAAACATTGGCTCTAGAATGCATAACTTCAGAGCTATGAGCACTTTTTTTGTAGAAAAGATGTGTTTCACATTAGCGAAGATGAATAAGTGCTCATAGCTCTTAAGGTATGCATTTTAGACTCCATGTTTACTGGATTGATTTGCTACGAATGATCGTTCGTGTCATGTCCTTCAATCTGACCATTCCTCCTGGGACACCATGTATATGGCATTCTCAGCTGTCGTACTGTATACTCCGATAGTACGATGCCGCGTTATAATGCTCCCACACAGCGACAAATGGCCTTACGCAGGATACGATGCTAAGTCCTTTACTGTACGACCTGTTTGTCTCAGGCCTAGAGACTACATTCGGTCCGTCAGTATATGGACGACGTCTGTACATACGCCCACTCACCGTGATTTTGGGTAGCAAAATTGTGGTTAAGCGATTCGTGTGAAATACTTGTCATTTGGGAGTTAAGCACTAGACGTACTCGTTGACCCGGAAAGTTCATAGTGGCGGAAATCCCGAGGAAAAGGAATAACCATCTTTCAAGAGGAATACGGCACGGCCGGTATAAATTTTCTATATAGACGTATAATTGACTAATTGAGTCTACTTTGTCTGTGAATTAATGTGTAGTCGTCATAGTGAGTGCCTAATAAGCAAGATGGAAGGAAGTACAAAAGCCCGCATCTCGTGGTCGTGCGGTAGCGTTCTCGCTTCCCACGCCCGGGTTCCCGGGTTCGATTCCCGGCGGGGTCAGGGATTTTCTCTGCCTCGTGATGGCTGGGTGTTGTGTTCTGTCCTTAGGTTAGTTAGGTTTAATTAGTTCTAAGTTCTAGGCGACTGATAACCTCAGCAGTTGAGTCGCATAGTGCTCAGAGCCATTTGAACCATTTTTTGAAGTACAAATATTTTAAAAACAGTTGCTAGGGTCTGGTGGGGAATGGACCCAACGACACTTTTGACTATCTATAATTTGTTGATCCACTCTGTCTTCAACAATGGAAGCATCGTGTATGGCAACAACTGAAATCTACAGCGTACAAACTAGATGTTCTCCCTTATAGGGTGATCCGCCTCGCTCTTGGTGCCATAAAATCAAATCACACGATCTCACTGTTATTGGGAACTTCCAAAATACCACTAAATTTGCGGTACAGATTTTGCCAGACGCCGGCCGAAGTGGCCGTGCGGTTAAAGGCGCTGCAGTCTGGAACCGCAAGACCGCTACGGTCGCAGGTTCGAATCCTGCCTCGGGCATGGATGTTTGTGATGTCCTTAGGTTAGTTAGGTTTAACTAGTTCCAAGTTCTAGGGGACTAATGACTTCAGCAGTTGAGTCCCATAGTGCTCAGAGCCATTTTTTTTTGCCAGACAATTCTCTTAAGCTGTTTATCGATATCTGATCATAACTCAAAAAGACAGCGTCCAAATTCTTTGGGATCAACAGAAGCATATCGAAGGAAAAGAGCTCCTCTGCTGGTAACAAGCTACGAGAAATCGCTAATTTTCTTACCAACAGTCCTACAAGACATGAATTTTCCTCGATTTCGATATGGATTTGACATCTTCTTTAACACAACAGCTGTGTCATATCTGCCACAAGATATAATAAGAAGGACAACGTCAGCCGATATTACGCTTGTATTTACGCAGATGGTTTTAAAATGGAAGAGGGAGTCGGTTACGCCTGTTTCAGGCCATCTAATGGCACCTGTCGAATGATTGCACTTCCACATGAAAACTGCATCTGTACAACATTCCCACTAGCTACAAAGCAGACGATTTGTTATGGAATACAGATATTTACGTGCATATTGCTATTCATCGACTCACAAAGCGTTCTGTAAAAATTACAAAATCAAAGATTCGACAACCAAACTAACAAATGCAAGGGCCATTCAAAAATAAACGAGCCGGGGCTTTAAAACGAAAACCGCTAGAACGATTACAATATATTTGGCTACGGAAGAAGATGTGGTCGGTATCAGAGCGCTATGGCCCCATACTCGCCATTAGTGGGGCATGACGCACCCCCACGTGACGACAGAGCGAGCAGGTGCACTCAGTAACGTTGAAAACAGAGAACAGAGGTTTCAAAAGAAGAGCAAAGAAGTGTAGTACGTTTCCTTATAGTGGACGGAGTGCGGGGTACGGAAATTTATGCACTGCAATAATCCATCTTGATAACAGAGTGTACATAGGCGGCATAGAGATCGGTACACATGGAGCGGGTATGTGCTCAGTATTTCAGTCAGAATGTGGATTTGTTAAGGTTCAGTCGACAGCTTAATAGGAATCTGGCTCGTATAAGTAAAAAACAAGGGTTACTACACTTTCTACTAGATAGCTTCAACTCCTTTTCAAGGTCAGCCTGCTACCTACTTTCCTCATCCAAAAGATATGCCCCATTACGTTATTACATTTTTTACATTAGCTGACGTATTCTTCCAGACATTTTAGACGTGGAAAGAACACTGTGACACGTGGAAATTTTCATAGTCCTAATCAGATGTTGTAGATAATTAATCTGAGAGTCTGTCATGCCTTAAAACAAATGTGGTACAGAAATCAAATTACGAACGTTCACTAGTGTTGCTTAACGTGTAAGTTCATGGAATAAATATTGTGTATTCATGGGCACACGTCTGCACATGTATGCGCTCGTTTGTGTGTGTGTGTGTGTGTGTGTGTGTGTGTGTGTGTGTGTGTGTGTGTGTGTGTGTTTGTGTTTGTTTCGCTGACTGATTTTATATGTGGAAACACTGCATGATAAACATTGTGGTTTCATTTTAATGGCCAGTAAAATACTAAGACTTCATTTATTTTAATTACATATAACTATAAGTATTTATATTATTTAATTATTATTGAAATGAGTGTACCTACATAAAGATTGTATGACACTGTTGTAGGCTTTCCAAAAACGTCGATTATACTTAATGAAATGTACTTGTAACACTACACGAATATTTGTTGGAGAGTAGACAGTAGGGAGTAGGTTGAAAAAGAGTTGTTGAAGCCTTACCTCCAGGCCATGACGGGGACTAGACAACTTGGACAACTTGGGAGTTCCTGAGTAGACTGAGATCCGGAGTTGGAAGGTCAAAAGTTAACTTAGCAAGATGGGGATACACTGATTTCAATGATATTCGGTGTGAGTGTAGAGAAGAACAGACACTTCGGCACATGCTTCGGTGTCGATTGTGCCCAGTCTCCTGTACAGAATATGATCTTCAACAAGTAAGAGAAAATAAACTGGAGGTGGCCAAGTTTTGGTCAAAAATAATTTAATCATAACTGTGTAAAATGTATGTACATGTACGTGTACGTGTATGTTTCTGACACGAGAGTACCAATAACAAGGGGGAGATGGAGGGGGAGGTATTACAAACCACACCTGGGTAGTCACCGTCATGGACATTTTTTATTCTTGTAAACAGTCTATATATTTTTAATTTTTATTATTTCTCGACATCTAACACCTTTTTATTTCAGAATGAGATGTTTCACTTTGCAGCGGAATGTGCACTGATATGAAACTTCCTGGCAGATTAAAACTGTCTGCTGGACCGAGATTCAAACTCGGGACCTTTGCTTTTGGCGGGCAAGCAGAATTGAAGCTGTGAGGATGGATAATGAGTCATGCTTGGGTATCTCAGATGGTAGAGCACTTGCCCGCGAAGGGCAAAGGTCCCGAGTTCGAGTCTCGGTCCGGCATACAGTTTTAATCTGCTAGGAAGTTCCACCTTTTTAATTTTCCGAACAGACATACGTCATATGTTCAAAATCACTTTCCTTGTCTCTGCATGTAGACAACCTGAACTATCACTTGCACTTTTCAAGGTCATTTAGCTAGTAACTGCACTGTAGTCCATTTAGATATAACATTATTAATCCCTACCACCTGTACACTAGGATTGTCGTCTACCTTGATATGAGTGTTGTGAGAGTACTCATCCTGTCTCTAACCAGTGCACTTTTGTTGTGTAAATTGTCAGTTTAAAACGTTTCGAGACTGGATTAATAAAATACACTACTGGCCATTGAAATTGCTACACCACGAAGATGATGTGCTACAGACGCGTAATTTAACCGACAGGAAGAAGATGCTGTGATATGCAAATGATTAACTTTTCAGAGCATTCACAAGGGGTCGGAGCGGGTTGCGACACCTACAACGTGCTGACATGAGGAAAGCTTCCAACCGATTTCTCATACGCAAACAGCAGTTGACCGGCGTTGCCTGGTGAAACGTTATTGTGATGCCTCGTGTAAGGAGGAGAAATGCGTACCATCACGTTTCCGACTTTGATAAAAGTCGGATTGCAGCCTATCGTGATTGCGGTTTATCGTAACGCGACATTGCTGTTCGTGTTGGTCGAGATCCAATGGCTGTTAGCAGAATATGGAATCGGTGGGTTCAGGAGGGTAATACGGAACGCCGTGCTGGATCCCAACGGACTCGTATCACTAGCAGTCCAGATGACAGGCATCTTATCCGCATGGCTGTAACGGATCGTGCAGCCACGTCTCGATCACTGAGTCAACAGATGGGGACGTTTGCAAGACAACAACCATCTGCACGAACAGTTCGACGTCGCTTGCAGCAGCATGGACTATCAGCTAGGAGACCATGACGGCGGTTACCCTTGACGCTGCATCACAGACAGGATCGCCAGCGATGGTGTACTCAACAACGAATCTGGGTGCAAAAATGGCAAAACGTCATTTTATCGGATGAATCCAGGTTCTGTTTATAGCATCACGATGGTCGCATCCGTGTTTGGCGACCGCGGTGAACCCACATTGGAAGCGTGTATTCGTCATCGTCATACTGGCGTATCACCCGGCGTGATGGTATGGGGTGCCATTGGTTACACGTCTCTGTCACCTCTTGTTTGCATTGACGGCACTTTGAACTGTGAACGTTACATTTTAGATGTGTTTCGACCCGTGACTCTATCCTTCATTCGATCCCTGCGAAACCCTACATTTCAGCAGGATAATGCACGACCGCATGTTGCAGGTCCAGTACGGGCCTTTCTGGATACAGAAAATGTTCGACTGCCCTGGCCAGCACATTCTCCAGATCTCTCACCAATTGAAAACGTCTGGTCAATGGTGGCCGAGCAACTTGCTTGTCATGATACGCTAGTCACTACTCTTGATGAACTGTGGTATCGTGTTGGAAGTTGCATGGGCAGCTGTACCTGTACACGCCATCCAAGCTCTGTTTGACTCAATGCCCAGGCGTATCAAGGCCGCTATTACGGCCAGAGGTGGTTGTTCTGGGTACTGATTTCTCAGGATGTATGCACCCAAATTGCGTGAAAATGTAATCACATGTCAGTTCTAGTATAATATATTTGTCCAATGAATACCCGTTTATCATCTGCATTTCTTCTAGGTGTAGCAATTTTAATGGCCAGTAGTGTATATCGGAAAGCTAAGATGGTGGTCTTAATACCTCAGATGTTCTACATAGTATCTCCCCTCTTGATTACAACGCAGAGAATGTTCATACAACTATGTGAAAACGTCAAAATGTCATTCTTTATGATGTTGTCAACTCGCGCGTCACATTGGCATGAATGTCGATTATGTTGTCAAAGCGTTGACCCTTCATATGGATTTCTGCACCTTGTCCGTTTGTGGTAGGTTCATATTGATAACGCCAGCTCTCGTGATCCATGGTGGCTTTTTTGCAGAGAAGAACTGTCCGTGTTTTAGTATTTCAATCAAGTCGCGGCATGTGTCCACGCATCGTTATTTTTGTTCGGGAGCCATGGTATGCAGAACAAACTTTGCACACACTCTTTTCTTCTTCAAAACATTCTGAAGAATGTCTTGAACAAATGATTTAGAGATGCTGCTCCATTGGGATCTCTCACATGTCATAGCTGACCTGCTACAGCTGCGTGTCAACTACTTAACAGTGTTTGCTCACATCTTACCGACTGAGAGCACAGCGTTTAAAGCATTAGTTCAAGCTGCCACCAGAATTACTGCGATGACGCAGCGTATACGACAGGAAGTAAGTCTATCTCGGAACTTTTTGGATGCACAGTGTGTAGCTCCCGAGCAGGAAATTGGAGGTGTACTGCGCTACTATACTTATCTTCAGTAGTTTTCCATTATTATTGCCTGTAATTTCTGCAGCCAGTATGGAAGTAGCTGTTGTCATAGACAACACTCTGCACGTTATCATGACATTTGTGCAATGTGTGTGGCACCTGGCGAGTTCTGGAGAACTGTTCCTCTTCCTATTGTCTCAAAACGTCGTCTTCAAAGGCAACTGTTCCAAATGTGAGTTGTTTACGTCATTGCTACCCAATAACGCACATAAATACAAAATACTTGATTCGTAAGGCCTACCGTATGAGCATAAAAATTCTGAATACTTCACAGTACCACTATTCTGGTCAGAAGTATCCGAACATCTATCAGAAGACTATAATATGGAATGTGTCCACCCTTCGCCTTTATGTTGACTTGAATTCTACTGATGACATTCCGAATTAGGTTTATGGTTGTCTGTGGAGGAATGGCAGCTCATTCTTGCTCAAAGTGGGGTATGGAACGAGGTCGACGTTCTAACTCCCCCAAAGGTATTCCATTACTTTCAGGTCGGGATTCAGGGCAGTCCAGTCAATTTCAGGAATGTTATTTCCACAGACCGTTGCCTCACAGGTTCTGATTTATAACATGATGCACGGTCGTGCTGATACTGACAGTCATAATCTCTGAACTGTTCACTTAATGAACGCATTCCACAATGTCACAAAATGTGTACACATCCCTCTGAATTTAGCGTTTTCTTAAACGCTATGAGGGAGTAAGTGGTATCAACCGTTAGAGAGGGTAACTTTTCGTCCACCAGTAGACACAGCCTCTCATAAGAAGGTGGCCTTGTAAGCCGAAAACCGGTTAGCAATAAAAGTAATATTGTAGAACAAAAGCAAACTGGTGCTTTTAATTTATTATTATAATGTTGTTCTACCAAGAACCGACGGAAGATTCTGTTAATATGCTAAATTTCCTCTCTGTTCTTTAGTTTAAACTTCTAAATTTCATGCATATTTGTGTATCTATCAGACACAGTTCCGCTTTTTATTAACTGCCTAGATCATCCAGAATGAGATTTTCACTCTGCAGCGGAAGTTTCATATCAGCGCACACTCCGCTGCAGAGTGAAAATCTCATTCTGGAAACATCCCCCAGGCTGTGGCTAAGCCATGTCTCCGCTATATCCTTTCTTTCAGGAGTGCTAGTTCTGCAAGTTTCGCAGGAGAGCTTCTGTAAAGTTTGGAAGGTAGGAGACGAGATACTGGCAGAAGTAAAGCTGTGAGTACCGGGCGTGAGTCGTGCTTCGGTAGCTCAGTTGGTAGAGCACTTGCCCGCGAAAGGCAAAGGTCCCGAGTTCGAGTCTCGGTCGGGCACACAGTTTTAATCTGCCAGGAAGTTGCCTAGATCATGTTTCTGCCGTCTTTAGTATGAGTAGTAACTGTGATTGCTGTGTTCAGATGCGAGCTGAGATGGTGAACCTTCACTCACAGCTGCAGGGGGTCTTGCTTTCGATCACGCAGATTGACGCTGTTGCCAATAAGTATCACTGGTGGCATAAGGATCCCATGTGCACTCCCTCCCTCCCCCCCTCCCATTCTCCCCCATTCTCTTCCGTCGGTGTAGTACTGAGGCATGCCCAGGTACTGCTCACACTGAGGTTGACCCCTCACCTATCGTCGAGTAGTGGGAGGTCATTCCAAGGTGTGGCAGACAGCAAAAGACTTTCAGTGAGTTGGGGGGGGGGGGGGGGTGATGAAATCAGAGGGCTTCTCCAGCTCGTCTGATTGGCAGTTTTCGGACAAAGATCCTCAGCTAGATGCATTCACTCGCTGTGTTCCAGAGGAAGCCTCTCAGGACGCAAGATCTGGACATTCACAGCAGGTGGGATTACTGGTAGTTGTGAGTTCGAATATTAGTTGCGTAATGGGGCTCCTTATCGATATGGCTGCCAAGGAGGGGAAGGAACCCAGTGTGCACTCCGTGTGCAAACTGGAAGGTGTCATTCCAAATGTGGAACAGGTGCTTTTGGATGCCATGAAGAAGCAGAGTGAAGCCAGTTGCAGGTGGTGGCTCATGTCAGTACTAAAAACGTGCGTTGCTTTGGACTGAAAATGATTCTTTCTAGTTTGGGATGCTAGCTGTAGTTTTAAGGACTGCGACTCTTGCTTGCGAGATGAAGGTGGAGCTCATCACCTTTAGCAACGTTAACAGAATCGACTGTGGTGATTTGGTACAGAGACTCAAAATCAGAGGCTCATAAGGTTTTGCAACAATGTAGGCTGCAGATTTCTCAAAATGCCCCAGAGAGTTGTGTGTTTCTAGGTTCCACATCATACGTCAGGGATTCACTACACACAGGAAGCAGCTACACGGGTAAAGGGGGTTGTGGGCAGGGAACTGAGTGACGTTTTAGAGTAGAGGGTCTCGGCAGGCTCTAGAAAGGACGTCAGTTTAAAAGGGTGCAGGGCAAATATTAGACAGAGATAGACCTAGAAACAATCGGTAATTTGGTTGTTAACTGTAGTAGCTGTGTTGGGAAAGAAACAGAGCTCCAAGCGGTAATAGAAAGCAATGATGCTCAAATCGTTATAGGTACAGAAAGTTGGCTAAAACCGGAAAGAAGTTCAGACAAAATTTTTACAAACAATCGAACCATATTTAGAAACGATATCTTAAATACAGTTTATGGTGGCACGTTCATTGCAGTCAGAAGTAGTTTACTTTGGGTGAAATTGAGGCAGATAATTCCCGTGAGTGAGTATGGGTAGAGGTAAATTAATAACTGGTTCTTTTTACAGACCCCCGGGACTCAGATGGTAGAATTTCTGAACAGTTCAAAGAAAACTTGAGTCTTGTTTCAAATAGGAACACCACAAATACAATTATAGTTGGTACTAACTTCAATCCACCCTCAATGGATGGCGTCAATACATGTTTAAAGCCGGTGGTAGGCATAACACCTCGAACCAAATCCTACTGAATGTCTTTTCCGAAAATTATTTTGAACCATTAGTTCAGGAGCTCACTCGAAGTGCAAGTGGATGCGTAAAATTCTTGACCTCTTAACAACAAATAATCCTGAGCAAATAGGGAGCGTCATGAGGGATACAGGGCTTAGTGACGACAAAGTTGTAACGAGACTCACTATTATAACATCCAAATATACAACAATTTATCTATTTACGCTACATACATCTATCTATAAACGCTGACTAAAATTCGTTTGACGCCTTCCAAAGAGACTGTCTCCACTCCTTCCAATCTCACCATGTAAGGATCGACCAGATGTGGTTTAAATTCAAAGAAATAGAATCGACTGCAGTTAAGAGACGTATACTAGTACCCATGGTACGCAAAACAAGTCCTAACACTGTTGCAGAGGCAACAATAAAACAAGCCAAAATAAAAGAACGCAAAATCCGTGAGGTTGACAACGTTTCACAGAAACTCGAAATTTAGCACGATCTTCAATGCGAGATGCTTTTAATAGTTTCAGCGACAAAACACTGTCACAAGATCTGGCAGACAACCCAAAGAGTTGTACAGTGGCAAGCGGCAATCAATACCTTCACTGCATGATAACAGTGGTGATATTACTGATGGCATTGCCATGAAGCAGAGGTGCGGAATTCCCTTTCCCGAAAGAATAACTGCCAACGTGAGCAACTTAGAGATAGATACACTATGTGTAACGAAGCAGCTTAAATCACTTAATAATGGCAAGGCCTCGGGTCCAGATTGTAAACCGGTCACGTTCTTTTCAGAGTATACCGATACAATAGCTCTGTACTTAGCAATTATATACAACCACTCGCTCGTCGAAATATCTGTATCTACAGACTGGAAAGTTGCACGAGTCATACCAATACCCAAGAAAGGAAAAAGGAGTGATCTGTGAACTACAGATCCATACCACTAACATAAATTTGCAGTAGGATTGTAGAACGTATACTGTATTCGAGCCTTATGAACTACCTCGAAGAAAACGATTTATTGACAAACAGCCAGCACGGATTCAGAAAATATCGTCCTTGTGAAGCACAACTACCTCTTTTACTCACTAAGTAATGAGTAATATCGACAGGGGATGTCAAACTGATTCCGTATTTTTAGATTTCGAGAAGGTTTTTGACACTGTTCCTCACAAACGACTTCTAATAAAATCTAATCAGGTTGCGTACCTACAGATTATCGTCTCAGATGCGCGACTGGATTCGTCATTTCCTGTCAGAAAGTTCACAGTTCGTTGTAACTCACGGAAACCCTTCGATTAAACGGAAGTTAGATTGTTTACAAATGATGCTGTCATTTACCGTCTTGTAAAGCCATAAGATGATCAAAACTAACGCCAAAGTGATTTAGACAAGATATCTATATGGTGCGAGAAGTGGCAGTTGACTCTATATAATGAAAAGTGTGAAGTCATCCAAATGATTACTAAATGGGATCCACTAATTTTCGGTTGCAAGGACTGTAAATTAAACTAAATACTTACGGATTTCATTTACGAAGAACTTAAATTAGAACGATCACATGGATAACGATGTGGGAAAAGCAAACCAAATACTGCGACTTATTGCCAGAACACTTAGAACATGCAGCAGGCCTATCAAAGAAACAGCTGACACTAAGCTTATCCGCCCTTTTTATGGAGTATTGCTGTGCGATGTGGGATCCGCATCGGATAGAATTGACGAAGGACATCAAAAAAGTTCAAAGATGGGCAGCTCGTTCTGTATTACTGTGAAATAGGGAGAAAGTGCCACCGATATGATACACGAATTGGGATGGCAATCATAAAATAAAGGCGTTTTCCGTAGCAGCATCACAGGAGCTTCCCATACAGCTTAAATCACCAACTTTCTCCTTAGAGTGTGAAAATATTTTTTGCGCCCATCTACATAAGGAGAAATGACCATCATAATAAAATAAGAGAAATCAGAGCTGGCAGGAAAGATTTATGTATTCGTTTTTCCCACACGCTGTTCGAGAGTAGAGAAGGTGGTTCGATGAAACCTCTGCTAGGCACTTAACTATGAATTACAGAACAATCATGTAGATGTAGTGTTATCACCAAAACACCCCCATACTGTAACATATCATTAGCTGTACTTCACTGTTGGCACTACACTTGATAGCAAGACATGTTTTCAAGGCATCTGCTAAACTTAAAACCCTCCATTGGATTGTCACACGGTACAGCGTGAGTCATCACTCCATATCACTTGTTTCCAGTCATCCAGTGTCAGTATCTTCGCTCTATACACCATCTCAAGCGTCTGTTAGTAATGACTTTGACTTATGAGCAGTTGCTCGAAAATTGTAGTTTTCGATGCACGGTCACTGTGATACCTGGAACTCTGGTAAAACTTTGGAACTCACGAGAGATTCTTTCCGCTGATTTCGTGCGATTATTTCAACCAACCTCCACAATGCTCGACGGGCCCCGTCCGTCAGACCATTGCTTATGCAAGGACTTGATTTAGCTGTGGTTGGCACTTCGCAGTTCTCCTTCACGGTCACAAAGCCAACAATCATCTTGAGCATTTTTAGAAGGGCTGAAATGTCCCTAGATTTCCTACTCATGTGACATCCATATACTAATCCACTTTCGAGGTGGCAGAGCTCACCTCCGATCAATTCTTCTGTTACTGCTTCTCTACTGACAACACAATACTCTCCACCTAGATTTATACTGGCGGGTCCACGTTTCGTGTTATCTAACGGTTAATTCCGCTTTGCATAATGGTGTCCAGATTCGTTTGACTAGATATTGTATGCACAGTAAGTGTAACAAGCAGAGAAAATGCTCTTCTCTCATACGCTTCAACCATCGGAATAATGCGGAGTGTTTCTCATAAATCTTCTGCACGCAGTGGTGTAACAACCCTGCAGTTTCCCTCAAACCAATGCCGTATGTGAGCAATACGTCGGTAATTTCAATACTCGTTTACCGTCGACTATTGTAGTAATGTCAACAACATTACTGCACTGGCACGTAACACAACTACTCAGTTATTATGAAAACAAAGGGCAACAACGGACTATGCGTAGATGCAGTACATGTTCAGGAATGCTATTGAGTGCATTGCGTGTATCCACGTTACACTGGTCAGCAGAACATACAAGAGCACCAAACACAATCCAAACATAGGAAGTCACTGTTCCCAAACCTCTACTCCACATATGACCCTCATCATGTACTTCCGGGCAGGTGTTCCCTCTTGAAAAATGATCAGGTTGCGGACCCAGACAACATCCCTGCCGACAAAGGTAACGAAACTGTTTTTCTGCCGAGAGATACCCACATAGAGAAAATTTACTTGAGGAACCCATGTATCGTAAGATTGACAAGGACCTCACTGCAGTGTTGAAAGAAAAACTGCTTCGCCTCAGCCGGCCGGTGTGGCCGAGCGGTTCTAGGCGCTTCAGTCTGGAACCGCGCGACCGCTACGGTCGCAGGTTCGAATCCTGCCTCCGGCATGGATGTGTGTGATGTCCTTAGGTTAGTTAGGTTTAAGTATTTCTAAGTTCTAGGGGACTGAAGACCTCAGATGTTATGTCCCATAGTGCTCAGAGCCATTTGAACCATTTGAGCTTCGCCTCTAAACTCCAACTCCCTGCCCAAGGAGGTTAGCAACAGACAGAAGGGACCCGTCTCTGTGCCTCCCAGTTTATTCAGCCTTCCCAGGGTCCAAAACGTTATACAGAAACAAAAAAGTCGTTCAGTAGAGAACCATGCTTGAAGCAGACACTACAGGCGTTAGCTTTTCGACCAGAGTGAGTAACATAGCTGTACCTACTTATTAGTTAGCCAGATATTTAGCCTCGTTCCTTAGGCCTTTTGAAGGTAAATGTGAATATCATGTCTCTAATTCAGCAGATTTATTAGTAGATTAAAAACTTTGAAACTTAACAGCTTTGACAAACATTGGTGTCATCTCCATATTTACTAAAGTCCTATTGTTGACATTCTTTCACTGATTAGCAGCTAGTTTAAGGAAGAAATAAGTGCATTGTTTAATAATGTGCTAATCTTGATATACTTTTTATTTAATAATCAATATTTTGAACAGTGCAATATTAGCGACTGGTAAAGGGAAAGGGTGAAATAGCAGTAGTACCCAAAGAACGTTCCTCCACACACCTGACAACAAATCTACACTACTGGCCATTAAAATTGCTACGCCACGAAGATGACAAGCTACAGACGCGAAATTTAACCGACAGGAAGAAGATGCTGTGATATGCAAATGGTTAGCTTTTCAGAGCATTCACACAAGGTTGGCGACACCTAACGTGGTGATATGAGGAAAGTTTCCAACCGATTTCTCATACACAAACAGCAGTTGATCGGCGTTGCCTAGTGAAACGTTGTTGTGATGCCTCGTGTAAGGAGGAGAAATGCGTACCATCACGTTTCCGACTTTGATAAAGGTCAGATATTAACCTATCGCGATTGTGGTTTATCGTATCACGACATTGCTTCTCGCGTTGGTCGAGATCTAATGACAGTTAGCAGAATACGGAATCGGTGGATTCAGGAGGGTAATGGGGAACGCCGTGCTGGATCCCAACGGCCTCGTATCACTAGCAGTCGAGATGATAGGCATCTTACCCGCATGGCTGTAACGGATCGTGCAGCCACGTCTCGATACCTTAGTCAACAAATGGAGACGTTTGCAAGACAAAAACCATCTGCTCGAACAGTTCGACGACGTTTGCAGCAGCATAGACTATCAACTCGGAGACCATGGATGCGGTTACCCTTGACGCTGTATCACAGACAGGGGCGCCTGCGATGGTGTTCTAGAAGACGAACCTGGGTGCACGAATGGCAAAACGTCTGTTTATAGCATCACGATGGTCGCATCCGTGTTTGGCGTCATCGCGGTGAACGCACATTGGAAGCGTGTATTCGTCATCGCCATACTGGCGTATCACCCGGCGTTATAGTATGGGGTGCCATTGGTTACACGTCTCGGTTACCTCTTGTTCGCATTGACGGCACTTTGAACAGTGGACGTTACATTTCAGATGTGTTACGACCCGTGGCTCTACCCTTCATTCGATCCCTGTGAAACCCTACAATTCAACAGGATAATGAACAACCGCATGTTGCAGGTCCTGTACGGGCCTTTCTGGATACAGAAAATGTTCGACTGCCCTGGCCAGCACATTCTCCAGATCTCTCACCAATTGAAAACGTCTGGTCAATGGTGGCCGAGCAACTTGCTTGTCGTAATACGCTAGTCACTACTCTTGATGAACTGTGGTATCGTGTTGGAAGTTGCATGGACAGCTGTACCTGTACACGCCATCCAAGCTCTGTTTGACTCAATGCCCAGGCTTATCAAGGCCGCTATTACGGCCAGAGGTGGTTGTTCTGGGTACTGATGTCTCAAGATGTATGCACGCAAATTGCGTGAAAATGTAATCACATGTCAGTTCTCGTATAATATATTTGTCCAATGAATACCCGTTTATCATCTGCATTTCTTCTAGGTGTAGCAATTTTAATGGCCAGCAGTGTAGTTAATATTCTGTTGTCATCCAGTTCTGAGATATGAAAGCCAGTCAGATGAAAACCAAACACACGCCATAACGGGACCATGGAATGGTTCCATTCACAGGTAATCACCACACTCGTTAAGACATTTATGCCGCTGGGAGACGAGACGATCAATTTGTGTTTCGTAGAACGCGGTCGGCTGCTGACGGATCCACAACCGCACCCACTTTTGTACTTCCTCGTCCGACTGAAACTGGCGTCCAAGTATGTCTTTCTGTAGCTCATCAAAGACGTGAAACACACGGTGAAAGAGCGGGTCAGCGCCGTGGGTACTGAAGCATAGCCTTCGCCCAATTAGCAGTGTGGAGGGGAACATTATCTTGCAACAGGATGATTCAGTCCGACAGCATTTCGACAGTCCAAGGTATAACGGTAAAGCCAACAGTGGAAACATTCCGCATCTCTCCCGCCAAAGAAATCCAAAGAAGTTCACACTAGTTCCGGTAGGGCCATGATGATCTTCCTCTTCAACTGCAGAGGCTTTTTGCTTGTCGAGGTCCTGGAGCGTGGAACCGCAATCAATGCGCAGCGCGATGAAGACACTTTACAGAAACTGCGGCGGTCCATAAGGTCAAAGCGCTCAGGAATGCTGTTGGACGCCATCACCCTGTTGCACGGTAACGCCTGCCACCATACTGCCAATCGGGCGAAGGTTACGCTTCATTGATTCGTTGGAAAACACTGCAACATCTTCCGTACAGCCGGGATCTCTCATTGAGTGATTTTCACTTCTTTGACGAGCTGGTAAAAAACATTCGTGGACGTCAGTTTCAGTCGAACCAGGAAGTGAAAGAGCTGATGCGATTGTGAATCCGTCAGCGGTCAATCGCATTTTACGAAACAAGAATTGATCGTCTCGTCTGCCAGTGGAGTAAATGTCTTAACGAGTGTATTGAATACTTTTGAATGGAACCACTGCATGATCCCGCTGTGGTGGATGTTCGGTTTTCGTTTGACTGACCCTTATACACTGTTCAAAAGAATTAAGGGAACATGACTTTGGACGTCTGCTACACTCCACTGAACAATAATTGAGAAGTGAGTATGTTACCCTATTATGATTTAACAAATTAAGTACACAAGGAAGCATCATTATACCGTCGATCGCTTACGTAAAATAACTGAAATGTCCGACAGGTGTCGAAAGCAAAGTGGAGACAATTTATTAATCCAGTCGTCCAGGGTGGTTTTGGTTCGACTTTGAGGGCTTCAATAACGAGTACGCCTTCAATAACGAGCGTATATCACTGCCTGACATCTACGTGGCATGCTCCATGTAAGTCTACTGAGGTGACCCTGTGGCATCCTTTCCCATATTTCAGTAAGAGACCATGACACATCTCGGAGATTCTATAGTGGAAAAGGAAGACCACGAACACGTCTAACAAGCATGTACCACATTCGCACGATGGGGTTTAGGTCGGGACGCACCGTTGGCCATTTTATTACTTCAATGTTCAAGCTTTACAATACATAGGCCCTCGTATCAGGGGGAATTCAGCGTAATAACCGAATGCAGTAGCCATCATATGGTCCAACAGGATCTGTTCAATGTACTTCCTGGGGTAAGTTGACCATGGATAACGCTAGGATCCGTATGGCTGTCAACACTGAAACGTCCCCACAACATCACAGAACCATGCAAATCTGTCGATACCCTGGAAAGCATTAGGCAGGAACTGCTCACCACGGGACTTCACACACGAACACGGCCATCAACTTGCGTCGGAAGATATCTGGATTCCTCTGTGAATAACACATTTCGCCAGTGACGAAGCTGCCAGTTGACATGGAAACAGCAGAACTGAAGGCGTTGTAGAAAGCGGGGTACTTGAACCGGACGTCTGGATCGTAAGGTCGTTTATTGTAACGCGTTCATTACAGTCTGATGGGACCAGGCGACTGCAAGGGCCTTTCTGAGATCGCTTGCAGTGCGGTGTCCGTACGATGCTGCAACGCAGAGATGGCCAGATATCGGTCATCAAGTGGGGTTATAACGCGTCGGTGACCTTGACCAACTCGCCATGTGTACTGACCTGTCTCCCTGTAGCGTGCCCTCAACCTATGGATGACACACGAAGAGACACTGGCATCTGCAGCAACACGGCCGATAGTCCGGCCTTTTTGGATTAAACAGACCGTCCTTGCAACTTGCACTGCATTAAGAAATATTGCACCCGCCTGGTTGAGTACAAAGCTCACAAAGAAAACTTCTATCTGTGTAGCTCAGTAGAAAACTCTGGGATACCGGAACTCACTTCCTTCTGAGTGGTCACCTAGTACATAACATCACCAATGACTTCAATTGATGCCTACATTGAAAGCGAAGATCTCAAGCCATGCAATAAGACCACACTTATCTCCTGTATCAAAACAGAATTAACATACCGGACGTTGATAGAAATGTTCCCATAGTTATTTTGAACAGTGTATGTTGAAATTTTCAGGCCTGTAGCTGATCGGGAAGCTGGACTGAAACCAACTGCAAAATTTGTACTGAACAGCCAGATAGAAAAACAAAATACCCTCCGTCATACACCATACAATAAAGAGAGTTAATGCTGGACTGTCTTCCAGTCCTGAGCAATGTTTACAGTTTCATGCTTCTAGCCCTTCGGGAATTTAGTTTGAAATCAGCTGCAAAATTTGTACCGAACAGATAAACAGGCAAGAAAGCGGCCTAATACAAACATATTAAAAAGAGTTCCAGCTTTAATCATCATTTGGTAATCGTGATGTCAAATTAATGCCCAGAATCGACTGTAGCCAAGCATGTTATGTGCTACAACGCAAGAATAATTTTGGAATCGAAAGTTTTGTTTGTCCTCTGTGTCTGTTAACGTTTTGTTTATAACACCCCCATTTACAATTTGCTGTCAAACATGAATTAGATGGAGAATATTGTTGGGGGAATTTATTATTTACTATGTAGTCCAAAGTCAATCTTGTCAGAGATCACATTGATAGTGAGAGAAAATTGCGTTTAGAACTGGATCAGATACTGGTGAAAAGAAAGCATTTTGAAGTATTTCTAATACTGCTTCAAAAGTATCATAATACAGTTTTCTTTATTTAAAGAGAGCACAGCTCCTAGACATACCTAGACTTAAGTAATTTTCAACCTGATAATATAAGGAGGAAGACCCTGACTCTCTCTTGCACAGGAAATAAATCATTACTCCAATTCGATTTAATGCAGAAAAGACTGTTAAAAAGGAATGTACAGAGGTTTCTTTGTACCTCGTGTTGAGCAGCCAAACCATATGTAATAATCATTTTAGATGCGCGGTAGAGTTTTTTGCAAGTAGAGGTAATGAACTCTCTACGAGGTCGGTGTGAGTTCTGGAGCAGTAAGGGCAGCAGAGCGAATGCAGTAGCGCAGAGAGCTTCTGCTTTTACGAGGTATTTGACAGTAGAAGTCCCGCACCGTCTGCCAGACATCACGCACTTTACGAGAGGGCGCGACCTTCGATTTTTGCAGTCCATCAGTTGGGAAAATGACTTCCGACTCTGAGCATTCTGCTCAGATACTAGCTCTTCCTTTATAATAGATAAATTTAAATACAGGTTAAAGTGGTGAGGTGTAATTTTGCATTTAAAATGAGCACGTCATACTCGAACAAAACCATACTAGGTAGAGTTTCCGCTTCACTCATCACTGGCATTCCCTGGTGCCTAAAACGACATCATTCAGCGTATGTGCTGTGATTTTCTATGCAAATGCAAAATATACTTACGTAGCAATTGTCCCAAAACTGTAAGCCATCATCCACATGTGGGTACCCATACTGAATAACATGGATAACTTCTCCACCTAAATCTGCTCCGATATTTTTCAAAATCACTCTAAAGAACATAAAACACATATAGGTTATGATAGCTACACTGAAGCGTGTTCTTCCGTACCTCTTCTAGACGGAGCGGAGGAAGTGTTATTAGTTTTACTAAGGCAGTATTTCACAAACGTCGCATGGATGATATAAAGCCGTCAGCGAAAGTTCCCCACGCTTATTAGAGAAAAGTATTCCCTTAGATTCTACCGATAACTTTTCATGACATAACTGCCATCTAAACTTAGATGCCTCGATGTCAAATAGTTCTGGACTTTCCTACCGTGCTCAGGTAATACAAAAACTCTAACGACTGTAGATACTGGAAACAAGGCCTCCAAAGAGAATTTTCAATTACGGTATGTCATTCTGGGACCCGTAGTAGTCTAATTTCTTAACTCTCAATTTAACGTTTCGAACGTTTCCCTTTTATGTAATCTTTACCTTCCATCGCTTGCCATGATGTACCACGAGGAATCTAAAGAACATGAAATGTTCCTAAACATTAAAGAACATGGAAAAAATAACAGAAAAATATGAACCTCTCAAATTTGCTGGCACAGTAGATGAAATACCCAAGACTAAGACAGCTGAACTATTAAGTCATAAAGGAATTGCAGACATTGTTCGCAAGTGGCCATTGATTGAAATCGACGGGTAAAGTTGAAAATCCAGAAGAACAGCCACCACACACACACACACACACACACACACACACACACACATATATATATATATATATATATATATATATATATATATATATATACTGAAGAACAAAAGAAAGGTCTGTGCATAAATCCACAAAAGTGCAATGGGGTGCTTCTGAACAGCACGTTGCAAAGCAACCCACATACGCTCAATAATGTTCATGTCTGTGGAGTTGGGTGGCCATCGGGAGTGTTTAAACTCAGAAGAGTGTTCCTGGAGGCACTCTGTAGTATTTCTGGATATGTGGGATGTCGCATTGACCTGCTGGAATTGCTCAAGTCCGTCGGAATGCACAATGGACAGGAATGGATGCAAGTGATCAGACAGGATGCTTACGTACGTGTCATCTGTCAGCGTCGTATCTAGACGTATCAGGGGTCCCATATCCCTCCAATTAATCACGCCCCACACCATTACAGAACCTGACATCCATGGACCATGGATTAACGAGGTTGTCTCCATACCTGTACACGTCCATCAGTCAGATACAATTTGAAACGAGACTCGTCCGACCAGGCAACACGTTTCCAGTCATCAACAGTCCAATGTCGGTGTTGACGGGTCCAGGAGAAGCGTAAAGATTTGTGTCGTGCAGTCATCAAGAGTACAAGAGTGAGCCTTCGGCTCTGAAAGCCCATATCGATGATGTTTCATTGTATGGTTCGCACGCTTACACTTGTTGAAGGCCCAGCATTGAAATCTACAACAGATAGCGGAAGGATGGCACTTCTGTAACTCTGAACGATTCTCTTCAGTCGTCGTTGGTCCCGTTCTTGCAGGAAATTTTCCCGGCCGCAGCGATGTCGGAGATTTGAAGTTTTACCGGATTCCTGATAGTCACGGTACACTTGTGAAATGGCGGTACAGGAAAATTCCCATTTCGTAGCTACCTCGGAGATGCTGTGTCCCATCGCTCGTGCGCCAACTATAACACTACGTTCAAATTCACTCAAATCTTGACAGCCTGCCATTGTAGCGGCAGTAACTGATCTAACAACTGCGCCAGACACTTGTTGTCTTATATAGACGTTGCCGAACGCAGCGCCGTAATATGCCTGTTTACATAACTGTGTATTTGAATACGCTCGGCTATACCAGTTTCTTTGGCGCTTCAGTCCAGACAACTAATTACAGATAATTAGAAAAAATACAGACTGAAATTTATATTGGAGTGAATATCGTGTATGTAAGATTATCTTTAAGAAAAACTATTAATGCTATTGTGATAATCCTCTTTTTGGTAAATAATTGCACGAAACAGGTAACAGTTGCTGCATTAGCCAATATTCACACTTTCCTTCAGTATCATTACATCTTAGTCATATAAAGTTGTCGTAATATATTACTGCAAAATTAATCTCTTTCATAGTCAATAAATCAAACCTTCGATCTTTCGCCTACAACAAAGTCATGGGTGGAAATTTTATAGATATGGTGTACTCACACAATAATTCTTCTATGTTGTGAGATCATCACAAGATTTGCTCGTGGTGTGAGTGTGTTCCTGGGCGCTCTACATTTTAGTTACAGGCTGTTGCCTCTGCACTCTGTAAGAAACGGCTCCATGCAATTTAACTAGTACTTTCTCATCAGTTAATACCATCTGACATTTCTGTATGAGCGTTTTACTGACCTTTCACCTCAGAGACAACCGAGGTGGCCACAAGCCGTGGAATACGTAAGTAAAAAATTTTAACCCTTACTCCTAGTTTCCGATATTGCCTACAGTATTTGTTCATAGTGGCTGCCGATCAGACAGAAATCATAGAATGGTTCTACGTCACGCCTCGAGAACCGTTTCAGTATTTTATTTCACTTTCCTGAATGATTATATGTGTCTAACCGACGTGATTGTTAAGAGTGAAAATTCCGCTGACAACAAAAAAAAAGCCACTGTCGTGACTGTAAGAAAGGCAGTGTCGCGTATGTAACATATATAGCACTTCAAAAATCATTGATAATCTTTGTGATGGTATACCTGAAGTACTACGTTGCGTAGTAACTGAGTGACAACAATGTTTTGTTAATGGAAATAGCTACTCTATAATTGTACTTATTTCTCCTGTAGGTACAACATCGCAATGTTATCGGATTCTTAGACGTTCTGCAATCTAGATTCCAGAAACTCGCCGAAAATCTTTTTGGTAAATGCTTTATCGGTCAAACTCGCCTCAGTCGAAGACCCATAACGGCTGAAGAAATAGTGAGTTGGTCAAAGAGAGATCGAGTAGGTATGAAGAATGAGAAGATTGTTATTGTGCACCTATTTATATACTGAACTACTCTCATGAATGATGACATTATTAACTTGCATCGTGCAGAGAGCTGAACACGTTCTCAAGCACTAATATATTTTTTGAAAGCTTTGCAAACGCCTTTATGTGCTTTTGCTGGCTCCAAAAGTGTACTACAGATCGTTAGTAAGAGCAGGGCCGTCTATTCAATGATGAATGTATGTAGGTCCGTAGTAAAGGGCGAGTCAGCGAGCCAAAGATCATTCACACACCGAATCATGGAAAAAATAAGGTGCAGAGTCGCAGAAGCGAACACTTAGAAAGAGCATACTCTCCTCTCCACACGTTCCTTACTACCAAGGCGTATTTCGAGTGTCTCCAAATGATGGTTTATTCTACGACCAGTTCCAGCAGCATTAAACGTGTTTCAAAATTCGCATTGCAAATTCCTACGACATGTAGGGGTACCCTATACAGGTGAAAAGTAACTTCAGCGACAGAATTTCCGAGATTAATCATGGATATTATTTTGAGTATTTTGATACCAAGGACCAAGAGTCTCCAATGGCTTGTTACAAAGTAATTACATTTCTCTATGTGGTGTCTGTTCGTCTGGACATGTCCGAAAGAACAGACACCATTTTGATCCTGCAGCCACAATGAATCAAGAATAAAAGGAATTAAGGACATTAGCTGCCAGTGGGCATTGATTCATATCAAGGGGAAAAGTTGAGTATTTGCGTCGGATCGGGATTCGAACTACCGTCTACATCAGTAGTGTGCAATATAAGTTGAGATACTGGGTCTGACGGGAGGCGTGCTAGGACAGTCCGTGCTGACCGCTGTGTCCGGCATAGTGGTCATGGTATTTGTCCAGTAAGCAGGAGACCTGGGTTCACATCCTACTCCAGCACAAAGTTTCAATTTGTCCCTCTGATATAAATCAATGCTCACTAGGTTCTAATGCATTTAATCCCCTTGTTTCTTAACTGCATTTCGTTTGATTTCTTATCCCCATACAATTTTATGTCTGTACTGCACTGAAAATATATGCACAATAGTTAAAATGTCGACGGATGTGCTATGTCGGAAACAAACTTTTTACATTCACTTACGGTGCTTGCTGTTGACAATTGTAGCTGCTACTTTACCCATTGACCTCAAGCTTGGGTTCAGCACTGCCTGTAACTGATTCGAGTTGGTTCTTGCGTCAGTGATAGTTGCACGTTAACAGTGATACACAGCAGTATACTGACGCAGAGCTAGCCAATATGCGCCTCGTGTATTGGTTCACTGAATGCAGTACAAGACCAGCACAAACACGCTGTAGTGAGCTGTTTACGCGGCGGAAACCGCATCACAGTACTTCTGCATCATATGAGGATAGTTGGATTTCTCTGTGTTTTGTGTTGTATGTTTTGATGATTGCACGTTGCAGGTTTTTCACTGTCATGAAGATAGTTTTACATAAACATAGGTAAGTTGGGTTACAAACAGAATAAACTATAATTACATTTTTACTCTGTAAAAATCCGTCTTAATCAACGAATTTCTTATAGCAAAATACTTAGCATCGCCGAAAAAACACCGAAATTTTATCTGTGGAGTTCGGACCCATCCTGTAGAGTATGAATGAAACACGAATCAACTTCCGAAAACGAATTACTTCTGTGCTACTGAAATAAGTACACTGGTATCCAAAATTAAAGCAACAAACGGAAATTTTCCAAGTTTGCTTTTATTTTGCCATAGAACAGTATAAACTGGTGATAGTAAAGTAGAACCAATGTAAAAAATGCAGAACGTAAACAAATGCAACATGGATAACGGTAGACAAAAATATTGTTCGTTTCTTCCAACTAAACGGATTTGCACACACATTCCGACAACTGGTTATTGTGCTCAGTACGGGGTGTGACCACCTCTGGCAGCAATATATACCTGACAACGACGGGGCATGCTATGAATGACGTCATAAATCTCATGTTGAGGAAATAATGAACATTCTTCAAAAAAAAAAAAAAAATGTTCAAATGTGCGTGAAATCTTATGGGACTTAACTGCTAAGGTCATCAGTCCCTAAGCTTACACACTACTTACCTCAAATATTCCTAAGGACAAACACACACACCCATGCCCGAGGGAGGTCTCGAACCTCCGCCGGGACCAGCCGCACAGTCCATGACTGCAGCGCCTCAGACCGCTCGGCTAATCCCGCGCGGCAAAACGTGAACATTCTTCGTGAAGAGCTGCTAGCAAGTCTTGGAGAGTGGTTAGTGAATACTGATGAGATGCAGCACATCTCCCGAGTGCATCCCAGTCATGCTCTATGGTATTCAAATAGGGAGAGTGAGGAGGCCACGCCGTGTATGCTTTATCTTCCATTTCCAAGAAAACCTTAACCATCCGTGCTCTATGAGATCGAGAGCTATCGTCTTTTCTTAATGCAGTGCAAGTTGCAAGGGCGGTCTGTTTGATCCAAAAAGGACGGACTCTCGGCTGTGTTGCTGCAGATGCCAGTGTCTCTTCGTGTGTCATCCATAGGTTGAGGGCAAGCTACAGGGAGACAGGTCAGTACACATGGCGAGTTGGTCAAGGTCACCGACGCATTATAACCCCACTTGATGACCGACACCTGGCCATCTCTGCGTTGCAGCATCGTACGGACACCGCACTGCAAGCGATCTCAGAAAGGCCCTTGCAGTCGCCTGGTCCCATCAGACTGTAATGAACGCGTTACAATAAACGACCTTACGATCCAGACGTCCGGTTCAAGTACCCCGCTTCCTACAACGCCTTCAGTTCTGCTGTTTCCATGTCAACTGGCAGCTTCGTCACTGGCGAAATGTGTTATTCACAGAGGAATCCAGATATCTTCCGACGCAAGTTGATGGCCGTGTTCGTGTGTGAAGTCCCGTGGTGAGCAGTTCCTGCCAGGGTATCGACAGATTTGCATGGTTCTGTGATGTTGTGGGGAGGTTTCAGTGTTGACAGCCGTACGGATCCTAGCGTTATCCATGGTCAACTTACCCCAGGATGTACATTGAACAGATCCTGTTGGACCATATGATGGCTACTGCATTCGGTTATTACGCTGAATTCCCTCTGATGCGAGGGCCTATGTATTGTAAAGCTTGAACATTGAAGTAATAAAATGGCCAACGGTGCGTCCCGACCTAAACCCCATCGTGCGAATGTGGTACATGCTTGTTAGACGTGTTCGTGGTCTTCCTGTTCCACTATAGAATCTCCAAGATGTGTCATGGTCTCTTACTGAAATATGGGAAAGGATGCCACAGGGTCACCTCAGTAGACTTACATGGAGCAAGGCAGTGATATACGCTCTTTATTGAAGGCTTACTCGTTATTGAAGCCCTCAAAGTCGAACGAAAACCACCCTGGACGACTGGATCAGTAAGTTGTCTCCACTTTGCTTTCGACACCTGTCGGACATTTCAGTTATTTTATGTAAGCCATCGACGGTATAATGATGCTTCCTTGTGTACTTAATTTGTTAAATCATAATAGGGTAACATACTCACTTCTCAATTATTGTTCAGTGGAGTGTAGCAGACGTCCAAAGTCATGTTCCCTTAATTCTTTTGAACAGTGTATAAGGGTCAGTCAAACGAAAACCGAACATCCACCACAGCGGGATCATGCAGTGGTTCCATTCAAAAGTATTCAATACACTCGTTAAGACATTTACTCTATGAGATCGAGTGCTATCGTCCTTCAGTACGAAGTCTGGGCCTACAGCACAACAACAGCACATAATGTCCGTACATCTCGTCACGTCCGCCCCGATAGCTGAGTGGTCAGTGTGACGGATTGCCGCCCTACGGGCCCAGGTTCGATTCCTGGCTGAGCCGAAGATTTTCTCCACTCAGGAACTGGGTTTTGCGTTGTCTTCATCATCATTTCATTCCCATCCGGCGCGCAGGTCGCCCAATGTGGCGTCGAATGTAATAAGACCGGCACCAAGGCGGCCGGACCTGCCCCACAAGGGGCCTCCCGGCCAATGACGCCAAACGCTCATTTCCGTTTCCATCTCGTCACGATACCTGACAGCAGTTAAGCCTTGCTTATTCACCTGTACAATTTCATGAAGAGGTGGTCGAGTGGTCAACGTAAACTCTACCCACACCATTAGGGATTCTCCTCGATACTGCCCTCTCTCCACAATGTTTGGATCCCGAAATCGTGTTCCACGTTCCCTCCAGATGCGAATCCGTCAAGAGTCACTCTCCAAATCGAATCGGGATTCATTTGTGAAAAGAACGGTTGCCCACTGTTCGACAACTCATCTCTAGACGTGGCATGTTGACGACTACTTTTTAGACGTTTCCTTCTGTGAAGAGGCGTCAGAGGTACACACACAGCAGGTCTCCAACAATAAAGGCCACTCTGCCGAAGCCTTCTGTACACCGTTCGCTTCGATACAACACGCCCAGTGGATGCTGCGAGCTCACATGCCAGTTGCCGTGCAGTACTACTGCGGTACTGTCGTGCTCTTGCAGCAAATAGCGTTCTTCTCTTTCTAACGTCATGCGTGGTCGGCCCTGTCCTGGCCTTCAGGATACAGTTTCGGTCTTTATAAATTGTTGCCACATCCGAGAAACAATTGAACGATTCACATTAAGCCATCGGGCCACATCAGTTTGCGACTGTCCCGCTTCCATTCTCCCTATGGCCCTCCACCTCAGACAGTCTCGTATGCGTCTTCTCTGTGCCATACTGCAACGTCTGTGACTGGGTACACAGCGATTGTGGATGTGGGACTACCCGGCAAACACTAACCCATGTGATAGCTGCCCTGACCTCATCGTTGGCGTGGTTGTCCTTTGACCGCAATGCCATCTGCCGTACAGAACACGATCGTACGTGCATCTGTCGACAGTTTGTATAATTATATTGTGAGTTAGTCACAGGATGGGGAAATAGCGGTTTGTTGCTTTAATTTTGTACGCCAGTGTATGTAAAACTACGAGTATGTGTTTCACTCTGCTATATGACAGACCAGAATATTTTTTGTACCTCTGGTAATTATTGCATTTCTGATAAAACGTAATGATGTATTAACAATGCCCAGTGGTCAGTTACACATAGAATTTTTGTGTGTCATACTACGCACTTTCACTGGTCCACATCCAGTTCCATGACTACAAGTGTGATTAGTATTAATAATTTTTATAATTAAGCGGAGTGCTTTGGTACTAAATACCAGACTCAAAGTAAATTACCGTCGTTCTTTCATTTAATAGCCAATAATACAGCAGGACAATAGTTGATATAAACTTTTCTCTTATGGGAGAACAAAGTAAGGAAAACCTCCAGGGGAAACACCTTGCCCTGTTCAGTTTCCTTATGAGAAAACAGATTGTAGCGAGATTAAATTTTATACGAACGGCTCCCTTCTTATAGCAGTAGCAATCTCATGCGAGCTTTATTACATCGAACAAATTGAGTTTTCTCTCAGGTTGTATGTCTTGAATCTGATTATACATGGTAGTCTGCAATAACAAAGTACTGAAATTCGTCCTAACGTTACACTGGGAAGTGTATCTTACTATGTAAACAAACTGCCTGTCAGAAAAAAACAGTCTAAGTCCAAAAAGTTACCAATGAAATTTAGTTTGTCGTGCTGTTCACCACTCTGCAGTATTGTAATCAGGCTATTGTAGCACAACAATGTAATTCGTTGTTTTGGTCTATTAGTTTCATAAAAAATGGGTATTATAATTTTTTTAAAAGTAAAAATACATGCAACATCGAAACCTACAGAATATACGAAATTCAGTGCAGTAATAATTTTCAAAAAAATGGTTCAAATGGCTCTGAGCACTATGGGACTTAACTTCTATGGTCATCAGTCCCCTAGAACTTAGAACTACTTAAACCTAACTAACCTAAGGACATCACACAACACCCAGCCATCACGAAGCAGAGATAATCCCTGACCCCGCCGGGAATCGAACCCGGGAACCCGGGCGTGGGAAGCGAGAACGCTACCGCACGACCACGAGATGCGGGCAATAATTTTCATTCGTTACATTTTCTTACTAAAGCATTTTACACATGGTGACCTGAAAGTCCGTTAACATTTGAAAATGCACTAACTAATTCACGGAATTATCTGGGTTGAGAGGCAAAACTTGACACAAATGCCTCATATGACATGGGGCTCTATTTGAACCGAAAACGAATGCAAAAACCGGCCAACAGTTGACGCTGGACAGCAGTATGTCAGTGATCCGCGTATGAGCATCCACAGTTGAAGAAATTGAGCTACTGAGAATCCTACAACCGTCGTGGAAACCCCAGTGCACAACGAGAAAGTCACAGCGTGGCATGGTGTGAATTTACCAAATCAATCGTAAACGGAATATTTTTCTTCGAGGAAATGCGGGGGGCTTCTTTTCATACTGTCAGCGTAACGGGTCCTAGGAACGCCAATATGTTACACAATTGCATCATCCCTAGTCTGACTGATAAACACCTCCTGGAAGGTACGACTTTTATGCAGGGTGGCGCTCCACCCCATACTGCTACACGTGTGAAAGACCTTTTCAGCAAATCATTTGGTGAGGATAGCGTACTGTGCCGCCACTTCCGTCATGCTTGGCCTCCCAGGCCCACAGACCTCAGTCCGCGTTATTACTGGTTGCAGGGTTGCCTGAAGTCGCAAGTGTACTGCGATTGTCCGATCTCATTAGCGATGTTAAAAGGCAACACCCGAGAGCAATTTCACGCCGTACCTACTGATATACTTTACAGCGCTTTTCTGAACGTTGACTGCAGGTATCGTTGATGAATGACAGACAAAATGTTGAGAATCTGTTATGAACAGGCCGGCCGGGGTGGCCGAGCGGTTCTAGGTGCTACAGTCTGGAACCGCGCGACCGCTACGGTCGCAGGTTCGAATCCTGCCTCGGGCATGGATGTGTGTGATGTCCTTAGGTTAGTTAGGTTTAACTAGTTCTAAGTTCTAGAGGACTGATGACCTCAGAAGTTCAGTCCCATAGTGCTCAGAGCCATTTGAACCATTTGTTATGAAGAAAATCATATTTGCCAAAAAGCAGTTGTTATGATAGTCAGTGCTTTTGTATCATATGCAGTTCCCTCTGTAGGCCATTTCGTTTCAATAAAAATCTATTTCATTTCAAGCATATGTGTCAGTTGTAACTCTCTACCTATATTATTTCCTGAAGTATTGAATTTTGAAATGTTGATTTTGGTCGCACGACGGGAATTAACAGACTCTGAATGCGGAATAGTAATTGGAGCTAGACGCATAGGACATTTCATTTCGAAAATCGTTAGACAGGTCAATATTCCGCGATCCACAGTGTCAAGAGCGTGGCGAGAATACCAAATTTCAGACATTATCTATCACTACGTACTAAGTAGTGGCTGAAAGCCTTCACTTAATGACCGAGAGCAGCGGTGTTTGCATTGAGTTGCGAGTGCTAACAGACAAGCGACACTATGTGAAATAACCGCAGAAACCAATGTGGGACGTACGACGAACGTATGCGTTAGGACAGTGTGGTGATATTTGGCGTTAATGGACTATGGCGGCAGACGACCGAAGCGAGTTCCTTTGCTGACAGCGGTTGCAGCGCCTCTTCTGGACTCGTGACCATACCGGTTGGACCCTAGACGACTGCAAAACCGTACCTGGTCAAA
The DNA here is from genome assembly GCF_021461395.2 of Schistocerca americana. Taxonomy (NCBI): domain Eukaryota; kingdom Metazoa; phylum Arthropoda; class Insecta; order Orthoptera; family Acrididae; genus Schistocerca; species Schistocerca americana. The sequence goes on along the minus strand of NC_060130.1, from coordinate 735,484,786 downwards.
TGAGTCCCGATTTCAGTTGGTAAGAGATGATGGTAGGGCTCCAGTGCGGCGCCGACCCTACGGAGCCACGGACCCAAGTTGTCAACAATGCACTGTGCAAACTGGTGCTGGCTAGCTCCACAATGGTGTGGGCTCTGTTCGCATGGAATGCACTGGGTTCTCTGGTCCCACTGAACCGATCATTGACTGAAAATGGTTACGTTTGGCTGCTTGGAGACCATTTGCAGGCATCCATGGACTTTGTTTCTAAACAAGAATGGAATTTTTATGGATGACAATGCACAACAGCACCGGCCTACAATTGTTCGAGATTGGTTTGAAGAACATGCTGAACAGTTCGAGCAAAGGATTTGGCTTCCCAGATCACCAGACATGAATCCCATCAAACATTCATACGACGCAATCGGGAGGTTAGTTCGTGCACAAAATCCTGCACAGGCAATATTTTCGCAATTATGGAAGGCTGTAGAGACACCACGGCTCCATATTTCTGCAGGAAATTTCCAGAGTCTTGTTAAGGCCATGGCATATCTAGCTGCTGCACTACGACGGGCAAAAGGATGGCCGACACGTTATTGTTTGATATCGCACGAATTTTGTCACCTCAGTGTGTTACTGTGCACTTACGAATGTGTGTGAAACATTACGTTAGAATGACGAGTGAAGCTCTTCAGGTACCTTTTAATCACATAAACTACTCCCCTCATGTTGATCTCAGTTGACCTGGTTTTTCGAATGTAGCTGATTTTTGCTAATAATGGAAGAGAACGTTCCATATTGTCACGCTCACGCCAGTTAGCTCAGTAGAGCCACTGTACTGTTAGGAAAGCCCAGAATATTCAAAAGGAAGAAGATTAGAGTCTTAAGTCCTATCGACAATGAGCTCATTAGAGACAGCAGAATATTTAAGAAACAACGAAATATAAACGGGTTCAAAAATGGTTCAAATGGCTCTGAGTACTATGGAACTCACTGCTGTGGTCATAAGTCCCCTAGAACTTAGAACTACTTAAACCTAACTAACCTAAGGACATCACACACATCCATGCCCGAGGCGGGATTCGAACCTGTGACCGTAGCGGTCGTGCGGTTCCAGACTGTAGCGCCTTTAACCGCTCGGCCACTCCGGCCGGCAATATAAACGGGTAATGCATAAAATACAGCAAAATACCCATATCGCATAAACATATCACCGATATAAGTTATTATCTTATTCTTCTTCATTTTCAGTGAATCACAAATATTTTAACACAGAGAAACAAATACTAATGTGTAATTCAACTCAGCTGTCTATCATAGTGCATATTGCTACATGTCCAATGCTTCGGTGAATTTTCAGTTTAGCAGTTCTGCATACACAAACTAGTCGTACTAACATTCCACAATCGCTATTATTATTTTCATGGTTAACATTTAGCCCTGTTCCTTCTGACTAACTCAACCAGCAATCCGCCCTCCTTCGCATGTGGAGCACTAAATACCTACGGCTGGATGACTCGTCAGGTGTAGCAGCAATTTTGTTGGTGGTTCACTGCGTATAACTACGACTGAAATTAAGAACGCAACGTCAGGCAACTGAACACTATCACTTTCATATAACTTAAACGATTTAAGCAGTACATGCCAGAAAATTTCCCTGGAGTCACCAATGTTATCTATCCCATATTTCCAGAATGAATTTTCACTCTGCAGCGGAGTGTGCAATGATATAAAACTTCCTGGCAGATTAAAACTCGGTCCGCAGCTCGTGGTCGTGCGGTTGTGTTCTCGCTCCCCACACCCGGGTTCCCGGGTTCGATTCCCGGCGGGGTAAGCGATTTTCTCTGCCTCGTGATGACTGGGTGTTGTGTGATGTCCTTAGGTTAGTTAGGTTTAAGTAGTTCTAAGTTCTAGGGGACTGATGACCATAGATGTTAAGTCCCATAGTGCTCAGAGCCATTTGAACCATTTTTAGATTAAAACTCGAAATCGGGACGTTCCAGAAATGTTAGTTTTGCAAGGTTCTGCTAGGTTCGCAGGAGAGCTACTATGAAGTTTGGAAGGTAGGAGATGAGGTACTGGCAGAATTAAAGCCGTAAGGAGGGATCGTTCGTCGTGCTTGGGTAGTTCAGTCGGTAGAACACTTGCCTGCGAAAGGCAAAGGTCCCGAGTTCGTGTCTCGGTCCGGCACACAGTTTTCATCTGCCAGGAAGTTTCATATTTCATATTTAATTGGTGTTTGGAGAGGCATTTTGTGGCAATGATGAGAGCAATGAGTCACTGCGCCGAACAGTCCGCCCAAGTGCAGCCGCCGCTCTCAGTGAGCTACAGCAACTTTCAGTCGTTCAACTACAGTGCTATCACGGTACAGTCCGCCCGACCGCAACGGGCCGGCCGAAGTGGCCGTGCGGTTAAAGGCGCTGCAGTCTGGAGCCGCAAGACCGCTACGGTCGCAGGTTCGAATCCTGCCTCGGGCATGGATGTTTGTGATGTCCTTAGGTTAGTTAGGTTTAACTAGTTCTAAGTTCTAGGGGACTAATGACCTCAGCAGTTGAGTCCCATAGTGCTCAGAGCCATTTGAACCATTTTTTCGACCGCAACGGAGTTGAGCACGAGCTACGGCTACTTGAAGGCCGCCCCACTACAGTGCCAGACCTGAGTGAGCTACATTTTGCGTGTGAGCTTTCCCAAAACTTCCAAAGTAACGTCACTACGAAGCCCCTTCTGTTATGCAGCGCTGGTACAAAGCACCCTCTGCCACATGACATCGATGGGATGCACCGACTGAAAGACAACACTGGTATTAACCAGCCTTTCGCATGTAACATCAGTATGACTCACCATCTACCACACAAAATATTACGAACTACCCTTTGCCGTGCACCATCGTACAAGACACCCTCTGTCACGCAACATAGGTACGAAGCACCCTCCGCCATATATATATACATATATACTACTGGCCATTAAAATTGCTACACCACGAACATGACGTGCTACAGACGCGAAATTTAACCGACAGGAAGAAGATGCTGTGATATGCAAATGATTAGCTTTTCAGAGCATTCACATAAGGTTGGAGCCGGTGGCGACACCTACAACGTGCTGACATGAGGAAAGTTTCCAACCGATTTCTCATACACAAACAGCAGTTGACCGGCGTTGCCTGGTGAAACGTTGTTGTGATGCCTCGTGTAAGGAGGAGAAATGTGTACCATCACGTTTCCGACTTTGATAGAGGTCGGATGGTAGCCTGTCACAATTGCGGTTTATCGCATCGCGACATTGCTGCTCGCGTTGGTCGAGATCCAATGACTGTTAGCAGAATATGGAATCGGTAGATTCAGGAGGGTAATGGGGAACGCCGTGCTGGATCCCAACGGCCTCGAATCACTAGCAGTCTACATCATAGGCATCTTATCCGCATGGCTGTAACGGATCGTGCAGCCACGTCTTGATCCTTGAGTCAACAGATGGGGACGTTTGCAAGACAACGACCATCTGCACGAACAGTTCGACGACGTTTGCAGCAGATGGATTATCAGCTTCAGGACTATAGCTGCGGTTACCCTTGACGCTGCATCACAGACAGGAGCGCCTGCGATGGTATACTCAACGACGAACCTGGCTGCACGAATGGCAAAACGTCATTTGTTCCGATGAATCCAGGATCTGTTTACAGCAGCATGATGGTCGCATCCCTATTTGGCGACACTGCGGTAAACGCACATTGGCAGCGTGTATTCGTCATCGTCATACTTGTGTATCACCCTGCGTGATGGTATCGGGTGCCACTGGTTACACGTCTCGGTCACCTCTTGTTCGCACTGACGGCACTTTGAACAGTGGACGTTGCATTTCAAATTTGTTACGACCCGTGGCTCAACCCTTCATTCGATCCCTGCGAAACCCTACATTTCAGCAGAATAATGCACTACCGCATGTTGTAGGTCCTGTACGGGCCTTTCTGGATACAGAAAATGTTCGACTGCTGCCCTGGCCAGCACATTCTCCAGAACCCTCACCAACTGAAAACGTCTGGTCAATGGTGGCCGAGCAGCTGACTTGTCACAATACGCCAGTCGCTACTCCTGATGAACTGTGGTATCGTGTTGAAGCTGCATGGGCAGCTGTACCTGTACACGGCATCCAAGCTTATAAGTAGGCTGTTTAGGTTTTTATATTGGTAACGCCACGTAGCGTTCTGTATGAAAATCACTGGCTGTGCTGTGTGCAGTCTGTGGCTGGTTGGCATTGTAAAAATATTCGCTATTGTAGTGTTGGACAGTTGGATGTGAACAGCGCGTAGCGTTGCGGAGTTGGAGGTGCGCAGCCAGCAGTGGTGGATGTGGGGAGAGAGATGGCCGAGTTTTGAGAGCGGATGATCTGGACGTGTGTCCATCAGAGAGAGTAAATTTGTAATACTGGATATCATGAACTGATATATATATATATATATATATATATATATATATATATATATATATATATTATGACTTTTGAACACTATTAAGATAACACATTGTTTCTTCTCTCTCAAAATTTTTCATTTGCTAACTATGCCTATCAGTAGTTAGTGCCTTCAGTAGTTAGAATCTTTTATTTAGCTGGCAGTATTGGCGCTCGCTGTACTGCAGTAGTTCGAGTAACGAAGATTTTTGTGAGGTAAGTGATTCATGAAAGGTACAGGTCATTGTTAGTCAGGGCCATTCTTTTGTACGGATTTTTCAAAGTCAGATTGCGTTGCACTAAAAATATTGTGTGCCAGTTTAGTGATGATCAGAATAAGTAAAGAGATAAATGTCTGAATACGTTCAGTTTTGCTCAGCTATTTGAAAATCAAATAACATAAGAGGTTTATCAGCACAGTAGTTCATAAATTTTTCTAAGGCGACGTTTCAAGCTCTGTTTGACTCAATGCCCAGGCGTTACTACGCCCAGAGGTGGTTGTTATGGGAACTGATTTCTCATGACCTATGCACTCAAATTGCCTGAAATGTCAGTTCTAGTATAATATATTTGTTCCATGAATACCCGTTTATCATCTGCATTTCTTCTTGGTGTAGCAATTTTAATGGCCAGTATTATATATATATATATATAAATCAGTCTCTCAGTGAAAATCGTATCAAAATATCTACAGTAGTTCCCAAATTAGCACGAATAGAAAAAAGAAACGTGGCGTGGGACCACAATTTATATATACGAGGTTCATTCGGAAGGAAAAGAACGTTTTTTCCGCAGAAAGTTTTATTTGATATAATTAAATGAAACTGTGTTTTACATGCAATTTGATACCCAAGCTACTTTTCTACGTAGTTATCGTTCAAATTGAGGCACTTGTCGTACCGCTTTACTAGCCTTTTTATACTTGTTGTATACTTAGTTGCCGCTAGTTTCTTGAACCATTGATTAATGGCTTCTTTAAGATCACCAGTCACTTCCGTAGCGTTCTCCACTCAAAAAAAGTTTCAGTTTGGGGAATAAGCGATTATCGCTTGGGACTAAGCCTGAACTGTATGGAGGATGTTGAAATATTTCCCACCGAAACCGCTGAAGCAAGTTCTGCATCACTCCCGCTGCATGCGGACGTGCTTTATCGTGAAGAATGATCAGTCCACTGGTTAACATTCCGCGCCGCTTAATTTTAATGACGCAGCGAAGTCGTTGAGGCGTCTGAGAGTAGACCCCAGCAGTCCACTAATTGTGAAACGCCTATCTTCTTGGATTTTTGCTTCAGTCCTTGCTCTGAGTCCGTAAGTCACCACTGAGAGCCGGCCCGAGTGATCATCATCGTGGACATTCTTCCATCCGCCATTAAACATGATACAACACTTCCAAACTGACGCTTCATTCATCACATTACCGTAAACCTCAGTTATCTGTGTATAAATTTTGAAATGGTCGGACTTTTCGCGCATTTAAAAGCGGATAACACTGCACACCCCACACTTGGCGGGATCGTCAATTTAGTCACACAGTTTAAAGTTGCATGACTAAACAGTTATAAACCGTATTGGATCGTAGCTGCAGCCAAACTGAAGGTCAGTGGTTGGTCAGTCATTGTGGTGGGAGGCCACGGTCACGTTTAAAAACAAAATGTTCTTTACTTTCCGAATGATCCTCGTGCATGATTTATTACGACCGATTTAGAAATCCTCAAGTATGCAGGATATTAATACAAACGCAGTACAGAATTTCATATGACCATTAATGTGATAAATGCAATGTATTAATCATGTACAGATAATTGAATAAAATTAGTCTATACATCAAAGAAACACAATACAAACGTACTGATATGTAGACACTAATTAATAGTATAAAAACGAAAAATTAAAAGCAAAATAGGGGGGAAGAAAGAAAGAGGAGAGGAGGGAGTAGAGTAACAACAGAGGTGGTACCGCCAATAGTTATACAGTATAACGAGGAGACGTTAAAAAGTAAGTTACACGTTAATTTGGCCAACGAGGTAACTTACGCTGAATGTTGCACAACACTTCAAAGAGACAAGGATACTTGGCACTGTTTTTCATCATACTCACCAAGTCTCTACAAACAACTGTCGGAATGTTCTACGAACTGTTCAATGTCTCAACGATAAAAATCTGCTCCTTTGTCACGGATCCATTCTAGAATCACTATGTGAGCGTTCCCATCGTTGTAAAATCTCTTCTCCACTGTCCCCCCCCCCCCCCCTTCCATCGAGATGTTCTTTTAGAGTACCGAGAACACGCATATCGCATGGTTCAATACCTGTGATGCCCGATATCTCCACCCACGTACGTACGGCCTTGATCAAATTGTCGGCACCATTTCAATACGGTTGGACGCGACACTGCATTTGATGCATATACCGCTTGAACTGCGCGGTGATTCTGTATGCAGTTTAGACGTTTTGCCAACAAAAGCACACTGTTCCACGTATTTAAACTTTGACGTACGTTTCCAGTTGCGTATCATTTCGCTCGCATATTGTGGTGCGCCTGTTATCCGTACGCAGTAGAACTCTTCCTACAGGAAACCGGGAATACGTACTCTGTTCTGACAATGCGCCACTCTTGTTGGCCTGTTGTCTTAGCGTGGAACGACATCTGTAACTTGCTTTATGGAGTTCCTGCGTAACTAGAGGATTAGTGACTGTTCACGTGCGATAACTCACACTGAACAAGCGTTAAACATAGAAGAGGGTAATTGTAATGGTGCGATATTTAATGCATTTAACCGTTATTCACTGCTACAGTCATATACCAAAACGTACCTAATCATGATAAGTGTGACATGTGTCGGCGTTGAAAGTGTTAGTCGCAGTAGCGCCACCTGACATATTAATAGGAAATAAAATTAATGCTACGACCACACGTAATGGTGCGAGTGTATCATAAATGATGTAGTGCCTGAAACATACGTCATACGTCAAGTTACCCTGATTCTAAAGCAGATGGAACTCTTAGATCCGGCCTAAAGTGGAGAATTTTTTTTATCACGCACATTTACGTATTATTTCGAGTCGTTTCTTTGTTTTTCTCGTTGCAACCACTTTTGGTTACAAATATTTTTGTTAGCTATTGCTGAATGTACAACTTTGATATTAAAAGTGATATAAATATAATAACTGAACACACAAAACTTTTGGGTAATTTACTTCAAATCTGTCTGCCTACGTGATTTAGGGTATTTTAAAGTATCTAAAAACTCGATAACACACGTTTAATTCGAGGATTGTGTTACTTATAGTTTTCCAAAAGTCTCATTTTGCCTTTACGTACGTTTTGTAGGGGTATCACTAAGTGATACTAGCATAAAAAACTAATTTTTACTGTGCCACCATGGACCATTCGTAGTGTAACGTGGCAACAGTTTAATGTTTCATACTGATTTTATAAGATCGAAATGTTACTTGCCCATATGTTAGAAAATATGTGCACGCCTGATTCATGTCAGTACAAATAATTCAAGTATTTTACGAGCTTTTAAATTTGGTTGAATACATTTACTCGTTAGTGTAATTTTCCCATCGATATATTTTCGTATAGTATTGATACATTCCCAGTGGCCAATTTTTCTGGTCAGGTTGTTAAAAAATTTTAATGAGTTTTTTCGCAGACATAGGAATAGTTCTGTTTTGAAGACCTAATGATAAATGTTTCACAATGACACAATAGACTTCATATCTACTCGCATAAAATGCTGTCAATAAAAATGAAAAATTGCAGATACAATGTGAGTCAAACTATGCTTATGTTGAATCCATTCAGTGCAGTCTATAGCGCACTGCAGAGCACCCACGGCACTTCAGAGCACGCATACCTAAAATTTGTGCGAAGTGTATAAATATTTATATATTCAATTAGTTCTGTAGCTGTCACATGAATTGAAATCTACTACGAAAACCGAATGAAACATACCTGTTTCATATAGGAAGTATGTGATTTCAAAGTACTGTACTATCTACTGGTAGGCTAAGCGTTGACTTTTATGGGCCAAATCACCTATCCATATTAAAGTAATGAATATGCAATTTGCTTCACTGATTGCCAATAAGCGTAGAGACTACCGTTGTTCTGGGAATGAAGCCGACCTGCATGAACTGCTTGCTGAATGGCTAAAGGCTGAGGGGAACAGGGGTATTGACTGTACTTCTGGTTCGTTGCTGTTGAAGCAACACCTTCACATTGAAAGATGGCTACTGTTCAAATTCATAAGTTAATGATCGTCTCCTCCTCGTGATGGATATCACTGCCGTTTCCAAGCCGTTTGACTGAAAATTATTCACACGTTTCATAGAAATTCTGTTGACCGTACATAAAAAAACAACCTGAAAGGCCATAGCGACATTCTACGTACAATGTCACGCACTTACTCTTACACTAAAACGTCCAGTCTAACAGGAGACAGTATGTATTTCCGCCTCCGTTGACAATGTGTTAGTTGTATATCCTTATATTACGCTGTGACTCGAAGTCTCGTTATTCAAACAAGTGTTACATCACTCGGCAGTTACATGCACCATTGCTACTTGCACCACTGGAAACACAAACTGCCTCATTTGCTCTTCTGCAGCAATTTTGAGCTTTTTCGTTTTTTTGCAGGCGTGTCTGATATACAGCTAACAAAACACTACCTCTTATCTTCAGCAAAAACGCTCTACTTACAAGTCAAAATTGTACTGAAAGTCGTATGAGAAGTGAATTTTAAAATGAGATGCATAAAAATTCATAACTCAGATGTGAAAAATCTGAAGCGTGAGTAGTGGGATAAGGAAACTGCACGGGTATTCATAAAGATGGACATATAATGTGGTCTTCTCGTACAGTGGAACGATTTGATTCAGCTCTACACGCCAGTCTATCCTTGCAAAGTTCTCTGTCTCGATATAGCTACTGCAGCCTACAACCACTTGAACCAGCTTATCATAATCAAGCTTTGGTCTCCCTCCAAAGCCCTCTCCCCTCTTCCTCTTCACTAAATCACCAACTGACTTTCTATGATGCCTCACGATGCGTCCTATCAACCTGTCCCTTTCTTTAGTCCAGTTGTAGCACATTTCAAACCTTATTATCATCTTCTTGTCTATGCTTACCGACAACATTTCATTTTCATACACCCTAGACAAATACTTTTTAGAAAGACATCCTAACACTGCAATTTTTACTGAATGTCAAAAAATTTCTCTTTCCCAGGATTTCTTTTCCTGTTATTGTAAGTATGCATTTTATATTAGCTCTAAATCGGTCAAAGGCAGTGATTTTGCTGTCCAAATAGCAAAACCCATCTACCACTCTTAGAATCTTATGTACCAACAATATTCTTTCAGCTAGATTTTTATCCAACTGCACTCCATTATCCTCGTTTTACTTGACCCATAACAAGACTCAAATAAGCCTTAAAGTTAACACTGCATTTATCTAACAATGTTTCTCTGTCATTACCTTGTGGGTTCAATGTTCGAATGGGATGAAAACAAGACTCCCTGTAAATTACATGGTGGAATTTTTCCGAATTTTCATTGACAAACTAAGAGTGGGAAATGGACAAATGGAGTATGAAATCGACAAGCGTGACGTCTAGATTTCCGAGAAAATACGTAATTGCTTGAAAGTAATCAGGGTAGTTAAGAAAAAGTTAATTTTTGATTTGAGGGAAATTTGAAATATTTTACGAACAGCTGTTGCTAGCTATCTAGGTGAAGTATCAAAAATTTGATCTCTTCAAGGCCTAGCTATTTTGCCGCTGAAAAGTTACGCTTGTGTGATATTTAACTGTTGAAAAGGACTCCTTCTAATCAACTACTAAATATAGGGCACTTCGAGAAAAGAAGACTCTAGGAGTACAAAGCAGATGTCACAAAGTTCTTCTCTTCAAGGCAGAGCTATTTGACGTCAAAAAGCTGCATTGGAGTGATATTTGCTATTTAAAATGGCTTCCTTCGAAACAAGCACTAAATTTAGAACATTTCGAGAACAGCAGGCACTACAAAAATGAGGTGTCAATAAGATCACGCTTTCTGAACAAAACTTGAAAATAAAAAGAATATTTTGGAAAAAGTCGGTCAAATGTTTCCTGAAGTTATTTTTCTAAAAGTAAGACTTAAAATAGTTAATGGAAACACTGACGTACCTTTAAATGATGCTCGAATACAGCAAATGAAGTACATCAAAGGTGTTTCTGATCAATTATACTTCTTACTTTGAGGCAAATCGTTTCACAAAATATTTGACTGATGCCATTTTTCAGTTTTTTAAAAAGTGTGCTCTGTGTTTATGTACATTTTTATTTGAAAATCGTCCCAATAACAAACTTCGCTGAACTTTTTAATAAGTGATTTATTTCAAGACACGTTAAATCGTTATACTCTTCACTGTATCAAGAAATTGCTCTAAATTATACTCCAGTAATTAAATTAAATTGCCTACCATTATCTTGTACCAGACTCCTGCACGTTAGCGTCTGCCACCATTTCAATTTACAGCTCCCATTTTTCTAGTAGCGATATCCTTACCTCCCCCTAAGAATACCTGGTAACAGATAGGACCGTAAACACGATGTTATATAGCACGGCAGTTCCTTCAATTATAAAAGCTTGTAATCACACTTAATCTGGAACCTAATACACATATCTAAACCTAGACAATCCGACTCATTTTTCAAAATTAAATGTAGTAGACGTCGTTATAAAATTCTACAAAATATCTGGTGATTTTATGTAATATGACGTTGCACATGATCGCATTCGTGGCCCTAAACGTGCTCTGAGCTGCCGTCAAATTACGAGACACTTTGAGTCTTCTTGTGCCAAAATATGGATAATAAATGGCACTGAGCGCTGCAGACATAACACCTATGTTACGCCGAGAGTGACTTCCTCCCCCGTTGCAATTCAAGATTTTTTTTCTATTTTTACCGTTCTGCAAGAGCTAATTCTATACGAATGATGCGATTTAACGACGGTTTCAAGTTTCTTACAGCGTTTTTTGCACAGGCTTGATTTAAATTAGCAAAAATTTTATAGCGCAGCAACACTATCGGGTTTTGAGCACACAGTCGTAAGATCCGTCAGCCCTCTCTTCGTATGTGCAGTACGAAGGGTGGATTTGAAAGTTTCGAGAACAAAGCAGCGAGGGACTGCCACAGATGGCTGCTGCAGGCGGTACATTTTCTTTATTGAAAAAGGAGCGGCGAGTACCTGCGAGGAGCGGCGTGGCGCCGAACACGTCCGAGATGGGCCGCAGCAGCACACCGTGCGACAGCTGCAGCCCGTGGGCCAGCAGCTGCACCAGGCAAGCGCACGCCAGCACCGGCCACCCCCACCCGCCCTCCAGGTAGTAGTGCCGCCACATGAGGCGCCGCGGCGTGGGGGCGGCGGGGGCGGCGGCGGCCGGGGCTTTGGCGGGGGCGGCGGCGGCGGCGGCGGCTGGGGCGGCGGGTGCGACGGCGGGCACGGCGGCCTTGGCAGCATCTGGAGCGGCGGAGACTGCGGGCCGCTCCAGCAGCAGCGGGTACGACAGCGACCGCGCCAGCGACATGGCCACTCACTGCACCCGCCTGCACGCAAATATCGCGCCACGCATCACTTACATCATCTGTACACACTCAGTTTCTTCGTTCTTTTTTCTTTATTGTCGTTTCACCCCCCTCGCTCCGTACGGGCGGGGTTGGGCCGTTAATGGTAAAATCATTCCACCATTCACCCACACGGTTTGTGTACAAGCTGTCTCAGAAATATTGCGAAAAACTTCGGTGGGTTGCAGAGGGTGTCTTGAGGAACAAATCGAGGATAGGAAGCAAGTGTTAGAAAACGTCATCCAACGATGCTACAGAGCGCCGAAGTTTTAGGCATCACCACCTGCAACTAGGTCACGACTTCAGGAGCAAACGTGACTTTGTACGCTGATGGACCGTAGACGGAACGTCTGGCAATGTTGTTTGGAATTAAGCGATCACGAATGGTTGCTACGATGGCCAGTGGAGAATATGGAGCTAGCTGCTGCGAAGACAGTCCTTGTCTCGTAAGAATGCGATGCTTTGTAGCCTCGGTGGATGATGGTTTCGGATATGGGTTTCCATCCGCAGTTTATCCTTCTCTTGTACAACGAAGAACGTTGCAGATTTTTGAGGGTGCAAAATCACGTTTGCTCCTGAAGGGGTGGCCTAGTGGCCGGCGCCGACATCTATATCTTCGACGCTGTGTAGCTTCTTTGGATGACGTTTCCGGGAAAGCGTTTATATCGCCGATTTGTTCCTCAAGACACCCTCTCCAACACCTCGAAGTTTACAATGAAATGAATACCCATAGCTGCAAACAGGCGTTGATATGAGTGAACGGGGACGGTTGAATATGTGTACTCCGACCGGAACTCGAACCCGGGATCTACTACTTACATGGCAGACGCTCTATCCTTCTGAGCCCCCGAGGACACAGAGGATAATTTGACTGCAGGGACTTGTCTCTGACACGCCTCCCGTGAGACCCACATTCGCAACTTATTGTCCTGCACTATTTTCATAGTGCCCCTGCCCATTATACTCATTACTCGCGGTTCTGCTGCCGATTCCCCTAAGAGTTCTGGCACTGTTTGTGCATCCACACAGAAGAAGATGGTCAAATGGCCGGTGAGCCTTAACAAAATATATATATATATGAAGATGCTATCTGTTCTTTCGGACATGTCCGAAAGATGCCGGCACGGTAGCTCAGCGTGTTCGGTCAGAGGGCTGCCTGCTCTCAGTAATAAAAAAACTGAGTCAAGGAATCAACGGCCAACTTGAACGGATGTCTTGTGACGTCCACCCAGACCAAACGCAACGAAATATTTCGGGGAAAAAAAGGATAGAGCGTCTGCCATGTAAGCAAGAGATCCCGGGTTCGAGTCCCTGTCGGGACACACATTTTCAACTGTCCCCGTTGACATATCAACGCCTGTACGCAGCTAGGGGTATTTATTTCATTGTAATTTCATTCTAACGAGCTGTATGGTCACTGATAGTATATGTTCTTTCGGGCATGTCCGAAAGAACATATACTATCTTCATATATACCTCGAAGTTTGTTGGAATATTTCTCAAATACCCTGTACAAACAAAGACGAAATCACAAACTTAAAATGTAAAATATTTATAAGTGTCTTTAAAATCTGTTAAATGGCGAGTATAGATAAGATCCTTATACAAAATAAGCCTATTTCCTTCGTTTTAAAAAATATAGTAAAACAGGAAAACTGTAAAAGGTAAAATAAAACAATAATAATAAATTCAAAACACGTCGTAGAAACGGTGATCTTATATCTGAGAGCACTGCACCTTCACTAAAATTTGAAGACCTGCACTGAGAAAAAGTTTTGTTATTTCAGTAGGAAAAATCTGGTGTTTAGTTGGGTGAGGTGGTGTGAGTGTATGTATACAGGCTGTAACAGAATGAAATTGTAAAAATTTGAGAGAATGTAAAGATGGAATTTTAAACGTTTTGATATAAGTAACCTATATCGCGAAATGTAAAGTTTCTACAGCACTATGCACTTTTTACTCATTCGTTAGGGTAAATGAAGCATTAGAGTACTGTATTTTGGAATACTTTTATTGACACTAGAGTACAATCAAATACTTTAGGCAGAATCTGCGGCTTCACTACTGTAGAGTAAATGTTCAATCTAACGACCATCAACTTTGTTTCATAATTTTCAGCGAGGAACCATGTTTTGTCAGATTCTCTGTAATATTGCGCGCTCCCCTTGATGGCATCAAACACTGAGCAGATGCGCTCAATAAGCTCAGGCAATGTTCCATCTGGTTTTACTTACCCAGGTGACTTATCGTAGCCCCAGAGGAAAAAGGCAAGAGGAGTGAAGTTAGCGGAGCCACAATCCAAGAGACTGGGCATTCCCTTCCAATTGAGGACCGTTTTAACAAAACCCAACTAAAGCCCCTTACAGAATTTTGCAGGAGAGGCATTTTTTAGTTTTACTCATTATTTTTGCTTCAAAAATTTCAAAAATATAATACTGGGCATCCATGTAGATATAGGTTGATGAAGGAATAATTAAAGTTCATCCGTAATCTTGTTTATTGAGAAAAGCGTAAGAAATTACATTTTTTTACAAAAATCAATACATCCACGTTTTCAAGCGTGCTTCTTCTTTAGCACTACGAACGCTTTCACATTTTTATTTATACCTTTGCAAAGGGGTGAGTATACTTTAAAAATCAGGGGCGCTTTTTACGCAGAAATTAAAGCTCTAAAACATCCATGCATGACATTTTTTTTCCTTTTGAGTAGCCGTTTCTGAGCTACAGGCATTGTAACATGAGCATAACTCACTTCACTGCCAAATTGGTAAAATAATTTTCGTGAAGCAGCAGCCTACAATTGCAAAATACTTGACAGTCTCCTGCCACACCTTGGTAGATGTGACGCCACCAGCAGTCAACCATATGTTCGCCCTGAAGTTGACCCCTGCGATGGGGTGAAACCGATCGGCACTAAAAACGCAATTAAGACTGTTTTCTTAATTCTAACTTAAAATAATGCATTGAAAACCACCAGCCGTATCAACATAACTTTATTCCTTTTCCTGGTTTACATTCACAAAAACACCATCACTAGAAGAAAAGTTGGACATTTGTGATTTACACATATATACGGGTACAATGGCAGTTGACTGTAAACTTACTTCTGTTTTGGCTCACACAATATTTGCCAATCATTACAGCAACTTATGTCAGAGGTTCACGATCACAAAACTTGAAATGTTTCAAGTATGTGATGTCATCTTCTGACAGAGGGTGCTGTAATGATTAGCAGATATTGTGTGAGCCAATACAGAGCACAGTTTGTAGTCAAGTGCTATTGTACCGATATGTACGTGTAAATCATCAATGTCCAGCTTGCCCTCCAGTGATGATGGTTTTATAAACCGAAACCGGTAGAGGAATGAAGTTGTGTTGGTACAGTTGGTGGTTTGCAATGCATTATTTCAAAATGGTAAAAGCTGCCGATCATTGACGATCGATTGTGGCTAAATGACTGAAGCGATATTCAATCTTAAGTAGGCCATTACACGAAATCTTATGCTTTTTCATTCTGTTGCTCTCAAAATGTTTTGTAGGATGTATCTTTTCGAGTTATAAGCAAAAACTGAAAAAAGTGCAGAGTTTCAATATGGTTACAATCTGTATTCAGATCTTCATTTGAGGGTGCAATCGTGAGCTTTTCACTCTTTTGACATTGACGACTCCTGCTTTATCTTGCACTTCTCATCTCCTGAACAGTTTCAGAATATTTTGAATATTCTAATACCTTAATAATGATGTTACAACAGGAGCATACTACAACAGCTACTAATCATGTAGTAAAATAATGGCTGACCTTGAAAGAGAAATAAGCGGGACAATGTGCAGTGTTCTACAACAAAGGCTTAGCAAACATTTGGTTTATCTTGTAGAATATTTTGCGACTACCTGACAGTGAACACATGCAGTTTTAATGGAAATTAAATTTAACTTCTAAATTTTATGTTCTAAGTTTCAAACATGCAGCATAAAAGAAGGATTAGTTGAATTTCGTGAAATCTTGAAAAATGGAGGCGTTGAGTTTTGTGAAAATTTACTATATTCAGGAGCATTTTACAAAGGAAAATATTCATTTTTTTCTATTTCCTTTTATCTGTTGTCTAAGGCTTGTATTAAAGAACAAGAAGCGTTAGAAAAAGCATACTGAAAAAAATGGCGTTTGTTGAGTTTTGTTAAAACGACCCTCAATTGCTCTCTGCCTGAAGTCGTCTGTGAGATATGCCCTCATCCGGCGATTAAAGTACCATAGTTCTGAAGCCACAAACTGGTGCGGAGTGCAGAAGTTCAGGCAAGGCATTTTCCCGAAAGTTCAAATACCATGCACTGTTCAAACGATCTAATTTCAAATATTTCCAGCCCAAAGTTTCACTTAGAATCTCACCTGGTAACTTCTCGTACAGATAGTGTGTGGGTATTCAACATCTCGGTGGTGGGTGAAGAAACTACGTTTCGCATTTCCGGCTGTATGTTCCTTGTATCAAAACATTCAAAACTTCATCCTCTACAGTCTCCCAAATTTTTCAAACGTCATTCAGTTACACTCTGTATACATGCGATGAGTAGTGTCCATGGAACATGTGTTGGAGTGAATTTTGTGAAGACAAGAAGAGAGGAGAACTTTACGGTGTGGTTAGGACCAAAATATCAAGGAGGAAAAGGGCTATGGAGAGATGGGGAAGAAGAGGGAAAAGAGGGAGATCTGACGAGGTATGCTGGAATTATAGTTGATGGGATGGGTAAATATCGGGATGGATTTCATTGTCTGGGAGAATATAAAATTGAAATTTCGATGGGAGACGATGTGGAGTACGTGTTTGTGTAAGGTTGGTAAAATGGGCGCGCCACTTACCAGGAATGGGAATTAGACGAGAGACAATAGGGCGTTTGCGGATCGTGTAGATTGTTTGAAGGTGTTGAATGTCAGTGACGAGAGATCGAGATTTGATGGGACTGTAAAAGATCCATATGATGAAAGGTAAACGGATGCGCGAAGCGACACGGAGTGCGCGGTGTTCAAGGATTTCGAGGGACTGATAGAACTTCGGTGGAACGGATATCCATGTAACATTTTCATACTACAGGATAAGCCAAATCAGTGTTTTGCAGGTGTGGACAGTGCTGGAGGGATGTAATCCCCAAGCGCGGCCAGCTAGTAATTTTAGTCTGTTGTGGGCTTTCTGTTGGATTGTTAGCAGGTGAAGTTGCCATGTTAGTTGCCAGTCGAATGCCGGTCCCAGATAAATTAGTGTGTTGGTTAATTTGATCAGATCATCATAAATGGTGAGGTAGAAGTAACGGAGGTGGAAGCTGCGGGTGGTTCATCGTATAAGTGTTACGTGGAATTTGGAAGGCTTTCTCTTAAGGAACAATGGGCTACGCCAGAATGGAAATTGATGACAGTGAATAATCGCACCAGACCAGTCGGATTTGTAGGACGTACCGTCTTCATTTCTCTAACGCCTCTTAACTTACTTGGGACAATTTATGGAAGTTAGATGAAGAGTATGCATTTTAAGGCTATTTGTGTTGGCTGTTCTTGGCGGTAAACTGCCATCGACGACTATTCATTTCAGCGGTGCTTAATGGCATGAGTACCAGACGATTGGTGTTTCTCCTCAATTCATTTCTGATATACTTATAGGAGAGCCTTTTGGGTAGGATTAAACGTAACACACGCGCCTTGTGGTTTAAGCTATTTCAACCAAATAGTCACTGGTATTTAATTTGTTGCAGGCACTGTTAAATCCACGTGATATTGTTCCCAGGCTACATGGTAGCAGTTGCCTGTTTGTCATGTTGTGGGACCTACAGCTGCCTTCGTCAAATAGTAAACTGTCGGAAAAACGTACCCACTACTGCGGCTGTTAATTCATCAGTACCTATCGCCACACATCAACAGTAGACAAATCAGAAATAGTATAAAAAGTAACGGGAAAATGCCAATACAATCTTAATTTCTGTTAGCCGGAGGATTTTACACATTATCAGGTGGAGTGGAAACTGCAGTTTAAGTCATCGATTATAATAACATGAATGGAAACAGTGGTCTATCGAACGAAACCCAACCAGAAACATCTCCAGGAATGCTACAATGCTGTACCACAAGCGTGCCAGCGCTCACCGCAATCTCTGACACGCCCTCTCGTCAAAATTATCGTCAGCAGACAAAAGAAAGTGGAAGGCCCGAAAGTGGGGAGTTCTCATCGCCACTGATGAAGAACGTTCTCCAACAGATACAGAAGAATAAGGAGGAGAAGGAAAACCGAATGAAAGAGAGGAAAGGAATACAGAAACCACTAGAAGAGGAAAAACCTTACTCTGCAAAAGGGAAATTCCTCACAGTTATTCACAAAACTGATTTAGCAACAATACACATTTTACCAGGGTGATGATATGATTTTGATTATCACTAGAAACAGTGTGATGACACACTGGGATAGACGCTCAAGTTAGCACGCCGCCTCCAGGATTCGAGGAGGCGCAGCGGGCCCGGATTTCATCCGCCCGGCGGGTTAACGACGATGGTTTCCCACACCTGACTCGCTGAACAGCGAGCTGTTACTCATGTTCCGCCACAGTTACACGATTTGCAGATATTTCGAAATGTACACACTTTTGAGCATGAGATAAAAACAGAGGCACATAGCTAGGGTACAAGGATTCCGTCCCAATGGAGAAGGCTTGGCGACAGGAAGGACGTCAGACCACCCACTAACGTTAAGGTTAACAAACCAAGATTAAGGTCAGGGAAAAGAATAAGACTGGATACGGTGTGATAAATGTAAATTAAAAAAAAAAAAAAAGACAGTGGAATATGGGCTGTACAGATTACGAAGGTGTTGGACGTTACCTCTGTGACCACTGATGATGGATTTCACATGCGAACTCTTGCTCAGTTGAATGCTACTCTTATCCGCCTGTGCAGTTATGAGTACGCAGTTATATCTTTCGCACTCTCGCTCTTTCTATGTCCGTCTTAAGACTAAAAATTTCTTCAATTTTGCAGTAAAGTAGCAGCTTAACTGACACATTGGTGCGTAAGTAGTTAGATCACAATAAAAGATTAAGTAGATATCTGCAGTTTTTTCGTATTCTTAATCGAAACTTCCTTTTTCTCGTACATAAGTTGAAGGACAATGAGATTAGACAAAACCAGAAAGGTTCGTATATCGGAAAATAGGAGACAGATGGTTGTTCTCCACTGTCTACGTACAGGGAAGAGATTTGAATCTGAGTGGGATAATGTAAAGCATGGTGCGTCACAAGGATCTGATGTGGCTCTGTTGCTTTTTCTTGGATCAGAGTGGTCAGAAACAGCCTGAAGAGCTTGTAAGGTATTGCACCGTAGGTTGAGCTGAGAAAATGTTGTTAAGATGAAATTCGATACGTTGCACAATTTCCGAGTTAATTACCACTGAAGTTAGTCAATCAGGCCGTTGCGCGAGCAAATTCAAGCTGCCCACCTGATGTAATTAGTGGCAGTTGTTGTCATAGCGTAGACGATTGCGCACTAGAGTACCCAGCCTTCGTCTCGGGTTTGAATTTTACTACTGTCCCATGTCCAACGTTTGTATCGCTCTCTTGATCGGTTTTAGGAAACCAAACGTAGAACACGTAAAGGCCTGATTGGCTAACTTCAATGCTAATTAGCTCGGAAACGGCGCAACGTATCTATTTTTTCTTAACTATAACTTCTCAGCACACCTTACATTGCAACATCTTTTCTGACCACACTGTATTTTAATAATCTGCCACTAAACATTACAAATCATTTCAAAAAGTTTGTCTTTGCAGATGACAAATGTATTGTTGTGTTAGACGTGAAATGTAACTAAATTATGTACATACTAGGATAGCCAGTAATATAGGCAGGAAAAAAAGGAGAAAAGTGAATGCATATGGTTTATGACAGCGAACTCTAGTAAACGCGAGCTCGTACTATCCCAAGGTAGTGAAACAGGCAGTAACGCCAACCATTTTAAATTCTTGGGACTGGGGTTAGATGAAGGGGTTCCTTGAAAGTATCATAGTCAAGAACTTATGCAGAAATTGAATGCTACTAGCTCCAATACAAGAATAATCTCTACTGTCTATGACACAGAATCACAAAGACTTGTTTGCTTTGCTTGCTTTGTCTCTGCCGTTAATTATCTTATCATACTTTGGGGCATCTCTGTGGAATCACCTACAATGCTCTTAGACCAGAAAAGGGCGGTCAGCCAGATCTCCGGTCTCAGTTTCCAGCCTTCGTATAGGCCATCGTTCAGGTGCCTCGGAATTCTAACTTCGACATTCCTGTATATGAACTCCATCATGGAGTATGTTGTTTATAGAAGTGACTCATTCAGAAGAAACTGTATCATTCAATGGCCACTTGACGGTAAAACAATTTGCAGTTGGATAACACTTCCGTAAGCACTACACGGAAGCGAGTGCGCTACTCAGCAGGTTTCACTTTCAATTGGTTTCCAGCAGAACTGGAAGAATGGAGTGGTGAAATCCAAGTCTATAAATCTAAGTTGAAAGGTTTCCTTGTCGCGTACTCCTTCTGTTCTGCGCGAGTTCCTCGCAGTATTTGAGGACTTATCTCAATAATACGTTAGTTATCAGTATTTTTTCATAGCCTTTTTCCGTGTTTTACGAGGTGCATTCAAGTTCTAAGGCCTCCGATTTTTTTTCCTCCAGACTGGAAAGAGATAGAAACATGCGCATTGTTTTAAAATGAGGCCGTATTCATTGTCAATACGTCCCAGAGATGGCAGCACCGTACGGCAGATGGAATTTTACCGCCAGCGGCGAGAATGAGAACTGTTTTAAATACTTAAAATGGCGACGTTTTCCTTACTTGAACAGCGTGCAATCATTCGTTTTCTGAATTTGCGTGATGTGAAACCAATTGAAATTCATCGACAGTTGAAGGAGACATGTGGTGATGGAGTTATGGATGTGTCGAAAGTGCGTTCGTGGGTGCGACAGTTTAATGAAGGCAGAACATCGTGTGACAACAAACCGAAACAACCTCAGACTCGCACAAGCCGGTCTGACGACATGATCGAGAAAGTGGAGAGAATTGTTTTGGGGGATCGCCGAATGACTGTTGAACAGATCGCCTCCAGAGTTGGTATTTCTGTGGGTTCTGTGCACACAATCCTGCATGACAACCTGAAAATGCGAAAAGTGTCATCCAGGTGGGTGCCACGAATGCTGACGGACGACCACATGGCTGCCCGTGTGGCATGCTGCCAAGCAATGTTGACACGCAACGACAGCATGAAATGGGACTTTCATTTCGTCAGTTGTGACAATGGATGAGACGTGGATGCCATTTTTCAATCGAGAAACAAAGCGCCAGTCAGCTCAATGGAAGCACACAGATTCACCGCCACCAAAAAAATTTCGGGTAACCGCCAGTGCTGAAAAATTGATGGTGTCCATATTCTGGGACAGCGAGGGCGTAATCCTTACCCACTGCGTTCCAAAGGGCACTACGGTAACAGGTGCATCCTACGAAAATGCTTTGAAGAACAAATTCCTTCCTGCACTGCAACAAAAACGTCCGGGAAGGGCTGCACGTGTGCTGTTTCACCAAGACAACGCACCCGCACATCGAGCTAATGTTACGCAACAGTTTCTTCGTGATAACAACTTTGAAGTGATTCCCCATGCTCCCTACTCACCTGACCTGGCTCCTAGTGACTCTTGGCTTTTTCCAACAATGAACGTGGCCGCACATTCACCAGCCGTGCTGCTATTGCCTCAGCGATTTTCCAGTGGTCAAAACAGATTCCTAAAGAAGCCTTCGCCGCTGCCATGGAATCATGGCGTCAGCGTTGCGAAAAATGTGTACGTCTGCAGGGCAATTACGTCGAGAAGTAACGCCAGTTTCATCGATTTCGGGTGAGTAGTTATTTAGAAAAAAAAAAAAAACGGAGGCCTTAGAACTTGAATGCACCTCGTATTAATTCTTTGCCAACGGCCTTGCCGCAGTGGTAACACCGGTTCCGTCAGATCACCGAAGTTAAACGCTGTCGGGCTGGGCTAGCATTTGTATGTGTGACCATCCAGTCTGCCAAGCGCTGTTGGCAAGCGGGGTGCACTCAGCCCTTGTGAGGCAAACTGAGGAGCTACTTGATTGATAAGTAGCGGCTCCGGTCTCGTAAACTGATATACGGCCGGGAGAGCGGTGTATTGACCACATGTCCCTCCATATCGCATCCAGTGACGCCTGTGGGTTGAGGATGACACAGCGGCCGGTCGGTACCGTTGACCCATCCAAGGCCTCTTCGGACGGAGTTATTAATTCTTTGGTTTCTCGTGTTCATAATTAGTCAGTTTAATGTAAGATAGGTACTGACTAGTTCCATGACAAAGTAACTTTAGTGCGAATGGTACCATGTAGCGCGTTCGAGTGCGTAAAAGTGTAATAGATAGATTACTGTAGAACTAGTACTGTTATAAACGTCATAGAAAGGCCAACCTTTGCAATGGTCACTCATCACATGCAGCGGAAAAAAACGTAAATTATAAAATGTATTTTATGGGTGTAGGTATAAAAATTGCGTTTGTGCTCCATTAATATTTATTTATTGGAAGTCAGTTATCGGCTTATTGGGCTATCATCAAGTATCAGTTGGCTAGATTTCACAAAAGACAGTATGCAGGAGACCATACACTGAAAACCAAAGATATTACCAGTGCACTGGATCTGTGTTCATTATATTGCACAAGAAATGTCAAACTGAGTTCCCATCAGTATGACATGTGTTACAACAGCTAGCGGTTTCTACTTGCATTGGTGTTCATAACAACTACAACTGGAGTTACTTTGAACAGCAGCAACTTCCTATGCTAGCATTTTAAAGTTATACGTTACATCCCTCCTTCAGCATTCACCTACAAATGTATACCTAAACGACAACGTCCGAATACAACCATCTCCAATGATCACGTCATCGACAAACTATTTAACGTCAGACTTCCGTTTTACTTCCTTTTTTCTTCCATTCCTTTCTCCGAGCACAAATTCCAATGCTACTCGTTTTTTTTCGGAATTGTTAAATATTACTTTTCTTGTGGATTGCCAATTCGACAAATATATCGTTGACTGCACATACACGGTGTATCCATAAAAAAAGGACAAACTTCGATGCACAATGGATTAGATAGAACGTAGCTATGTAAAATAAAGGACTTAAATCCGGAAACAACATAGTCAAATAACTTAAGCGAAATTAATTTCCGTTCCTAGTAAGACGTAGAAATGACTTTGTCACCGGTAGAAGATTACGCAGCCCTGTTAACATACAAAGATACACAGTGATGGTCAAATGTGTACTGTCTGAGTTTCGTTTCACCATGTACCACAGCTTGAATCAATCCAGAAAAGTAGAAATGCGCCACACTCTCTGGCAGCTGTGTGTATTTCAAAGCACGAATCAGAGCCTCATTCAATCAGTGCCTGTTTTCTACAATTCTTAATGTGACAGAGGTTTACCTCCATATCGCACTGTAGTACAGAAACTAAACTACGTGCCTCCGTGGTAATGGCACCGACCTCGAATTAGACGCTTGAGGTGGTCTGAATTTCACTGCATCCTCCAGCCGTCCTCATTTACGTTCTCTGTAGACTCTCAAGATCATGTCTGTCGAATAAGGAGACAGTTTCTTTAAGTAGACCACGATCAGCTCCCAGTCAACAAAATTATTAAAAGCCTATCCTGGAATCCGGTGCCGATTGCAGCGCAGGGTCGACGAAAACTCGAGTTTCAATACTTCGCGTGATTATTGACCAAATTCAAAAATTCAAAATTATGTCATAATCTACTCATTAACAGGTATAATCTTATGTAAAAATTTTGACACCATGCGACAAGTATTGTCGTCAGAAACTGTGTGTGTGTGTGTCTTGAGGCAGCGTAGCTAAAGGCGCAAAAATATCCGAACTTCATGCATCCCATATTTGAGAATGAGAGCACTTAACGACATCCAACAAACGTTAACAGTAATTTGAAATCTTTCCTAACTTTATTTCGCCTACATGCTTAAAGACAAATAGACTACTGGCCATTAAAATTGCTACACCACGAACGTGGTCCGCAGCTCGTGGTCGTGCGGTAGCGTTCTCGCTTCCCACGCCCGGGTTCCCGGGTTCGATTCCCGGCGGGGCCAGGGATTTACTCTGCCTCGTGATGACTGGGTGTTGTGTGCCGTTTTTAAGTAAGTTAGGTTTAAGTAGTTCTAAGTTCTAGGGGACTGATGACCATAGATGCTAAGTCCCATAGTGCTCAGAGCCATTTGAACCATTTGAACCACGAACATGACGTACTATAGACGCGAAATTTAACAGACACAAAGAAGATGCTGTGATATGCAAACCATTAGCTTTTCAGAGCATTCATACAAGTTTGGAGCCGGTGGCGACACATACAACGTGCTGACATGAGTAAAGTTTATAACCGATTTCTCATACACAAACGGCAGTTGACCGGCGTTGCCTCGTGAGACGTTGTTGTGATGCCTCGTGTAAGGAGGAGAAATGCGTACTATCACGCTTCCGACTTTGATAAAGGTCGGATTGTAGCCTCTCGCGATTGCGGTTTATCGTATCGCGACATTGCTGCTCGCGTTCGTCGAGATCCAATGACTGTTAGCACAATATGGAATCGGAGGGTTCAGGAGGGTAATACGGAACGCCGTGCCGGATCCCAACGGCCTCGTATCACTAGCAGTCGAGAGGACAGGCATCTTATCCGCATGGCTGTAACGGATCGTGCAGCCACTTCTCGATCCCTGAGTCAACAGATGGGGACGTTTGCAAGACAACAACCATCTGCACGAACAGTTCGACGACGTTTGCAGCAGCATGGACTATCAGCTCGGAAACCATGGTTGCGGTTACCCTTGACGCTGCATCACAGACAGGAGCGCCTGCGATGGTATACTCAACGACGAACCTGGGTGCACGAATGGCAAAACGTCATTTTTTCGGATGAATCCAGGTTCTGTTTACAGCATCATGACGGTCGCATCCGTGTTTCGCGACATCGCGGAGAACGCACATTGGAAGCGTGTATTCGACACCGCCATACGGGCGTATCACCCGGCATGATTTTATGGGGTGCCATTGGTTACACGTCTCGATCACCTCTTGTTCGCATTGACGACACTTTGAACAGTGGACGTTACATTTCAGATGTGTTACGACCCGTGGCTCTACCCTTCATTCGATCCCTGCGAAACCCTACATTTCAGTAAGGTAATGCACGACTGCATGTTGCAGGTCCTGTACAGGCCTTTCTGGATACAGAAAATGCTATACTGCTGCCCTGACCAGCACACTCTCCAGATCTCTCACCAATTGAAAACGTCTGGTCAATGGTGGCCGAGCAACTGGCTCGTCACAATACGCCAGTCACTACTCTTGATGAACTGTGGTATCGTGTTGAAGCTGCATGGGCAGCTGTACCTGTACACGCCATCCAAGCTGTATTTGACTCAATGCCCAGGCGTATCAAGGCCGTTATTACGGCCAGAGGTGGTTGTTCTGGATACTGATTTCTCAGAATCTATGCACTCAAATTGCTTGAAAATGTAATCACATGTCAGTTCTAGTATAATATATTTGTCCAATGAATACCCGTTTATCATCTGCATTTCTTCTTGGTGTAGCAATTTTAATGGCCAGTAGTGTATTTAACACATTAGTCCAATTGAAAAATGATCAGACGTTAGAAGCTCTTTTATACATGGCAGTTAGATTGTTTGAGGAATGGAGTTTACTGGTTCTCGCCTAACTGAGCAACTGCTGCGTCTTTTACGACCACGCCGTCTGTTAGGGGATTTGTAATTCCTTCGTTACTCTTTGTTCCCTACTGAGAAGGAGCTGTGTGACGATTCCCGTCACAACGCATGTGATATTATGTGCATTTTAAACACTACAATATTATTTACTTGTATATTAAATTTTTACATTGGTTATAATGTTTTGGACATGAGTGGAGCTGCATTTGAGAGGCAGTAAGTGTCTGTTCCCACAAATTGTCGTGTGAAGGCCTCATTAGTTGCAACAGACGAAACCGTAGTGGACTGCCGCATGGTGATTGAAGCTAGTAACGAGACAGAGTACGCCTGCAGGCTGGACACCAGAATGGAATAGACTGCAGGAAAGAAATTAGTACACTCTTTTAGAGGGTTCCAATGCACTCAAAATTTAACGTTGTAGCAATGCATATGGAGTGCATATGGAATACATGAAATGACTACATTTACAGATCAATAGCACAAGGGGTTTTCAGCTACCAGCTCTCGACCCATACTGAAACACCGGTATTAGTACACGGTATGGCCCCCACTGGCGGCAGTACAGGATTTGACTCTGGCATCCAATCGATCGTACAGATGGCGAATATTGTCCTGAGACACACTGTAGCACGTCGGCTCGACGTGTTCACACAGTTCTGTAAGAGTTGTTAGCTGACCGGTCGCACGATTCACTTCTCGCCCCATCATATCACACACGTGCTTGATTGCAGTTCGGAGATCGTGCTGGCCAGGGAAGTTGCTTGACGTCTTTCAGAGCACGGTGAGTTTCATGGGTAGTGTGTGGGCGAACGTTATCCCGTTGGAACAACACATCGCCTTCCTGTCGCAAGAACGGCAAGAGAACAGGTCTAACAACATTCTGCACGTACCAAGCGATGGTCAGTGTCCCTTTCAGAAACACCAGAGATGAACGAGAGTGTTAACTTATCGCACCCCTGATCATAAGGCCTCACTCTTGGATGAATGCATTCTACGAAACAGAGTTCACCAGGTCGACGTCGTACGAGCAAACGACCATCAGTTGCCTGCAGGCAGAATCTACTTTCATCGCTGAAGACCGAAGCGTGCCATTCCATCTTCGAAATGATCCTCTGACGGAATCAGTCGAGCCATGAATGTCGATGCTGTAGCGTGAGTGGATGACAGGCTAGAAATTGTAGTACTGGAGTTTGGCGTGATATAAACTCCTTCTTTGGACCTGTTTAGTCTGGGACACAAAGAACTTGTGATTACAATATGATTTTGATTGCCGCTGGATTAGCCAGTATTTAAGGCAGAGGATAGGGTTTCTGGAATTAGGCCATATCACGAGTGGCTTTTGTGTAATATGTGTAGTGAGTGAAGGTAGGCGTAGGCGTAGTCATCATAGTTTTCTACAAATTCTTTAGTTCAGACAATGACATCCCTTTTTACTATCAAAGACGGCTGCACAACAACCCATTTCTCATATCGTCCAGTACTTGCGAATAAAGAAGTAACTGTTGAATCTCAGCGTCTACGGTTGCAACCTATGCTTGGATCCATGGTGCAACGGATGATTCCAAAAATGACGGTAAGTAATTTATCCATTAGGAGTTTAATCACTCAAACTGCAAATTTTTCTTTATTGC
Source organism: Schistocerca americana (assembly GCF_021461395.2). Lineage (NCBI taxonomy): Eukaryota > Metazoa > Arthropoda > Insecta > Orthoptera > Acrididae > Schistocerca > Schistocerca americana. The sequence goes on along the minus strand of NC_060130.1, from coordinate 735,457,310 downwards.
CAATCAGTACGCCCCTTTCCTTTGAGAATATTGAGTGTTGTATGTTAAGCACGCTAATGGTGGTGAAGGAGACGCGAGAGGGTGAAATCCAGTGCTCTTCCGTATTCTCCTCCACTGAAATAGTTTGTTAGGTGCCGTCAGGTATAATGTTTCTGTCCGAGAGACGGGTCATCATCAACAGTGTCACTTCCCCTCGCTCCATGAGATACTGTCGGAAAATCTACTACAATGTCGCCAAGTATGGTGATCATGTACATCAAACCACCACTCTCCTCTGCTCGCTAGACACTTAATAGTGTTGAAAGTCTCTCGAAACGGCAACTTTATACTAGAGCGTCTACACATAAGACAGCGCTTTTGGCCTTGGGTACAGTGGTGGGTACCTCATTAACATTTCTCTTTGTTTCTTGAGTAGCACACTGTTTCAATCGCACGTAGGCATAAACTGCAGTAATACACAACCCGTCCAAAAAGTTCCGAGTTCTACATCTACATCTACATAAACACTCTGCAAATCACAATTAAGTGCTTGGTAGAGGGTTCTTCGAACCACCATTACAATAATTCTCCGTTATTCCAATCTAGAACATCGCGTGGAAAAAACGAACACCTACATCTTTCAGTGCGAGCTCTGATTTTCCTTATTTCCCTTGTTATGATGATCGTTTCTCCCTATGTAGGTCGGCGTCAACAAAATATTTTCGCATTCGGAGGAGAAAGTTGGTGACCGAAATTTTGTGAGAAGATTCCGCCACAATGAAACACGACTATGTTTTAGTGATGTCCACGCCAAATCCTGTATGATGTCAATGAAGCTCTCTCTCCTATTTCGCGATAATACAAAACGTGCCACTTTTCTTTCGCCAGATCGGGAGCAATACTGCAAAAGAGGACGGACAAGCACAGTGTAGGCAGTCTCTTTAGTAGATCTACTAAATTTTCAAAGTATTTTGTCAATAAAATACCGTCTTTGGTTTCCCTTTCCCACAACATTTTCTATGTGTTCTTTCCAACTTAAGCTGTTCTTATTTGTAATTCGTAGGTATTTAGTTGAATTTACGGGCTTTAGATTTGACTGATTTTTTGTGTAACCGAAGTTTTAACGGATCCCTTTTAGCACTCATGTGGATGACCTCACCCTTTTCGTTACTGAGGGTCAATTGCCAATTTTCTCACCATACAGACACCTTTTCTAAATAGGTTTGCAATATGTTTCGATCTTCTAATGATTTTACTAGGCCATAAAAGATAGAATCATCTGCAAATAACCTAAGACGGCTGCTCAGATTGTCTCCTAAATTGCCTATATAAGGAATATCAGAGAGACTATAACACTACCTTCGGGAACGCCAAAAATCTCTTCTGTTTTACTCGATGACTTTCCATCGGTTACTATGAACTGTGACCCCTCTGACAAGAATTCACGAATTCAGTCACATAACTTAGACGACATTCCATAATCACGTAATATCACTACAAGCCTCTTCTGTGATACAGTGTCAAAAGCCTTCTGGAAATCTAGAAACATGGAATCAATTTTAAATCCGTTGTTAATAGCACTCATCACTTCGTGTGAGTAAAGAACTAGTTTTATTTCACAAGAACGATGTCTCCTACATCCGTGTTAACTGTGTGTCAATAGCCCGTTCTCTTCGAAGTAACTCATAATGATCGAAAACACTATACACTACTGGCCATTAAAATTGCTACACCAAGAAGAAATGCAGGTGATAAACGGGTATTCATTGGACAAATATATTATACTAGAACTGACATGTGATAGCATTTTCACGCAATTTGAGTGCATAGATCCTGAGAAATCAGTACCCAGAATAACCAACTCTGGCCGTAATAACGGCCTTGATACGCCTGGGCATTGAGTCAAATACAGCTTGGATGGCGCGTACAGGTACAGCTGCCCATGCAGCTTCAACACGATACCACAGTTCATCAAGAGTAGTGACTGGTGTATTGTGACAAGCCAGTTGCTAAGCCACCATTGACCACACGTTTTCAGTTGGTGAGAGATCTGGAGAATGTGCTGGTCAGGGCAGCAGTCGAACATTTTCTGTATCCAGAAAGGCCCGTACGGGGCCTGCAACATGCGGTCGTGCATTATCCTGCTGAAATGTAGGGTTTCGCAGGGATCGACTGAAGGGTAGAGCCACGGGTCGTAACACATCTGAAATGTAACATGCACTGTTCAAAGTGACGTCAATGCGAACAAGAGGTGACCGAGACGTGTAATCAATGGCACCCTGTAGCATCATGTCGGGTTATACGCCAGTATGGCGATGACGAACACACGCTTCTAATGTGCGTTCACCGCGATGTCACCAAACACGGATGCGACCATCATGATTCTGTAAACAGAACGTGGATTCATCCGAAAAAATGACGTTTTGCCATTCGTGCACCCAGGTTCGTCGCTGAGTACACCATCGCAGGCGCCCCTGTCTGTGATACAGCGTCAAGGGTAACCACAGCAATGGTCTCCGAGCTGATAGTGCATGCTGCTGCAAACGTCGTCGAACTGTGCGTGCAGATGGTTGCTGCCTTTCAAACGTCCCCATCTGTTGACTCAGGGATCGAGACGTGGCTGCACGATCCGTTACAGCCATGCTGATGAGATGCCTTTCATCTCGACTGCTAGTGATACGAGGCCGTTGGGATCCAGCACGGCGTTCCGTATTACCCTCCTGAACCCACCGATTCCATATTCTGCTAACAGTCATTGGCTCTTGATCAACGCGAGCAGCATTGTCACGATACGATAAACCGCAATCGCGATAGGCTACAATCCGACCTTTATCAAAGTCGGAAACGTGATGGTACGCATTTCTCCTCCTTACACGAGGCAACACAACAACGTTTCACCAGGCAACGCCGGTTGGAAACTTTCCTCATGTCACACGTTGTAGGTGTCGCCACCGCCGCCAACCTTGTGTGAATGTTCTGAAAAGCTAATCATTTGCATATCACAGCATCGTCTTCCTGTCGGTTAAATTTCACGTCTGTAGCACGTCCTCTTCGTGGTGTAGCAATTTTAATGGCCAGTAGTGTATGTTCCAAAATCCTGCTGCATATCGACGTTTATGATATGGGCCTGTAATGTAGTGAATTACTCCTACTACCTTTCTTGAATCTATACATGTCGTCAGCGCAGTAACTACGGTAGTAGTTTGAACAGTGAGCTATAAACAACGGATGTGCATTCAATCAGTCAGCTGTGAACAGGCAGCGTTGCGTAGTGGACGTGCGGCCGTAGTGCGCCATTGTTGTTGTGTCACAAATAGCTATGGACTGACATCTCTAAATCAAGTGGTCAAGACATATTCCAGGTTGTTTTGAAGAAGGGCACGTGTGTACAAAGTTAGTACCGCACATCTCCTCCCACGAACAAAAACAATTACGCGCGACACACTTGTCAGGACTTTACTGAAATTCAAATTATTGCCAATGCTTTTTTGGAAAAATCATCAAGCGTGACTTGGTGTTATTAGTACGAACCTATCACAAAACGACAAAAGTGCAAGTATTCAAATACGCTTAGCGAGATAACCGTTATTCAAGCCAATGTAATGGACAAGTTGATCAACATCCCAAAGAAGGATTCTTCTGATACTTTCACAACGCTCTGTGCGTTGTGCACAAGTGGGGAGAGACTATGTGTAGAACACCCGATGTGTTAAAGCCATCATCTTAATTTTTCTCTCTTTTTCATTAACAGAGTCTCGATATATTTTGGACTGACGGGATAGATGCCACGTACCAATTCGCAATATGGGAGAATATGTCGATAGTAATGGTTAACAATTACTTTAAAAGTAGAACCGTCACCTCACATACGATTCTTCTGCCGTTCCGCCAGCATACTTAAGGTAGGTTCTGTTTTTATCGGTTATTTCTTGTAATTCGCTTCAGAAAGTGGTTTTGTTACATGTTTTGAATATTTTACAGTATTTAATTGTCAGATTATGTTTTTCGTTCAGTTTCTTGTAACATTTTGTTAATTTAATGGTGTTGAAGTAGTAAAATTAATGACGAAATTTAGATGCTCAAATGATGGGTCCATTTATAAAAACGAAAATCAAAATTTAAAAATAAATTTCTTAGTGTGTTCCACTGGCATTGAGTAAAACTGCCATGTACATGTTGAGCAGAGTTGCAGCACCGATTTCTGCTTTACCTGTCATCGAATGACTCATATCCACTTTTCATTCTTGAAACCACTGATTGGCACTCAGTATTCAAATGACGTAATGTTCGCTTTCTGATGCAACTATCTTTATTTCGCTACTGAAATTTCAAATTTTTTTACCATTTCCAAGCATAACACTCTTACGTTACTTACCTGTATTGCCGGCCGAAGTGGCCGTGCGGTTAAAGGCGCTGCAGTCTGGAACCGCAGGACCGCTACGGTCGCAGGTTCGAATCCTGCCTCGGGCGTGGATGTTTGTGATGTCCTTAGGTTAGTTAGGTTTAACTAGTTCTAAGTTCTAGGGGACTAATGACCTCAGCAGTTGAGTCCCATAGTGCTCAGAGCCATTTGAACCATTTTGAACTTACCTGTATTATGTCACAGAAATAGTTTAAAAATCTGACAGCAACAAAAGAATGTGGCTGAATTAACTGCTGAGTGGTTTGGGGGTTTTCTGAACTTATCTCACATTCAACACATACGTGACTTCCACATGTTTCATTACAAACAGAATCTTTAGCGGCTTTCTTGAGAAATTCGTATTAAAATTTAATGATCCTTCGACGTCATTGCAGGCGGAGATATGGAAGTAACTCCGCCATGGCCTTGGTTGAGGAGATATTTCGACATCCATTTGAAGTGATGATTGAAAATAACGAGAAATTTATATCATAATAACCATACGAGGATTTGATCTCTGCTCCTGCCGCATTCGAATCCAGTACCCTACCCACCACGCCACCTGACTCGGTTCTCATCTGTCGTCCCACAAAGGGAACGCATTAAAGTAACAGGCAACTGAACCAATACACTCAGAATGAAGCAGCGTGCAGTGAAAAACGGTTTTGTTGCTTATTTTAAAGTATAAAGCACACACAAAAATGCATGAGTACACATATGTGTGAGCGCACAAACGTGCGTGTGGATTTCTCTCTCTCTCTATCTCTCTATCTATCTCTCTCTCTCTCTCTCTCTCTCTCTCTCTCTCTCTCTCTCTCTCTCTCTCTCCTGTTTGTGAGCGCGCGCGCGCGCGCTTGTGTGTGTGTGTGTGTGTGTGTGTGTGTGTGTGTGTGTGTGTCATTTATAGCGCCGCTCAAACGCCTTTCTATTTTTGTGTAAACGCGTCAAATTATAACGCGAAACGTTAGATTCATAGCCACTAAATGGCAAAAGGGGAAGATATGTTGCTTCCTGCCTAGAAAGTTTTTCTTACAAAATGAAAACATCCCCGTAAATCGATCTCAATTTCTCATACAATGTCAACACATAGAAAAATTCAGTGCTCACTGTAACCTAGCAGCACGTTGCTAAATATTATTTTACAGGTCGAATATGTTTTTAACCAGTGTATGAAATTCGATATGAAAATAAAAGCTGAATCCGTACGACGGAGAACTGGGAGGCAGAATACGAACTCGTGGGTGTCGACTCCGGAGCTAAATGTAAGCCTTGCTTTGGCCGTGCAGTGCTGTGTCCATTGAAGTACCAAGGCACGCCTCACAACCCAGAAGCCGCCTCCATCTCCCACACCTTTCTCCGCCGGTTCCAATATCCGTAGAGAGGCTCTCCTAGCAACTTCGCGCCACGGCGCCCAGAATATGGAAACGTGCCTCGATTTGACGCACAATTTTTACTCCTTCACCACATGTCATATCGCCCACTACCGCCGGAAGACGGAGGTTTTGCGTGTCACTATCTGTGACAGGTATCTCAAATTCAAAGAGATTTATTCTTCTGTACGTTTTAACTAGAGTAGCAGATGGATAAACAAAGCATATTATTCAATAGGATTTTGTGATTTCGAAATAGTAGGTCATGTTTCAGCAATAACCCACTGCAGTTTAATTCTGTGTTACACATAAAAAAAGTTTATGAGAGGAAAAGCGTCACAAAAATAGCTCATGAGTTGACTGAATTAAGAAGGACTCGTCCTGTAGATGTTATGCTTTTTCACAAGTTTTGTCTTTAAAGTACTGGACAGAGATATAACAAACACAATAAAATATCTGCAGCCCTCGTGACTCATTACAGACAGCAGTAAGCTCTCCATTTGCGTTATTGTGAAGGTGACAATCTAAGTAAATCAGTTAGTAACATCATGTATCATATTTTAAGGAAGCTTTTTGAACGTCACTCAAAACTGTGGATTACTAATGATATATTATGCCGGACTAGTTTCGAGCGTTTCTCATCATCTTGGGGCACGAAAGAGACAGAAAAAAATTCTGTGTGCAAGGTGAAAGTTTCTCGAGTAATGTATATAGTACAATCTATATTCAGAATACTAAAACAAGCGCCAAGAAGTACAGCAACACCACCGAGACATATGACATAATTCTGTAAGTAGTTTCTCGTTGTGAAGCAGTCATAATTTGCAGCTTTGGATATGATTCGAAATTTCTTTCTCAAGACATGTAATCGTTGCTGAGAATCAAGTACAGAAAATCGCGTATGTCGTGCACAATGATAAAACAAGGGTGTTACTATATAACTACCACAAAGACACGGCCCCGTCTATGGTTTAGTCAGTTAGGTTCTTCCAACACCAATCAGACTGACAACCGTGGAAAATACTACCGGTTTACTAACGACAGATTACTTCATTTTCAAACGATTCTCTTATACGGAATGTGTTCGTAATAATTCATATACTATCAGATCCACTTCCTTTGTAGTTATTATTTAGTTAGTGGACTGTAGGAGCATTCGCCGTCCCTAAAAAGGTTTTCAAGGTGAAATCAGATAATCCCTACCCTCATAATATAGTAGCAACTTTTTCTACATCCAACAGTTCGTATAAACCTAAGGAAATGTCATTCATTTAAGCATGCGTATCATTTCTAAAAAAACACGTTCCATATCTGTTTCCTATGTGGCTGTGAAAATGTGTAGAATAAATCACATGATTTCATACAAATATACTTACTGAATTTACGTTGTGACTCAAAGAATTGCAACTTCCTTTCACGTTCTGTTAACACTATATAAGAATACGAAGTCTTTCAAACGTGTGATCTGTATGTCATTCTTGCAACGAGCTTCTGATTCCTTCACGAAATCACTGTCGTAAACCAAGCATCATACAAATAAACTGTCAAGTCCTTCCTAAATGCTTTATGAACTCAAAGAGCTGTACCGTCGTTTGTGGCCACTAGACGCATGTGGCACTATAGCCTAGTAACAAGAAGAGAACTTATTCAACTCAGAGAAGGTTTAAAAAATAGATCATATGCGATAATAATGCTGAGAAATTTGTCAGAGAATATGATAGTGGTGCTACACTGTATGAAGCACATTTAAGTATTAACAGCATACATCGTTACCATGTAAATTACTGAACCTTTCGTTTGAGTTGATGATCCCTCTTTCAATTCTGTCTCAAATGATGTAACCATTTTTTTAGTTGTGAATGAGTAATCACGAAATGGAAAATAAATTGTCAAATATTTACTGAAGTTTTGAACATTAGTAAGTACATTGCTTTGGTATACATCCATCTACACCCATATTCCACAAACTGTTGTAAATTGCATGACAGTGGGAACTTTTTATTGTAATGTATATGAAGTTTTCTTCCAGCGCCATTCACGAATGGGCAACGACGAAAACGATAGCTTATTACTTTGTGTAAGCTGGTATTAGTCTGATTTTGTCTTTCTAGTCTCCATAGCAATTACATGGAGAGGGCTGAAGACTATACATGGATGCGACTCCGAGTACCTGTTCTTGGAATTTAATAAATAGATTATTTCAAAATATTACATGGCTACCTTCAAAATATCTAGCTTATAAGATTTTGCAACATTTCTGTAACACACTCCCACGAGTCATTCAAGCCTGTGACATTTACCAAACAAATGTGTGTGAAATCTTATTGGAATTAACTGCTAAGGTCATCAGTCCTTAAGCTCACACACTACTTAATGTAAATTATCCTAAGGACAAACACACACCCATGCCCAAGGGAGGACTCGAACCTTCGCCAGGATCAGCTGCACAGTCCATGACTGCAGCGCCCTAGACCGCTCTGCTCATCCCGCGCGGCTGACATTTACCGTTGTCTTTCTGTGGACTGTTAATCCAGTCTGATATGAATCCCATACATCTGAGTCGTGTTCCTGTACACGTCATACAAGTGTTTTGCAAACAGAGTCTTTCGCGGAAAAAATTCATAATGCCAGTGTGACGATAACCAATTTTTACTAACCGCAACTGAAGCTATTTGTACATCGTACTTCTTAGTATGTAACTTTTTACTCTCAGATATTTGTTTGACGTGACGGACTCCAGTTGGAAGTAATTAATAATAAAGTCCATACAGCATGGTTTTTAGTTACTATCAGTAATTATCAGTGAAATGCGTTCTTCAAAGAGCATAGGACGAGACTGGAGAGTCTTCCACACATTAGATTTAAGGCGGGTAGGACGTCAACCGGGCCGACTTGGAGCAGGAGAGGCACCACTGAACATTTTAATTTCCACTGTCTATACTTTTACAAATAAATTCATAAAACTTTGTCAGCATGACCAGGAATGATTCAGAATTCACACTCTTAGCAGTGGAAGTTCGAAAACATACGAAATATTTTTTTTTTACATGTGAAATTTCATCATTTTTTCACTTACTTATGGCAGCATTTGTTGCTGTAGGTACACTTTTCTTCATAAGTAAGAGAGATTATTCGATGAATTTTGCACAGCATACAAACCATACTTAAAGGTGTATGAAACTCTAGAATTTTCCAAATCTATTAAAAAATGTGGTAAAATTAGGGTAATTAACTATAAAATTTGTGTTTTTTCTAAACATGAACTTCAAAATATAAAAGTTCATTTGTTTTTTCATAAATTAAATAAATTCTAGAGTTTCATACACCTGTGAGTATGTTATATATGCTGTACAAAATTCATCGAAGAATCTCTCTAACTTATGAAGAAAAGTGTACCTATAGCAACAAATGCAGCCATTAGTAAGTGAAAAAATGATGAAATTTCGCACGTAACAAGAATTTATTTTATTATGTTTTCGAACTTCCACTGGAATGGGTGTGAATCCTGAATCCTTCCTGGTGATGCTGACAAAGGTTTAAGGAATTATTTGTAAAAGTATAGACACTGGAAATTAAAATGTCCTGTGATGCCTCTCCTGCTCCAAGTCGGCCCGTTTGACGTCCTACCCCCCTTAATAAAGCTCCAAAAGTTTTAACTATATTCACACATTGAAAGCAGATAATTTTGAGATTAGACCCATCTGGACTATGAGGTACATCATCGTAAAATCAGAACGTCGTGTACCGCATCAAGACACGCTTTAATGCAACAGTATCCTAGAACATGTTTCGAGACCCAGTAACTCATCTTCAGGTACACGTCCGTCTTCCAATTTGACGTTGCCCAGAGCACTCAGGAAGTCAGCAGATTGCGTGATGTACGACACATATGACAGAAAATTAGGTAACAGACCAAGAAAGGCGATGTACAAGGTTGCTATATTAAAGTGTAATTGTTTACAGGGCACATAGTGTCGATTTTATGCACACACATATATAGCGTAAGTTGTGTGGTACTTGGACGCCAGTTTTCTTACCTGTCAAGCAGAGGTCGACTCGAAAGCATCGAGCGCTTATTTGTTCTCGACAAGAACAATAGCAGCGGTAATGAGGAAGGAGAGCGGTTTGTCCGCGGAGCGCGGATCGCGTGAGTAGCGGCGCAGCGTGACGCGACGCGGGAGCGCTGTGAGATCGGCACAGGGGCGGCTGGCGTCGGCGCCGGCGTCGGCGGCGCACTGAGCGACGCGCGGGAGGCGCCGGCCACTGCCTCCGGCGCGCATGCGCACTCACCTCCCGTGTCTAGGCGGACACGCGCCTAGCCCACCGAGGGGCAAGCCTCCTCCCTCACTAACCAGCCGGAGCAGATGCTACCCTCCTGTAGGAACTCTATACGCGAGGAGGCACGAGTTGTGTATAATTCCGTAATCTTCGTATTTGGCATATGGTAAGCGTGAAGAGGAAACTATTGTGTCTAGGGGCTGTAACGGTACATTACTTCAATTACGTGAAATTATAATGATTGTTTGCGTTACCGTTCTTATGCTCTGTGGCCCATATCGACACAACGACTCAATGAGAACGGCTACTACACTACTGGCCATTAAAATTGCTACACCAAGAAGAAATGCAGATGATAAACGGGTATTCATTGGACAAATATATTATACTAGAATTGATATGTGAATGCATTTTCACGCAATTTGGGTGCATAGATCCCGAGAAATCAGTACCCAGAACAACCACCTCTGGCCGTAATAAGTGCCTTGATACGCCTGGCCGTGTACAGGTACAGCTGTCCATGCAGCTTCAACACGATACCACAGTTCATCAAGACAGGCGTATTGTGACGCGCCGGTTGCTCGGCCACCATTGACCAGACGTTTTCAGTTGGTGAGAGATCTGGAGAAAGTGCTGGCCAGGGAAACAGTCGAACATTTTCTGTATCCAGAAAGGCCCGTACAGGACCTGCAACATGCGGTCGTGCATTATCCTGCTGAAATGTAGGGTTTCGCAGGGATCGAATGAAGGGTGGAGCTACGGGTCGTAACACATCTGAAATGTAACGTCCACTGTTCAAAGTGCCGTCAATGCGAACAAGAGGTGACCGAGACGTGTAACCAATGGCACCCCCATACTATAAAGCCGGGTGATACGCCAGTATGGCGATGACTATTTCACGCTTCCAATGTGCGCTCACCGCGATGTCGCGAAACACGGATGCGACCATCATGATGCTCTAAACAGAACCTGGATTCATCCGGCGTTCCGTATTACCCTCCTGAACCCACCGATTCCATGTTCTGCTAACAGTCATTGGATCTCGACCAACGCGAGCAGCAATGTCGCGGTACGATAAACCGCAACCGCGATAGGCTACAATCCGACCTTTATCATAGTCGGAAACGTGATGGTACGCATTTCTCCTCCTTACACGAGGCATCACAACAACGTTTCACCAGGCAACGCCGGTCAACTGCTGTTTGTGTATGAGAAATCGGTTGGAAACTTTCCTCATGTCAGCACGTTGTAGGTGTCGCCACCGGCGCCAATCTTGTGTGAATGCTCTGAAAAGCTAATCATTTGCATATCACAGTATCTTCTTCCTGTCGGTTAAATTTCGCTTCCGTAGCACGTCATCTTTATGGTGTAGCAGTTTTAATGGCCAGTAGTGTATATCTTGATAACAAGTTTCAAAATGAAAGCACTGGCTGAGGTGGATGTATTTAATGGGCTCGATAATCAATTTGAAGCCAGTGCATTTTTACTTATGAGGGCATTTAAAATCCTTGATATCTTTAACTCCTATACATAATGTCGATGTTCTGATGGTTCGTATCCAAAATCTATTCGACTAAATGCGACGCACTATAGGAATCTTATACTGAGTACCGCAAAACTATTATGTTGGTTCACAGCGTGCATCGGTGCAGGATGAGGTCAAAAAAAAAATGGTTCAAATGGCTCTGAGGCTCTGAGCACTATGGGACTTAACTTCTGAGGTCATCAGTCCCCTAAACTTAAGAACTACTTAAACTTAACTAACCTGAGGACATCACGTAGCAGCCGCGTGGTTCCGGACTGAAGCGCTTAGAGCCGCTCGACCACAGCATTTATGAACATGCTGGTAGAGACCATACACAGTTTGAATACTGTAGAGAAATGGAATAAAACCATCATATGATCGACGCTTGGTGCAGGAATTGACACCTGACCCTCACCGTAACTATATGAAGAACTGAATTGGAAAACGTTCTCAGAGTTATTCTTTAAAAGAAATCGTGTTATCAGTGATACTGTGTCCTCGGAGCTCTGTTGCACGTCCGTAGACTTGACCAGGTGCTAAGCCATGGAGAAAGTCTTTCAAATATGCGTTAGTAAATGGTGCATGGTCTTTGTCACAATCTGTGGTTTCCTTTGGAGTTCCAAAATTTAAAAGATATGAGAGGCGGTTTTTGATGTGTACAGTTTTACTAGTTACAAACCTAATTCTATATATCTGTGCTTGCGTTATCAAAAATGAATCGTAGTGCCTCAGGATTTATGCCACTTGGAACAGAAACTGGTTTCCTGCTATTTTATAGAAAACTGACATTTTAGAGACAGTAGTTGTGTACAAAATACAAATAGCTTCTTACGAAGAAGAAAACGGGAACCAGCTGCTCTTAATAATGCTACTTTTTGCATAAATAGCGCCGTTACCAGTATCGGACCGACTGGCTATTGACGGTGGCTGGTTTCAATTTTTTTCTTTGCGAGAATCAGTTTACCAAAGCTTTCTTATTGGCATCTAAAACCCGTCAGTTTCGTGGTATGGCGCTTAGAACGTTCCAAATAAAGTATTTGCTTTATCGTTTGTCTCATTATTTTTTGCGGTGATTCGGTGAGGAGCATTATTCTGTGATATCAGAATACCTTCTCAGGTTGCTGGATATAAATCAATTACGTACGAAAGAGATACAATGTTTTCGATTCTCCTGACAAATGTCAAACTTGGCACATAGAAAGTTTTCCATTACCACTCTTAAAATGTAGCGTATTGCACGTAATTATACCCAATGATCGGCTATTGTACGGTTACACGAGTGCCGAAAAATCGGTGGAAGCAGTGACAGCCATTAAATGTCTGGGAGTGTTCGTGCGGAACGATTTAAAGTAGAGCGACAACACAGAACTAATAGTAGGGTAGGTAGGCGCCAGACTGAGATTCATTTGAAGAATACCAAGGAAATGTATCCATGATGGAGTAATTACAGAACACTCACTCGACCGTTACTTCAGTATTGCACATCAGTCTGAGATCCTTACAAAATGAGACTGACAGAATAAACAAAGATCATACAAATAACAGCAGTGCATTTCTTTACAAGTTTGTTTAGTGAGCGCGAACACCATCACAGAGATGCTCAGACAGTTCCAGTGGCAGAGGCTGCAAGAGAGAGGGTGGGTATACGGTGTGGTTTACTGTTAAAATTCCGAGAGCATCCGTTTCCTATAAAAGTCAACCAACATATTGCTTCTTCCTACTTAAATCTCGCGAGGAGATACAATTAGAGAGAGTCAAGCTCACATGGTCTCCTATTATCAATCGTTCCTTCCGCACGTTGTTCGGAACTGGAACAGGAAACAGCGGAAACGACAGTCTACACGAAGTACATCTACATCTACATCTATACTCTGCAAATCACATTTAAGTGCCTGGGAGAGGGTTCATCGAAACACCTTCACATTTCTCTATTATTCCAATCTCGTATAGCGCGCGGAAAGAATGAACACCTATATCTTTCCGTACGAGCTCTAATTTCCCATATTTTATTGTGGTGATCGTTCCTCCCTATGTAGGTCGGTGTCATCAAAATGCGAAAACATTCGGAGGAGAAAGTTGGTGACTGGAATTTCGTGAGAATATTCTGTCGCAACGAAAAACGCCTTTCTATTAATGATTTCCAGCCCAAATCCTGTATCATTTCTGTGACACTTTCTCCCATATTTCGCGATAATACAAAACGTGCTGCCCCTCTTTGAACTTTTTCAATGTACTCCGTCAGTCCTATCTGGTAAGGATCCCACACCGCGCAGCAGTATTCTAAAAGAGGACAGACAAGCGTAGTGTAGGCAGTCTCCTTAGTAGGTCTGTTACATTTTCTGAGTGTCCTGCCAATAAAACGCAGTCATTGGTTAGCCTTCCCAACAACATCTTCTGTGTGTTCCTTCCAATTTAAGTTGTTCGTAATTGTAATACCTAGGTATTTAGTTGAATTTACGGCATTTAGATTAGACTGATTTATCGTGTAACCAAAGTTTAACGAGTTCCTTTTAGCACTCATGTGGATGACAAATACAGGAAAGGGAGAGGGGGGGGAGAACTTTTTGTTGGAGTCTACTCAATTCCAAGAGGTCCTCCGAAGTTGGTCATACGCTTTCATTATATATACTGCAATGAAAAAGCCTGGGATTTCATCCACAACGTTGGTGTACGGTCAAGTGACCTGAATCGTTCTGGAATGGCAAAAGTCAGTAAAATAAAACTTCGTACACTGTAAGAACTCGAACCAGCTGCTCTGAGATGGACAATGCAAATCACAGTAGACTTAGGGACACTCACAAAGAGACATGAACTGAATAAAGAAGGAAGATTATTTCTATATTTCGCGTAGACGAATATTTCGAAATGATTCGCAGAAAACAAGATCAGCGCAAGAGAAAGACAATTTGACAGGGCGCAGGGTGCTTACAATAGCGAAACCAACCTCTAGAAGGTATCGTCTGGAGGATATTCTACAACGTCTACTCATATCTGGTGAAAGGTAATGTGACAGCTGAATGTACCAATAAAACCAAACGAGAAAATCGCCAAACAAGGTTTTTTTATGTAGCGCAAATAGTGCGCCAAAACTCTTAGATATTTTTTAAAAAATCATATTTCACAACCTCAAAGAACTGCCGATGATATAAATTTTTAATAATATACGGATTTTGATCATATAACCTTTACTGTTTGCAACAGCCTGTTCGGCAATGTTCTTCCTACAGTGACGCAGAACAGCTTTTCTTTGACGCCACGGCAAGAAAGTTAGCAAATAGGCTCCTGCAAATAATTTTATGATACCTGATAATGATTGAAACCAGTAGATAATAAAGATTTATTTTATCATTAGCTCTTTGGAGTTGTGAAACATCGTTTTTTTATGCTTTTATGATAATTTCAGACTCCTTCTTAGTCATACCGAGGACTATGCAAGCCATTCACCATGTGACTGACGATGCAGAGTAACTGAAGCAGGCCGACGTTGAGATTACATATACAAATTCGGCACATCGACCGGCGAAGATTCGAGTCCTCCCTCGGGTATGGGTGTGTGTGTTTGTCCTTAGGATAGTTTAGATTAAGTAGTGTGTAAGCTTAGGGACTGATGACCTTAGCAGTTAAGTCGCATAAGAATTCACACACATTTGAACATTTTTTCGACACATCGAGTGTACAAACCCTTTAGGATCAAATTATGAAGACGGTCAATGATACTAACATTAGTTTTTCCAGATATGGAAATAACGGTTAGAAATGAATATGTAGATTTTATTGAACACATTATTGCAGCAACTTGTGCTCGCAGCAACTATTCAAAGTGATTATCAAATCAAATGGCTCCAAGCACTATGGGACTTAACATCTGAGGTCATCAGTCCCCTAGACTTAGAACTACTTAAACCTAACTAACCTACGGACATCACACACATCCATGCTCGAGGCAGGATTCGAACCTGCGACCGTAGCAGCAGCGCGGTTCCGCTCGGTCACAGCCGCCGCCAAAGTGATTATCGCCAGTGTGAAAATACGTTCTGGTACATAACCTACCGACGGAACTGAACGCTGTCGTCAGAATATTTTGTCTTTAACGTTTTTCTTGCATTGATAGGCTTGTTGTGCGACTTCTCTCTCTATATTCGTTCAGCTTTCCGGAGACCACATTTTGCTATATGTGTACGTGTTCCTGTATAGAGTAATACTCGGTCTTGACAGCAATTCATGACCCGTAAACAATAGTAATCATCGATGACACACGGCAGACTTTTTTTCCCCCCAAGGCAGTGCGATCTATGTCGTTTCGGCAGACAAACATACGAAGTTTACGACCACATACCTCTATCGATGACTGAGTACAGCCGAATAATCAGAGTTACTGCTGCTGAAATTACTTAATACAATGTCCAATGCATCCAAAAGCTTTCAGTTTGTCTAGGAAGGCTGCATTTTGTAGCTGATGAACAGAAATTAATAATTTCCACATCCGCAAAATGATATCGGTTATTAATATTAATTTAGCAGCTATCCTCTGTATGGACAATCAGTAATTAATTTCGCCACAGTACTTGCTCACCGAGCGAGGTGGCGCAATGGTTAGCACACTGGACTCGCATTCGGGAGGACGACGGTTCAATCCCGCGTCCGGCCATCCTCATTTAGGTTTTCCCGATTTCCCTAAATTGCTTCAGGTAAATTCCGGGATTGTTCCTTTCACCTGGCACAGCCGACTTCCTTCCCTAATCCGATGAGACCGATGATCTCGCTGTTTGGCCTCTTCCCCTAAATCAACCCAACCCAACTTGCTCATTGGTTGCATTTTTGACGTTTAGCTTCCATTTAACAATTCCAGTAACATTTATGCTCTGGAATACGACTACGGGTGCTTTAATAAGTCTATGGAAGAGTAATTGTAGCTTCCACCGAGATATATTTCACTTGCCTTTTCTTGGCAGGAAATTTTGAACCTTTAATCTTTTACTACCCTGAAATAATGAAAGAATATTAGGGTTGAACTTCATGTCGACGGCCTGGTTTATGGGGACGAAACACAAGGTCACAATTATGAAGGATGGGGAAGAGATTCGGAAGTGCCCTTTGAAGGAACCACCCCGACATTGGCCTAAAGCAATTTACGGAAATCTCGGACAACCTAAAACTGGATGGCCGGACGGGGAATAGAGCCGCCGCACTCCCGGATACGAGTCGACCGTCATAACACTGCGGCACATCAGTTGATATAAACTTTGAGTAGGAGTAATGAGGCAAATGTACGTGGGAATGTACCTTAAGGGACTGACGGTAGCCGGCCGGAGTGGCCGAGCGGTTCTAAGCCCATCAGTCTGGAACCGCGCCACCGCTACGGTCGCAGGTTCGAATCCTGCCTCGGGCATGGATGTGTGTGATGTCCTTAGGTTAGTTAGGTTTAATCAATTCTAAGTTCTAGGGGACTGATGACGTCAGATGTTAAGTCCCATAGTGCTCAGACCTATTTGAACCATTTGGACTGAAGTTAGGAAGTGAATTGCTTGGCTTGTGAAATACTCTGCCTGACAAGAAAAGTGAAACATCCAGAAGACATGGTTGGCTGTCAGTGTAACATCGCACACGTACACCCCTTCCGTAGGTATGTAAGTGATTAGATTTGCAATTCTCTGTGAAAGGGAGAATGGCCATCAGGATACATTAGTGTTGTTCGTGCTTACTGCTGTCATCAGGGTGGTAAAGAATATAAGGGGCGTGAACAGCATCAGATGTTGCGTGATCATTGTAATAGACTCCGAGACAACGCATACTTGTCTGAGACTACGTTATCAGCCGCCGCGATGGCAACCTACATGTAAAGTAGGTGGACCTTCTTCTAATTTAAACGTGGCCCTCATCCAGCAAAGTCCGTTTGCTGCAATGAACACCGCCTGACAACAAACGTCAATCACTCAGAAGATATGGTCGGAGACGATGTAATTCTGTAGACGTACACGTCATCAGCGGGTAGGTAAATGACTGGAATTGCATAGGGCATATAAGGGGAGTAAATAAGTCAGACGTTGAGTGATCACTCTGAACGACATAGAATTGTCGCACACTCGCGTGATAAAGTATTATCAGCACCTGACAGTTTGAATGGGGCGTCATTATGGGCTTCCATTTGCCCAGCTGGTGGAATCGACCGATATTCAGATTTATAGGTCATTCGAAAGCGACACAGGCTCGATGTTTGACTGCATGAAAAAATGAGGACAGGAACAGTCATCGTCAAGGTTCTGGTCGGCGACGTCTGTCCACCCAAGGCAAGATCGTTTTATTGTGGAGCAAGCACATCGTAATCCAATTGCATGTGTGCTTGCCATCTGAGAACGGGTAATGAACTCAATGTTACATTTTGCGTCATTTCGCACCATTTATCGGAGGCTAGCAACAATCGGACTAGGGAATTACCGTCCCATACGTAGGCACCGAACACAAACGGGTGCGTTTGAGATGGTGCCTTGACCGGGAAGCATGGACCGAACATGACTGGGACCGCACTTTGTTCAGCTATGAATCGCAGTTCTCCACCACCCTGGATTATTATTGGCGGGAGTGTATGGCGGCTGTATGGGGAGAATACACTTTCTTGCAGTGTTTTGGAGAGGCACAATGGTGTTTCTCCTGACCTCACGGTGTTCGGAGACATCGGGTACGACTTCAGATAACGGCTGGTAGCGATTGATGCAACTCTGGCGGCACAACAGCACGCCACGGGCATCTTGCGTCTTCATTCGTTACTCCTCATGAGACAGTATTGTGGTGCCATTTTTCAACAAGTCAATGCTTGTCCACACATGGCAAGTGTATCTATGAACTTTCTGCATGAGATTGAAGTACTTCCGTAGCCAGCAAGATCCCCAAATCTGTTTCCAATAGAACATGTGTGGAACCAGCCTGGATGTTCACTCCATCCCAATGCCAGTATCCAGGATATCGAAGACCATTACAACGGTTGCAGGCCAGCTTACCTCAGGAACCGATACAATGGCCTTCTGACACCCTTCTCAACAGAATCAGTGCATGAATGTAGGCCAGAGGGAAGGCAAAGTCTCACTGATAAGCGGGCTCATATTAACATGTCTTTCGTAAATTTAATTTGATTTTGTAATCATTGAAATAACATCACACACCTTCTCAATCGTGAAGTTATATTTCATTTCTTCTTCCTCTTCTAACTCCTTCACGTTTTTTGTCAGGCAATGTGTCTTGCACATGAAATTACCTTAATATGAGTGATAACTGAGCTAGATTGCCACGAACGGTGAGAGCATTTGCTGTTAGACAACTCTGAGTAAGCTGAATGTTCTGCGTAGGCACAGCTGCTCATGCGCAGCAGATAGTAAAGGACCATGAAAGTTTTGGAAAACTAAGATGACGCCAAAATCAGAAACGGACCTTCTGAAAGAAGTACATAAGGCGTCGACGACAACAGTAGCAGTTTCGACGAGGAGTGCGGCACAAACTGCGGTAGAGAAATTGTGTATAGGAAACAGCAGTAGCCAGTCCTCTGAAGACGGCAGTAACGCCAGGCCTCACGCGATGGTGCACCGATGGTCTGCAGTTACAGGCGTGAATATGCCTGACGACCGAGTAAATCTACACACACACTTCGTCAACCACTGTACCGTGCTTATCGGAAGGTACTTCGTACTAATATAGAGACTTTCTACCCACTCCATTTGAGAGTGGAGCGAGAGAAAAGTAATTGTCTATGCGGGTTGAGTCATCTAAAACTTGCACCTTAAATACTGCGGAAACAGTAAGTGCTATTGATGTGCAGTTTTCAGAGAATTCATTGGTAATCGGGGACTTGTACTGTTAGACAACAAACAGATTGTAATAGTAGTTAGAGAGTGCAATTTATGCAAACATTCACTTTTTTAAATGGAACAACGTCTATTGAGATTAACAAACTAAAAGTAGGGTAAATTAGAATGTCAGTGGTGTTTTTTTGTAGCATTCTAGTACTAGTCGTTTAGGAGGTATCATATTTTGAAAGGTTCTCACACCGATACTCGTGCAATACTTGTGGTGGCACACACTAAAGAACAACAAAAGTGCATACACTAATATGGCTTATGACCAGAAACGAGACAAGTGACCATGACAAGTTGTGTTCAAAATGACCACCAGCTGTGACAGCACACTATTCCAGTCTAGTATGGAACGACTGCTGCACACGTGCCAGTATTTCAACGGAGATGTCCGAACAGGGTGCAGTAATACGTCATTGCATATCATCGGGTGAAGTTGGTATGTCCTTGTAGACAGGGTCTTTCAGACTTCCGCACAGAAAACAGTCAACAGTCGTCAAATCTGAAAATGGGACGGCCAAGATACAGATCATCTGCGTCCAATTCAATAATTTCGAAACAATTCGTGAAGACATGCTGTAGTACTACGTGCACTATGGGATGGACAGCCATCGTAATGCTACCACAGGTTCCTTCTACTCTGCAGAGAGACGTCTTCTAGCATCCGTGGAAGTTGGTCTGTTAGGAGGCTGCGATACTTTTGCGCGTCCATTGTTCTTCTACGAAAAATGGGCCCATGAGTTGATGGTTCACTACCCCACACCGCACGTTTACACTCTATGGACGCTAACGTTCCTCCTGACGAACCCAATGGGTATTGTCACCAGACCAATAGTACATGTTTGGAAGGGTTTACCTGGCCATGATCAGTAAATGTGGCTTCATCGCCCCTAAAATACATGGTACACCTGGAGTATCCTGTTGGTTGGTTGGTTGGTTGGTTGGTTAACTTGGGTCATGAGGGGACCAAACAGCGAGGTCATCGGTCCGATCGGATTATGAAGGATGGGGAAGGAAGTCGGTCGTGATCTTTCAAAGGAACCATCCCGGAATTTTCCTGAATCGATTTAGGAAAGTCACGGAAAACCTAAATCAGAATGGCCAGACGCAGGTTTGAACCGTCGTCCTCCCGAATGGGAGTCCAGTGTGCTAACCACTGCACCACCTCGCTCGGTGAGTATCCTGTCGTAATGCCCATGTACAGAAGCTCACACGATTCTCATAGTTGATTCCATGCAATTCTTGATGGAGAGAGATGTGATAGGAATGGAACCTATGTCGATAGAAAGTGCATAGGACACTTGCCTGACACATGCCATCTCCTCGTGCGATTGCGCGGTAGCTAACGTGTAGACCAACTGCAACAGCAGCAAGAACATTAATTCCTCCTCGTCTGGCATCTCTTGTTTCCTTCTGGTTACGTTGTCTGGGTGTTACTCTAACACTTTCACGTAACTAATTGAAGAGGCTGATTAATAATTGCCGATAAGGTTGACACCTATGGATATATCTTGCCGCATACACCGTATAAGAACGAAATGCATGCTTCCTGCACTCTCCATACACTATAAGCCTGTCGGTATTTTCTGCATTGGTAAATCCCATCGTCCACCCATGACCTACCGTTTGGACTGTCACTCACTAAGTGACTAGCAAATCAAGGAACACACAAGCACACTGTAAGTAAATACAACAAAATCGTACCTAGCAACTACGCGGACTGAATCGCACAAACAAGGCTCCGTGTGGGATCTTTTCAAACTACGATATCTCGTAAACGACTCGCACTCGAATCGTGTAGGCCGGCCGGTGTGGCCGTGCGGTTCTAGGCACTTCAGTCTGGAACCGCGTGACCGCTACGGTTGCAGGTTCGACTCTTGTATCGGGCATGGATGTGTGTTATGTCCTTAGGTTAGTTAGGTTTAAGTAGTTCTAAGTTCTAGGGGGCTGATGACCACAGATGTTAAGTCCCATAGTGCTCAGAGCCATTTGAACCATTTGAATCGTGTAACGAACACCACTGAAATTATAATTTACCGTACTTTTAGTTTTTTAATGTCAATAGGCATTGTTCCATTTAAAAAAGTATATGTTCGCACAAAAATAAACATTCTAAGTATTATTACAATCTGTGTATTGGCTAACAATACGAGCCCCTGATTACTAATCTGTTATGTGAACACTGCACATCAGTAGCATTTCCCATTTCCGCAATTTCTGCGGTGCCAATTTTAGATGATTAACCTTGCAAACAGAATGATTCCGTTATGATGTTACAAACTTTTAGGGATGACGGAGAAGGATAAATTCATCAACCTGAGATAAGGGACCCTGGTCCAGAAGCGATCTAATCAAAAGTAATAAGAGAAAATCGTTCTGATGCCTCTGACAGTGGGTCTCTTCTACTGCAAGCTCAAAAATACGTACCTTACGATCTATGTCCACTTGTTTGTCTTTGCTACTGTGCAGCATATCTCTTGTATTGAGCTAATGCTAAAAGCTCTTAAGAAATGCATTTTAGGGCCCATATTTACTAGAAAATCTTTTCTTCTTTTGGACTATACTATCTCCTCCCAAAACATGGAAACGAAAGACCTTGCAGTAGAAGAGCTCCACTGTGAGAGTTATCATAACGATATTCGCTTATAACTTTCGATTAGTCGTTTCCGGACCAGTGTGCCTTAGCTCAGATTGATATATTAACCTTGTATTTTTGTGCGGGGCCATATGTTTCCCACGTTATTTTCATGATGTCTTAGTAAGATAGACAGTGGAGACAGAAGAGATGCTGCACTAGCTTCCTTGAATACCGGTACTCCGAATTTAACCCAGTATGTTTTATAAGAACAACGTTGCCTTTCTTCCAGTGATTCCCATTGGAATTCCCTGAGAATCTCTTACTCGATGTTATTCAGTCTGGATATTCCAAGCTATAAAGGAAACCATGGACATAAGGTAATTAAAGTGATGGAAAACGAAAAAAAATTATTTTTGGTGATCACATTGTAATTCTGTCAGAAACGGAAAGGGACTTGATAGAGCAATTGAACGGAATGGATATTATGTCTTGAAAGGAGATCATGATATGAACATCAACAACAGTAAAACAAGTACAATGGAATGTAGTCGAATTAAATGAGGCGATGCTGAGGGAGTTAGATAAAGAAATGAGTCATTAAAAGTTGTTAAATAGTTTTGCTGTTTGAGCATCAACATAATGGATACTGATCGAAGTAGAGAGCATATAAAATGCAGACTGGCAGTAGTAAGAACAGCATTTCTGTAAAGAGACGATGCTGTGGTCATTAGATATGGACCACAAGCTCGGTTTACCCGAGGATTAGGAAGAAAATCATCCGCGTCCTTTCAAAACGATCATTCCGGCAAGTATCTTATGTGGTTTAGGGACATAACAGGAAACCTAAATCAGAACGGTCATACGGGGATTTGAACCGCCTCTCTCTTTAATGCGAGCCCAGTATCGTCTAGTCATCTCGCTTGGTCAAAACGCTTGAGAGGTACTGAAGAGTTAATCTAGCTGTTTCCTTTACAGACTAACCACACCTTCCCAGAAACCTCCCACTACATTTAAATCCGCCGTTCGCCTTCCCTACTGATTTCACTCTTTCTTCTATCTTCCTCTCACTTTGTCTTATTACCTCTAAATATTTGAAAGAAATCAAGTGCTCGAGATGTTGGCAGTTCATCTGGTGATCGATACTACCGACTCCATTTTGTTGTTAGGAGAATTATCTTGAATTTAAAGACATTTAAACGTAGATCCATTCAGAATCATCATTTATTTGGGTAGAACGACAAGAAATGACACCAGCAAAGAGTGATGAGACGCAAAAGAAACTATAAAAGTTAAATTAAAGAGGTGGATTAAGAGTTAGAACCAGAGGGAGGTAATGGTATTGAATATTCAGGGATGGTAAGGCGGGTGAGTCCCTCTATAGATATCATTGTTAGAACGATTACGAATTTGTTTGTATGTTACTAGCTGAGAAACATTACACTGATTGGGTATTTATGTATCCTAATTTTCTATTAGTCCAACTCTCCCTTCCTAATGTCTCTGTCCATCTCCTCCTTTCTCCTCTAATTCCTCCCCTCCCCCACTCTGCGCTCTGTCCATCTCCTTCTGCCCCCCCCCCCCACCCTCGCCTGTTTATCTCCTCCCTTTTCCTTTCTGTGTTCATTTCCTCATTTCTCCTCACTCTGTCCATTTCCTCTCCTCTTCCCTTTCTCTGTCCATTTCCTCCTTCCCATATGTCTGTTCATCTCCTACCCCATCTCAATGCCTGTCTCTTTCTCCGCCAGTCCATATCCATTTCCTCCTCTTTCCTCTCTCTGTCCATCTCCTCCTCTCCCCTCTCTCTGTCCATTTTCCCTTCCCTTCTCCCTATCCATCTCCTCCTCCTCTTATCTGGGGCTATTGTGCCACTGTTGACAGCACGACTTCGCTTGCCCCGCTCCTGGGTTCGCGACCATTCCGATTGGATCTTAGACGACTGAAAAATCGTGGCCTGGTCAGTTGAGTCCCGATTTCATATGGTAATAGCTGATGGTAGG
Source organism: Schistocerca americana (assembly GCF_021461395.2). Classification (NCBI taxonomy): domain Eukaryota; kingdom Metazoa; phylum Arthropoda; class Insecta; order Orthoptera; family Acrididae; genus Schistocerca; species Schistocerca americana. Next base: position 735,433,340 of record NC_060130.1, on the reverse strand, counting down.
CTTCGAGTGCAGCGCCTATCCCACGAAGCCATGACCCAAGTTGTAACAAGACATTTTTCAAGTTATTAGTGGCTCCTTAGTGATGTGAGCTGTGTTTGCATGTAATGGACTGGGTTCTCTGGTCCAACTGAACCGATCATTGAGTGGAAATGGTTATGGTCGGCTGCTTGGAGACCATTTGCCGTCAACCATGGACTTCATGTTCCCAAACAAAAATGGAATTTTTATGGATGACAATGCGCCACATCAGCGAGCCACAAAAATTCGCCATTGGTTCCAAGACAATTGTGGACATTTTGAGCGAATGATTTGGTCATCCACATCACCCGACGTGAATCCCATCGATCATTTATGCGACATATTCGACAGGTCAGTTCGTGCACTAAATCCTTCACCAGCAACACTCTCGCAGTTATGGACGACTATAGAGGTAGAATGACTCAATATATCTGCAGGGGACTTCCAAAGACTTTTTGAGTCCGTGCCACGACGAGTGGCTGTAGAACGTCGAGCAAAGACCCTTGTATAATCCACTATGGAAGAAGGCTTCAAAGTATCAACGTTAACAATTTGTAACTAGTGGTACAAGACAAGGTAACAGTGATTCTTATGTGAGCCTATACAGTAGGAGTATGTTGCAAATGATTCACTACGGTCTTTGCGAAACGTATATTCACGGTCGATTACCACAGGCTGTGACACCGCCTATTTTGAACATCATTCTCCGAGAGTCCGTTTCTCTGGCGTTTGCGGCAGAGTGATATAATGTCATTAGAATAACGTGCGTATGAATCGATATTCCAATTCACTACAAAGAAGTAGCGTTGTGGATTAACTTTTCTTCTCTCGTTTATTGAACGTTAAACATCAATTCCAGAAATACTGGAACATCTCGAGCACGTGATTTCTTTCAAATATTTATAGGTAGTTAGTCTAAGTCAGAGGAAGATAGAAGAAAGAGTGAAATCAGTAGTAGGGAAGGCCAATGGCGGATTTAAATGTAGTGGGAGGTTTCTGGGAAGGTGTGGTTAGTCTGTAAAGCAAACCTCTAGATCAGTATGGCTCAAGCGTTTAGACCGAGTACGATGACTAGACGATACTGGGCTCGCATTCAAGAGAGAGGAGGTTCAAATCCCCGTATGACCATTCTGATTTAGGTTTCCAGTGATGTCCCTAAACCACATAAGATACTTGCCGGAATGATTGTTTTGAAAGGACTCGGATGATTTCCTTCCTAATCCTCGGGCAAACCGAGCTTGTGCTCCATATCTCTTTTCAGTCGTCTCTTTTCAGAAATGCTGTTCTTACTATTGCCAGTCTGCATTTTATATGCTCTCTACTTCGATCAGTATCCGTTATGTTGATTCTGAAACAGCAGAACTCGTTAACAACTTTTAATGACTCATTTCTTTATCTAACTCCCTCAGCATCGCCTGATTTAATGCTGTTTCACTTAAGTTGCTAAACGTGCAAGTATTATGGCAGTCGTTTTGCTGGGCAGCCAAGAACAACTCTAATTAACAATGTTCGTTATAGAAAAGAGCTTTAAACATCCTCCGAAGGCATGCGTTAATTTCGAAAACTTTGTTATCTTGTCACTTGGAAATGGTTTTCGAAGTTCTATTGAAGACAGCTCAACAATATGGCAATCAATAACATTTTTATTCTATGGGCATTCCAAGTAACAAACTATTGAAAGTACTTTCGTACTGGAACATTATTAGTGTATGTGTTGTATGTATCTGACGCGTTCATACCTTCCTCGTCCAACATCAAGAGGAACAACTCAGCTAACTCCCTCCCCCACAAACATAACAGGCTTAGATACCAGCGTCAGAAAAAAAATAGCCTGTGACTAGCACGCGTCACGCGATCATTGTCAACAGAAATTTTTTTTTCAAATTGTGGTTTAAAAGACTGAAAATCATAATTTTGAAAACAATTGTAATTTGTACCTATGCGGTGAGTATTGGTGAAACGTTCACAGGTTGTAATTGCTCCATAAACCCTGTCCTGTCATAACGTACTGATAAATCTTGAAAACGTTATAAGGATTATGCAATTTCTTATATTAACCTATCCGTATTGCATTTCATTTATGTTTGTATTTTCTGTCGGTATAAAAGGAAAACATGGCAGTATGCCCACAAAGCCCCGCGTTAATCTTTGCCAATGGCGTCATTCGGAAGGTGTATGGAGGGCTGGGCGATCAGCACACCGTACTCCCGTCCGTAGTGTGGAAAGAAGAATGGATACTGCTACTACTCGGCCAAGTAGCTCCTTAACTGACATCACAAGGTTGAGTGCAACTAGCCGGCCAGGGTGGCCGAGCGGTTCTAGGCGCATCAGTCTGGAACCGCGCTACCGCCACGGTCGCAGGTTCGAATCCTGCCTCGGGCATGGATGTGTGTGATGTCCTTAGGTTAGTTAGGTTTAAGTAGTTCTAAGTTCTAGGGGACTGATGGCCTCAGAAGTTAAGTCCCATAGGGCTCAGAGCTATTTGAACCATTTGAGTGCAACCCTTTACGATCCTTCCACTGATGGAAAATCCCTGGCAGCACCGAGAATTGAAACTGAGTCCTTTCATGGCTTTCAGCTATGCTGATCACTCTTGTACGGGTGCGGACAGTTTGTCAATGTGTCAGTGCTAATACTCAATAAGTGTTAGTGTTACAGCAGGCAACTGGTGAAATTATTTATCAAAAGACGAATATAATTCATAAACCAAATTATAGTTCTTAGAGGAACTTGTATCTCTGCTATAATTCTTATTTATGCGAATTCACAGTGTATCTATTCATTTGCTTTATTAGCACAGCTCATACGTAAATTAATATTTCTTCCTTGAAAGAGAAGACACGATTGTCCTTCATGGTCTGCAGTTTCTTAATAATAAACAGGTTCACAAACCAGCAATTTATCATTGGGCATTTGTTGTTGTGGTCTTCAGTCCAAAGACTGGTGTGATGCCACCTTCCTTGCTACTCTATCCTCTGCAAGCCTCTTCATCTCGAGTAACTACTACAACCTATATCTTTCTGAATCTCCTTAGTGTATTCATGTGTTGGTCTCCCTCTGCGATTTTTACCCTCGACGCTTTCCCCATGTACTAAATTGATGATCCCAAGATGCCTCAGAACGTGTCCTACCAACCGATTTCTCCTTCTTCTCAACTTGTCTCACAGAGGCCTCTTCTACCCCATTCTATTCAGTACCTCTACATTAGTTACGTTATCTACCTATCCAATCTTCAGCATTCTTCAATAGCACCATATTTCAAAAGACTCTATTCTCTCCTTGTGTAAACTGTTTATCGTCCATGTTTCACATCCATACATAGCTACGCTCCATACAAATACTTCCGGAAAAGACTTCCTGACTTTTAAATCTATACTCGATGTTAACAAATTTCTCTTCTTCAGAAACGCTTTCCCTGCCATCGCTGTTCTACATTTTATATCCTCCCTACTTCGACCATTCTCAGTTATTTTGCAGCCCAAATAGCAAAGTGTCTCATTTCCCTAATTCACACTACTGGCCATTAAAATTTTTACACCAAGACGAAATGCAGATGATATACGGGTATTCATTGGACAAATATACTAGAACTGACATGTGATTACATTTTCACGCAGTTTCAATGTATAGATCCTGAGAAATGAGTACCCGGAACAACCAGCTCTGGCCGTAATAACGGCCTTCATACGCCTGGCCATTGAGTCAAACAGAGCTTGGATGGCGTGTACAGGTACAGCTGTCCATGCGGCTTCAACACGACACCACAGTTCATCAAGAGTAGTGACTGGCGTATTGTGACGAGCCAGTTGCTCGGCCACAATTGACTAGACGTTTTCAATTGGTGAGAGATCTGGAGAATGTACTAGCCAGGGCAGCAGTCGAACATTTTCTGTATCCAGAAAGGCCCGTACAGGACCTGCAACATGCGCTCGTGCATTATCCTGCTGAAATGTAGGGTTTCGCAGGGATCAAATGAAGGGTATATCCACGGGTCGTAACACATATGAAATGTAACGTCCACTGTTCAAAGTGCCGTCAATGCGAACAAGATGTGACCAAGACGCGTAACCAATGGCACCCCATAGCACCACACCGGGTGATACGCCAGTATGGCGGTGTCGAATACACGCTTCCAATGTGCGTTCACCGCGATGTCGCGAAACACGGATGCGACCGTCATGATGCTGTAAACAGATCCTGGATTCATCCGATTAAATGACGCTTTGCCATTCGTGCACCCGGGTTCATCGTTGAGTACAGCATCGCAGGCGCTCCTGTCTGTGATGCAGCGTCAAGGGTAACCGCAGCCATGGTCTCTGAGTTGACAGTCCATGCTGCTGCAAACGTCGTCGAACTGTTCGTGCAGATGGTTGTTGTCTTGCAAACGTCCCCATTTGTTGACTCAGAGATCGAGACGTGGCAGCCCGATCCGTTACAGCCATGCGGATAACATGCCCGTCATCTCGACTGCTAGTGATACGAGGCCGTTGGGATCCAGCACGCATTCCGTATTACCCTCATGAATCCACCGATTCCATATTCTGCTAACAGTCATTGGATCTCAACCAACGCGAGCAGCAATGTCGCGATAGGATAAACTGCAATCGCGATAGGCTACAATCCGACCTTTATCAAAGTCGAAAACGTGATGGTACGCATTTCTCCTCCTTACACGAGGCATGACAACAACGTTTCACCAGGCAACGCCGGTCACTTGCTGTTTGTGTATGAGAAATCGGTTGGAAACTTTCCTCATGTTAGCACGTTGTAGGTGTCGCCACCGGTGCCAACCTTGTGTGAATGCTCTGAAAAGCTTATCATTTGCACATCACAGCATCTTCTTCCTATCGGTTAAATTTCGCGTCTGCAGCACGTCATCTTCGTGGTGTAGCAATTTTAATGGCCAGTAGTGTAATTCCGTCAGCCTCACCTGATTTAATTCGAATACATTCCATTGTCCTCGTTTTGCTTTTGTTGATGTTCATCTTATATCCTCCTTTCAAGACACTGTCCATTGAATTCAAATGATCTTCCAAGTGTTATGCTGTCTCTGACACCTCAGGGTTTTTATTTCTTCTCCCAGGATTATAATTGCTGCTCACAATTTTTCTTTGGTTTCCTTTACTGCTTGTTCAATGTACAAATTTAATAATATCGGACATAGGCTACAACCCTGTCTCACTCCCTTCTCAGCCATGGCTTCCCTTTCGTGCCCCTCGACTCTTATAACTGCCATCTGGTTTCTGCACAAATTGTAAATACTCTATCGTCCCTGTCTTTTACCCCTGCCACGTTCAGAATTTGAAAGAGGGTATTCCAGCCAACACTGCCAAAAGATTTCTCTAAGTCATTAAATGCCATAAATGTAGGTTTCCCTTTCCTTAACCTAGCTTCTAAGATAAGTCGTAAGGTCAGTACTGTCTCGTGTGTTCCTACACGTCCCCGGAATCCAAAGTCATCTTTCCCGAAGTCGGCTTCTACCAGTTTTTTCATTCGCCTGTAAAGAATTCGTGTTAGTATTTTGCAACCGTGACTTATTATATTGATAGTTCGGTAATTTTCACACCTGCCAGCACCAGCTTTCTTTGGAATTCGTATTATTGTATTCTTCTTGAAGTCTGAGGATCTTTCGTCTGTCTTATACATCTTGCAAACCAGATGGAAGAGTGATCATTACTACCTCTCCCAAGATTAACAGTAGTTCTAACGGAATGTTGTCTACTCCCGGAGCCATGTTGCTACTTAGGTCTTTCAGTGCTCTATCAAATTTTTCACGCGGTCATATCTCCCATCTCATCTTCATCAACGTCCTCTTCCATTTCCATAATACCGTTCTCAAGTACATCGCCCTTGTATAGGGCCTCTATATACTCCTTCCACCTTTCGGCTTTCTCTTCCTTGCTTAGGGCTGGTTTACCATCTGAGCTCCTGATATTCATACAGGTAGTTCTCTTTCTTCCAAAGATCTCTTTAACTATTCTGTAGGCGACATCTATCTTACCCCTAGTGATATATGCTTCTACATCCTTACATTTGTCCTCTAGCCATTCCCGCTTAACCGTTTTGCACTTCCTGTCGATCTCATTTTTGAGACGATTGTATTACTCTTCGCGTGCTTCATTTACTGAATCTTTATATTTTCTCTTTTCATCAGTTAAATTCAATATCTCTTGTGTTTCCCAAGGATTTCTATTAGCCCTCGTCTTTTATTACCTATTTGATCCTCTGCTGCCTTCACTATTTCATCTTTCAAAGCTACCCACTCTTTTGCTACTGTATTCCTGTTCCCCTGTTCTTGTCAATCGTTCCCTAATGCTCCCTCTGAAACTCTCTACAACCTCTACTACTTTCAATTTATCCAGGTCCCATCTCCTTAAATTCCTACCTTTCTGCAGTTTCTTCAGTTTTAATCTAGAGTTCATAACCAATAAATTGTTGCCAGAGTCCACATCTGCCCCTGGAAATGTCTTACAATTTAAAACCTTATTTGTAAGTCTCTTTCTTACCATTATATAATCAATCTGAAACATTCCAGTGTCTCCAGGTGTCTTCCACGTATACAACTTTCTTTCATGGGCCGCTAGGTTTAGCCGCGCTGTTTGAGGCGTGGTTTGAAGTCACAGTTCGCGCGGCTCCTCCCGTCGGAGGTTCGAGTCCTCCCTCGCCCGCTCGCTGTTGCATGACAGGGACATATGGGCCCCTACTGTTCGATGGAGTCCAAGCGGGAGAGCTATTCCTCCAAGGTGGCGAGTGTTCGTACGTTGTCCTGACTTCATAATGATGTCCTTGCGGTCGGCTGGGACGGTGTCTTCTCGACGCATTTGCGACTTATTGGTCGCAAAGCAGGTGGGGCCATCTGGCTGCGTTAAGTCGCTGCACCCGGTGACCCAGTGCTCGGAGGAGCGGATTTGTGGACTGAGCAGACTTCTCATAGAAAATCCGGCCAGCCTGGCGGAACCTACCACGGACAGTAGGTATGTCTGAGACCCGGTTGAGGTCGGCTGACGGGAAGCGCCAGCCGCAGGATTCGGTTCTGTAGCCGTTGTAGTCGTCCGACGTGGGTCGCTGCAGCATTGCCCCAAACCACAGCGGCGTAGTCGAAGAGCGGGCGTATATGGGTGATTTAAAGCGCAACACCGAGTTCAGGTGGAAGCGCAGCCGACGGATTTAGAAAGGGGTATAGTTGTTTCATTCTACCCCTGACCTTTCTGACGACGCCGTCAACATGCTGTCGCCATGTTAGTCCTCTGTCCAGCGTCAGACCCTGGTATTTAGCTGTAGTGCCCCAAGGTACGGCGGTTCCCCCTCCCTCGGGCATGGGCGTGTGTGTGTTGTCCTTAGTGTAAGCTAGTTTAAGTTACATTAAGTACTGTATAAGGCTAGGGACCGATGACCTCAGCAGTTTGGTCCCATAGAAGCTTACCACAAATTTCCAAATTTCTTTCATTATTTTAAGCCAAGTGTTAGCGATGATTAAGTTATGTTTTGTGCAAAGTTCTACCAGGCAGCTTCCTCTTTCACGCCTTACCCATAGTCCACATTCACCTACTACTTTTCCTTCTCTTCCTTTTCCTACTATCGACTCCCAGTCCCACGTGACTATTAAATTTTCGGCTCCCTTAACTATTTGAATAGTTTCTTTTATCTCATCACACACTTTTTCAATCTCTTCATTATCTGAGGAGCTAGTTGGCATATGAACTTGTACAACTGTGATAGGCGTGGGCTTCGGGTCTATCTTGGCTACAATAATACGTTCACTATGCTGTTCGTAGTAGCTTATCCGCATTCCTAATTTTTTTATTCATTATTAAACCTACACCAGCATTACCCCTATCTGATTTTGTATTCACCTGATCAGAAGTCCTGTTCCTCCTGCCACCGAACTTCACTAATTCCCACTATAACTTTACCCAGATTTGTTTCTTTTGATAACGACGTCCTCCTGAGTAGTCCCCACCTGGAGATCCGAGTGGGGGACTATTTTACCTTCGGAATATTTACGCAAGAGGACGCAATCATAAATTAACCATACAGTAAAGCTGCATGCCCTTGCGAAGACTTATGGCTGTAGTTGCCGCTTGCTTTCAGCCGTTCGCAGTACCAGGATAGGCAAGGCTCTTTTAGTTGATGTTACAAGCCCAGTTCAGTCAATCATCCAGACCGTTGTCCTGCAAATACTGAAAGGCTGCTACCCCGATTCAGGAACCACACGTTTGTCTGGCCTCTGCGACCGAACCGCCGAATCTTTCCATCAGTAAATGGGGTATGTTCTCAACTGACTCGGTTGTTTTAACCCCCTCCACTGACAGAATGACCCGCTTCCTACTTCCGTATGTATAAAGCCGATACGGACTTGTAGCTGTCACGCCTTTGCGCTTACTGCTACGTATTTTAACTGTAAATAGCTCAGCCCTAATGGTAATAGGTAGTAGTGAATTCACGTTATTAATCTTTGAAGACAGCACAGCTGCCACAAGCTCAGCTCACTTTTACTCCACTCCTACCCTCGCCATTGCACCACATTAAGTAGGTGCTACATGGACCTTGCTGAATTCACTTGCGTATACATTTTTGACCGTTACTCGCCAGTATTTACCTATTGGATTAGTACACTCCTAACCGGACTATTTCCCAAAGAGCTGTGATGATTGAACGGGTTCGATCCACGGCCTACAGTGCCCTACAGTTCACACAGTAACACTGCCTACCTGACCCACTTAACTTGGTAGTGAGCTTATGTATCCAATCACCACTGCTAGCAGCAGTGGATAATCCTATCAGCACGACGAGAGCAGCAGACTTACCGTCGAATCCTCCTGAAAATACTTATAACTGCGGTCGCCAGCTCTGAAGGAGCAAAAGAATAAATCAATTTTTTGGCTCGTTTCAAAGTGAAACGGCTTGAGTTGAATTTTAAACTTAATTCTGAATATTACTATTTCTGATCATTCTAGGTGATTCTACAAAGCAAATACTCTCTCAATTTCTGTGAGTTGGCTTGGTAATTACCACCAAGACAATTTAAGCAACTTAGGTTAACAAACTTCTACCCTTCAACTTATTTAATGATTTTGGGATATTACTCTTTGGACAATTGCTATAGAATTAGTTAAGTGACTTTACTTGAAAGGTTACTCAGAAAAATTTAAGTAACTATAAATAGGCGACTCATTCTGGTGTGACCATTGCTCTTTTCTACATTCTTAAACGCTAAAGTATTCTACAACCAAAAGAATTGTAAATGAAAGAGGCGATGGTGGCCTCAGTCTGATTTCACTACACTATGTTTCAGGTTACTACACTTTACAATGAACAACATGCGTCGTAATTTTACTCATTACTATATTCTGTCCTCTGCACTTGCACAAAAGAAAACTGGTATTCTCCTTTTACATGTATACAAAGTTCGACTTAACAATTGCAAGCAGTCTTGCCTTGGGTAGACGTGTCGGTGCTGGTGGTGAGATGCATGTGGCTAACGCAGCTCTTCACGCCTCATGCCCTCAATGGCGGCTGGAACTACGAGCTGTAGCACTCGTATAAGCTACTGCACGTCCGCCATAAAATCTGGGCGCAGGAACTCTTACAATCAGCCCCAGTGGCATAGAGACGGCTTCGACAACCATTCGTCGCGTTCTACTCCACAAACGGCGACGATATTCTCCTTTTCGCTGTTGCACAGTCACTTTTGCGTGAGCACAGTTATGCACGTCCGCTCACGTCAACACTCCCCAGGCCATTCCATTGTTCAGTCCCTGTGTCTCCAGCTACCTCTAGCTATGCTCGTATCACCAAGAGTGGGGGCGTTCCCCTACCACCTTTTCACCGAAATCATTTAGTATTTAAGAATATTTATATTTATTACCCTGGAGTTCATACCAGTCATAATAATTTACTACTAGCGCTTTATAACATTAAATCATACAGTAATAGCTTATAATTACCAAGAAAAAGAATACATTTGACTCCGATAGCATAGTGCATTGTCTGAGGCAGCGCTAATTCCCAGTTTCGCCAATAGATGGCATCAGGGTGCACTCCCTGGCAGTCTCACACCAGCGCGCCCGTTTCCGACGCGCGGGCTCCAAATTACTGTCAGCCCACCATCATTTCAGTTCCGTTACACATGCCCCACTTCTTATTGAAGTATCTAACAGTGATAATTCAATAAGAAGTCTCTCCTATAATGAATCTGAAATGTTCGTTAAGCTTTTTACCAAGGGTTTTCCCTTTCTTACTGATACACCTCGGTACTTATATTACTTATTTAAAATTAAACACCAATTCTTTCTATCTTTCCTGCTAAACATTACATAAATGATTTACATATATTCTTTACAATTTTCTTACATCTAAACACAGTACACTTTAAACATCTTTTTTATAAAAATTTTAAATACACTTCTTTTATCTCAGGCAAGTAAAACACACGTTATGCGCCTATTACTTTATAGCCCGTCCTTTTCACTTTACCTCCTCACTTTTCTACCTCTTCCACAACACTTATTTACACACCTATTAAGGCTTTCTTAGAAGCTCAGTCTTTCCCAGTCTGTTTAGTCTCTACTTAAACTAGAAGTTTCATTAGAATACTGCAACATATTTTAGTGAACATTTACCTTTCACATAGAACAAAAGAAACAAAACTATTTACATATTGGTTTACTTTAATATTTATTTATATATTTATTTTCAATCTGGTAGAATTCGTGGCTCATACCTTTTGAGATCCACTATGTTTCTTACTCCCAGGCGTTTGCCTGTTAATGGGTACTCTAAATAATAATCATTCACATTGGGTATGGACACTATTTTAAATGGTCCATTATATATATATTTAAATTTGCTGATCTCGTTATTAATTTCACTTGACTTTTCATGTGTTTTTACAAGAACGAGATCACCTATTTTGAATTTAGGATTCCTTACTTTTTCGTCATGACGACGAATTCTCGCATCTGCTTGTTTTCTCATCTTGTCTTTTACTAAGTTCTTTTTACTATCATAATCCAATTCAACTCTATCTGGAAATTCTAGTAGGTCTTCTACTAGACTTTTACTTCTCGTCTTTTTCAGGATTTCTTCTGGAGTAAATCCAGTGCTCTCGTTTGTTAATGAATTCATGATTTCTTCGAATTCACTCACATACATGCCCCACTTCTTGTGGTTACTATGGCAGTACGTCCTAAATAACCGACCTATCTCACGCATATATCTTTCTGCCGGATTGCTTGATGGGTGATAAGCTGAGATATGTACCACTTCTACCTGTTTCTCAGTTATCCCATCCTTCCACATTTTTGAGCAAAACTGAACACCATTATCTGATAGTATTCTCTTTGGCTTCCCTACTTTCACAAAATAATCACACACCATTTTATCATACACAGCTCTGGCAGTAGCTTTTCTCAAGGGATATAGCTTTATATACTTTGAGAAAAGTTCAACTGCTACAAATATGTACACAAAACCCCCCATGGTTTTCGGTAATGGTCCAAAGATATCTACTGCTACTATTTCTAATACTTCATCAGGTTTTATTGATTGCATGGGCCCTTGATTAGTTGCATTTGTTACTTTCGCCTTTTGGCATAGATCACAAGATCTTATCCTCTGTGCTACCCTTCGTGCCATGTTATTAAAGGTAATGCATTCATCTAACTTATCGGTACACTTCCATGCACCACAATGGCCATATGCCAAGTGAACATAATCTATCAGCACTTCAGTGTGTTGTTCTGGCCAACATACTCTCCACTTCCCTGGATTATTTAATCTTTGAAGATACAGTACACCTTTATGTATTTTATATGAAGCCCTTATGTTAGTTGCGTCCGGATTGTCAAACTTGACCTTTACCGACTTGAGTGCATCATCATCACTTTGATATCTTCGCATATTCCGACATATTTCCCTAATTTTTTCTCTTCCTTCCGCTTTTTTGAAGTAATTCACCTCAAAAACATCTTCCCTATTCTTTACACTTTCTAGTGTCTCACATCCTTCCGGTAATCTCGACAAAGCATCCGGTACTGCATGTTCTTTCCCTTTAACATACTCGATCTCTATATCAAATTGTTGTAAAAACAGCGCCCATCTGGCCAACCTGTTATGTAACAATCTGCAGTCCTTCAAAAATATTAAAGCTTTGTGGTCTGTATGGACCACAGTCTTATGTCCCCATAAGAAAAGTTGAAATTTCCTAAAACCCCATACTATAGATAAAGCCTCCTTCTCTGAAACCGTATAGTTTCTTTCATACTTAGACATGGTTCTACTCGCAAATGCTATTTGTCTATGAGTTTTTTCCCCATCTATCATTACCTCCTGAAATATGGATACTCCCAATCCATAATCTGAACTATCTGTTGCCATGTGGAATGGTTCACACAGGTCAGGGTGCCATAACTTTATGTTTTTAGCCAAATTGTCTTTTAGCTGGTTGAATGCTGTTTCACATTCCTCAGTCCACATATACACACTGTTCTTCTTAAGTAGGTTGTTCAGATGTGGGCTATTGAACACCTGATCATCCACATACTTACGATAAAAGGAACAAAGTCCTATAAACGACTTTAGTTGTTTTTTATTCTTGGGAGCCGGACAATTTCTTATTGCTTTGACTTTATCGGGATCCTTTTCAATTCCCTCTGGTGTTACTATGTGACCTAAAAACTTTATTTCTTTCTTCACAAACTCGCATTTTTTCAGGTTCAGGGTCATTCCTCCTTTAATTAAAGCTTTGAACACCCTGTCGCATAACTCTATGTGCTCTTCCCATGTCCTTGCAGCAATTAACAGATCATCTACATAAACCGTGATTAGCGAACTAAGTTCACTCCCTAAAATTTTGTCTAAAGCCCGAATGAACACTGAAACGGAAGTATTTAGGCCAAATGGTACCACTGTGAAATGGTAGCATTTGCCATTGAATAAAAATGCCGTGTACTTCTTAGACTCCTCACTTAATGGGATTTGCCAGTATCCTGCAGTTAGGTCTAAACTAGTCATGTACTTTACACCATTAAACTTCTGCAATAAATTATCTGTGTTCTCTGGACGATCCAACTCCCTCTTCACTACTTTATTCAGAGTACGAGCATCTATCACTCTTCGTACACTTCCATCCTTCTTACCTACTATCACTAGTGGGTTATTATATGGGCTATAACTCCGTTCAATGACCCCACATGAAACCATTTTATCTATTTCTTTTTGAACTGCTTCTTTCTTAGACACGGGTACATTATATGGTGGTTTAAAGAAAGGTTCATGCTCCTCTACCTCCATGCAGTACTCATAATTTATCACTCGTCCCGGTCTGTCCGAAAATACCTCCTGATTTTCTTTCAGAATTTGCCATAGATCCTCCCTTTGGTCATCAGATAGTCCTTCCGTTTTATTCACTACATTTCGAAGGAGTGTCTCCTTATTTCCATCTTCAACTATCTGCCTCACCAGACACCAATCGAATTTTTGACCTATTCCTGAATCATGATCATCTCTAAATTCTACCCATCTCAGCTGGTTCTCTTCCATTACTCTAGATGATTCAAATGGTATTTCTAATACCGCACTATCAACTTTACAAACTATTATCCCTTTGTCACAATCTATAATTACTTTCTGTTTCATTAACCAGTCAATGCCTAAAATGATCTCGGCACTGAGCTCTGGAACTACTAAAAATGCATTCGAAAATAGCTTGTTTTTTATCTTAAATTCCATCATCACTTGATGTTTAACAGGTTTACTACATTTCCCTGTCGCCCCTATCACTTTAACACCTGTTACTGGCATCATGACTACTCCTCGTTGCTCTTTGATCATCTCAAAAAATGCGTGCGAAATAGCACTTATTTGAGCACCCGTATCCAACAACACATATAAATCGTACCCACATACATTAATGGGCAGGATTGTTTGCATCCTATTGTCCTCTTTCATACTTTCTTTATCTTCCCATAATAAATCCTTTTCCACCGCCAAGTCTTGCCATATTATTTTTCCGGTTTTTATACTGACCATTCCATCTGGAGGTTTCTTTCTCCTTTTCATCCTAAATTCTTTCACCACTTTTTCCAATAGTCCTTCGTCTAGGCTCTTTAATGCCATCTCGTTCTCATTCGAATCTGTCAGGCCTGAACTCTCGGTTGCGAAATCGGAAACTTCCTCTACTTCTTTTTCTCCCTGGATGCTTTCTGATGATTCTGACGATAATTCCTCCTCCCTATAAATATGACCTTCTTCGGATTCAAATAATTCTTGCAAATTATAATCCATTTCTCTACTTTCCCTTTGTTGGATAGTGCATTCGCCACTCTTACTTTCATTATTTTCCCCTACTAATGGAATTCCAGTCTCACTCAACTCATTTGCTTCAGTACTACAGGGATCACAACACTCTTTCTCTTGGTTAGATACACTTTCTCTAATTTCTTTAAAAGAATCTTCATCACAGTCATGTACTCTTGCTGTCACTAGGTACACATCATAATCGGTATGGCTCTCTAACACTGTCATATTCGGGTCCAAATTAATCACTTGAGTGGAAGATCTTTCTAATTGTGCTGGCTGGCTTTTGAGCTGATGTACATATTCTGCATACGAGGTAATTTCTGAATCGGCATGCGTCTCTGCACTATGCCCCTTTTTCTTATCCACCCTTTCCTCTTTAATTACTTCTCGATGCGATTCGTCGACTATTTGTACGAACCTTTTACCATAAGTCACATCACTCCCACCTTGCCCCTGCCTCTCTGCACAGTTGCCATCCCTACCGACAACCAACGCCTTCTCTGACTCTTCCATCATCAATTCGTCACTCTGACCTCGAATTGCACTTATTTCATTCACGTGAGCCTTCACATCCGACCGATATTCTTTTCCTACTTCATTTCCCTTAATAATTCCTCTCTGCTCTCTCTCCTCTGTTTGTATCCCTGCATTATACTTCGCAAAGTTTCGTTTATGTAACTGCTCTTCAGGCGAACGACGCACTATCCTACTATAGTACTGACTACTCCGATCTTCCCTATTTTTGGGCCATTTCTTTCTTTCCGCGCGCGTTAGGCCCTTGACCTGCGCGGTATTTAGTTTTCCTGATTTTGATAATGCATCCCGTTTCCCTGATAGTGTCCTCTCCCTCGCTGAGAGTTACCTCCTCGACCTCTTCCTCTCATCATGTTAATTTGCGGTTCATTCCTACCACCTTTTACTATTCCATTCTGATTTCTGAAACCTCGAAACTCTAGTTTCACGCCACCTATCTTCATTCTCGATTTTTTCTAAAAATTCATCGAATGTTCGATGAGTGCCTCCTACATAACGCTTTGAATCGTCAGGTAGCTTTTTCCACAACTCCCACACTATCTCCGATTCTGATCTACGATCTTTAAGATACTCCAAACGCTTGAACCATCCTTCACAGTATTCTTTCATGAGCCCACGCCCATGTTCTGGCATTCTGGCGACAACGAATTCTCTCCACAACCTATCCCTCTGTTGTGTGCCCCAGAATTCCTCAAGGAACTTTTCTTTGAAGTCTGTAAACTTCAGATTGTCGATATCCAAATTCAATCCCCAAAGTTTAGCATGACCTGCTAAAGCGTCTATTACTAAATTAATTTTTTCTTTATCCGACATGTCTGTTGGTAAGACACGTTCACAATTTTTTATAAAATCCATTGGATGCCATCCACCTTGTTTCTTTTGAGGATCTTATTTTTCCTCCCTACTCAGTATTTCCGATTTTTGCATTACCAATGGGATACCACTACAGTTAAGAAACGTCTGATTCTGAACTTGCTGACTTAACAATTTTATCTCATTACGCAGTGTATTTTCCTGCTCCTGCACACATGCATCAAAACTCAACATGGTATTGCGCAGTGTTTCAATATCAGCTGCCGTTTCCTTAACAATCTCTTTCTTTACAACTGGTACTATCACCTGTAATTTACTTTCAATTATCGGTTCTAATTTTTCACTAACCAAAGGTTCCACTGATTTCTCTATTCTCTGAATTTCGGTATCAAATCTTTTCTCTATTTCTGTGACTTTTCTCTGAACATTTGTTATTTCAGCCCTAATGCTATTTACTGATTTGTTTACCTCTGTGATACGTTGGCTTTGCGTATTCAAAATATCTAAATTGGCTTTTATTTTACCAGATAGGTTTTCATCCAATTGGGATATATGACTAGCTATTTCTGCTTTCAAACTAGCCTTCCCTTCTCGAATTTGCGCCATCATACTATTTAACAAACTTGTTAATTCCATATCCTCTCCCTTGTGACTTGCATCCACAGATACATTGGGTTCACTTTTCACTACCTTTGGTTTCACTTCCCGTTCCTCCTGTTTTGTGGGTGTGGGTTCATCTATAGGATTTTCCAACCCTACAACAGTATCTATGGTCCCTAATTCTGGGTCTGACCTTGTAATGTTTTCGTCTTGCTTGTTACTATTCGACTCCATCTTATGCTGCAGTATTTCGTGCCTAATAGAAATGTTCATTAAACCAAGTATTACTTGTTTAACTCCTACTATTGGACTTCCTTTTGCTGCTTTGCAGGTTGTCGTCTTGGAACTTACCAATTGTGGTATATTTGTCTACAACAGAATTTAAAATTTTCTTGAAACTACAAGTTTATATAAATCACTTTTATTGCAGCCATTATTCTACAAACTTGGTAAGTCCTGTCACGGTCGCCACATGCGACCGAACCGCCGAATCTTTCCATCAGTAAATGGGGTATGTTCTCAACTGACTCGGTTGTTTTAACCCCCTCCACTGACAGAATGACCCGCTTCCTACTTCCGTATGTATAAAGCCGATACGGACTTGTAGCTGTCACGCCTTTGCGCTTACTGCTACGTATTTTAACTGTAAATAGCTCAGCCCTAATGGTAATAGGTAGTAGTGAATTCACGTTATTAATCTTTGAAGACAGCACAGCTGCCACAAGCTCAGCTCACTTTTACTCCACTCCTACCCTCGCCATTGCACCACATTAACTAGGTGCTACATGGACCTTGCTGAATTCACTTGCGTATACATTTTTGACCGTTACTCGCCAGTATTTACCTATTGGATTAGTACACTCCTAACCGGACTATTTCCCAAAGAGCTGTGATGATTGAACGGGTTCGATCCACGGCCTACAGTGCCCTACAGTTCACACAGTAACACTGCCTACCTGACCCACTTAACTTGGTAGTGAGCTTATGTATCCAATCACCACTGCTAGCAGCAGTGGATAATCCTATCAGCACGACGAGAGCAGCAGACTTACCGTCGAATCCTCCTGAAAATACTTATAACTACGGTCGCCAGCTCTGAAGGAGCAAAAGAATAAATCAATTTTTTGGCTCGTTTCAAAGTGAAACGGCTTGAGTTGAATTTTAAACTTAATTCTGAATATTACTATTTCTGATCATTCTAGGTGATTCTACAAAGCAAATACTCTCTCAATTTCTGTGAGTTGGCTCGGTAATTACCACCAAGACAATTTAAGCAACTTAGGTTAACAAACTTCTACCCTTCAACTTATTTAATGATTTTGGGATATTACTCTTTGGACAATTGCTATAGAATTAGTTAAGTGACTTTACTTGAAAGGTTACTCAGAAAAATTTAAGTAACTATAAATAGGCGACTCATTCTGGTGTGACCATTGCTCTTTTCTACATTCTTAAACGCTAAAGTATTCTACAACCAAAAGAATTGTAAATGAAAGAGGCGATGGTGGCCTCAGTCTGATTTCACTACGCTATGTTTCAGGTTACTACACTTTACAATGAACAACATGCGTCGTAATTTTACTCATTACTATATTCTGTCCTCTGCACTTGCACAAAAGAAAACTGGTATTCTCCTTTTACATGTATACAAAGTTCGACTTAACAATTGCAAGCAGTCTTGCCTTGGGTAGACGTGTCGGTGCTGGTGGTGAGATGCATGTGGCTAACGCAGCTCTTCACGCCTCATGCCCTCAATGGCGGCTGGAACTACGAGCTGTAGCACTCGTATAAGCTACTGCACGTCCGCCATAAAATCTGGGCGCAGGAACTCTTACAATCAGCCCCAGTGGCATAGAGACGGCTTCGACAACCATTCGTCGCGTTCTACTCCACAAACGGCGACGATATTCTCCTTTTCGCTGTTGCACAGTCACTTTTGCGTGAGCACAGTTATGCACGTCCGCTCACGTCAACACTCCCCAGGCCATTCCATTGTTCAGTCCCTGTGTCTCCAGCTACCTCTAGCTATGCTCGTATCACCAAGAGTGGGGGCGTTCCCCTACCACCTTTTCACCGAAATCATTTAGTATTTAAGAATATTTATATTTATTACCCTGGAGTTCATACCAGTCATAATAATTTACTACTAGCGCTTTATAACATTAAATCATACAGTAATAGCTTATAATTACCAAGAAAAAGAATACATTTGACTCCGATAGCATAGTGCATTGTCTGAGGCAGCGCTAATTCCCAGTTTCGCCAATAGATGGCATCAGGGTGCACTCCCTGGCAGTCTCACACCAGCGCGCCCGTTTCCGACGCGCGGGCTCCAAATTACTGTCAGCCCACCATCATTTCAGTTCCGTTACACCTCTTAACAGATACCCCTCCGTTGTGGCTATATCTACGGTACAGCTATCTGCATCGCTGAGGGATGCAAGACGCCCCACCACCGGCAAGGTCCATGGTTCACGGGGGGGCCTTGGGCATTATCACTGACAAAACACCTGCTATATGTTGCCTTGGCGTTATCACCACTCCAGAGGCCCTTTAGCAAGACTCCGTTTCACTCAACAGAAAATAACTCACGCTTACACTAATTTCACGGAAGAGATTATTATATCTCACTCGGAGTTATTTTCTTTCTTATACCTTGTCAAGGCGCCATCACAGTAACCCGTTATCTACAGTTGTTAGAAAAATATGTGCTACCGTCGCTGCTGTCTGAAGACAGGACCGTCCTAAAGTCCTTTCAAAACGATATTACCCGACCTCATCACAACCAGATATCCAGTTCCCCCGAGATGGATAGACCGTAGACTAACGGTGAAGTGGCTGCCACGTTCCCCGGATTTAAGTCCATTATAATTCTATCTATGGGGACACGTGGAGGCAGTTGTGTATGCTGCGAAGATAAGGAACCTTACACATCTCAGGCAGCCAATTGTTGATGCTAGTGCTCGCATTCCGGTACATGTGATGTTTAAAATACATGAGGAATGGATAAAGCTGATAACAACAGCCTTAGAAGTTGCCTGACGTCACGAGTATTTTAGGTACGTACTTTTATAAATCACGCAGTTATATTTTGAACTAGACTGCCACTGAAATAGCAGTTTGCGGTTACACATTTCCGTATTGTGTCACACAGTTTGCTGTTTGTTTGTGTGTGTGTGTGTGTGTGTGTGTGTGTGTGTGTGTGGGTTTGGACAATACTTTACCATGCCTAATACAGTGGAAGAAAACTGTTGGCGTTTAGAACAGCTTCCAATCGTCTCGTAATACATAAATACAGATCCTGTATGGTTATCAAGGGAATCTTACACAATTCTTCCTATAAATAGTGGCAAGCTCAGGTAACGGTGGTGTCAGTAGATAGCGATCATGTACCCTTCTTTCCAAAGTAGACCAGAAGGGTTGAATAATGTTATGATCTGGTAATTTTCGTGGCCAGGGAATAGGGTATAATTCATCCTCGTGCTCACTGAACCTGTCCTGACGCCACGCACTGTGTGAACAGGAGCCGAGTCACTTAGAACATAGCGTCACCACTGTGGAAGAAATATTTGACCAGGGGATGGACCCGATCATCCAAAAGTATCATATAATCCTTCGCAGAGTAACGATATCATGATATGGCCGCCCGTAACATCATGGAATCCCCACTACCAGCCTCCTCCCACTATGTTTCACTATTGGGACGTAAACTCGCCCAGAAGTTTGAAACAGTGTGAAACTAGACTTATTCAACCAAATTCCATTCTTCCACTCCTTCACATTCCTGGTTTTATGATTTCCGCGACACGTTTTCCTATTAAGGGCATTTGCATCACTGGTCAGTGATTTTGGAGTTACTCTCGCTCTGCATTTCCAAGCTTGTGGAGCTCCGTTTGTTATTTTTATGTGCTGACAGGGTTTGCGAGTGCGCTATACAGTTCTGCAGTGACTTTGCAGTTCCCGTACTCTTATTTTTCGTCACAATCCTTTTCAATGTTCATCCTTCGCAGTCACTCAACACACTTGTCGGATGATGTTTTTCTGCTTACCCTATATTCGGTGTAAATCGTCGATACCGTGTTGTCCGCAGCTCGTGGTCTAGTGGCGAGCGTTGCTGCCTCTGGATCACGGGTTTCCGAGTTCGATTCCCCGCCGGGTTGGGGATTTTCTCTGCCCGGGGACTGGGTGTTTGTGTTGTCATCATTTCATCATCATCAGCATCATTAGTGACAGTGGCTAGATTGGAATGGGTAAAAAATTTGACTGTGTAAAAATTGGAACTTCGTACGGGCGCTGATGGCCGCGCGTTTGAGAGCCCCACAAACCAAACATCATCGTCATCATCATCATCTTCGATACAGTGTTTCAAGAAACACCAAACACGTCATCTCGCTTCGTTATGGAAGAACCCACCATACGACCACCAACAATTTGCTACGTCCAAATTCACTTAACTCCGACATAAAGCACAACTACACAGAACACTGTTCTAACGACGGCTGGCACTAGCAACGTATTGAGGACATTGCGCAGGTGCCTTAGTGGCCACATTCAACAGTGCAAGCTGCAGTCTTGGCTAGCATCTGATTTCATATTCAAGCATTCATTTCTCACGGTTTTGCATATTTTTGTTCAGCCGCTATGTGATTTGCCATTTCGATGGGTAGGTTTGTATATTTTGAACAGACAGAGAAACTGCATATTGCATAGTCTTTAAAAAGGTGATATTGTAATACACAGCTGTGATATTAAGAATGCAATGTGTGCCTTAAATGTTGTTAATAAATGCTTTTTAAATTTTCAGATATATATTTTTATCGAAATGTTGTTTTTTTGTCACAGTATTCATTTTAATCAATAAAAAGAATCCAAGGAGATTAAAGGGACAGATAATATCCGGTTAGTTAATGTATATCTTTCATGTGATTCTACAACTAATTCAATGATAATTTAGACAATAAATATTTGGGGGGGGGGGTTACACCCTCCTAGAAAGAGGAGGAGGAGGAGATAGATAAGGAGAGGTTGGCGGAGATGGTAGATGGTGAGAGGGGGAAGGACGAAGTGGATAGGGTAAATTGGGGAGGGGTGGGTGTAGGGAGAGAGGAGCAGGATGAGATGGATAGCAGCAGAAAGAGAGGGACAGAGAGACTGGGGAAAGAGGAGATGAACAGAGAAAGAGGGGGAGGACGAGATGGACAAAGAGAGAGAGGGAGAGGAGGCGATGGACAGAGAGAGATGGGGGAAGGAGGAGTAGATGGACAGAAAGGGGAGAGAAGATGAGATGGTCAGAGAGAATCAGGCGAGGAGTAATTGGCAGACACGGGAGCTAGGAGGGGTTTTGCAGACAGGGGGGCAAAGAGGATATGAATCATAGAAGAGGCTGAGGAGGAGATCGACAGAAAGGGTGGGGGAAGCAGGGGAGGGATGGAGGAAGGTGGAGATGGTCAGATAGAGAGAAGGAGAAGTAAATGATTCAAGAGTGGGGTCTAGAGATGTGTGCAATATATGTGTCAAACACTTACGCGGGCGGCGCCGCAGGAAAAGGCTAGTCTTTACTAGAAAGGCCTACAACGCCACCAGCGTACATCACCGAGCAAATGAGTAGAAGGACTTAGATAGATTCAGGGTTGACTCGCACTTAGCCTCTGGCGAGGGTCGTTGGTGCGCCGCCAATGGCTGATTCCGCAGTCGCTTCAGCCACCACCGCTATATCGATATGGTAAGATCGAGCTGCGACAGCGAGATGATCCACAGGGCCAGTAAAGTCATTTTTATTGTATTTCAGTAACCTCGTGCTTCACTATGAGGACTTACTTTCCGATTTGAATTACCAATTTGCTTCCAACTCCGGCCACAGATGCTACGTATTCTCATCTCTAGTACTATCTGTTTGCTATACTAACATCATGACAATCGTAGTAAAACTTCACGACCACGCTTCTTTCATTTTTATACGTGGTTATTAGAATCTTACGCTAGACCCTTCGATCACATATGGCAGGGTTTACTTTACAATCATTATTGCTGGTCAGATGATTCTTAATTCATTATGTTTGATGGCGTCTAATTAATTCACGTCAGATAACAGAATAAGTTAGCACACCTTCAGATTATAGAACCCGATGTACTGAGAAAGTCCCCATAAAGGACACTGCACCATTAGAATTCACTACATCACATCCCAAATTCTTATTCCAACTAGTTCATTGTCCTGTCCTATCTTGTCCTGCCTAAGCTCAAAATTCCTTAACACTAAACCCTTATCAATCACAATCAGAAGTATCTTTCTAGCCTCGGCTTCACCAAACTTACTTCATGCAATGACTGCATAAACATAAAACCCATAGTTCCATGCTTCTACAATACCTGGCTGTGTAAACACTCACTCATAACCTTTGGCCAACGTTTCTTCCTCTTGGTCGTCTACTTGCCAAGCAGCCCAGACGGACATGTTGTCCACGGGACCTTCCTGTTGTTATGAAAGGGGTAGACACCAAGTTCACAGCCGAGCAAGTTATGTGGGAACGTACTGCCCAACAAGAGCCTAAATGAGAAAAAACCCTCTGCATCCAAAACAACAAATGTCCCACTTTTATTTTCAATGTATTTTCAAAATTCCCATTAACCATTCATTACGTAACTATAAAAGATGTCATAATACACCACCGTAGGCATGACGTAGATCCTTCCCGATTTCAGGCTCAAGGATACTCTTGCCAAAACAACTTACCTAGAACGATTACCTGCAACCCCCTTTCCTCCAGAATGTAACACTTGTAATTTTTACCACCAAATCTACAAGTGAAATCAAACATACTCCCGTAAGACTCAAAACACCCCCTCACACCCCCCCCCCCACACCCCCACCGCCGCTTACTCTCCACCCTCAGAGCCATACACACGCCACCCAGTTCCAGCAAACACAGAGGATCCATATTGTCACAGCTCTTCACGGCTTCAGTCGGCGTGCAGCAGCGCGTGCAGCAGCATCGGACAACTAATTGAGATGCCTCGTTATAGGAGAAGATATACACGGTCGCGTGTAACTGTTTATAATGCCTTAGACGATTTGGAGGTGAAAGTTTCCAACAAAGGAGCGCAGGTTATTTTGCAAGGTCCATCAGTGTTTTGTGGTTGTATTATTAACTTTGCACTTACCCAATTAGATACACATCAAGCTGGTAATGGTTGGATTACTGTTGCTGTTGTTCGTTATAATGGTAATACAGTTAAAAATGTGACTGGTTTGGAATCATTTAATTCAAGAGATCTTATAGCCTTCCGTACGTATCATGTTGGAGAAGTGTTTAACAGGGATTTAGGTATTTCCTACTTCACATCTAATCAGCCGTTTTCCCTGAGAACACAGCTCTCATAAACATCCATCCTTTGTGGAATCCCATATCATTCATCAAATCACACTGGTTGACTGTTGCAAATTTCACCTAAATGCCACCGCCACATTTTTTCAGAACTACTTTCTTTTCGCTTTCTACCACCTTTGCCATATAGAACGTGGTAACATCGATCTTGTCATCTGGCAGAACTGAAAAGCACTTTTTAAATAATTAGAACATTGAAAGGTAATATTCAAACAAGGGAACCTCCCCATCGCACCCCCTCAGATTTAGTTATAAGTTGGCACAGGGATAGGCCTTGAAAAACTGAACACAGATCAATCGAGAAAACAGGAAGAAGTTGTGTGGAACTATGAAAAAAATAAGCAAAATATACAAACTGAGTAGTCCATGCGTACGGTAGGCAACATCAACTGTTAACTTACGAGCGCCGTGGTCTCGTGGTTAGCGTGAGCAGCTGTCGAACGACAGGTCCTTGGTTCAAATCTTCTCTCGGGTGAAAATTTTAATTTTTTATTTTCAGATAATTATCAAAGTTCAGGCACTCACACATAATCAACTTCGCTCTCCAAAATTCCAGGACATGTTCAGATTTGCTTGGACATATACAGAATTTGACGGTCTACGCACGGAAACATTTGAAAACGTAAAAAACATATGTTTTGACAGAGCACAGGGAAAACTATGCGACTCTGAAACTGTTGCATTCATTTGATGCAGTTTATGTGACAAAATCTTATGTTTTCATCACTTTTTTTGGAGTGATTATCAAATCCACAAGAAAACCTAAATCGCGCAAGGTAGAATAATCTTTTTACCCATTCGCCAAGTGTGCAAGTTAGGTGGGTCGACAACATATTCCTGTTATGTGACGCACATGCCGTCACCAGTGTCGTAAAGAATATATCAGACGTGTTTTCCTGTGGAGGAATCGGTTGACCTATGACCTTGCGATCAAATGTTTTCGGTTCCTATTGGAGAGGCACGTCCTTTCGTCTACTAATCGCACGGTTTTGCGGTGCGGTCGCAAAACACAGACACTAAACTTATTACAGTGAACAAAGACGTCAATGAATGAACGGACAGATCGTAACTCTGCGAAAATAAAGAAAGTAAAATTTTCACTCGTGGGAGGACTCGAACCATGGACCTGTCGTTCCACAGATGCTCACTCTAACCACGGGACCACGGCGCTCCTGAGTTCAGATTATGCTTGATGTTGCTTATCTTCGCATGGACTACTCAGTTTGTATATTTTGCTTATTTTTTCATAGTTCCACACAACTTCTTCCCGTTTTCTCGATTGATCTGTGTTCAGTTTTTCAAGGCCTACCCACTGTGTCAATTTATAACTAAATCAGAGGGGGTGCGATGGGGAGGTTCCCTTGTAAGAGCAATTCAGGAATTTCGTAGTGGAAGGTACCTTTGTTCTGACATATTTTAGTTCACATTTTGTATACTCTTTTTGAAGTACTCCTCATACGCTTATCCAACTGTGACATTGCAAGACAGCATAGTCCTGTGCTTTAAAGTATCTGAAGTATCGTAAGCTGCAGCACACCACAAAAGCGACTCATTGTGGAAGTGCTGTGATACGTGAGGAGCGGAGCCATTGGTCTAACGAAAGTTTTCAGTTAAATCTGACTATTAAACGTGAGTCAATAATGCCAAAACTGGGCTCTTGAAATCAGGCAATCATGACTAAATGTATTACAAAACAAAGAAAACTTAGGAGCCATAAAGGATACAGAAGCGTAAGTAGCGCCAGATTGAAGGTATAAGGGAAGAGAATAATTTATTAGCAATAACTGCTATGTGCAAGTTGTGGCTTAGGGATTATAGGTTTACTTAGACTACCATGCTCGTTACACACAAAACTCCGTGACAGATATTAAGAAGTGACTTCGTTTAACATTTTGAATTCAATGATCAACGACAGTTTAATTAGAAAAAAACTCAAATTTTGATTAATTAACCACTTAATTTCCATATATCATTCAAACCATAAATTATATAAAAAATCCAAGAGCTCCCTGTGAAACTTGAGCAAAAATGCTAAATATTCATGTATAAAACAAGTGGTAGATACAAGATTTACGTTTACTTTGATTTCAAAGTTTGCGTATTCAAGCCGAAATCATTATCATCATTCCATCATTTATTGAGAGGTTTGTAAACAGGAACGTATCAAGAAGAGTCCTTTATGGATCATTAGTTAAGTAAATACAGTTGGTACGTGTAAGTATAACTAGATTTCAAGTGGCGGTTGGAATGCTACGACAGCCACTTGGCATCAACGGAACAAGGCCGCGATTGCAGTAACGTATTTGGGAGCACAAGAGGCGGAATATGCGTCGCGGTTAGCGACAACTTGGCTGCGCAGTGTTTAAAGATGTAGAGAATATTAGGATGGGTTCTGTGAAAGATTGAGGGCAACAGTTTGGAGGCACGGATTTGTGCTGTGGACATTTTGCACATGTTTGTAGATGAACGCGGAGTGCAGGAAATCTCGCGATGACTCAAATTCGTGAAGTGGCTGTGAGGTTCCCCCATGACCTTCGAATAGCAGTATTATTTTCTAGTACATCACTGTAAAGAATATAATAGATCTACATCTACATAAATACTCCATAAGCTTGTAACCTCCCCACAGAATTTTAAATAAATAATATGAATAATACTCTAATTTAGTGTAACCTCCCCACAAAACTTTAAATAAATAATATGAATAATATTCTCATTTAGTGTAACCTCAAAATAGAAAAATTCCTAAACCTCTCAACAGCAAAAATTATAATTATGTCGTTCACATTCAGTGTAACGTCCCAACAAAAAAATATTCAGTTACCTGGTAATCATACAATGTAACTACCCTCTCAATTAAATTGTCGCTCACTTATAACTTTTCAATAATTGACTGTGAATTTAATCTGGTAAATTCTGGACGTCAGCAATGCTGCGTCATGGCCCTGAAAGACCATTCTGAATAAAAAGAGAAAATTTCTTACCTCAATGAAGTCGCCGGATAACGCATATATATCTGCTCTTACAATAAATTTTTCTGGCACAGCCCTGTACAATGCTGGCCGATAGATTTGTCATTTATGAAAGGAAGCAACTGATTTTTCTTTTGCAACCATCGGGATGATCATGGATTGGAGAAATTAGTAAATTTTTTAAATTGAAATGAATGGTTGTTAAAAATTACTTCATATGAGAAAGATTATTATTAGGACATTTTTAAAACATGGGACTTGAGATAACATTACTACATATGCGCGAGGCTGCTTTTTACCTTGTACAATAATACTCAGGCTCCGGCATCGCTGCACCGCGACCGGCCCAGCCAACACGATACACCAGACCAGACCAGAGCAGACTGCAGACTAGCCACAACTTACTGCTACAGCTACACAGTTCCTACTGCAGTCAACACTGCTCTCTGGTCAGCGATTCTCTTATACCTTGCATATCGCAGGCAGCGCATGAGCAATACATCGAAATTACATCTGCTCGGACCTCTTACAAGCTACCTTACGGTGTGTGGTGAAGGGTGCTTGTGGTAGCATTAGCTGATCTCCCTTTCCTATTTAAGTCTCCAATGGCACTTGGGAAGAATGATTGCCGGTAAACCTCTAAATGAGCTCTCATTTCTCGCATTTTTTCGTTGTGGTCATTTCGCGAGACATATGTGTCAGGAAATAAAAGCCTGTCCAACTCTTCCCAGAACGTACTCTCTTGGAATTTGAATAGTGAACCTCTCCGCAATGCACAGCGGCTTTCTTCTAGCGTCTGCCACTGGAATTTTTGAGCATTTCTGCAACGCGCTCGCGCCGACTGAGCGATCCCTTGACGAAACCCTCCGCTCTTAGTTAGATCATGTCCCTCTATCCTATTAATCTCACCTGATACGGATCCCAGACTGACAAGCAATACTAAGGAACCGGTCGAACTAATGTTTTGCTAGCCGCTTCTTTGTGGATGAGTTACGTTTTCTTAAGATTCACCCTATGAATATCAGTCTAGCATCTACTTTCCCCACTATTCGTTTTATATGATCATTCCACTAAGGTCGTTGCGGATAGTAACCCTCAGATGGTGTTTCCAGCAATATGTTATTAATAATCAAGTGGCACAGCAGTGGATTTCTTCTCCTATATATATGCAATATGTTACAGTCATTTACATGCAGAGTCAACTGCCAGTCCCTGCACCATTCATCAGTCTTCTGCAGCTCCTCCTCCAAATCGCTACAATCATGTGACGTTGCTTCCTTCTCATAGACAATTGCTTTATCTGCGAACAGCCTTAAAGACCTTACGACACTTTCTGCTAGATCATTTATACAGAAAGAAGAAAAATTCGCGCACTCGGACTTCGCAGCGCTATTCCCCACATACAACCAATACAAAAATGTCTCTCGCAAAATTTCGTCGCGCCCATATTTCGGGCAGTAAATGGACGTTAAATATTGGCAGTCTGGCAACACTGTAATCATGTGTACGGTGCCTACCTCTGTCAGGCTACAGAGGTAGTCCTGTCCAGTTTGTGCAGTGGATAGCATTATGGGTTAGCATGCAAGAGGTCAAGGGTTCGAGTCCACATTGAGGTTTATTTGTTTTGATTTGCTAAAAGTAGTTTGCGTGGTACGCTATCTCGCGTCTTAATAGTCATAAAACGATCACAGAGAGTCTTCTCCAAAACATTTGCAGTTACGTGATACGAACCCAGAAATGGAAATACAATCATTTTCATTGGTCAGCTTTTAAAGAAACCTTTTGTACGTGGTGGATACCAACTTTTTCGAGCCCCTACATCTACTAGATTCGGAACTTGTTTTGTGATTTTGTGTGTAGCTTCTCTCAGTGATCCATCGATTAATAGAAACTATCATTCTTGCCACGTTCAGGTGCATCACATTTTGATAGTGTTGCGTCACCAGTAGGGCTAGCAACATGTTTTGCAAATAATTTTGATGGGACCATTGGGGAAGGGCACACAGAAAACAGGTTTCGAATCTAGTAGATGGAGGGTGCGAAACAATTCGCGTCCACGTGCAAAAGATTTCTTTAAAAGCTGACCAATGAAAACGATTGAACTTCCATTTCTGTATTCGCAACACATAACTGCAAATGTCTAGTAGACGATCGACTGTAATAGCTGTATGACAATTATGACGCCAGATACTGTACCACGCAGACTACTTTTATCAAATAAAAACAAATAAGCCTAGATCCAGAGTCGAACCCTCGACCTCCTTCATGTTAGCCCAAAACATTGTCCATTGTACCAGCTGCACAGCACTAATCTGGCGGCTGATACTGGTTATTACCCTACGTATGATTATAGTTTTGCCTGACTGCTTATCTTTAACGCCCATTTACTACCCGAAATATGCGACGGACGAAATTTTGTGAGCGACATGTTTGTGTTGCCAGTACCTTCAGAAGCTGCGAAGTCTCAGTACTCGAATATTTTTTCACCCTATATACATCGTAATAAGTAACGGTCCTATCACACTTCCTTCGAGTACTCCTGAAGCTACCTTTTCACCTGTTGCTTTTGTTCCGTCAAGAGCGACACGCTGCGTTGTATCTGCAAGGTAGTCTTGAATACAGTTGCAAATCTGGTCCGATACTCAGTAAGTTCGCATTCTTTTTCGCTGAATGGCAGAGTGGGACGGTATCAAATGCCTTCCTGAAGTGAAAGAACTCGGTATCGACCTGAGCACCGATGTCTACACCACTGTGAATCTCATGGAGGAACGGAGCTAGCTCGATTTCGTAACCTATCTGTTTGTGGAAACCATGATGCTTTTTGTAGAGGAGGTTTCCGTTGTCCGAACATGTAATACGTGGACATAAAACATGTTCCGTGATTCTAAAGCAGCTTGACACGAGCCGTATAGGCGCATAATTCGGCGCGTCTGTCCAACGACACATCTTGAAAACAGGAATGACCTGCGCTAGTGATTTCAAACGATGGGTACGTTGTACAAGAAAACCACCGTTGAAATATCACGAATTCTTAGCGGTCGATTTAAGTCGTAGTAGTTAACAAACCTGCATTATAAAGTACATTTGGGATGATACCTTGTTATCCCAGCAATCATGGATTTTGCGTTTTCCATTTAAACCGTTGCCAGTTTAATACCTGAATACAATCCTTGCCAAGTGTAAGATGACTTGTGAATGCAGTTTTAGCGTTGTTTAGTCAGGGGATGGGTTGTGCGAACATAGTATAGCTTATATTACTCTACAGCCGGCGTAGTGCCAAAATTCCTTCTAGCTTGACCTGTTCAGGTGAGTGCAGGAGAGTGAAATGTATAAATACGTAGTCTTGTGTAGATGTATGATACTGCGAAGATTCACCTGCATGTAAACTCAACAGTGCCTCGCAACTATTTCGGACAGCAAGAGCATTATGCCGCCATATTATCAGAGACAGCAAGACAAGAAACATTGATACAAGAACATACCAATCCGGCAGTTCTATAGAAGAAGAGCAAGAGTTCATATGTCCTTGAGAGGCGTGAGGATCTTAGTTATAAATGCAAAAAAGAGATTAAGGTCTCCTAATAACATCACGAGACTGTACCATGATAATTAAATATTTCCCTAGAATTGTGGCACTGTCAGCAATAACTCAAAATTCGTCAGATATCGTGTGGTGAAGGATAGGGGAAGTTTCACCTTCATTTCCATCAATGATGATGCGTGCTAATGTTCCTTCTCTAGGTGATACTAGACGTGACAGTTGATACAGTAGTGGATCATGGTAAGATACGTAATGGCATTCTGTTATACTTGACTGAGAACGCATAGAACTCCTCCTGGAACCTTTAACATCAGAATGGAAGACAAGTAAATTTGCTGACTTCCTGAAATTACTTATATCCATTTCCTACGTGATTTCTGAAACACATTTTACTTTCCCGAGTCGCTGTCGTTATGTTTATCACACTGGATGCACGACAAAGACATCGGATCAATTAGTGAACTAACATCTAGTGTACAGTTTGGAGTTGGAGATGTTTGTTAGTCACTTTCAGTGAGTTGCTAGAAGATATCGTTATGCTGTTGACAATCTAGACTTTCATGTGTTGGGAGCAAAACAGATTGTCCTTTCCTTTTCGATCTTGAAAAGGTCTACAATACCTCTTAACAGATCCATGAATGATATTGCCGAGACCATCCGTTTTGAGACGGTCCTTCCTTAGACATCTAAGAGGCGAAGTAATTTTACATTGCTTTTAATAATACAAACGATTCACAAAAGTAGTACTTTAATTGTCACCACTTTCATAGCTGAAATAAACTGTACGACGACCATGGAATAAACACCTGTCAAGTGCTCTTTATTTGTGGACGACTTTTCTGTTTTGTTTCTTCTAACACTAAAAAACTGATGCATCAGGAAACTGGAGCTATTGACAGAAAATCAGACTGATATGTTTTATGCATTCTGGCTGAGTATTCACTGTCCCCATAATGACAATGCAGCACAATAAATTGTAAGTTTTTCAGAACTCAGTGATTTGTAACCACTAAGTTATTGGACACTGCGAGTTATCAGAGACTGTATGTTACAAGTGAAAATTTATGAATGAGCAGCTGACATTGCGTCACTGTAAATAACATCATTTCGCTTATAATAAACCGTCTCAAATGAAAAATTCTTTCATTTTATTACAAGTTTTTTATTGTACTTTTTTTAGAGATAATTTCACCTTTAAGTTCCGTCATTATCAATTGAACGAGACACCTGGACGAATAAAACACGTTTGCAAGCGGCATTTATCGTTTAAAAGGCAATGCATATCCATAGAGATCCGTTATCATACAACGGTGTTAATTTTCAGTACCTTGTGTAAACTCAATATGGTAGTAACATCACACTTGTTTTGCTTTTACCATGTCCAACACTAACACTCAACACTGCGATCAGCAAACTTTGTTAATGTTACATGCTATATTTAGAGTTTTTACATTCCTGTTATTACCGTTACATGTTATATTTAGAGTTGTCAGAAGCTTATTTCATCTGTATACTACTGGAACGAGAATTATTCGCCTCGACGCTAATTAAACTATTAAATATAACCAATATTAGCGCTTCCACTTCGGTATTGCAAGTAAACAGTGTTCTTGCTGGTAAAATTCTACGTCGTTTTCCTTGATTATAACTGAAGAGGAACTAAGACAAGTAGGACGCAATCAACGAATTAAAAGGCTATTAGGTGGCACCAGATGATTGATGCCGAAAATAAATGGTATTGACTGTCAATCCACGCCATCAATCAAAAGCGCTCCGTCACTGTTTATTCACACACTATTGATGGTGTTTGCCAGTCCTAGATTTCAGTCCTAAATTAGCTGCCCTCTCTTACCG
Organism: Schistocerca americana; assembly: GCF_021461395.2. Classification (NCBI taxonomy): domain Eukaryota; kingdom Metazoa; phylum Arthropoda; class Insecta; order Orthoptera; family Acrididae; genus Schistocerca; species Schistocerca americana. Next base: position 735,401,322 of record NC_060130.1, on the reverse strand, counting down.
GTCATCTGTTTTATATGTTTGTTACGCTGATGCCTAACGAAGTATCGCTGTGACCTCATTTCAGTAAGAAAGGAAATTACGATTCTTTGAGACACGTGGAGCCCGGATTTAATTGTCATTGCCACGATCACCCATATCGGGTTGCAACTTTCACGCAACTGTAGCTTGTTCTATCAATATGTTTACGACATACTTAGGACATTATTTATAATTATTACTTGTTTTCTTTATTATTATAGAACTATCTTTGGAGCATCTATCATCATTCTTTGGCAATACCCACACAATAATGTTAATATGAGATGGTTTTGACCACACTCAAATATTTTATCACGTCTTTACGGAAAAGAAGGAAGATTAGAATTAAACGTCCTGTTGCTATCGAGGCAGAATAGATCAACAATTTCATCCTTTCTTGGGAGCCCAGGCTCTGGGTGTAAGAAGAGAGCATAAAACGGAGTCATGGAGGAGTATACAGCATCCGTTATGACGCCGCATGGTAGAGGATGACACAGCGGTCGTTCAAGATCCCTTGGACCTTCAGGGCCAGGAAGAGGAGCTCAAGAATATTTGGTTCAACTACTCCGGTCGGTTGTAGCCTGTAAGAGCCTCTTCCGAAAGTGAAGTCTTCAACCGTTTGTGAGGTGAATGGGACCAGGAAGTGACGAATACAATTCACCGACTGGAAACAACCATTTGTTGGGTGTGGTTCATAGAGGAGCCTAACTTTGGAGAAATGTAGCAATGACAGTACGCAACAATCAAAGTGATTGGTGCGGTAGCTATGATGCTACCTCCACTCGTGGTTGGGAAGAATTTAACGACTGCGATGCTGCTATCTAGAAGCCAACCACCATTTAATCTTTTCGTAACACAGGCCATTTTCTGTTAAAAATATATTCGTTTCTTTCTAACTAACAAATGCTGCAAACAAAATAATCCTCCACTGGGATCTCCTGGCGGGAAATGATCAGCAGAAGTTATGAGACAGAACGAGAATACTAAATAGATTGGCACGTGAAATGTGTTCGCGTAGATAGTGCACGGATCAAGAAAATTCGAGGGTAGAAATGGAAGGAATGCGGGGAGATATTCTAGAAATCAGTGAGATTCTGTGGTCTGAAATTAGGGAGAACCGAGGTGATATTATTGTAATATTCTTAATGTGTCAAATAATGATTGGGGAAGTGTAGGAATAAATATGAGTAAGGATACAAGCAATAAGTTAAAGGATTATCTGTAGCAAACAGGAATAATCGCACAAGCAGACATACCAACCATACATGTGAATAACAATGAAACTAAAGAAATATATGTCAATGTTAGTAAATTTGTAAAACATGTGTAAGGAGATGAGAATTTAACCATGATGGTAGAACGAAATGCAATAGTAGATAAAAACAGGGAACATAAAATCAAGAGAGAATTTGCTATAGCCCAGCGAACTGAGAGGTGAGAAATATTAATAGCCTTTAGCAATAGAAAGGAATTAATCGTTGCCAACACTGTTTACGAGAATCCGTTGATAAATAAGTCTACACTGGGTATGCCATAACAAAGAAGATAGATTGTCTATATTTTGGTAAAACAAAAATTCAGAAATCTAACTAAAGACTGCTGCAAATATCTAAGTGAGTACATTGATCGTGACCGTAACCTAGGATTAACGAAATGCCAGTTGCAATTAGAGAAGTTAAAAGGAAGAAGATGAAACGTTATAATCTGTATAAATTGAAGGAACTAAACTTCAGACTGCCTTCGAAGGACATGTGACAATGGAAACAATGGCGCTTCACGAAGGCACTGGTATGGAAAAACAATGAAATGGCCTCCAAAGAGGTGTAGTAAATGCAGCCGAGTAAGTCTACATACGCTTACATACTCCACTAGCCACCGTACGGTGCTTGGCGGAGGGTACCTTGTACCACTAATAGTCATTTTCTTTCCTGTTCCACTCGCAGATAGAGCGAAGGAAAAACGACAGATTGCATGCCTCCATACGAGCCCTACTCTCTCTAATCTTACCTTCGTTGTTCTTACACGAAATGCAGGTTGACGGCAGTAGAATTTTTCTGCATAAATATGGCTCTGAGCACTATGGGACTCAACTGCTGAGGTCATTAGTCACCTAGAACTTAGAACTAGTTAAACCTAACTAACCTAAGGACGTCACAAACATCCATGCCGGAGGCAGGATTCGAACCTGCGACCGCAGCGGTCTTGCGGTTACAGACTGCAGCGCCTTTAACCGCACGGCCAATTCGGCCGGCAATTGTTCTGCAGTCAGGTACTAGGATAATACAAATCAGAGAAGAGGCAGCCGTAAAAAGCCACTGAGATACAGTGATAAATTTAGACAGAAAGAAAGTGCAAAGGCATTGAAAGCAAGCATCATCAATACACACTACTGGTCATTAAATTTGCTACACCACGAAGATGATGTGCTACAGACGAGAAATTTAACCGACAGGAAGAAGATGCTGTGATATGCAAGTGATTAGCTTTTCAGAGCATTCACACAAGGTTGGCGCTGGTGGCGACACCTACAACGTGCTGACATGAGGAAATTTTCCAATCGATTTCTCATACACAAGCAGCAGTTGACAGGCGTTGCCTGGTGGAACGTTGTTGTTATGCCTCGTGTAAGGAGGAGAAATGCGTACCCTCACGTTTCCGACTTTGATAAAGGTCGGATTGTAGCCTATCGCGGTTGCGGTTTATCGTATCGCGACATTGTTGCTCCCGTTGGTCGAGATCCAATGACTGTTAGCAGAATATGGAATCGGTGGGTTCAGGAGGGTAATACGGAACGCCGTGCTGGATCACAACGGCCTCGTATCACTAGCAGTCGAGACGACGGGCATCTTATCCGCATGGCTGTAACGGATCGTACAGCCACGTCTCGATCCCTGAGTCAACAGATGGGGACTTTTGCAAGACAACAACCATCTGCACGAACAGTTCGACGACGTTTGCAGCAGCATGTACTGTCAACTCAGAGACCATGGCTGCGGTTACCCTTGATGCTGCATCACAGACAGGAACGCCTGCGATGGTGCACTCAACGACGAACCTGGGAGCACGAATGGCAAAACGTAATTTTTTTTGCATGAATCCAGGTTATGTTTACAACATCATGATGGTCGCATCCGTGTTTGGCGACATCGCGGTGAACGCACATTGGAAGCGTGTATTCGTCATCGCCATACTGGCATATCACCCGGCGTGATGGTATGGGGTGCCATTGGTAACACATCTCGGTCACCTCTTGTTCGCATTGACGGCACTTTGAAGAGTGGACGTTTTATTTCAAATGTGTTACGACCCGTGGCTCTACCGTTCATTCGATCCCTGCGAAACCCTACATTTCAGCAGTATAATGCACGACCGCATGTTGTAGGTCCTGTACGGGCATTTCTGGATACAGAAAATGTTCGACTGCTGCCCTGGCCAGCACGTTCTCCAGATCTCTCACCAACTGAAAAGTCTGGTCAATGGTGGCCGAGCAACTGGCTCGTCACAATACGCCTGTCACTACTCTTGATGAACTGTGGTATCGTGTTGAAGCTGCATGGGCAGCTGTACCTGTACACGCCATCCAAGTTCTGTTTGACTCATTGCCCAGGCGTATCAAGGCCGTTATGACGGCCAGAGGTGATTGTTGTGGGTACTGATGTCTCAGGATCTATGCACCCAAATTGCGTGAAAATGTAATCACATGTCAGTTCTAGTATAATACATTTGTCCAATGAATACCCGTTCATCAACTGCATTTCTTCTTGGAGTAGCAATTTTATTGGCCAGTAGTGTAGGTCACTCAGAAATGAAATTAATCTGAAATGTAGAAAAGCTGTTGCCATATCCCATTAACAATAGACTGTCCTAACTTCGTACGTCCCAAGTTGATTTCTACGTTTATTTCACGCAGGGTTGCTTGTCTGTTTGCACTGGCAACTCTACGCAAACGCCCCTGCTCCCGGTGGTTAATTGAAGACCGTCGGCCTCTGCGTTGTCCGTGGCGAGAGGTAATGCCTGAAATTTGGCATTTTTGGGACAGTCTTGACATTGTGGCTTTCGGAATACTGAATTTCCTAACGATTTCCGAAATGGGATGCCCAATGCGTCTAGCTCCAACTACCATTACGCGTTCAGAGTCTGTTAATTTACGTCGTGCGGTCGTAATAACTTCGGAAACCGTTTCACATAAATAACCTGAGTACACATGAGAGCTCCACCAATGCGCTGCCCTTTCATACCGTGTGTGCGCGATACTACTGCCATCGTTATAAGTGCTTTCCGCTATCTCATGACGTTTGGCACCCCACTGTAACAGAATAGCTGGATCACAATGCCATCCTCATGAAGATGGAATCAATAAGATCTAAAAATCAAATTGTCATCCTCGCTAAGAGGGAATCAAAAGTATCAAATATCACAATGTCATCCTCACTAAGAGGTAATAAATAAAAACTAAAAACGTACATCTAATAACCTCCTCATAGATTCATTACTCAGTATCACAGTAGTCTGCACAGAAATACCCGTTATGCAAAAGGACCCACCGAAAAAGACCACCCCCTCATATTTCACTAATCAAACATTCCCTGAGTCTGCTTTTTAAAATCCATACAACATGACTCTGGAAACTATATTTATGCCTGAATTTTTTCAATCTCATAACACATATATTAAAAAGTCCACACTTTTCCAATAGTCTGAACACTCACGTGGACACACACTTACATAGGATGAATAAATTCACTCCACTTTCACATCAAGCATATCGATAATAGAAGATTCACATTCACACATACAGAACAGAATAAGAACAGGAAATGGTATAATAAATAAAATACAAAATATACACTGTTTCAGGTTGGTTACCACGTGTTAGACAAGCATAACACATACAGAAACATACACATGGATGAATAATCTCACCACACTTTATTTGGTTGGCTGGTTGTTTTGGGGGAGGAGACCAGACAGCGAGGTCATCGGTATCATCGGATTAGGGAAGGATAGGGAAGGAAGTCGGCCGTGCCCTTTGAAAGGAACCATCCCGCCATTTGCCTGGAGCGGTTTAGGGAAATCACGGAAATCCTAAATGAGGATTGCCGGACGCGGGATTGAACCGTCGTCCTCACGAATGCGAGTCCAATGTGCTAACCACTGCACCACCTCGCTCGGTCCACCACACTTTCACATCAAGCGTATGAATAGCTTAAGACTGCACAAACATCTATATACCGGACAGAATGAAAACAGGAAACATTACAGAGAAATAAAATCAAATACGCACTGTTTCGGCTGGGGACCTTAGGCTGTAAGTTAAAATGGTTCAAATGGCTCTGAGCACTATGGGACTTAACATCTGAGGTCATCAGTCCCCTAGACTTTGAACTACTTAAACCTAACTAACCTAAGGACATCATACACATCCATGCCCGAGGCAGGATTCGAACCTGCGACCGTAGCAGTCGCGCGGTTCCGGACTGAAGCACGCAGAACCGCTCGGTCACAGCGGCCGGCTCGTGTAAGTCACATATATCTTCCCGAGAGTTTCTTTCACATCACAACATATTTGAAAAAAAAATCAGTCTCTCCCAGTATTGGTGAAATTAACAACAAAATCGTATCAAATACATGGATCTCATTCACCGAAAAGGAAGTGACGGATTCAGAGCCTTCCTAGTCAATCTCAAAAGTGGAATAACGGGCTCACCCAGAGCAGAAAAATCTAAGAAAATCTTAAACGCACCTAACATCAAATTAATTTCACTCTTATCTCTGTGAGATCACATCAACTTATTAGAACAAAATACTGCGCACAACTCTGAGATTAAACGCATACATTCGGAAGAGCAATAGGTATAGGGCTTGAGTTTGGCACACTGTGTAGGCTGGTGCTGGCTCTATAGTGTTGTTTGCTGTGTTTACACGGAATGACCTGGGTACGTGTCATTGACTGGAAATGTTTATGTTCGGCTACTTTGCAGCCATTCACGAACTTCATGTTCCCAAACAACGATGGAATTGTCACTGGGCCACAGTTGTTCGCGACAGGTTTGAATAACATTCTGGCGAATGATTAGGCGACCCAGATCGCCCAGCATAAATACCGTCGAACATTTATGAGACATAATGGAGAGTTCAGTCTGTGCACAAAATCCTGCACCGGCAACACTTTCACAGCTATCGACAGCTATAGAAGCAGAATGGCTCATTGGTTCTGCAGGAGACTTCCAATGACATGTTAAGTCCACGCCACGTCGAGTTGCTCCACTACACCTGGCAAAGGAAGTCCGACACGATATTAGGAGGTATCCCATGACTTTTGTCACCTCACGTATTTGAGTTTGTTGATTCTTCTTCATGCACAGGTTTTTAGTGGATATAGTTTGGCGCTAATCACGAAAGGCTACGCAGGACATACATTTATTCTAGATGGTATTGTAGAGAATGATGTGTGAACATTTTTGCCTACCTGAAATAAGAGGATCGGGGCCGTTACATGGGATTTTACTGTGAGCTAGGATTGGTGATAGCCAATGTATGAAATGAGAGGACTGTGCTTTCGTAAGTTTCTGATGAATAATTAGTTTCACCTTCCGGAAATAAGGAGAACGTGGCCGTTTCTGAGGATTCAATAGATCAGTCTCTAGTGCGAGAAATATTATGGCCTTTCGAGGGAATGAGGAAGGAAATTGTAGCCTCGAGAGGAAAAACCCATTCTTTCGTGCAAAGTTTGATGATATTTCGATTTTTTGTGCACATGTAAATGAAGGAATATTAAAACGGTTTGATTTTCATATAGAGGCCACTTTATAACGCGTCTATTGAAGGATGCGACATGATATGTGAAGTATACTGCCCCCAACTAAGTGTATTGACCATTACGGAGACGGAAACATGACGGATTACTGGACTACAGGTACGGGTATGCAGTCATCGTTCTCCCATAGAAGATTCTATCGTCAGCAAAAAATGAGGTTTGAATAGTAAGGTGAGTGAAACATAATTGAAACCCTTTTCCGGGGACGCACCTAAATGAAGTATGTTTATGTGCTATTAGGAAATGCAGATGGTTTTAAGTAATGTGTTTTGAATCTTTTTCAGCGACAGAAGCACAACTTAAAATAGAAATTCGGATATCCAGTATGTCAGGCGGGCCAGCCATAGGCGTCTGTGTGTGTGTGTGTGTGTGTGTGTGTGTGTGTGTGTGTGTGCGTGCGTGAGTGCGTGTGTGCGAGCGTGTGTGTAAAGATGTGTGTGTGTGTAAAGAAGATGTGTGTGTGTGTGTATGTGTGTGTGGGTGTAAAGATTGAAAAGATGTTGTACAAAAGAGTGAGCATCCGTGGATAGGGAGAAATAGTAAATAAAGAGAACAAGGATCATCCATGGCTATTTAATGTAAATACGTAAGTGAACAGTAGGTCCTATCCTTGTCGGATTAGTTAGTGAAGTGCGATGTATATAAATTTTTATGTGGTATGTTGACATATAAATTAGGTGTCTATAAGTAAGTTCCCTTGATTAGTGGATTATGTGCTAATACGATTTCTCAGTTACAGGTACAGAAGGGAACGTATTGGCAAAATGGACAGAAATGAATGATAAAAGGCGAGACCAAAGAGAAATAAACATTCTCAAAGATGTAAATGATAGAAAGGTGACAGTAAAAGAACAAACGGATGAAGTGGGAGAGATGTTATCAGGATAATAACTCATGCATGCTTTAGTGTATAGACTGTTATGGGACAGCCAATAGAAGTGCGGTTGCGTTAACATGTGAGCTATGAGTGGAATTTGCGTGGCTGATGTGCGCTTATTTCACCTCTATTAACTGTCTGCAGTAAATATCGAATGCATTCCCACTGTACAGATGTATATGTACGAATTTAAGGGATTATTGTGGAATTGTTTACTAAGTTAATTAGAAATGAGTTCTGTCAGTTAAGACAAGTACCTCGATTATTTATAAAGTTAAAGGGGAAAACTAGTGATACGGAAGGCTGTACTTTTGTATTTTTATGTATTTGTTATTAAGATTTTTTTCTTCTGTTAAGAATGACCAGGTGAAGTGAAGGAAACACATGAGCGAGGCGAGATTGTCATTCTCTCTCCCCTGCATGGTCGACGAACCTTTGGATTCTGAACAGCCAACAACTCCGAACGCTCCATGGGCATTCCAGGGGGTAGTCGATCTGGGCTGGTGAATGAATGAGCCATGCCAGCAGCCCCTTCTCTGTAGCGTCACACTTTCGCTGGAGAAAGAGAGAGAGAGAGAGAGAGGGGGGGGGGGGGAGAGGGCGGTTGTCCCCTCCTTTCACAGACAGGAACCACTGATCTTCGCCAGCAGCTGCGCCATTGTCAGAAGAGCAGTGCCTGACGATTGTAACAGCAACAGGGCGATCCAGAAATTTGTGCGAAATTGAGAATGACTGATTCATGGCCAAATGCAGTGCACGTATTCCAGAACACCCACTCAGATGCGTGACAACCTATTGCAGTTGGCGACAGCGTTAATGGTGTCTGACCGCGCATCTCACAAGGAGTGCTGCGTTGTCTACTCTGCTGAAGTGTATAGACAACAACTACGTTACGGATAGCTGCAACAGCCCAAGTTTAACGTACCTAGCTACGGTATGATTCATTGTGCACTACAAACCGTGGTACATTTATTAAGTGTACCTAATGAGTATGAGGTGCACACTACAGAATGGAAGGTGTATTCATCCTTTCCTGGCCATAATGACGTGAAGCGATAAAGTGGTACAGATTCTCGCGCTGCAGAAAGTATTTTATAATAAACTGCTCCTTAAAGAACGGATTAAAAATTCTGTTGCCTCTTACTTTATTAAGGAAACTATGAAAGAATCATTTCCAAGATATCCACAGCAGGATGAACAGCATTTTAAACTACGTTCTATTGTAGTAAGAATAGCGAGATAAGTAAAGTAAAATTCCCATTACATTAGAGAGTATGCTCTGAACTATTTTCTATTGCACAGCAGCTAGACAAGAAAGTAAATGTTCCATCAAAATTACAAAATAAATTTACATTCCATTTACGAACCTTTTTATTTAGATGTTGCGCTGTCACTGCCTTCAAAACTGGATGCGTTAGATGTAGGCGCCAGATTGACAATTACCGAATCCATTATTTCGTGTCTAACAACTTCTTCCCACCAATCTTCTTCTTGCAGTTTGTCAGTATGAGGTACGCAAGCTTTCCAATCAGCAACGGTGATTTTGTCTATTGCTTCATAGTTCAATCTTTCAGTGTCGGCTATGTTAAAACGAAGTATATTTGTCTGCCACATATCTCTCCATCTGTGCCCATACTAGTTCTATTGAACTATAATGACTATGATAAGGAGTTACTACTATCACCCTGTGATTATGTTGCCGAGCTATGGAATAAATTTCGTATTTTTAACCACTGCCTTCTGAGTCTTAACGAACTCCTAGAGTTCTGCTCATCTTTGTGTTTCAATACGTAGTATATTATTACTTCAGAGCCATGAAAGAATATCACTTTTTCTTGTGTAGTCTGAGGCCTGTCGAGATTAATAGAGTTATAGCTTACATTGTGCATAACAATGACAGAGCCTGGATGCACATAATACATCAGGTGATTCTGAAACCATTCTCGAAATATTTCTCCATTCATTTCAGATTGGTAGTCAGAGTTGGCTTACGATTTTCATCTGAATATAAATTTACTTTGAGGCACAGATCCAGTAGCAGTGGAACCGACGTAACACATTGTAAGATGCCCTCCTTTTCCCACTGGAACTTTCAAGACGCCATGTCCCTCTGTTGTTTGTTAAATACACTTTCCGGAGTGATTTTGATTTGCCCAAATCTCGTCCAAGTAATACAAAATTGACGTTCCTTTTGATTTGACTTCATGCATTGTTCTCAGAAACGGCATCATAGCAGCAGCAATATCACTGCAGTCCATTAAAAATTTCCATCCATTATTAAATTTTACATAATCCGATGTCTTCAATATTCTTTGGATTGACCTTGCACTTCCTTCAAACCCATAATCTTTTCGCTTAACAGTGAGAAATTTCGCTGCCAGGGGGAACACACCTCTTTCATAAAATTCGAAAACTTTCCGACGTAGGACATCCTGATCGAAGTCGTGGATTCCTTTTACCCGTTTTGGCACGTTACGTTTCTCCCCTAGACACTAAAATTACACTTTCCAGTTGCCTGCTGGGGAAGCTTGGCCGTCTGCACAATTTGTCTGGCAATATCGCCACAGGCCGCTGCAGTGCTTTCCGGCACCTTGGCAGACTTGCGAACCAGCTCGTCTGAATCTGCCTCACCTTTGAAGAACTAGCACACTGCAAAATTGAGGTCCCTTGACTGTTTTTAACAAACATGGCGCCTTCAAGGTGTTTCATCCATTGTGAGAAAACTCCCAGAACACACAGAAAACCAGTGAGTCGCCGTCTCGCGCATGTAAAACACGATAGAATGCTCAAATATGGTGAAAGTTCCGTAATCTCACAGTAAAGTTTATTCACTGTAAAGATACCTTCTTTTTAAATTTGTTATTATTTTGAGGGCACTGTGAAAAAAATAATAATAATATGTTTTAGAAATACTTGGAACATACTTTCCACTGCATACATATTTCTAGCAAATTATTCAGTTTCGGGTTGTTGTGATGAGAGATATCTGACAGGTTCGTCTCGTATCTTTTTGCTTTTCTAAACTGTTCATTGGCTTTTGCCATTTGCAGAGGGTTTGCAAATATAACCAACCTCTCGGAAACAAGTGTGTCATTGTATTCTTTAGGACTGCATGTTTGATAAATGGTAAACTGGATCCAGGTCCGCACTCCTGACTTCTTTCCTAATCCAACTAGTATCAGAATCCAATCTAACAACAGATGACAAAGATTTAAATAAATAAAATAAACATGGGAAAATGCTAGCGTGTGTCTCACGAGTTGCACTTTGACTGAAACATCTGCCTGCTGTGATTAAAAGTCGGTTAAGATTGGTTTCCACAAGTAATTTCAGTGTGAGTCTACGAAAAGCAGAAATAATTGCAGCCACCCTCGTAATTAGCCCCTTTTAATGGAATCGTGATAGACAGGTTGATACTTCCCGTAATATGACGTGGAATAAGCAATTCAGATCTTGTTGAAATAATAGTTTTTCATTGGTATGAGGTAATGTTCGGGTTGCCGATTTCACACACAGGCTGCAAGGTGACTCGTTTGCCCGGTGGGCAAAAGAGAGCTCACGTAATGTAGGCTATACATAGAGCCTCTGCCTTGGACAGTCACTTTTCAAGCCCGGTATGGGTTCGACATGATTTATGCTCTGCCCTGGTTGGGTGGAATTATTTTTGGTGAGACACTAGAGTTAGAGAAACGAAAGTACAGAGGACATTCTGTCCAGAGAACGGTGAAGAGAACATGCAGTGTCAGAGATTGGTGCAGGACAGCAGCTTTCTGGTTCTGAGATCGAGGGAGAGCAGTTGGTGTTTCTCCGAGATCCGAGGCAGCAGCTAGAATCTTGAGTAACCTCGATACGGTGCTTGGATTTAACTGAGGTTAGCATTGTGTGAAGTTTGCGAACCTAGTCAGCAAATTACAGCCATATCACAGGCATAGATATCTTCTTAATTTTTTATTTCAATTTTTTCGCGAATCTGGACTCAACGTTTGTTACAGCGTAACTTGAGTTACCATGACCTGCTTCTTAAGATACCCTGTCAACTCAAATTTTGTTACATGTCTGACGTCTTCTTAATACCACGGGTAACACAATTATTTCTGACACGTCATCCAAAGTCGATTCAGTCGTGATCTCTGTAAGTAACTCCGCTTTTATACTGTGTTTCCCAGTACCTTTCAGACCCGCTATATGTGTATTATTTGTAACTAAGACAGTATTATACTTCACGTATTTCTTATTATTTTGAATGAAGACATTCAGTGTGTTAAGTTTCTACCATGTGTGTAGATCTTCGTAAAATAAATGCGTAGGGATCCAATCCCTCTTGTTATCACTTTGGTAGTTAAGTAATCCTGTGTCGCTTAAATGTAGATTAACCAAGGCCATCAGTCATCTTTATGTGTGTGGGAGATTGTATCTTATGACAATTCTGCGGTACAAACTGTCTTTTAAATAATAGATAGCTTCTAAGCAGCCCAAAGGCCATAGGATATACTCTTTATTTTGAATTAATCATCGATGCTCGGGCATCTGGCTAGTTGAATAAACGGCAACAGTCGCATGTTTCACCCATAATAGATTCCTTTCATTTACATAACTCTTCCAGAATGCTTAGCTTTTCCCCATATATATTCGTTATTATTAATTGACCTCTTTCATTTAGCTCCCTCTTCCAAGATATTATCACTTATTAATAATAGGACATAGTCGGGACATGCGAGATAGTGTGAATCTTCTGATAAGTAGTTTGGCTGCACCGCCAGCATAAGTGCGCTACTGAGAAGATGATGTCTAAAGATTTAACTTTTTTTCGGCTTCAGATGTTTTTCACGCTCTTACAGCATTGTACAGTACTGCAATGGTTTTTGCTTTGATGCGTTCCTTTGGTAACATGTTTGATATGTTGTGGTTTTGCGGTTTTTCTCAAAATGTTGCATTTACTGCATTTTTTTATGGGAACAACTTAAAGGAAATCGAGAGGCGTGTGTCACTAATCCTTTCTGTTGTTGTCAACTTCGTAATTTTGCGTGCTTATGAGTAGTCCATCCGGAATTGCATCATGCAGACAATCTAAGAGTAGTTCGATAAGAGTGAAGGGTGATATTGAGGAAGGATCGACAGAATTAGGAGCAGTCAGACACACGTGACTGTGAGTTTCGATTATGTAAACAGTGCACAGGAAACTGATTACTTATCCAGTGAGCAAGATACTGTGAATGTTAGCAGGGATGAAACACCTATCGAATGTACAATGATGGATGTTCGTTGTACGGCAAAGGCTTCGCAAAGCTCACTTTCCACTCCGATTTGCAAATGCATGAAAATGCAAGACTATGTAACGGACCTATCGGTCAGGAGTCGTTCATAGTGTAAGTTACGGAAATACTGTGTCACATCGAAGAAATGAAGTAAGAAATCAGAGAAATGAGTAAAAATTTACCTGGGAAAATGGTGAACAAAGCAAACGAACTGAAGCTGTAAGGGGGCAAAGTACATAAACAATGCAATCAAATTCAGAAGTTAGAGAAAAAACGTGTAAACAAGGCAAACGTCAAGACGAAAAGCTAAACGAGCTTAGTTGGTTGGTTTGGGGAAGGAGACCAGACAGCGTGGTCATCGGTCTCATCGGATTAGGGAAAGATTGGGAAGGAAGTCGGCCGTGCCCTTTCAGAGGAACCATCCCGGCATTTGCCTGGAGTGATTTAGGGAAATCACGGAAAACCTAAATCAGGATGGCCGGACGCGGGATTGAACCGTCGTCCTCCCGACTGCGAGTCTAGTGTCTAACCACTGCGCCACCCCGCTCGGTAAACGAGCTTAGTACTCTACAAGAAACATTCATGAAGGAATGTCGCTAAACAGGGGAGTAACTTACTAATAAAATCGAGGAAGTCATTAGTAGTTTAGATGTACATATACAAACGGTAGCCCGCATCTCGTGGTCGTGCGGTAGCGTTCTCGCTTCCAACGCCCGGGTTCCCGGGTTCGTTTCCCGGCGGGGTCAGGGATTTTCTCTGCCTCGTGATGGCTGGGTGTTGTGTGCTGTCCTTAGGTTAGTTAGGTTTAAGTAGTTCTAAGTTCTAGGGGACTGATGACCATAGATGTTAAGTCCCATAGTGCTCAGAGCCATTTTTTACAAACGGTAACTAAACTAAAGGTGTAAACAGAAGGCAGATAATGTCTATGCGATGGACAAGAGGCTCTTGTGAAGTGGACGAGTTTTCTTGGTGTCTAAGAAGTAGCATGAATAAAGAAGCAAGATGTAAGACTGATGTATCAGAGAGGATGGCACGTGGTAAAAGAACTGTCTCCAAGAAGAAACAACGGCCACTTACTAAAAATGTTAGTAAATCTTGAGACCATAAAACCATTAATAAAAAATTAGACGGAGCACAGCTCGATACGAGAAACGGAGAAAAACAGAAAAGAAACAATTGGCACCTATGAAATATGGCAATATGGAGACTGTTGGCGAACTAATGGATTGATTGAGTAAAGGATGAAGAGATGCTGCATCGATTCAACGAGAAAAGGTGCGTCAAAAAGACTATAATCCAAGGGACAAAACTGTTCGGCACAAATTACGACACGTGTCGTTCTTAAAATTGTAGGTGTTGGGATGCTGGAAAGAAAGAAATACAGAAGCACGCGTAGACATACAAAGCAGGTCGTTGTTGAAGCAGGATGCTGCAGTTATATACCAATGAAGAAGACACCCGTCATGCAAGAGGAATGAAGAAGAATTTTATCATAAAAATATTGTGGCTTAAGAAACTTCTCGGCATATTAAAACCACATACTGAACCGGGAGTCGACCTTGAACCTTGCCTTTCGTGAACATTGCTCTCAGCGACTGAATATTTCTTAGCTGTCCGGACACGACTCACGATCCACCCTCTCAGCGTTATTTTCCGCACTCTCTCTCTCTCTTACCCTCCAGACTTGATACAAGGCCTCCCGCATACTTTGCGGGAGTAGCACTTCTGTAGGAAAATATATTGTTAAGAAAGAGAAAGATATAGCCAAAAGGACAGTCACCAGATTAAATCTTTCTCTCTGCAGTAGCGTCTGCCCCGTTTTGAAGCTTCGTGGCAGATTAAAATTGTGTGCCGTACCTGGATGAGATTGTTGACGGAGGCAACAGCAGAAGGGGAACACTAGCTCAGCTGCACGGTGATCGTGGAGAGTTTGCAGAATGAGAAAGTGGAAAAATCCATCTCGGTATTCTCCGGAAGGGATTTATACAAAGAACTGAAAACACAAAATAAGAATGACTGTACGGGAATTTAAATCTTGTTTCTTTAAATTACGAGTGCAAAGACTTAATGACAGGAAGGAAGGAAGATGAGAAATTAATGTTGAGTTGATGAGTAATTGTACCCAATGTTATTTATCTCGCAATTTTTAATCTACTTCACCATTTTCCGCTATTCTCCTTACAAATAAAAATGTCATATTATGACTTTGGATATGGCAACTGAACGTGAAATCTCGGCTGAATGCACGTATTATGTGCCAGGGAGTGGGACTTGTTTCGAGTGTTGCGGGCGGTGCTTAGTGACTGTTGGTCAATGGGCCGGAATTTCAGGGGGCTGATACGGGGCACAGAATGCAGTAAGGTAGCAAACTTTGCTAGGAACGTAAAAACAGATAAAATCCAATATCGGTTTTAGCCAAAGACATTGGAGAAAGCAGATTTAGAGGATGTAAATAGAAGTCAATTGCATCAAGCACAAAGTTTATTTCCATGCGAAGTAATGGACCTAGAGAGAATATGTACATCATTTTCTTTGCCTCGGCGAGACTAATTCCGTGAGTCTTTCAGAGAGTCTGTGCAAAATTTATTAACGGAGGTAAGAGCGAATTAAGATTGATAGTTTTTCATAATTTTTTCCTATAAAAACACTGTTACCCAACTCCAATGGCAACGTAGGAATCGATGTATCAAATAAAAGATAACGTTCACACACGTTTGCCTAAAATCATATGTCGATTCAGCAGGTATTTCTAACGCTACAGCAATAATTAATATGTCAAATAACAAAAGTAAGTAATATCCAGTTATATTAAAATGACAGTGGATATGCCGACAACATACAATAAAACCACAAATTTTCTTTTCGATACATGTACAATTCCCCCCCCCCCCCCTCCTCCCCTCCTAACTGTATACAATATGAATAATATATCCTCAACGAAAAACTAAATCAATTTCTTATACTCAAACAGAATCACTTCATTGTAATAAATACATTATACTTACGAGACGCATCAAATGCAACAACATGTTCACAATCTGCAAAGCAGTCCTTCTTGAACGACTGTATTGTTTTCAGATCTGCTTTCAAAAGAGCATTTTTATTAAAATCAAAGCCAGTGAGTTTACAAGTACGGACCAAACGTTCCTGCGAATTAAAGACAGAGTTACAACTTTAGTAGCAACCAAATGTTTTATATACAAACAGATTTCTATCATGTGCATATGAAACAAATGGCAGTAGCTCATTTCACTACTTTCGAAATCATCTGTGGCGATGTTGTTAACCCTTCCATGATATGTCACGTACACTTTGGTACTCTTGAGAAAGTCAGCTTCACCAACACTGATAACTAAGTATATTGATAGTAGATAGATTTTTCAGTACTTCAGATAAACCAGCAGTGTCAATCTAAACACTGTGTTGACGTGTCTTTCTCTCAAAACAGGGGCTCTTTCTCCCTTCTCCTATGCTGACAGTTTTTGTTGTATAGAGCTCCCACCATCACGATTCTTGAAATCATTCCCATACAAGTCTTGATGTAGGTGTACATGGTAAGCATGGAACTGGTGATATGTAAGAATACGATGTACACTGATTTTAGGAATGCCAATCGCTTCAAGCTGTCGTGTGCTCACATGTGGATTCATAGCAACGGAAGCGAGAACAGTAACTTCGGCATCTTCGTCTGTGCGAGTGCTACGACGATTGCGTTGTCGTGGGTTGAAACTTCCCATTTCCTGAAGCGTCGCAACAAGACGAGGAAACATCCGTCGGGAAGATGGGTTCTTGTCAGGATATCGCTCTCTGTACTGTTCCGCTGCCTACGTAGCATTTCGCCTACCTTCAACAACAACAATAAAAGAAACATTATGTCGACGCAGTTTTTAGGAAGGACAGCCTTTAGTGTATGCAAATTCTACACAACAGTATTTAAAAGGACTAAACTACTGTACTAAATGCACCTGTACATAAGAAAACAATATTGCAATTACTGTTCTGCTAACTTGTATTCCCCTTGGATGAGTAGCGTATCAACCTTCTCTTCGTTGGTGTACATTCAACTCACACAACTCTTCAACATGTCGATGGTTGACGGAATGATGGGTGTGCATTCTACTTATGTTTACATTTGTCCTCTGTCAATGTCAGCACGTGGATGTGTTCCATTACCCTGTACTAAGCGCTGGGAACGTCAACATCAATGTTGTGTTATGTAATTAATACCGTTGTGTTTCAGTGGATTGTAAACTGTGATACATTTTTGAATAGGTCTTTAGGAGAGGAGATGAATTACCGAATAAAAAATACAGGGTGCCATTTAAAAAAGTCATACCGCTGTTCATATCTTTGTAAAAAACAAAGCTATAACAAAGGCAATCATGCTGATTGGTGTCCCCCTGACGGCTAAAGATCATTTGCTTGAAATATTTTGTAATTTGCATCTGGACAAACAGTTATTTAGGGTGCTCAAGATAAATGGGACACCCTGTATATTATTCGTATTGTATACAGTTAGCCCTCAAAATGCAACTGACTGTCATTTCGATTGTATTAAGGCAAATACAGCTGGCAAAGCTTCATTAGATGCGTTGGAAATCTTAAATATTTGCTCAAATTGTAATAACCGACGGTTTACAACAGGCGATGTTCTAGAAAAATTTGAAGATGTGTATGAAATTCGTATTTTTCCACTGTATGAGATAACATAAAACGTCAAATGTTTTTTCTACGATTCAAAGGTCACTGAGACTTTAGCCAGCACTTAATTGTATCAGTCACACGTTTACACAAATGCAATATATTATATGTTAATCCTTACTATATCACTGTTGTGTTAATAGTGCATAGTAACCGTCTTTCACATGTTGTAAGCACAACAAGAGGTACAGTTTGCAGATTACAAATTTTGTAGCATCCAGCCGGACTTTAGAATGAGAAGATACGCATTGAAACATTTCTCTCGCAAGGCGATTGAGTTAACTTTGTGTAGTGAAATATCGTGTTACAGCAATATCACGGCGCAACTGCTGCGCGCCGAGTGTTCCCGTATTACGTGTTTTCTATCTCTCTCTCACACGCGCACACTCCTATACTAGCTACAGCACTTGATTCTGGTCAGCTGTTCCGAATTATCTGGACCGCTGACGATAACGGCGACGTGGGTCGTGCAAAAATGCAGCCATTAGAATCGAGCTGGCCGATTGGGAGCCGCCGACTGCCTATGGATGACGTTGTTCAAATTGCTGCTACAAAACTGCCGAGAATGCAGCCGGTCTCCGCTAAAGCTGCAGTTTTAGTGTCTCGGTCAACGCTCTAAAGCTAGAATTTTTGGTTTGTTTGAATGGCCATCCTCCCAACCTACTTTAATAGTTATTGTTATTTTGGTTCTTCCGTGGTAAACGTGCTGCTAACTGACAAAACTTTTCGTCAGACGCATTTCGCTTATGTTGATAAAGCATCGTCGATCGTTATAATGAGAAGATATGAGAAGGTATGCACAAATAAAGCTTCTTTGATCTTTCGATTACTACAGAGTTAAAAACGATTTAGTACAAGGGTGACATTTTTACAAATTACTTGCAGCGTTTGTTGCCCATTTCGAATGACAAGAAACCAACTGATTTTATTCCACATTATCAGGAGAGACTGAGATACAGTTATACAGCACATTCACTGGAAATATCCTCTCGAATTTAAGAATCCATCTTATCTGTAAAATAAATGGAGAATCTTTACACACTTCATTTTTTCTTAACAGAAAATTTCACGTCACACGTAACTTTGAAACTGCAAAGTGGATGTTTGTGTCAAACCAAGTGCTTATTGTACTATCATTTGTCTTACTTGTGTTTTGTGGATACTGCCACCACTATCTGGAATTTTTTATGATTGGGTGTACTGGGTTGGATAAATAAACTGATTATGAAGTGGCAGCGGGGAGTGGCCGGTTGCAGAGAGAGAAGGAAAGTAGTCTGAAGGGCAGAGGGAAGGGAATGCATCAAGGAGAGAAGAATAAGATCCTGTGATTGTTCTGAAGTATACTGTATGCTCTACTAACTTAAAATTTGTGGTTTGTCAATTTTCTCTGATCAGTTGACAACTGTTTCGTCTCCATTCACGTCTTATAAATATGGTAATTCCTCGTAGCTTGAGGAGCACCATCTCAAAAACAGAAACAACACAAACTTTACAACACAGAAAGAACTCAATAACTGATCATGTGCACACTTTAAAAAGAGACAAGCTTTTATTGAAACAAATAAAATTTCATAAGTACATTCAGATACAATTCCCAGGTGCCAGGTCAAGTTAAAAAACGCTCTGGTAGACGTAGAGATATCATTGTAACACAGTGAAGAAAATAATAGAAATCCCAACGTAGTCTCCCTCCAATGCCAATCAAAATTATACAGGAAAGATATTAAAGGATAAGGATATCTGAGCGGACTTACTGTGAATTACAAAAATGCTTGCTCCTATCCAAGACACATATTCTCACAACATTACGATTTACAAGATAATTGAACAATAAACTGCTGCACAACTGATTCTGCATATGAGAGACAAAAACATTCCAGACTCGGCAAATCTCCAATGAATTCGTCAAAGACGCACTTACCTTACCTGAATGAATTACATAAGAGGACTATTTCGAGCTCAGCATTGAATATTATTCACAACAGTCATAGTAAATGTATTTGTGAATATTGTAATATGGTATGTTCAACATTATAATGCCATATTTGTTAACATTGAATGTTGTTGTTGTTGTGGTCTTCAGTCCAGAGACTGGTTTGATGCAGCTCTCCATGCTCTTCTATCCTGTGCATGCTTCTTCATCTCCCAGTACCTACTGCAACCTACATCCTTCTGGATCTGTTTAGTGTATTCATCACTTGGTCTCCCTCTACGATTTTTACCCTTCACGCTGCCCTCCAACACTAAATTTGTGATCCCTTGATGCCTCATAACATGTTCTACCAACCGATCCCTCCTTCTAGCCAAGTTGTGCCACAAATTTCTCTTCTCCGCAGTTCTATTCAGTACCTCCTCATTAGTTATGTGATCTATCCATCTAATCTTCAGCATTCTTCTGTAGAACCACATTTCGAAACATTCTATTCTCTTCTTGTCTAAACTATTTATCGTCCACATTTCACTCCCATACATGGCTACACTCCACACTAATACTTTCAGAAACTACTTCCTAAGACTTAATTCTATACTCGATGTTAACAAATTTCTCTTCTTCAGAAACGCTTTCCTTCCATTGCCAGTCTACATTTTAAATCCTCTCTACTTCGACCATCATCAGTTATTTTGCTCTCCAAATAGCAAAACTCATCTACTACTTTAAGAGTCTCATTTCCTAATCTAATTCCCTCAGCGTCACCCGACTTAATTCGATTGCATTGCATTATTCTCATTTTGCTTTTGTTGATATTCATCTTATATCCTCCTTTCAAGACACTTTCCATTCCGTTCAACTGCTCTTCCAGCTCGTTTGCTGTCTCTGACAGAACTACAATGTCATCGGCGAACCTCAAAGTTTTTATTTCTTCTCCATGGATTTTAATTCTTACTCCTAATTTTCTTTTGTTTCCTTTACTGCTTGCTCAATATAGAGATTGAATAACATCGGGGATAGGCTACAACCCCGTCTCACTCCCTTCCCAATCACTGTATCCCTTTCATGCCCTCCGACTTTTATAACTGCCATCTGGTTTCGGCACAAATTGTAAATAGCCTTTTACTCCCCGTATTTGACCCCTGCCACCTTCAGAAATTGAAAGAGAGTATTCCAGTCAATATTGTCAAAAGCTTTCTCTAAGTCTGCAACTGCTAGAAACGTAGGCTTGCCTTTCCTTAATCTGTCTTCTAAGATAAGTCGTAGGGTCAGTATTTACTCACGTGTTCCAACATTTCTACGGACTCCAAACTGATCATCCCCGAGGTCGGCTTCTACCAGTTTTTCCATCTGTCTGTAAAGAATTCTCGTTAGTATTTTGCAGCCGTGACTTACTAAACTGATAGTTCGGTAATTTTCACATCTGTCAACACATGCTTACTTTGGGATTGGAATTATTATATTCTTCTTGAAGTCGGAGGGTATTTCGCGTGTCTCGTACATCTCGCTCACCAGGTGGTAGAGTTTTGTCAGGGCTGGCTCTCCCAAGGCTGTCAGTAGTTCTAATGGGCCTTGTTTCGACTTAGGTCTTTCAGTGCTCTGTCCAACTCTTCACGCAGCATCATATTTCCCATTTCATCTTCATCTACATCCTCTTCCATTTCCATAATATTGTCCTCAAGTACATCGCCCTTGTGTAGACTCTCTATATACTCCTTCCACCTTCCTGCTTTCCCTTCTTTGCTTAGAACTGGATTTCCATCTGAGCTCTTGATATTCATACAAGTGGTTCTCTTTCTCCAATGGTCTCTTTAATTCTCCTGTAGGCAGTATCTATTTATCCTAGTAAAATATGCCTCTACATCCTTACATTTATCCTCTAGCCATCACTGCCTAGCCATTTTGCACTTCCTGTCGATCTCATTTTTGAGACGTTTGTATTCCTTTTTGCCTGCTTCATTTACTGTATTTTTATATTTTCTCCTTTCATCAATTAAATCTAATATATCATCTGTTACCCAAGGATTTCTACTTTGAATACACATTTAAATCTGAAAAAGACGGTTATGAAGGTATTTGTCTGGTATGGAAATGAAATCTGGACGATAAACAATCTAAACAAGAAGAGAGTAGCTTTTGAAATGTGGTGCTTGAGAAGAATGCTGAAAATTAGTTGAATAGATTGGATAATTAATGAAGATGTACTGAACCAACGTGAGGAGAAAAGAAATTTTTGACACAATGTAGCTAAAAGAAGGGATCAGCTGTCACGATATCCTGAAGTATCAAGGAATCGTCCATTTCGTAATGGAGGGAAGATTAAGTGAAACTAAGGCTTCACTATAGTAACTGGGTTCATGTGGCTGAAGACTTCAGTTGTTATCCATAGATATAGGGACTTACACAGAACAGACTAGCGTGCATAGCAACTTCAACAACAACAGGACGAAACAAGTGCAACATCATATACCAGAAAGGATGTACATGTGACATTCTATACCTAAGACATGAAAAATTAACAAAATACGCCAATTACAAGTAGATAAAAATGTAACATATGAAATGATTATATATTCAATAGAAAAATAGTAAGCGAGACCGGTAAATTTCCTATACACATATATAATGACACAATTAAGCCAACACACATAGACCAGATTGCAACTAAAACAGATACGATATTGCACCCGACAACAACTCACTCTATCTTACACATCCACAAAACCATACTGTAGGTGTTCAGTGCAGTACAGTTGGTACTCAGTGATAACGCAATAGTTGAAATTTTGCTTTCGTGGAACAGTGCAGTTACTCTTAATCGAGATCTAAAAGACCTCAAAGTTGTTTCTGCTTTATTGTTTTCATTTGTCATAGTTTGAAAGTTTAGTATGGTACATTTCCACCACCTAAAGCACCTGCGTTACATAGTTGCATATATTGTTCTATTCGTCTTCGTCCGAATACAAGTAGAATCGGTCACTGACTGGTAACGGCAAGAAGCCACGTTGGTCTCGTTTCGCAGAATTTAGGCTACTGTGCTGACTGGCGGCGGCGTTGTGGCATCTGACTCGGGGGCAGCGGGAATTCTGGCACCTCCTGGGAACCTTGATGATGCTGGACCTACCATTTCGTATAATGTAGGAGGTTCAGCATCACCTGAGAGTGAAAAGTGGACTGTAGTTGGGTCGCGAATCTCTGGGAGGTAGGCGCACGTGGGAACTGTCTAAGCAGGTGCCTTAGCAACACGTACGAAGTGCTGCCCCGTGCTGAAACTGTATCTCAGCTAGTTTCAGACGTCTCATTTATTTGGGCTTGAATGAATTTCCCTGAAGGTTCTAAAGGAGTATAGATATCTCGACCATTAAGATGTGTAATGTCAGACGGGTAATGGAGTCCTTGAGGGAAATAGCTTGCAGATCTGGAAGGGAAGCCAGTGTCCACTCGATATGTTTCCTGTGTGGCAGGGATTGGGTGGGGGGGGGGGGGGAGGCAGTACAATCGAGATGCTGAGGAGACTCTGCTGGTAGCTGCTGAATACATTCGGTAAAGCTAGTTGCAAATTGTATCCTACGAGCCTATGTATTGGGAGAATGACTCATGCGTGCACAGTAACACACGGTCTTAAGTGGATTCAGTCGAGTACGTAGCTCTAATTTTCATCTGCTAGAGGACAGTAGCGGACAGGACTAAACAGAAAGAACTATAATGTAGTGAAGAAGTTTGACCATCAGAGTCCACTAGTGCACAGAGACATTCAATAAACAAGTGATGTGTTCTGTTTGTTTCTTGAACGTTTTTTTTTTTTGTTTATTTATGTTTTTACAATTTAGTATATGCTTTTAGTAGTGTTAATGCTGCGTGAATGTGGTCTAAACTAAATATGTAGACATGCAGGCCATTATGCTACTGATGGACGCTTTACGAACTAGCGTGAGAAAATCTTAAGACAGTGTGAATGCAGACGACGGGGAATTTTGTATCATAATATTTTAAGTAAGTTTATGATAAAAAGAAAGCCTATTCGAGTGCAAATGAAAATAGTTAATAACGTAAAGTATAAACAAAATATCAGAATGTTAAATATTTATTTCGGGTACAGTTCGAAAGTGTGTTATTTGTTGATTGGTTAGTCATCAAAAGTGCGGACTAACGCGGGAGAATAATGTTTTTCTATTGACCTTAAAGAAAACTGACCGATCAGAACGGAGTATTCTTCATGCGTCTTTTCTCTTAGAGATATAGAATGCTTACAGCAGTCTAAGGGAGTCGGAACCCAGCCTGGTGTGTAGTATGAGCTCCGAAGGAAGTTATGATTTTCCCGTTTTAGCTGTGCTGCATGTTTCAAAAGTGTTTTCAACTGAAGTCATACTTATTTCGATGTGTTTTTTTTAGAAAGTATGGATTTTTTAAGTAATTTTGTGTATGAGAAAAGACAGTAAACCCGCGTGGCATATTGACCAGATCGGTGACTATTACCTTGAGTGCATTAGACACCGATAAACTTAATAGTATGGCGAGCATTTTCATTTAAGAAAAATCCGTGCATAGTTTATGTTCAGATTTCGGGAAATACGTTACCATAAAGTTGCTAACGTGAGTGCATGACTGTGTTAAGATTAAGATTAACACGGGCTTGGCTGCGATCGTGTACATCTCAAGCTTCAAAATATAAAGAGGTTTTGCCAGTATTTCCACCTTTCATTCAAAATTAAGACCTTTTCCCGACTTTTAGAATAGTTACGTTGTATGCAGCCTGGTGTGAGTTGCAGTACGGTAGGTTTCTGCTGGGCTTTCCCTCCGGAGGTCTGCTGCAACGAGTTCACAGGTAGGTGCAGGTAATGGACGAACTTAACCGCGGCGCCGCAGTTCCTCAGAAAGAAATAGTAAACAAGGTATGAGGTAAGCGTAGAAGAGTCCGTGGTAAGGACTCATAGTGATTTTTACTCTTTAGTAATAATGCGTGCGTAGTACTAGGAATGAAGAGCTGAAAGATCTCAGAGGCGCATAAAAGAGAAAATATAAATTCCAAAGTGGATATATTTCTCAAGGATAGGGGGGGCGCCAGTGGTGGCGGAAATGTAATTTCTGTAAGGAGCTCGGCCATACCTGCTTCTACACTATCGGATAGAAAATATCCGGAAACCCCTGCGTCATACAGAACTGACCACAAGAAGTCATGAGAGGCGAATCCGCCAGTATAAATGGGGTGGAGAGTATTGTGTTGTCAGTAGAAAAGCAATAACAGCAGAATGGGTCGGTGAAGAGAGCTCAGTGACTTCGAACGTGGACTACTCATTGTACACTACTGGCCATTAAAATTGCTACACCAAGAAGAAATGCAGATGATAAAAGGGTATTCATTGGATAAAAATATTATACTAGAACTGGCATGTGCTTACATTTTCAAGCAATTTGGGTGCATAGATCCTGAGAAATCAGTACCCAGAACAACCACCTCTGGCCGTAATAACGGCCTTCATACGCCTGGGCATTGAGTCAAACAGAGTTTCGATGCCGTGTACAGGTACAGCTGCCCATGCAGCTTCAACACGATACCCCAGTTCATCAAGAGCAGTGACTGGCGTACTGTGACGAGCCAGTTGCTGGGCCACCATTGACCAGACATTTTCAATTGGTGAGAGATCTGGAGAATGTGCTGGCCAGGGCAGCAGTCTAACATTTTCTGTATCCAGAAAGGCCCGTACATGACCTGCAACATGCGGTCGTGCATTATGCTGCTGAAATTTAGTGTTTCGCAGGGATCGAATGAAGGGTAGATGGCTCTGAGCACTATGGGACTCAACATCTTAGGTCATAAGTCCCCTAGAACTTAGAACTACTTAAACCTAACTAACCTAAGGACATCACACACACCCATGCCCGAGGCAGGATTCGAACCTGCGACCGTAGCAGTCCCGCGGTTCCGGACTGCAGCGCCAGAACCGCTAGACCACCGCGGCCGGCTAATGAAGGGTAGAGCCACGAGTCGTAACAGATCTGAAACGTAACGTCCACTGTTCAAAGTGCCGTCAATGCGAACAAGAGGTGACCGAGACGTGTAACCAATGGCACCCCATAACACCACGCCGGGTGATACGCCAGTATGGCGATGACGAATACACGCTTCCAATGTGCGTTCACCGCGATGTCGCCAAACACGGGTGCGACCATCATGATGCTGTAAACAGAACGTGGATTCATCCGAAAACATGTCGTTTTGCCATTCGAGCTCCCATGTTCGTCGTTGAGTACACCATCGCAGGCGCTCCTGTCTGTGATGCAGCGTCAAGGGTAACTGCAGCCACGGTCTCCGAGCTGATGGTCCATGCTGCTGCAAACGTCGTCGAACTGTTCGTGCAGATGGTTGTTGCCTTGAAAGGTCCCCATCTGTTGACTCAGGGATCGAGACGTGGCTACACGATCCGTTACAGCCATGCGGATAAGATGCCTGTTATCTCGACTGCTAGTGATACGAGGCCGTTGGGATCCAGCACGGCGTTCTGTATTACCCTTCTGAACCCACCGATTCCACATTCTGCTAACAGTCATTGGATCTCGACCAACGCGAGCAGCAATGTCGCGATACGATAAACCGCAATCGCTATAGACTGCAATCCGACCTTTATCAAAGTCGGAAACGTTATGATACGCATTTCTCCTCCTTACACGAGGCATGACAACAACGTTTCACCAGGCAACGCCGGTCAACTGCTGTTTGTGTATGAGAAATCAGTTGGAAACTTTCCTCATGTCAGCACGTTGTAGGTGTCGCCACCGGCGCCAATCTTGTGTGAATGCTCTGAAAAGCTAATCATTTGCATATCACAGCATCTTCTCCCTGTCGGTTAAATTTGCGTCTGTAGCACGTCATCTTAGTGGTGTAGCAATTTTAATGGCCAGTAGTGTATATCACCTGTGTAAAGAATACATCAGGGGCCTTTCAAGACTTGTTAAGCTACCCACGTCGACTGTTGCTGATGTGACCTTGAAGTGGAAAAGTGAAGGAACAGCCACAGCTGAACTAAGACCAGGCAGACCTCATGCACTGACGGACAGGGACCTTCGAACGTTGCAACATGTGGTTGTAAGGAATCGAATGAAATCAGCAGAAAGAGTCACTCGCAAGTTCCATAGTGCTCCCACAGACCAGTTAGCACAGTGGCTGTGCGTAGGGAATTAAACAGAATGGGGTACAATGGTCGAGTAGTTCCTCATTTCTATAATCAGTGCTAAGCGACTCTCGAAGTGGTGTAAAGGGTACAGGACAGTGAATGACTGGAAGCGAGAAGTTTGGAGAGATAAATCACGCTGCATCCCGTGCCAATCCGATGGAAGATTTGGGTTTGGTGAATGCCTGAAGAATGTTACCAACCTTCATGTATTGTGCTAACAGTGAAGTACGGAGGAGGTAGTGCTATGGTATGGGAGTGTTTTTCGTGGTTAAAGTGTGATCCCCTTACTGCGCTTAAGAAAATGCTGGATGTGAAAAGATGTGAAGATATTTTACAGCATTGTGCATTGGGTTCAATAGAGGAACAGTTCGGAGACGATGTCTGTTAGTGTCAGCATCACAGTGAACCCTGTCCTAAAGCAGGATCTGAGAGGCAACGGTTCGCCGGCAGTAACATCCTGAAATGAACTGTCCTGTCCAGAAGCCCGATCTGAAAACAATGGAACATCTTCGGGGTTAGTTAGAACGTCGAGTTCGCTCCAATCCACGGAGTACAACATCACTACCATATCTAATTTCCTCTCTTGCAGATCAACCGGCTGCGATTCCTCCATATATATTCAAAAACTTCATTGAAAATGTGTCTAGCTGAGATCAAGCCTTTACAAAAGTTAAGGGTGGACAAACCCATACTAATGTCCATTAATAGGTGTCCGAATTGTTTGGCTCAGATTGTGTTCACTCCGCAAACCATTTTACTGCGTGTTGTAGTGGGAGCTTCCAGTCCCACTATGATTCCCAACTTCATGCTTCATTCGTGATAGATGCATGTAAAAAGCGACTGACGGTAAGCCTATGAGCCCGAATTTCTCTTTGTTTCGGTAGTGGACAGGATTTTTGTGGGAGAATGTAATACGTTGTCTGTTTCTTCTTAGAGTGTACGCACTACTCTGTGGTGTACAACTCTTCTCTCGTACTGCCGACCACTTAAGTACGTTGAGCATCTCCGTAACGCAGTCTGGCATACTAAATGAATCCTTAACGGAACATGCAGCTCTTATTTGGAACTTCCGTAGTAAAATTAGATGGTAAGTATCCCATACTTAGGAGTAGTAATCAGGAGATACTCGAATAAGTGACCTTTAAAACCACTTCTTTAGTGAATGAATTACGTTTCTTATGCTTCTTCCAATAAATTTCAAGCTGTTATGTGCTTTTCCTACAAGACGCCTTATGTGTTCGTTCCACCTGAGGTCGATCCGGACGGTTAATCCTAGATATTTTATGGTTGTCACTGTGTCCAGGTCCTCGTCGGCAACAGTTTAATCGAACAGCAATTGATCTCTCCACCTACGCTCAATACGTTAAATCTATTTTCGCTTAAGTGCATCTGCAAGTCCCTGCCACAGACGTCGACAATTTGTTTTCGTGGATTTCGCTACAGTTTCCTGCTGAAAGTGAAAGCAACAACTTCCATAAATGTCCTTACGGGTTTTCCAACGATTTTCACTAGCTAATTTATTTACACAACGTGAATAGTAACTGTTCCACAGAACTACCTTGAGATAATACCTAAATTGTTTCTATATCAGAAGATTTCGTCAAATTACGAATGACGTGTTGCGTCCTGAAAATGATCACAGAGGTGATCTGATGATAGGCAGGCTCGTGTTTTGTTCACAAAGCAACTGCTTGAAAATCTGTCGAATGCCTTCTGGAAACAAGGAGAACGGCATCAGGCTGTGTGCCGTTTTCTACAGTACTCTGGATCTTATGAACTTCAAGAACGTACTGAGCTGAACAATATCTCTGTTTACAGAGTCCATGTTCATTGGTATAGCGGATTTTTCCGTTATCCAAAAAGATCTTGATTAGTCAACATCAAAAGTGTTCAGTAATTCTGTAGCATACTGACTTCGCGATACATTCTTATAATAATGTGCAACCGTCTGACAACCTTCCTAGTGACGTGATTACGGATTCCGACTGTGAAATAATTTGAGTGAAGTTAGACATCAAACAGGGGTCAGAAACGTTAATAGACACTTTTACCGTTCATCCGACTCAGAAGCCTCAGTGGCAGAAAGTTTCAGTAAATGTCTTGGTGAATGTTGAGTCTAAACTTTCTCGTCGCCTTATGGTTACCAGCTTCAGATGAGATATATGATTATAACACATGACGTAGACAGCAGGCAGTGTGATTCTGTACCAATCGCCCTAAATATCAGTCACCTTAAGCAGTTATTTAGCAAACCAACTTAAGAGGTTAACGTACTACATCTGCTGCTTACGACCAAACACTATCTTTTCGAGTCTATTAAGGGAATTAGCAACAAGAGAAAATAATTTTTCGAAAGGTGGGCTGGATTAATTAAGATACTTTGTTTTAAATGTTTCATTCTATTTTTAAACACATTTTTGCAATTTTGTGGAAAATCTGGAGGGCAGTTATTGCACTATATTCTAATGAGGAAACGGAAATTATAACCAAAAATTGTTTTCGTTGAATGAACAATTCATGTTTCACAACTAATTTTGGGCTAAACCTATCTTCATACAACAACGTAAGAGTTTTGAGTAACTTTTACATTTTTCTTCTGTGATATAAAAGAATACAAGCGCATAATTGCTTATTTAGCTATTTTTTTATTAATCGCAACATCATGAATTTGTATTCACTCCAAGACAAATATTTATTTTATCTTAAGTTATTACTTTTTCATGTACCTGCCATGCTTCCCCGCTCTAATTGGCGAAGATGGTAGACCACTAGTTATAATGCCCTGTCTTCAAGAATTAACTGCCTGTTTGCTATTTTCCTGTCACAAACATTTCAGATCAACGTCCTCCTTAGTTTCTGTTGTGACTTCCTGTTTGGACAGGCGTTTTTGAGAACGTGTACCGACAAAGACTTTCGACGCGCAGAAGATTATTGAGACGGGCAGAATTAGAAGAGTTGATAGGAGTAGGCCAGTCTGTAACGTGTGTATCTACTCGGTCGCCTGGAGCGGAAGAGCCCGGCGTGACAGGGCTGTAAATCTGCGTCTACGCTGACGTTGTCTAATTTCATCCTTGAGACTGTGCGCTTAATTAACGGCATCACCCCCGTACAAGCCGCCTTCGGCCGGAGACCCACTTCGCCTGTTTACTTACTCTCGGCGTTGCCAACAGCTTTTCACGTTAATCTCGTGGAATGCGATTAATTTACTGTCATTTCTTTGGTACACCATCTATATGTAATGTGTACCATGGAAGATCGACAAACAGGATTAAAGTTAAGTCTCAAGCAAACCGACTTCGCTACTATCACAACGGGCGCTTAATAACGTGGGAATATTCCGGGGACTTCATGACGAATTCTACAGCCTTTAGCAACGAACCTTGCGAAACAGATAATGGTAACCGTCTTTCATTGACCATATTAAGTATTAAGCTCCGTTGCGAGTGTTAATTGTAAAAGTTATTGTACCATTATCCTAAGAATTTTATTACTATCTAATGTAATTATCATACGCACAGAGATCTGGATTCTATATGATAATGTATAAGCGTCAGTTATGTTTTGTGATTTCTTTGTTTTCTGTGAGTTTTAAAAGATTTATTTCGCTAAATGTTCACATAGAACTAGTGATAATCAGACAGACCTATTTCCTTACGGGTTTTTCAGCAAAACGCTAAAATTTCTTTATGAATTTATTTAGTTTGTCTATAAGTAGGGGATAAAGTAAACGCTTTGAACATGATGGTGAGTTTAGTGTCTATAAAACTATAGTTAGTCATACTTCAGAAGTCCTCAGAGAATGATGTGGTTCTGTTGAACCGAGAATTTTAGGCCGGACTTCACTTTGTGTGTTGTGAAACCTAAATATATTCTGACAGAAATATGAAGTCGTCTGCCTTCTCTTATTATTGTGACCTGGTACGATAGTTACAGACGGTAAATTTCTCTCGCGTCGCCGGCCGCGGTGGTCTAGCGGTTCTAGGCGCTCAGTCCGGAACCGCGCGACTGCTACGGTCTCAGGTTCGAATCCTGCCTCGGGCATGGATGTGTGTGATGTCCTTAGGTTAGTTAGGTTTAAGTAATTCTAAGTTCTAGGGGACTGATGACCACAGATGTTAAGTCCCATAGTGCTCAGAGCCATTTGAACCATTTTCTTCTCTCGCGTCAATTTAATGTTACTCAATACAAACGGGATTGAAAGCTATTCGTATAATGTATACATTTATATTAACTGCGTTTTCCGTCGATGATTGGCAGAACAAGACAAAAATATTAAATAGGAAACACTTCCTAATGTTCTGCTAAATTATGTTTGTTCGAACATGAACCGGCTATCGGCTTCTTATTCCTTCGTCAGGTGACAAGTGAACGTCGCGAACACAGATAAAACAACATGCGACTCTCGCAGATACTATTTGTACAGAGTGTGGTGTCACCGCCAGACACCACACTTGCTAGGTGCTGGCCTTTAAATCGGCCGCGGTCCGTTAGTATACGTCGGACCCGCGTGTCGCCACTATCAATGATTGCAGACCGAGCGCCGCCACATGGCAGGTCTAGAGAGACTTCCTAGCACTCGCCCCAGTGGTACAACCGACTTTGCTAGCGATGGTTCACTGACAAAATACGGTCTCATTTGCCGAGACGATAGTTAGCAAAGCCTTCAGCTACGTCATTTTCTACGACCTAGTAAGGCGCCATTACCAGTTACTATTGATACTGAATCATGTACCGTCAAGAGCGACGTTCACCATTAATGGATTAAAGTTAAGTATTCCACCAGCTACGTCCGTTTTTTCTAAATTCTAATTTCCTTGTCCTGTTCCAGACGTCACGCCAGCCTGCGTGAGCTAAAACGCGTGCCTTTCGGCTTCCTCTAGTAACACGGTGTTGGCTCTCCGGCCAACCACAACACAGAAGATACAAAAATGCGACTGTAGCGTGTTTTCATGGAAAAATATAAAATATTACATTTTTTAATGTCACACAGAAATAATTACAAGTGGTAAGGGGAACAGCAGTCAGTCGCAATGATATTCATTGCATATTGCATACCTAGATTTCGGTCACTGTGTGGCAATCATTAGTGTTAAAAGACATGTGAAGAACGAGAAACAATAGGAAACATGCATACCTTATTAAAAGTTCAGTTGCATAAGCTTTAAATGTAAGTCAGTCGTAAAAGACGTACCATTAAATGTACGTTACTACATTCAAAACACTTTTATATGCACATAGTCCCAACTGGACTCTTCATGTCAGAGGCTGAGTTCACACTGTGGCCGCTGTTTACAGTTATAACGCATCTGGCTTCATTGTACGTCATAGCATATGGGTGGGGGCTGGGCTGCCGGCGGTACATTATTACGCTCTTCAGTCATGTGAATTAAAAAACATAGACTGAGAATGAGAAACATAATTTCAGGCTGTTTCTCTCTTTTAAATTGAAATTCAGAAGCGGGCAGCTAAAAAACGAAAATATAATTATTTAAAAACATATCGCAGAAGGGTGCAATTCTTCTCATATAAACACTGAGGTAATGCACTTTAATTTAGAATCTGGAGCACCTGCACTGGGTGACAAATACTGTCGCATTGTCGAAGGGAAGAATGTGATCCATGGGGCTGAGGGGTGTGGGTACTTTTTAAAAACCTATGTACATAAAATAGATAAGGTGGTTGCAACTAAAATCAGTGACTAATATTTTACAGGTGAATAGGAAATGGCGCCAGTTATTGCTGTACATTTTACAGTTGAACATAATTTAAGAAACACAAAACATCTTGTTAAAATAACCAATCAATAAAATTTTATTCAAAACGGTGTTACATACTAAGTTAAAGGAACTAGAACAGACAGAGTGGTGCTAAAAATCGTCGAACCATCAGCAGTATGACGGAAGAACAGGAACATTTCTTCTTTGAAATACCCTCTGTTAAGAGTTTCGTATGCAAATCCATTATAATTTACACAGTTTGGTATTAAAACCGATAAACCGTCAACCAAATCATGTAAAAATGTGGGAAATACAATGTATATATCTCCGGAAACTTTGTACTCATATGCGGTCTAGGAGTGTAATCTTAACTAGGTCATTACTGTCAGATCAGTGCGTCTGTTGGGATCGGCCGAATCTAAGTGAGTTTTAAACGCTTACCAAAACTGGGAGCTCATTAATCAGCATCACAAGAGACGGTGCTTGATGGCAGAAGACTTCAGACTCCTCCAACAGGTCTATGCATCTTCCCTTTTCATATGACGGAGCACCCTTATATGTGAGGACAAAACTGGTGTACTGTGCCCATTTGCAAGTAAGTGCGCAGCCAAGTTAGATTTTTGCGATCTAATGCGACATGTTCACTGACCGTAGCTTGCAGCCGTCTACAGTTTGTCCCACGTAGCAAGAATTGCAGTCGAGACATTCAATTCTTAGGCACCTGCCGATGGGAAAGATTTCTTTTGCAACACTATTTTCAAAATTCTTCCTAAGTTACCCGTAATAGAACACATCACACTTACTTCTTGTTTTCTAAAATCTGAGGCTACCCTGTCATTAATTGTACCATACCATGGTAAGCAAATTTACTTATTATTGCTATCCTCACCTGCATTGAAACCATTTTCTTTCTGCATTTTTTCACTATGTAACTCTTATTAGAACCACAGGGTGTTACAAGAAGGTACGGCCAAACTTTCAGGAAACATTCCTCACACACAAAGAAAGAAAATATGTTATGTGGACATGTGTTTGGAAACGCTTACTTTCCATGTTAGAGCTCATTTTATTACTTCTCTTCATATCACATTAATCATGGAATAGAAACACACAGCAACAGAACGTACCACCGTGACTTCAAACATTTTGTTACAGCAAATGTTCAAAATGTCCTCCGTTAGCGAGGATACATGCATCCACCCTCCGTCGCATGAAATTCCTGATGCGCTGATGCAGCCCTGGCGTATTGTATCACAGCCGCCCACAATACGAGCACGAAGAGTCTCTACATTTGGTACCGGGGTTGCGTAGACAAGAGCTTTCAAATGCCCCCATAAATGAAAGTCAAGAGGGTTGAGGTCAGGAGAGCGTGGAGGCCATGGAATTGGTCCGCCTCTACCAATCCATCGGTCGCCGAATCTGTTGTTGAGAAGCGTACGAACACTTCGACTGAAATGTGCAGGAGCTCCATCGTGCATGAACCACATGTTGTGTAGTACTTGTAAAGGCACATGTTCTAGCAGCACAGGTAGAGTATCCCGTATGAAATCATGGCGGTGAATCGAGGAAGTACAGTAAATACTGACGAAACTAAAATGGGCTCTAACATGGAAATTAAGCGTTT
Source organism: Schistocerca americana (assembly GCF_021461395.2). NCBI lineage: Eukaryota > Metazoa > Arthropoda > Insecta > Orthoptera > Acrididae > Schistocerca > Schistocerca americana. The sequence continues at coordinate 735,367,211 of NC_060130.1, read as the reverse complement.
CCGGACACATGTCCACATAACATCTTTTCTTTATTTGTGTGTGAGGAATGTTTCCTGAAAGTTTGGCCGTACCTTTTTGTAAAGTATAAAATAATAAATAAAATGATAAAACATACGAATTGTGAAAGTATAATAAAGTTAATATATGTTTTCAATGCATCATATATGTAAGGACGACGCTTTGTGTTGGTATGACGTACACTGGACTCAGTTGCATTGCAACTGTAAACAGTGGCCGCAGTGTGAACTCAACCCTGACTTGAATATTCCACTTGAGACTAAATGCATACATAAGCGTTTTTAATCTTTAACTTACATCTGATGATGAGTATTTTATGATTGACTTATATTTAAAGCATATGCAACTGTACGCTTAATAAGGCATGCATGTTATCGTATTTAACTGGTCTTTCACGTGGTTTTTAGCACTAAAGATGGCCACAAAGTAACAGAAATCTAGATATGTAATATGCAATAAACATCATTCTGCACCGTTTACTACCTGAAATGAATATAATCGCTGGGTACAACTGTTTCCCTATGGAATCAAACATGATAGAAACCTCCACATTAACTAAAAACGGAAACACAGTTCTCTATGTGGAGATACATTTAACAACTGAAGAAAAATAAAGTTGAATTTACAGTTGCAGTCTACTATTCGTGTAGCTGAAACGTAACTTTATAGTACATCATCCACATATCCGAATCAGGATTTTATTTTAAAATTCAGTAGCACTCTTTGTAACAAAACTTGTTCGAAATTTTTCACGAAAATGTCAGACAATATAGGACTATGTGGGAAACCCATAGCTAGGCCATCAGACTAACTATAATACTAATACGTGTTCTGAAAGTGTAAATAATTCTGTTCTACACACATTCCATTAGAAGGACATGAATTATGGCCAGTCTGATGGCAAAGTAATGGATTCCTCTCTTAGGCCTATACTATATGACATTTTGATGGACAGTTGCGAGCAGGTCTTACAAAATAAGCTTCTATATTGCAAAATTAAATACTGATTCAGATATGTGGATAATATGCTGTGTTTATGGACCGGTACCACTAGTAGACAGTTAGACACATTACTTCATTATTTGAACTCTCAACATAGGAAACTTTAGTTCACAGTGGATCTGTGAGACTCCTCCAAAATTTTTTTGGATTTTAATGTAGACATTAGCACAAGGAGGCACATATTTTGTATTTACAGGAAGCAGGTTGCTAGAGGTTTTCCATTATGTGAATCTACCTTTAGACAGAACTACAGATCATCAAACATATCGCTTCTAGTAATGGCTATAGCGCTGTCTTTATTGAAACTAAACTACGAAAAAATAAAATGCCTGAAATTGCACCACTTCTATACGTTGACCAACAGGAACCAATCAGTAGTTACAAAAACTGGTGCATCATCATATATAATGTCAAAATTTCAGATAAATTCCCAAACAAATTAAAGTCTCACAAAACTACAGACTTTTGTTTTATTATTATTATTATTATTATTATTATTATCACTATTACACATTTTCACCTCCGAGACTGCGGTTAATTGGAACGTTATATGATTATCCAATTTTTTCTTATTTCCTTCTTGTTTTTCCCTTCCCAAAACCTCTTCACGTTTTGGCTGTGTTCCTGCTTCCCTTGCTCTGACCATACTTCGCGTGTTTTCTTCCTTTCTTTTACTTCAAATTTCATGTTTATAACTTTATTTCTGATTCTGTCTCTTTCATTTATCATTTAAATACTGACCCCTGCTTATTTTAGGTCTTTTTCTAAACCAACTTGTTTCTTTAATTGACCTGTTTAGTACATCAAAAATCATCTTCGTGAACCTGTTGTTGTTCATTCTAAGCATGAGTCCATAGAATGTTAGTCAGCGTTTTCTGATCATATCTGTGAGCCTATTTGAGTGTTCGTATAATTCTATGTTTGGTCTCTTCATTCATATACCATCCCTGTGTACTGCTCCAAAATCTTTTTCTGAGGATTTTATATTCTGTTTTTTCTGTCTCTGTAAAGCCTGATGCTCCGATTGTGGTCGTTTCTGATGTGTAGAGCGTTTCCGGTGGTACAACTGCCCTGTAGTGCCTGATTTTAGCCTGTTATTGTAGTGCGTCCTTGTAAGTTTGTACGCTTTCTGAATTTTTACTGTTCTTTGTATGTTGGATGTCTTGTTCGATCCTCCTATTTGTAAATATCCCCCCAGATATTTGAATGTCCGAAAGAACAGATATCATCTTCATATAGTTAAGGCTAGCCAGCCAATGACCTTCTTCTTTGCAGATGCACACGTATTGCCCGAAGTTTTATGGGACTCGGTAAGAATGCCTGCCGCGAGTAATGAGTGTAATGGGAAGGGGCACTACGAATGTAGTGTGTGGACATTAAGTTGAAAATGTGGGTCTCACGGGGAGCGTGTAAGGGATAAGTACCTGCAGTCGCACTATCCTCTGCACCCTCGGTGGCTCAGATGGATAGTGCATCTGTCACGTAAGCAGGAGATCCCGGCTTCGAGTTCCGATCGGCGAACATATTTTCAACTGTCCCTGTTGATGTATATCAACGCCTGTCGACAGCGTAAGGCCTTGATTTAATTATCATTTCATTCTAGAGCGCTGCATGGTCACCGATGGTGTCTATTCTTTCGGACATGTCCGAAATAATAGATACCATCTTCATACATTACACTTGTCCGTCTTCTGCTGGAATATTGCTGCTCGGTGTGGGATCCTTACCAGGTAGGATTGACGGAGGACATCGGAAAAGTGCAAAGAAGGGCAGCTCGTTTCGTGATATAGCGCAATAGGAGTGAGAGTGTCACTGATATGATACGCGAATTGGGGTGGCGGTCACTGAAACAAATGCGGTTTTCTTTGCGGCGAGATCTATTTACGAAATTTCTATCACCAACTTTCTCTTCCGAATGCGAAAATATTTTGTTGCCACCCACCTACGTAGGGAGAAATGATCACTTAATATAATAAGAGAAATCAGAGCTTGAACGAAAAGATTTAGGTGTTCCTTTCTCCCACGCGCCATACGAGAGTGAAATGGAAGAGAAGTAGTATGAAAATGTTTCGATGAACCCTCTACCAGGCACTTAAGTGTGAACTGCAGAGTAACCATGTAAATGTAGATGTCTAATGTCTCACCATGTGCACCAGAAGGACGACGGAAAAAGTGTGTCCGGGAGGTGCAGAGATCAACCTTCTATGCGGTGTTTGTATTACACTTCATAAAATTGACAACGTTGACATTCAAGGAATGTTCAGAATAAACCATTAACTTGAACCATAAATACCGTATGATAAATGGCCCGCCACAGTCATCACAAAGGTTTGCACCATCAAGATCGAAGGTGAACTCCTTGGAAGTTACAAACCGCGCAGGACGTTCAGCTAGGTATCCACTCTTAAGGAATTCATGTAGAAATATATTGATGTAATGACGTGATGAAAACTGATGAAATGTGATGGTATGCAACCAAATGCGAAACAGTCTGTCGTAGAGCTTATCGTGGAACTGGCTATTCTTTAATGCTTAGCTGCAGATAGTGGGATAATAGTTTTATAGGTACAGAAGAAACAAACATGTAGAGGCTGAATATGTCCAGTTGCTCCAGGTGGTATGAATTGTAATGTCGCAATTTTCAGGAGGAATAGTTTGCTCTAAAGGAGTATGATTTTTATACGCAGACCAGGAATGAAAGAGAAGAAAGTTATTTTGATAATCTATCGGGCAAACACAGTGCTCATACCATAATTAATGTTCTCTTATGCTCATTTTCCGACGCTTGCTTGCTGTGCGTAAATATTCCCTTCTGCCCTTGCAAGCTCACGTACACGAGAAAGAATCGCAGGGGGGCAAAGCACTTCCAACTCCTCGCAACACTATAAATAACTTCACAGCCAGTTTACCGTCCAAATCAACAGTCGGCGCAATTGTATACGAATGCGTTAAGACATTTATGTTAGTTGATCTTAATCCATTTCTCTTCGTACCTCTAATTTCCAGGGTACCTTTTGCATGCGTTTTCTCTTCAAATCGTGATTGGTTGGAGTTGAAAACAAATTCCTTACTGAACGATGGAATGACTTTCTTTATCTCATCTACAAATCTTCGGGCCCCTGTGAATCGTCAAGTTGACGCTTTGTTTGAAATTATATCTCACATTTTCCAGTTCTGTAGCACTAACTGAAGGTATGCCACAATCCACTGCTTCCTTTGAAGTCACTATAGTCTACGTAGCACGCAGTTTGATGTACATAAAGTCATAGATCACTATCATGAATATCCTGTAAATTGTATCAAGCATCCTTGAAACATACTAACACCAGTTTCTGTAACAAGTGCCCCTGGTCCTCCCTTGAAAATCTGTAGTTTTTCTTATGCACTATACGTCATATTGCTGCAGACTTATTCTAAATCTGTCCACAACTGTTTTTTCAATATGCTGCGGATGATCTTCCATGTACGTAATTATGTACAGTACCCGCTCCTTGGACAAAGACTGTTCTTTACCACGTTTCACTAGAAACGGGATTTATAGTTCCTTGTCTAACAAGGATGGTGAAAGACATGGCTCGACACCTGTTTCATTATCACTTTCACGCGTTACGCACGTATCGCCATCATTGTACTCACGTTCATTGTCCGCTCAGTCTGTAGTATATGACACCAACCATTCCACTGACTAATCTTGCAGAAACGCTAATATTTTATCTGCCACTTCTTTCTCACTCTGCAAAATTCCTTGTGTTACTTTCTTACGAAATGTCATCTTCGGCAACTGTTGTTGTAGATATAATGCAATGTCTCTGCATTCGTTGACTAGGGGACTGATGACCTCAGATGTTAAGTCCCATAGTGCTTAGAGCCATTTGAACCATTTGAATCTAAAATCGACGTAAAAGTGTTACCTTCTGTAAGCCTCTAGAGGCGTACTGAGCCTTGCCATTTCAGTAGATGTCCGCAGCTCGATATTAAACACAGCGGCGACATTTAGAGCTATAAGACATTGCCAGAGTATTATGGTTAAGACTCTAAGGCAGTGAATGCTTCTTCTTGACAACGGTATTTATTTTCCAGTTTGATCATCCTTATTAGGCTTCACGCCGTTTCCTAAATTACTTCGGGTGAATACCAGGATGGTTCCTTCAAACAGGTCGTGTCCTGAGCTTCTGCTCCCTGTCTCATGGCCTCTTTGTTGACCCGCTGTTTGACACTAAATTTCCTTTAAGAAAATATTTCTGCACTTTTTTGTAACATAAGCTCGATGGGGTTCAAATGGGGAGAATTCGACAGCCAGATCACAGTTTTAGACAGTTTTCAATTATCCTGAAATATCTCAACCTTTCCATACAGCATGAACTGCACTTAGAAATGTAATTGGTGTCACTGAAAGCTCTCATGGTTTCCAGCATCAGAGTTATATGTGTAAGAAGACCATTATGAACTGTAATCAACTGTACACACCCGACACCGTAAGCGACTTGAGCATATTGCATACGTGCAAGCTGACAGCAAAACCATTCTACTGTAGTTAACCTCGATGTCCCACCATTTCGTCGGTTTCTTTTGAGAATTCAAGCACTAGAAAATTGCATGTTCCCACATAAAACGTCTTCTCTATATCTCCACTCAATCAGAAGTACTGTCGTCTGAGTTAACTTTCATCAGTGTGTAAAATTGTTGACAGAACTTCGTCTTTATTGTCCCATTACTTTTGACATGTAAATGTGCATATTACTGTGACATTATCTTATGATGATTTGAATCAAATTTTATTTCTTAACCTCAGGCTTTGCATAACAGATTATGATGATTTCAATCAAATTTCATTTTTTACCCTCAGGCTTTGTATAAAGACCAACTGTTATGGGAAGGCTTGTACAAACTTGTAAAGCTCAGTTAATGTCTTTTCCATTTATTATAGATTAGTTATCATGACTCTCGGATTATCGGACTCGAGTAAGCGGCCTTTAAATAAGAGAACATGCTTCGTTGCAAACTAAACCTGACGACGTGCCTAATACGAACACGGGTCTCTTATACTCCTCAAATATTATTCAGTAAAAAATGGAAAATTTCACTGTGAAATTATGAAAGTAAAAATCTGATTACTCTGTTTTATTGTTCTTTTTGCATCTAACACACTTCCTTAACAATATCTGAACTCTTCCAGTTTTTCATTAACAATTAAAGCTCGTTCAACGCTCACTCTGAAGTAACCATTCCTACGTTTCGTTTACACATTAGTTAAACCGGTAATCACTGATGACGGAAGCCTTTTAATTTACCTTGTACTATTAATATCCACGACAATTACTGATTCGCAAACACGACACTGTTTCAACCATAAATCTCATACTTAATTCCGCCGGCCGGAGTGGTCGTGCGGTTCTAGGCGCTACAGTCTGGAGCCGAGCGACCGCTACGGTCGCAGGTTCGAATCCTGCCTCGGGCATGGATATGTGTGATGTCCTTAGGTTAGTTATCTTTAAGTAGTTCTAAGTTCTAGGGGACTGATGACCTCAGCAGTTAAGTCCCATAGTGCTCAGAGCCATTTGAACCACTGCTGCGTTAGACAGAGGTTTCCCCGTTGCTAACGTTAGCCTATTGGATGAAATCAAATTATCTGACGGAGAGGAAAAGATCAAACCGTTCCATCTCTGCCTCAGTTCACCATCCCTGTAGTTGTGGTTCATGGAGAATTGTCTCATGTAGGACACCTGAAGAGATCAACCTTACAGCTGGGTTTCTAACTACACATTTGTAAACCAAGTCTCTCTCTTCACAGATGACTGTCATTCGCTTTGTGAATTACACAGGTCAGACCAAAAGTCATCGAAGAAGGTCATCTAGAGACTATTCAGATCCCACAGTGAAGGTTCTCAAACAATCGTAGGTACTAGCATACCAACTAAAAAGAAAAAAGTATATATTTGAAGTTTGTTTCAAGGAAAACAGTCCAAAATAGTATTAGTCCTCGGAGGTGAATCAATAATCGCTCACAAAATGCACGAGGTACAATCTACGAGGGCTGAAACTTTAATAGTGGCAACTATTTGTTGACAACTTATACAAAACAGAAATATATTTCGAAGTTGTATTGCCCCTCAAAGTAATCATCAGCATTATGAAATATCCATGCAAGTGATGTGAAATTCGTAGGGTACCCTTAGGAGCGCCAGTTGTGTAGATAGTTCGAGTGGAACGGTCTATTGCCCGACGAATCTCTGTAGCAGTTCTGAAGTCAATGCTATGAAGTGCTTCCTTCGTCTTAGGAATCAAGTTGAAGTCACAAGGACGTAAGTCCCTGGAATATGACCGGTGGTACAGCACTTCCCAGACCCATCGATCGAAAAAATCAGTCACAACTTGCACCATAAGCGGCCGAGCACTGTCCTGCCAAGTGATGGACGGGTCCTACAGATAGTGTCACCGCTACTTTCTCTAAGCTGTTCACTTTTGGAACACAGCGACCATCTTAGAGATAGAAGCGGATACAGTTTCTTTTGGTCCTGTCTATCATTTTGCAAGACAATGTAAGGGCGCATATGGAGCAGTTTGTGACGGATTTAATCTATCGATGGAGCGGGGAAGTACTGTATTACCCACCACATTCCCCGGAATTAAACCCTTGTGACTTCGACTTGATTCCTAATCTGAAGGAACACTTTATGGTACTCGCTTCAGAATTGTTATAGAGATTCGTCGGACAGTTGACGGCTGCACTCGAACTATCAACACAACTGAGGCTACTAAGGGTATCCTACGAATATCTCATCACTGGCGACGGGTGTTAAACAAACTGAAGGACAGTAAAACTTTGAAACATGTATCTATTTGATATAAGTTGTGAATAAATAGCAGCCACTATTAAAAGTTCGAATCCTCATGAACAAGAAGTTCATGACTAACCAACCCCGTAAATGAAAATTGTTCATAACTCTCAAATTCTGCCACAACGAAGTATAAAACTATTTTTGTGCACTAGAGAATAAATTCCCTTATTATCTGACCGAAGCGTATCTTCTTCCTGTTGTTGTTGTTGTTGATGCTGTTGTGGTCCTGAGTCTGAAGATTGGTTTGGTGCAGCTATCCACGCTAATCTATCCTGAGCAAGCCTTTTCATCTCCTCATAACTACCATTTATATTCAGTCCTTGGTCTCCTTCTACAATTTTTACCAGCACACTTCCTTTCATTACCAAACTTACGATATCTTAATGCTTCAGGATTTGTCCTATTAACTGACCCCTTCTTTTAGTCAAGTGTGCCATATTCCTTTTTCTCCAATTCGATTCACTACGTCCTGAATAGTTATCCAATCTACCCATCAAACCTTCAGAATTCCACTGTAGCACCTATCTGCTTCCGGAAGGAAACAAAATTATGTGATTTCCTTAAACGCGAAATTTCCGCAAAAAAAAAACTGTTCAAATGTGTGTGAAATCTTATGGGACTTAACTGCTAAGGTCATCAGTCCCTAAGCTTACGCACTACTTAACCTAAATTACCCTAAGGACAAACACACACACCCATGCCCGAGGGAGGACTCGAACCTCCACCGGGACGAATTTTCCGCCTCCATAGATGAGTGAGCAGTACGGTTCACTGTCATTTGGAGTACCCTGGCTCGATTTCCGTTACTGCCAGGGATTTTTCCTTTGTGGGAAGACTGGACGTAGTGCACTCATTCTCGTGAAGCCAATTGAGGAGCTACTTGACTGAGAAGTAGTGCTTCCAGGTTACAAAAACTGCCAAAGGCCGGAAGAGCCGTGTGCTGACCCCACACCTCTCCATACCACATCCAATGAAGCCATTGGCAGAGGATGACACGGTTGTGGGTCGGTAATGATGGGCTCTTCATGGCCTGAGGACGAAGTTCACGAGTTTTAACACGATATGTGGCAAAATGAGAGTTTATCTCTCGTGGTTTTTTTTTAATATAAGTATGGAAACATTTACAATACAGTTTAAGTGTACTTCCAATCACTGCAAAAGTTTAATTTAATGAAATACTTCCTTTAAACTACTTAAAATACAGGTTTAATATCTCATCAAACAGTGATTTCAAACTCGTAACTGTTCTCACACTGAGAAGGCTCTATCAGTGCGAGACTCTACAAACCGCCATAAATAAATAAATAAAGTTAGTGAACTGCTAATAGATGTTAACTCTGAAATTATTGGTATATCGGAGCACCACTTAAATAATTTGATAATTCAGAGGCTTCCTTCACCGGGCTACTGATTAGCTGGCTGTTTCTCAAGGAGTTCCTTGCGGGGTGGGGGAGTGGTTCTGTACGTAAAAAACAGTATTTCATTTCAGTACATAGACGTATCACGACACTGCACTGAACAGATATTTGAAAGTTGTGCAGCATTAGTTGAACTTAGTGAAACTAAACTTCCAATTGCTGTTGTTTATAGGTCCCCTAACTCCGACTTCAGAGCATTTTTGCTTAAGCTAGAGAGGGTTCTTGATTAACTTTGTAGGAAGTACCTAAAAGTAGTTATATGTGGTGACTTCAATATTGATTTTGTACATGACTGTGCAAGGAAAAGGATGTTGGTAGATCTCCTAAATTCATATGATCTGATGCAAACTGTGTTTTTTCCAACTAGGGTGCAGGGGAATAGTAGCACAGTCATAGACAATATTTTTATTCATTCTTCATTACTAGATGGGTTAGTAAAAGGGTCAATGGCCTATCAGACCATGATGCACAAATTGTAACATTAAAAGGTTTTTGTACTCAAACCAACGTCGTATTTAATTACAAACTACGTAGGAAAGTTAATCCAACAGCAATAGAGAGTTTTTCAAAACTTGTCAAGGAACAAGAGTGGCAAGACGTTTATAGTGCCGATAATATAGATGATAAATACAATGCTTTCCATAACACATTTATCATGCTCTTTGAGAGTTACTTTCCATTAGAACATTCTAAACGGTGTACTAGCAGTAATGGACAGCCCAGTTGGCTGACTAGTGGGATAAGGATATCATGTAGAACAAAGCGAGAATTATATTAAAATGTTAGAAGTAGTCACAATCAAGCTACGGTGGCCCATTACAAACAGTATTCTAAGGTGCTTAAAAATGTTATTAGCAAGGCAAAAAGTATGTGGTATGCAAATAGAATAGCTAATTCACAGGATAAAATTAAAGCCATATGGTCAGTTGTGAAGGAAGTGTCTGGTCAGCAGCACAAGGTTGACGATATAAAGTCAGTTCGCAGTAATAATATTTCTGTTACTGATAAATCAGATATATGTACAGTATTTAACAACCATTTTCTGAGCATTGCTGGTGAATTAAATAAAAATTTAGTTTCTACAGGAAATCATATAAATTTCTTAGCAAATGCCTTTCCGAGATTGACGTCTGAAATACTCCTCTGTGATACAGACAAGACGGAGATTGAGTCAATAATTAAATCACTGAAGACTAAGGACTCTCATGGTTATGATGGAATGTCTAGTAGAATATTAAAGTACTGTGCTGCACATGTTAGCCCTGTATTTAGCCATATTTGTAATTTTTCCTTTAGGAATGGTCAGTTTCCTAAGCGATTAAAGTACTCAGTAGTAAAGCCGCTTTATGAAAAGGGAGAAAGGGATAATGTAGATAATTTTAGACCTATTTCTATGCCATCAGTGTTTGCAAAAGTTATCGAAAAGGCTGTGTATGTAAGGTTAATTGATCATTTTATATCACACGATTTGCTATCAAATGTACATTTCGGCTTTAGAAGTCGTTTTGTGGGGCGGAGGGTCGAATTTAATTGTTAATATATGTAGAATGTTATGTAGAAAAGATGCATTTCCCGGCCGATGCACCATGTGTGGGGCGACGGGTTGAATTTAATTGTTAATATATGTGGAATGTTATGTAGAAAAGATGCATTTCCCGGCCGATTAACCATATGTGGGGCGGCGGGTGGAATTAATTGTTGTTAAATGTTCCTATTATTTATGCAGTCTTTTGCCGTTCTCAACACTGGCTCCCTTACTACAATATTGGCAGCCAGAAAGTAATTAACAAAACGTGAAGCCTGTAATTAGAATTCCTAGTGCCCACTTCATCTGAGAAATACACTTATAGCTACAACTTATAGCTCTAAGGAATTAGGAGATTGTCTGGGATTCATAATCAAAAACGATTCTCTATAAAAGGTTCACTATATTCTGAAAGTCACAGACCAAAAAGAATCCACACAATCCAACTACCAGAGCAGTTCAGAGTCTAATGCGCTGATACAACTATAACTGTTCAAACGAAATGTTTAAGTGAATGCTCGCCATAATTTGATGATTATGTTCATCAAACGCCACACTAAATAATGGTAGAATGTCTGTCCCGCGGCGGCACGTGAAATACGACACACGCAAACTGAAGATAGATCATTGAAGTCATCCCCGAATTAACACTTCACTCGAAAACGATTTCATGGTTACGCGTATTCCGAGTAACCTATTACGGCATCCGAGGCTGTTTATAGCAACGATACCGACGCGACGCGGCTCCCGACACAGGTGGTGTGCTATTCAGCGTCTGGAGAGAACTGGGGCCTTCTTCTCTCGCGCCGCGTTCTTATATATAAAGCCGCGGTGCGGACGGCTAAGGGAACGCCTGATCAATTCCGCTCTCCCGACTAGCCGCTGGGCTAGTAATGCACCACTTTAAGTTATCGAATAAATTATTGCTTCCTTTGCTGATGGCCGATGAAGCTCTCAATTTAAATGTGCAATCAGCACACAGGTAAGTAATCATAATAAAAGTCTGACGTGGCTAAGTCAAATATTTTGGGCGAGAGAATTAATTTAATTACACTACACGCAGTAGACGAGCTCTGAACTTGCCCTTTGGAGATACGCTATTGCTATAGTTTTATAGTCATTCAATTGAAACTTCTCACATCTTTATGATTATAGCGGATCTCCCTTCTACTTAAATTTAAACATCCTAGCCTTATTTATTCGCCTACTTAATCTATCTTGCTTCCTTAATTTTTAAGACAAAAACCAGAAAATCATGAATTTCGACAAAAATTTTAATTTGTGAGCTCCAGATTACTGTTTCTACTAAATTATTATCCAAAAGGAATCTAAATATAAATTTTTAAGTTTCTAGCTCTTTTCTGTTGCGCCAATGATTTTTACAGAAAAACATCCAAATTTCGAAACTAGTTAAAGTTATTGAACTGACATTCAACACATATTGATTTAGTATTACTCCTGACATGCTAGAAACGTTTCAGGTTATTTACTTGGTTTTTGAAGTATTGTGCATCATTTATGACGTCAGAGCTAATTACAGCGGACTGGATAATGGAAAGACTGATGTGAATTTTATACAGCGTGAGTAGGCTGCTTCCCTACATCACCCTCTACTTATTTTTTTTATTGTAAATGGAAAAGAAAAAGAAGAAAAACAATTAATTACAAAAGGGAAGCAAGAGTACAGCTTAACTCCCTATGAAAAATTAAAATTTAAATATAAACATATAGAAATATTGAAAGAAAACTTATTACCTACTTCAATTATTTAAATTGCTGGGATGTTCACTACTTAATAAGCAACATTATCACTCAAAATTTAAGCAAAATCAATGAAACACTTTGGCATACATATTGCCTTAGACAGACAAACACATAAAATACGTAAAATTATGAAAATCTTAAATCCATTAAATATATTTTTACATACACAATTTCAAAGAAAATAACACAGTTATTCATGATACATAAACAGATAATTATATCTTAGCAGTCTTTTCTAAACCTGAAAGAAAATTTCACAAGTCATGACAATTTCATTTTTACACATGTGATTGTAGCCGCTTGGCTGGCGGTCTACACTTCCATTCACAAGGGTAGAGGAGGGGAAGTTGCTATGGTGTGCGTCCTTCACGTTCACTCTAAATTACATGGGGAAAGGGGAGGGGTCACTGTGAGTCGTGTCCAAGTCACTCCACGCTTTCACGCAGCTACCAGACTGCCATTATCTGGTTTGTCCTGTAGAACAAACAAAAAGAGTGCCTCAGACTCTGTTCACTTAATATCTAAGGGTGGGTCACAATGAAATGGGGATATATACATATTATCCTTCAATATGTTGCTGGAACAAAGTTAACAGAACTTTTTCAATTTTACTCTCGCGGTTACTTAACTGTCATAACATCGGTAAACAAATGGCTTAAAACGCCGTTAGTCACGTACTAGATAAAATTAATGCTCAAGACATACAATCATAAATCCTATTTAATCTCAATTTATTATTTCTGGGCCGGAACACTGAACCAATGCTCGGTACATTCCTGATACATTTGTATTTTATTTACTTAGCTGACTCATCTTCGATTACCTTATTCTTAGAGATAGTATGAGTATATTTGATTAGAAGTTGTCTTCTCAGCTTCTTTGTACATGTGAGTAACTTGTGGTAATAGTATAGTTCTGAGTGTTCAAAACACACTACGTTTAACTGACTACTAAATCCACTTATTGGTCCTCTGCTGCTGTGTCAGTTCCACATCTGCAATTATGTACTTACTTTATCGAAGTGTATTTATGCTGAGCTATAAGTAATGTTTCACGTCTGCCATTATGTACTTACTTTGCTAGTGTATGAACTTAAGTAATACTCACTCCATTAAAATTTATAGCACAGGATAGCACATTTATTTCATATCTATAGTGTATTGCAGCTGATCAGTTTGCTCACGTGGCAATCCATTTCCACTCGATCGGACGCTGAGACCACAGGTAGTCTCTCTCGACCTACCACTAAAGTGCATTAAGTAATTATGGACGAGCGTAATGCTAAATTCCTTAAACCTATAGGACACCATGAGCTACTCTGTCTCATCTAACATAAGGGTACCTATGGTCGCATTCACGCCTCCAACTCATACCCTCAATACCTGTAGGTGTGTCACCACACACCCAACACCAAAATAATGGCCAGCTGCAACCTTATAAATACTTCAGGGACGTGTCCTTCACGTCTCAACCACAAACACTGTTCAATTCTATTACACTGCCATTCCTTGCTACACAAGGTGAGTTCATTTTTACAACTTATCTGCATATTTTTCATAACACTAAGCAATCTCTTTTACTATTAATTAGTTAGCTCTACAGCATACAATAGGTTTCACTGCCACTTCAGATCATGTTTGTACACGAATTCGCATATCTTTTTAAATTACTGTTGGTGGACCACATCAAATAAAACAACACTTTGTTCTTACAATATTACCAGGGTTCTACACATAATTCTTACTCAAATTCATTTGTATCTTAATTACGTCATACTTCTCTGTTGTTTATGTCACTGTTAGGTTTGTCACATTAGGTTTTTTTCACTAATCGGTGGATAGAATGGTTACAGAACTCATGGCCTGATAACCATAACGGAAAATTTAGTATTTGAGAGTAAGAGCCGAAATTTTGGTGGATAGGAAGGATGAAGATTGAGTGAGACCTGAAAAGGAAAGAAGATCTCACACAGCTGGGACTGCACAGCTGCCACACTGTGTAGAGGTTACAGAACAACCTCCTCCCTACAGAACTCACTAGCTTAATGCTGGCTTGATAGTCATACCGGAAGATTTTAGTATTTGGAAAGAAGAGGTCGAAATTTTAGATGGATAGAAAAGATGAAGAATGAGTGAGACCTGAAAAGGAAATAAGATCTCACACAGCTGGGACTGCACATCTGCCACACTGTGTAGAGGTTACAGAACAACCTCCTTACAGAATTCATTAGTTTATTATTGGCTTGATAACCACAACGTAAAATTTAATGTGTTGGAAAGAAGAGGTCGAAATTTTAGGTGGATAGAAAAGATGAAGAGAGAGTGAAATCTGAAATGGGAAAGAAGATCTCACACAGCTGGGACTGCACAACTGCCACACTGTGTAGAGGTTACAGAACAACCTCCTCCCTACGGAATTCATTCACTGCCTATGAACTTCTTTAGGTCGATCACGTTCCTGAGACCTAATAGCTTTTTACTTTTAGGCTACTCTAGCTTATATGCATTAGCATGTGGTTTTCCTATGATCCTGAAAAGTCCTTGGTATTTACTAAGATTAACACCTTCGTCCCAATATCTCCTATTTTTCAGAACTCGTATATGCAGCTCCCAAGTTTCATCATTAGTTACTACATGTTTATCAATAAAAGGTACCGTAATTACTCCGGTTATCGGCAAGACCAATTTTAACTGGCTTCTTTCAAAGTCTACAACACTCTGATATTTCGACAAGAAATCTATGCCAATTAAAACCTCAATACTGAGATTCTTTACAATTAAGCACGGATGATCAATTAAATTACCATTAATGTTAAAGGGCAGCAAAGCTTCTTGCTTTACCGTTTCTGACACCTTGCCAGTAGCACCAATTATTCTTAGTCCTGATACCCTCATTGCTGTAAGCTTGTCTTTACCAGGTAATGCATCAAAGAAGGACTGAGATATCGCACTCACCTCACTTCCACTGTCTAAGAGACAACGTACATTAATACCCAACATATTCACTATTATTATAGGGTGGCTTATTCTAGTTTGTACAGGTGGTTCCTCAAACTCATCCAATAGTTCCTTTTGGATTTGTCTCCAACTAAAGTGATCGACATCTGTCTTCACTACATTTAGTTCAAAGTGTGTAGGGGTTTCCTGAATTACATTTTCAGCTGCCTTTTCCAGTCGATCTATTAATTTCAAATGGAAACACCGCACGACTTCATTACATTTAGTTTGCTGAACATGACGCAAATTACTGTAGTCTGAGCGGTTCTGCGCTTCCAGACTGGGCATAACACTAGTTACAGCTAAACCACTTTCACTATTATCGTCGGGCTCTTTCTCAAGTGACAACTGGTCACAGCTACTGGGTTCATCGACCCCCAACAGGCTATCACTACATTCTCACTTACCTCCCGTCCTAAATCTATTAGTACAGTATCAACATTCTGCACAGGCACTTTAGATAAGAGCACATCATCCTCATCGTAAATATAAGCATGAATTTCTTCTGCTTCTTCACCTGACAACACAGTATTTTGTAGCTCTTCCCTACCGTTACACTGCTGCGCCTTCTCTTTCTCTTCCCACTTAGAGAGCGTCTCTAACACGGTATCTATCAAATACTGTGAGTGATCTAATATTTCTGCTGTATCCTTAGATGCTACCGCCCCTTCATCCACATGTTCAGTTTGAGTATTCTGATCTGTCTTACCAATTACTGTAACTACTGGCTTAGGAAAAGTAACCGCCTGGTGAGCGCCAGTGTCCTCATAGACGGGAACTAGTTTTCCTGCCTCGGCCTACTACTGTTTCCTTTATTTGCATTATAGTTAACTGGCACAGCATTGCTTTCCGCACTGTTGTTTACCTGCATAATTCTGTTCGGAACAAAATTACTATCATTTGGATGCTATTGTTGGTTCTGATAATTATTTCTCCAATTCCTACCTCTCTTAGGATGGCGAACACCTACTGTTTTGATGTTTACATTGCCATTCTGCTCGTTCTTAAAAGTACTACTAGTGTTATTAGCATTTCTGTTATTGCGTGCTTGCTCCTCATTGGCAGCAACACGCTCTACACGTTCCGAATATTCAATGAAACGATCCATATTATCTCTAGGGGCAGATATAATTCTAGTTTGCCAATACCATGGCAGTTTGGCTTCAAGACCTAGTATTATCATTTCAGGTTTTAGCTTTTCGGCCAAATGTGAGAAAGGTGAGATCCATGACCTAGCAAACTCTTTAATAGATTCCTTGCCTACATTGAAACGTTTTCCACTCCAAAATTCTCTCAACACTTCATTTTGCTTATTGCTGGACCAATACTCATTAATGAAAGCTGTTTTAAATTCCGCTAATGTTTTACACTTCAACACAACATCAGCTGACCAATGCATGGCGTCACCTGCTAAATGGCTTCTAATAAATGAGATTTTCTCTCGTTCAGACCAAGTTGGTTGAATCACATCTTCAAAATCGTTCCATAAATCTAGCGGGTGGATATTTTTATCTGGATAGAACCGCAAGAACCGCCGACATCCGATAAAAGCGGCGTTTGCAGCTACAACTTGTTGCATACTACCATTACCAGAAGTTACTGAAGCTACTTTGCTCTCAATGTTAGCAATGTTAGTACTAATATTTTCTACTCTCATTTCAACATTATCTACTCTTTGCACAATATTAGTAGTATCAGTTTTGATTGCATCTACTTCTGCTTGACATATGTTTACTTTTATATTAACATCTTTAAACCCATCTGAGCACAGTTCAGATTCCGCCTCAATCTTTTCTGTTATCTTGTGCTCCAGCTTCGCATCTTCCATTTGGAAGTCTTTGCGAACCTCAGCAACTTCGGATTTTACTGTTTTATACATCTCAGATAACTGTTGAGCATCCTTTTTCTTAATATCCTCATGGTTGTAATAAATTTTATAATTCAAACTGTCCAGATCCTCTTTCAACTTATTGCAACCAGTCTTGAAGGTATTGTCCATTACCTCCAATCGTTTATTAAAATTAGTTTGGCTGGCCACAATCCTGTTATTTACCTCAATTATATGAGATTTTAACTCAGCTGTCATTCTAGCATTACTGGCAGGTATTGCTTGTAATATTACATTTAAATCACTAGCCCCAGTATCTTTGGGGTGCTCATTAGCTGGCTTTTTATCACACTCAGGTGACGAAAAACTAGCTCCAACACCAGAATCATCAAAACTAAATGAAACATCTGATAGATCAGTAATATCTAACTTCTCCTTTTTAAACTCTACCACCTCTGTTGACTGTTTCGTTTTGAACTCACCAGGTAAACTATCATCCAATAAATTAACAATTTCTGATTTCTGCTTTACTACAGGGGTCTCTATTATTGAATCATTGCGCCTTTTCACACTCCTGTCAGGAGACAATGCTTCACATTTCACTTTAACATTACTATTTTCATGCATATTTACACTTGAACCGTTGTCTGGATTTACAGTTCCCTCAACAGACATAGGTTCTGATTTAAGTTTAACCTCAGTTTCTTCTGGCGGTTCCATCGCCGACAGTCTTTTAGTGCAGGTTAGTAAAAATTTTAACAGCTTTTCACTTAACTTAGTTCCTTCTGCATGACGTATGGCGTTGGCGGCGCGGCGTACCAGGATTACTGATGCGACGCAGCGTTTTGAACTGCAGACGGCACTTCGACGGCTGCTGTATGTTTGCGTGGCCCGAAACTGCAGGCGCGGCTCCGGTTGCTCCGGCGGACGACTGCGGTGAGGCGAAACTGGCTTCTCGCGATGCCGGCAGCGCCGCTAGACTCACATGCCAGCTCCGTCAATCCAGATGCGTTGTTATTCCAATTGCGTCGCCCACATGCACACGTAACACTATCACTGTTCTATTACTCAGTTGCGTGTCGCATTTCACTCCCGAATCCGAATATTTAAAAACCACTTTCACTTTTACTCAGTTTCCTTCCCGGCCGATGCACCATTTCTGGGGCGACGGGTGGAATTTAATTGTTAATATATGTAGAATGTCATGTAGAAAAGATGCATTTCCCGGCCGATTAACCATATGTGGGGCGGCGGGTGGAATTAATTGTTGTTAAATGTTCCTATTATTTATGCAGTCTTTTGCCGTTCTCAACACTGGCTCCCTTACTACAATATTGGCAACCAGAAAGTGATTAAAAAAACGTGAAGCCTGTAATTAGAATTCCTAGTGCCCACTTCATCTGAGAAATACACTTATAGCTACAGCTTATAGCTCTAAGGAATTAGGAGACTGTCTGGGATTCATAATCAAAAACGATTCTCTATAAAAGGTTCACTATATTCTGAAAGTCACAGACCAAAAAGAATCCACACAATCCAACTACCAGAGCAGTTCAGAGTCTAATGCGCTGATACAACTATAATTGTTCAAATTAAATGTTTAAGTGAGTGCTCGCCATAATTTGATGATAATGTTCATCAAACGCCATGCTAAATAATGGTAGAATGTCTGTCCCACGGCGGCACGTGAAAATACGACATACGCAAAGTGAAGATAGATCATTGAAGTCATCCTCGAATTAACACTTCACTCGAAAACGATTTCATGGTTACGCGTATCCCGAGTAACCTATTACGGCATCCGAGGCTGTTTATAGCAATGATACCGATGCGAGGCAGCTCCCGACACAGGTGGTGTGCTATTCAGCGTCTGGAGAGAACAGGGGCCGTCTTCTCTCGCGCCGCGTTCTTATGTACAGGGTGTTAAAAAAGGTACGGCCAAACTTTCAAGAAACTTTTCTCACACACAAAGAAAGAAAATATGTTATGTGGACATGTGTCCGGAAACGCTTACTTTCCATGGTAGAGCTCATTTTATTACTTCTCTTCAAATCACATTAATCATGCAATGGAAACACACAGCAACAGAACGTACCAGCGTGACTTCAAACACTTTGTTACAGGAAATGCACAAAATGTCCTCCGTTAGCGAGGATACGTGCATCCACCCTCCGTTGCATGGAATCCCTGATGTGCTGATGCAGCCCTGGAGAATGGCGTATTGTATCACAGCCGTCCACAATACGAGCACGAAGAGTCTCTACATTTGGTACCGGGGTTGCGTAGACAAAAGCTTTCAAATGCCCCCATAAATGAAAGTCAAGAGGGTTGACGTCAGGAGAGCGTGGAGGCCATGGAATTGGTCCGCCTCTACCAATCCATCCGTCACCGAATCTATTGTTGAGAAGCGTACGAACACTTCTACTGAAATTTGCAGGAGCTCCATCGTGTATGAACCACACGTTGTGTCGTACTTGTAAAGGCACATGTTCTAGCAGCAAAGGTAGAGTATCCCGTATGAAATCATGATAACGTGCTCCATTGAGCGTAGGTGGAAGAACATACTGACGAAATAAAATGAGCTCTAACATGGAAATTAAGCGTTTCCAGACACATGTCCACATAACACCTTTTCTTTATTTGTGTGTGAGGAATGTTTCCTGAAAGTTTGGTGGCACCTTTTTGTAACACCCTGTATAAAGCCGCGGTGCGGACGGCTAAGGGAACGCCTGATCAATTCCGCTCTCCCGACTAGCCGCTGGGCTAGTAATGCACCACTTTAAGTTATCGAATAAATCATTGCTTCCTTTGCTGATGGCCGATGCAGCTCTCAATTTAAATGTGCAATCAGCACACAGGTAAGTAATCATAATAAAAGTCTGACGTGGCTAAGTCAAATATTTTGGGTGAGAGAATTAATTTAATTACACTACACGCAGTAGACGAGCTCTGAACTTGCCCTTTGGAGATACGCTATTGCTATAGTTTTACAGTTATTCAATTGAAACTTCTCACATCTTTATGATTATAGCGGACCTCCCTTCTACTTAAATTTAAACATCCTAGCCTTATTTATTCGCCTACTTAATCTATCTTGCTTCCTTAATTTTTAAGACAAAAACCAGAAAATCATGAATTTCAACTAAAATTTTAATTTGTGAGATCCAGAATACTGTTTCCACTAAATTATTATGCAAAAGGAATCTAAATATAAATTTTTAAGTTTCTAGCTCTTTTCTGTTGCGCCAATGATTTTTGCAGAAAAAGATCCAAATTTCGAAAATGGTTAAAGTTATTGAACTGACATTCAACACATATTGATTTAATATTACTCCTGACATGCTAGAAACGTTTCAGGTTATTTACTTGTTTTTGAAAGTATTGCGCAACATTTATGACATCAGAGCTAATTACAACGGACTGGCTGGCACACAATGGAAAGACTGATGTGAATTTTATACGGCGTGAGTAGGCTGCTTCCCTACAGTTTGACAACTGAAAATGCTATATTCTCTTTTCTCTGTGAGGTACTGGATGGGCTAAACAAAAAGTTTCGAATGCTTGGCATATTTTTTGATTTAAAAAAGTCATTTGACTGTGTTGATCTCACAATATTGTTCCAAAAGTTGGATCATTACGGAATAAGGGGAGTAGCTCACAATTGGTTCACCTCTTACCTTAGCAACAGGCAGCAAAATGTCATTATTCATAATGTTGATAACGGCTGTGATGTGGGATCTGAGTGGGGTACTGTCAAGTGGGGGGTGCCCCAGGGATCAGTGTTGGGGCCGCTCCTGTTCCTTATTTATATAAATGATATGCCCTCTAGTATAATGGGTAACTCTAAAACATTTCTGTTTGCTGATGACACTAGCTTGGTAGTAAAGGATGTTGTGTGCAACATTGACTCGGTTTCAAGAAGTGCAGTACATGACCTCAGTTCATGGCTTGTAGAAAATAAACTAACATTAAATCACAGTAAGACTCAGTTTTTACAGTTTCTAACACACAATCCAACAATACCCGACGTTTTAATCTTACAGAACAGGCATATGATTAGTGAAAGTGAAAAGTTCAAATTCCTAGGTGTTCAGATAGATAGTAAGCTGTCATGGAAAGCCCACGTTCAGGATCTTGTTCAAAGACTTAATACTGCCATTTTCACTATTCGAACGGTATCGAAAGTGACTGATACTTCGACACGTAAATTAGTCTACTTTGCATATTTTCATTCACTTATGTCGTATGGTTTTATGTTTTGGGGTAACTCTTCCCATTCTAGAAGGATATTTTTGGCTCAGAAACGGGCGGTTCGGGCAATAAGTGGCGTGAGTTCACGAACCTCCTGTCGACCTCTGTTCACGAGTCTGGTTATTTTGACATTGGCCTCTCAATATGTATATTCCTTATTGTCGTTTCTTGTTACCAATATTAGTTTATTTCCAACAATAAGCAGCTTTCACTCGGTTAATACTCGGCAGAAATCAAACCTCCATTTGGATCGGACTTCCTTAACTCTTGTGCAAGAAGGTGTGCAGTATACTGCTGCATCCATTTTCAATAAGCTGCCACTCGAATTCAAAAATCTTAGCAGTAATCCACGCGCTTTCAAATCGAAACTGAAGAGTTTCCTCATGGGTCACTCCTTCTACTCTGTCGAGGAGTTCCTTGAAAAATTAAGCTGATTCTCATTGTAATGCTGATAGCGTTTGCTTAAACTTATGGACTGATTTTCTTTCAGGTTCATGAACATTTATTTTTATCCGTTATTACTTTTATGTTGTAAGTTCATGTACTGACTCGTTCCATGGCCTTTAAGATTTTCTCCTCAATTTGGTCCTACGGAACTTGACATGTAAATAAATAAATAATTAAAAATACAGCTCCAGCCGCGTCTCGTGACGAGCGCCTAAGTCTGTGGCCCGCAAATGAAGAGGCCGGCTCCGCAGTCTACAGCCAGTACTGCGTTTATCGACAACGTCACCCTGCTTTCTTGCTATAGCAGTTTTAAAAATCCTAGCTAACTATTTGCTACTTTTGGACTCCTCTTCAGCCGATCGCTTGTGACTAGAGTTGTAAAACTACCACAGGCTACTGTAGAATATCGTAAGTGAGCGTAGGTTAAGGTGGTATTTCGAGTAGCACTGGTCAGTTAATATCGTGACCACGTCCCCTGTACGTTAGGCGCGTTACATACCAATCGGGCATTAACTCATTTCGATCGCCTTGTTTACGTATGTGATGAGTGTCTTACTAGTAGAGTTGCAGAACTACTGTAGGCTGCGGTAGATTATCATAAGTAATCGTAGACTACGGCATTTTTCCTAGTAGCTATGGTCAGTTAAGATGGTAACTGCGTTATCTGTGCATTATATGTGTTGCATACCTCTCGGGCGCTAGTTTATTTCGATCGCTTTGTCTGTGTATGCGATCAGTCTCTTACTAAGATCCCTAAGAAAATGGCAACGGTGAACCGTCTAGAAACTGAGTGAGGATGTATAAATGGCCGCGTAACCTACAGAACATTTTTGCTCTACATAATTAACCGCCTGTCTGATACTTGCAACATATTGAGAATATTGCATAGGTGACGTAGGTGATCGATTACTATAGTGCAGCCTCCAGGCTAGACTAGCATCTGCATTTACGTTCAAGCATTTCTCATGGTGGTTCCATGTTTATATCCAACCCCTGTATCTGCTGTAATGTTAGCGATGACAATTAAGATGACTGTGTCTTACGTTAGGGTCACTTGTGCTGGATTCGGCTGATTAAGAAATTCTTTGGAAAAGGAAAATCCCGAAATGCCAAAGTCAGTAGTAGGTATATTCTGTCTTTGAGCATACGTAACTATATAAAAAGCGTGTAGGTTGTGCAAAGGGCTTGCACAAAAATTCCAGTTATACGAGAGGTATAGTTCTACCACTGGTAAGTGTAGACAAAGGAGACTCGAAAATGCAGAACTGTATATTAATGATCCCAAAGCGACCGTCACAGTTTAGGGGTACCAATGACTGTCGCCAAGAGAACTGCCTGTTCGAAAAAAATAATTTAAATTTTATAGGCTAGGATGTCTATTCTCCACCTTCCTCTGAGGCATGGCAGGCAGTACCGTTAGTTGCGGGTGAGGCTGGCCGTTATTATTTATCCTATGCCGAAGTGGAAGCCTCTTGCTTCAATCCTTTTGCTCAGCGATCCCAAATCTACAGCGGGTAATGGGTTCGTATGAGTGGAAGCCAGCGAACATGTGTTTGCAGCAGACCTGACATACCTGTATCAATGAAATTCCGGTATCTAGCAACACGTAGTTACAAGAGGCCTGATATACCGGTGTCGGTAAAAAATGAAACTATCATGTGGCATTGGTGACCGTGAGCTCCATCCGGGGAAGTTCAACCGCCAGGTTTCAAGTCTTGCTTCAGGCGACGCGACATTGGGTGACCTGCATGTCGGTGATAATGAAATGATGACGAGGACAACACGACACCCTATCCACGAGTGGAGAAAGCTCTCCAACCCGATCGGGATTCGAGCCAGGGTCCGCTGCACGCTACGCAAGTGCGTAACCACTCTTTTTCTTTTTTATTTGTCGTCATTGCGTTTTTTAATCTAATTTTATTCTTTATTGTTTTTATTACAGGGGCCAACTAGCTCTGGCCGAACACGCTGAGCTACCGTGCCGCCGCAGCTAAGCAGGCGGACACCTGTGTCAGTGGAAATCAACTACGAGCTCCCAGCAGGTCTGATAGGACTGTGACAATGAAAACCTTGGAAGCTGGGGACCACGTCCTAACACAAGGCCTAATATAATTGTGGTGGTGGAAACCTCGACAGCTAGCAACCACGTGCTAACAAAAGTCCTGATGCAACTTTCTCAGTGGGAACATTGGAAGCTAGGAGACACGTGATCACAGCGAACCCTAATAAGCCTGTGTCAATGGAAACCTCTGAAGCTAGCGACCACGTGCTTACAGTAGGACTGATACAACTGTCTCCGCGGAAATCCCCAAAGCCAGCAAAACAGGTGCTTACAGCAGGTCTCACACAACTGCGCCACTGGAAACTTCAGAAGCTAGCAATCACAGGCATACGGCAGGTCTGATACAATTTTGTCAATGGAAACATTGTCGTGATAAACAGAAGCCCGTCGTTTGAGGTAGAAGCTGTTTTCAGTGGCTCTGGTCCGGCGATCCCGTCAGGCAGTTACAGGCATGAAACTGTGCTCGGCGGTACCAACAGAGAAAGCGTTTGTGTTTGTTTTTGTTCACCCGTATCAGTTCGCTGTTCTGGTTTCGCCCCTCGGCTGTTGTCACTGATCACGGAAACTTGCAAAAGATACACAACAAATTAGGCAACGAAGGACGTGTACAGTCTACTGACAAAAAATAGCGCCAAGACCTTGACAGAGTAGAGATTCACCGGATGGGAGAAGACGACAACGTGGAAAAAATTTTCAACATAATTTTACAATTTCGGATAAGAGCAGCTTGGTATGAAGTGATAAACAATTCGATCTCCGCAGGTGAGAAGCTATGGAACGAATCACATCTCAGTTATTTTATATTTGTCAGTTACTGGACATGTTAGAACATGGAAGCACTTTTAAAACATAAAAAACCTGGAAATGATTCCGAAAAAACTATTCATAATGACGAAGTCAAGAGGAACAAAGAAATTTTGGTCAGGTTCTCATGCCATATTGGACGTAGCATCCTAACGCAAAAAGTAATAATCTGCCGTGTTAATTGGGACAATATGTTAATTACTTAATACGCTCTAAAGAACTAGCCTACCCTAACATTTTCCATATGCTTAATCTAGAATATTGCAAAGTGAGAACTCACTAAAACTACGAGCGGAAAATGCAGATTTTCTGTTGGTATTTTAATTCAGTAAAGAAGAATAAATCTTTTGTTGTTATTCTTTTGTCATATCTCAGTATCAACGAAGAAGACTTGTTCCTTTCAGTTAACTGTATACTTGTGACTTATTGGCGGAGAAGTTAAAAGGAGATGAAGGAAGCTTAAAAAAGAAATACAAGAATTAAGAAAAACAGAGCAGTTTCGTTAGTGTACTGCCTGCGAAGAGCATATATTTTGGTTTCGAATCATAGGCCTATTGTGACACATAAATTAACCTTGTCGAGAAATGTAAACGCTAGCGTGTATTCCGTGGAAAATAAAAGATGTTATCTCGTTTGAAAACGTGGAACAGTGTTTCATCCAAACTCTTTGTAGATTGCTGCTGCCTTTGTTTTCGCATCACTATTTCCAACCAAGGAGAAAATACCTGAACTTACTGGAATGTCGCTACAGTAATAGATACCGAATCCAGTATACAGCAAATATTGCAGATATCCCTTGTAGCACACTTTCGGAGGACTGGGGAAAACGAACCAATCAGTGATAAGAGGACAATATCTGACCTCTCTGGGAAGTTTCCACCATAGTTTAGTCAGAATCAAAAGATTAGCAAGCGTTATGAATCTCCCTCATAATTCACTTTAGGTAGATCAGGGATAAGGGGAGAGTATCTGACCTCACCAGAAAGTTACCACCCTAGTAAATTCACAGGAAATTCATAAACATTATGACTCTCTTACCTCTCACTTTGGGCGGATTAGGGAATACGAGCAAGCACCAATAGTCGGTGGGATTTCAGAATTCCTGCCAGGAGCCGTATCCTGCGAAAATAACAGTCAAGACCACGTTGCAAGGCACTGACGTTGACTCAGTCAGACCCAGAAACCGTCAAACCTGACCCAGTGAAAATTCAAACCGGGTAGTTGCTTCTCGGCAGTCTCGTGCGGATGTGTTTGAAATCATACGTTAAAATCTAGCTTGAAGGGCAGAATAAACACAAGCGTGTTTCTTGTAGTAATTATTTCTTTTGACAGAGTGGTAGTTTTTCGGTGATGAAACAAATTAATAATTTTAATTTTTTTACTAGATGTAGTGTCTATCTAGCATGCATCTCAAGGTACACGAATCGTTTCTGTTCAGCGACGCAGAAGGGGGTTGTAGGAAAAGTAGAACTCAGCCAAAAATTTGTTTATGTTCAACGTTTACGTGTAACAATTCGACTGTGCGTTAATACATTTGCTGGCATCCATCGGAAAAATACTCAGCCGGTGTCATATTTTAAAAAGCTGGCTTTTATCTGTATTGATTGAGGAAAGCTCCAAGAAGGAGAAAAAAGAATAAATGTCAAATACCTCTGCATTTACTCTCTTGACGTATTGCAGTTCTATTATTAAAATCATGACCAATTCCAAATAAGATCGTGAATCTATAAATGCTTTGTAAAATACTTTTGTGATTAGTTTAGTTCGTAGGAAATCATTCGACAAACGTAAACTATATGTCAAGAGTCCAAAACATCACGTTTTACTTACCTTTCAGAACTTACATCTCTAAGTCTCAAAAGTGTTTTCATTGCCAATTAATTTATTTGGTGAAATCTGACAGCTTTCAGCTTCCCGAAAGTGTATTTACGACCCTTTATGCCAATATAATTGGAAGTCGCCAAGTACAGGGCTATTACAAATGATTGAAGCGATTTCATAAATTCACTGTAGCTCCATTCATCGACATATGGTCACGACACACTACAGATACGTAGAAAAACTCATAAAGTTTTGTTCGGCTGAAGCCGCACTTCAGGTTTCTGCCGCCAGAGCGCTCGAGAGCGCAGTGAGACAAAATGGCGACAGGAGCCGAGAAAGCGTATGTCGTGCTTGAAATGCACTCACATCAGTCAGTCATAACAGTGCAACGACACTTCAGGACGAAGTTCAACAAAGATCCACCAACTGCTAACTCCATTCGGCGATGGTATGCGCAGTTTAAAGCTTCTGGATGCCTTTGTAAGGGGAAATCAACGGGTCGGCCTGCAGTGAGCGAAGAAACGGTTGAACGCGTGCGGGCAAGTTTCACGCGTAGCCCGCGGAAGTCGACGAATAAAGCAAGCAGGGAGCTAAACGTACCACAGCCGACAGTTTGGAAAATCGTACGGAAAAGGCTAAAGCAGAAGCCTTACCGTTTACAATTGCTACAAGCCCGGACACCCGATGACAAAGTCAAACGCTTTGAATTTTCGGCGCGGTTGCAACAGCTCATGGAAGAGGATGCGTTCAGTGCGAAACTTGTTTTCAGTGATGAAGCAACATTTTTTCTTAATGGTGAAGTGAACAGACACAATGTGCGAATCTGGGCGGTAGAGAATCCTCACGCATTCGTGCAGCAAATTCGCAATTCACCAAAAGTTAACGTGTTTTGTGCAATCTCACGGTTTAAAGTTTACAGCCCCTTTTTCTTCTGCGAAAAAAACGTTACGGGACACGTGTATGTGGACATGCTGGAAAATTGGCTCATGCCACAACTGGAGACCGACAGCGCGGACTTCATCTTTCAACAGAATGGTGCTCCACCGCACTTCCATCATGATGTTCGGCATTTCTTAAACAGGAGTTTGGAAAACCGATGGATCAGTCGTGGTGGAGATCATGATCAGCAATTCATGTCATGGCCTCCACGCTCTCCCGACTTAACCCCATGCGAATTCTTTCTGTGGGGTTATGTGAAAGATTCAGTGTTTAAACCTCCTCTACCAAGAAACGTGCCAGAACTGCGAGCTCTCATCAACGATGCTTTCGAATTCATTGATGGGGACATGCTGCGCTGAGTGTGGGAGGAACTTGATTATCGGCTTGATGTCTGCCGAATCACTAAAGGGGCACATATCGAACATTTGTGAATGCCTAAAAAAACTTTTTCAGTTTTTGTATGTGTGTGCAAGGCATTGTGAAAATATCTCAAATAATAAAGTTATTGTAGAGCTGTTAAATCGCTTCAATCATTTGTAATAACCCTGTATTCTCTCTTTACTTACATATGATTACATGCTCGTACGAACAATAACGTGTCGAAGATGCAAACATAATATCTGGACGATTTATACCAATATAAAAATTCATATCCAAGATTCGTCGTTACATTAATGCTGCGGAATATGTGTAAGGTGACGTAAAGCGCGTGATACTTCCCGAGAGATCTTGTCGATAGCAAAGAGTGACACCTATCAGAATCATACAATAATTATACATTATGTGATCAAAAGTATCCAGACCCCTATTAGTGGACGTTAATATGGGGTTTGTCCATCTTTCGCCTTTGTGATGACTTAAAATCTACAGAGGAAACTTTCAGTGAGGTGTCAGAATGCCTGTCGAGAAATGGCAGCACATTCTTAGTCGGGGGCCGAAACCAGAAAAAATAGGCATGTTATACGCCGAGGTCAGGTACGAAGTCGACATTCCAACTTATCTCTTAGGTATTCCATTGGATTCAGGTCGAGAATCCCGGCAGGCCAGTCCATTTCACGAATGTTGTTGTCTACAAACCATTGCCTCACAGATGCTGCTAATTGACAGATTGCATTGTGATGTTGCTACAGTCATCGTCTCCGAACTGTTCCTCTACTGAACGCAGTATACAGTGCTGCAAAATGTGTTCATCTCCTTCCATATTTAACGATTTTTAAGTGCAGTAAGGAGACCACATCCCAACTACATAAAGCACACGGATTCCGGAACATCACCTCATCTGTACTTCAGCGTTGGCACTACACATTGTGGCAGGTAGATTTCTCCACGCATTTGCCAAACCCAAACCCTTCCATCTCATCTCCACAGTATATAGAATGATTCATCATTACAAATCACACCTTCCTAGCTACCCACTTGTAGCGTTTGGGTTTTCTGTGGAAGTAACTGTAGCAGGTTAGCAATAGAGCTCCGACTAATAACGTTCCCTAGCACATCACTCACCTGAGGATCTTTTGTTCCAGGCGTCGGACTTCGTCTCTTCTGCAGGTGTTTCGCAGCCTAGTAAGAAATTGGTTTACAAAAGGCACAGCAGAGAAACCACAAACAATGAAAGTCGGGGTAATCTGGCGAAACATATATTCAGAAATGAACACATAAATCCAGAGGTGGCACTGTCACAAGTACTCATAAATTTTTACTCATGGAATGTAGCCGCTGGGCAAGCATACTTGCCGTAGGAAAAGTTGAAAGTACACAAGATGACTCGCAAACCTGTCTTCGGTATGAAGACCAGCCCCAGAGTGAGCACACAAATGAAATAGCGGGTGTCACTTAACTAACCAGGGGTCACGCTAACAGCAACAGGGATCGTCCAAAACTGCTTACTACGCTACGCAGGGCTACTATCTTGCAGTACAGACGTTGCACTATCTCAGTCGCAACCATCGTAATTCCGAGTGCTTCAGAAACGTCACGAGTGGTTCGCGGCTGACTAAACCTATGCATTTCCCAGGCCAATGGGAAGCACTAGGAATTAAATATCGGTAATTGCCGTACACTGAACTTCGCGATGTTGACTCCTCTAGAAACTGCAGCGGAATGGGTTGGAGAGCTGCTCCCCAAATTATTGGAAGGCTCTGTCGATGAGCTACAGTACACTTCCGCTGTACACGAAAAAGTTCTCGTAGCTAACCTAATAGGGGTGAGGGGTGGAACCGTTCCTGCTGTTCTAGCCGCCTGGAGTGGTACCGTTCCTCCGCTCACACTGGGCGCCCTGTTAAAATAACGGCCAGAACAGCAAGATACACTCCTGGAAATTGAAATACGAACACCGTGAATTCATTGTCCCAGGAAGGGGAAACTTTATTGACACATTCCTGGGGTCAGATACATCACATGATCACACTGACAGAACCACAGGCACATAGGCACAGGCAACAGAGCATGCACAATGTCGGCACTAGTACAGTGTATATCCACCTTTCGCAGCAATGCAGGCTGCTATTCTCCCATGGAGACGATCGTAGAGATGCTGGATGTAGTCCTGTGGAACGGCTTGCCATGCCATTTCCACCTGGCGCCTCAGCTGGACCAGCGTTCGTGCTGGACGTGCAGACCACGTGAGACGACGCTTCATCCAGTCCCAAACATGCTCAATGGGGGAAAGATCCGGAGATCTTGCTGGCCAGGGTAGTTGACTTACACCTTCTAGAGCACGTTGGGTGGCACGGGATACATGCGGACGTGCTTGTCCTGTTGGAACAGCAAGTTCCCTTGCCGGTCTAGGAATGGTAGAACGATGGGTTCGATGACGGTTTGGATGTACCGTGCACTATTCAGTGTCCCCTCGACGATCACCAGTGGTGTACGGCCACTGTAGGAGATCGCTCCCCACACCATGATGCCGGGTGTTGGCCCTGTGTGCCTCGGTCGTATGCAGTCCTGATTGTGGCGCTCACCTGCACGTCGCCAAACACGCATACGACCATCATTGGCACCAAGGCAGAAGCGACTCTCATCGCTGAAGACGACACGTCTCCATTCGTCCCTCCATTCACGCCTGTTGCGACACCACTGGAGGCGGGCTGCACGATGTTGGGGCGTGAGCGGAAGACGGCCTAACGGTGTGCGGGACCGTAGCCCAGCTTCAAGGAGACGGTTGCGAATGGTCCTCGCCGATACCCCAGGAGCAACAGTGTCCCTAATTTGCTGGGAAGTGGCGGTGCGGTCCCCTACGGCACTGCGTAGGATCCTACGGTCTTGGCGTGCATCCGTGCGTCGCTGCGGTCCGGTCCCAGGTCGACGGGCACGTGCACCTTCCGCCGACCACTGGCGACAACATCGATGTACTGTGGAGACCTCACGCGCCACGTGTTGAGCAATTCGGCGGTACGTCCACCCGGCCTCCCGCATGCCCACTATACGCCCTCGCTCAAAGTCCGTCAACTGCACATACGGTTCACGTCCACGCTGTCGCGGCATGCTACCAGTGTTAAAGACTGCGATGGAACTCCGTATGCCACGGCAAACTGGCTGACACTGACGGCGGCGGTGCACAAATGCTTCGCAGCTAGCGCCATTCGACGGCCAACAGCGCGGTTCCTGGTGTGTCCGCTGTGCCGTGCGTGTAATCATTGCTTGTACAGCCCTCTCGCAGTGTACGGAGCAAGTATGGTGGGTCTGACACACCGGTGTCAATGTGTTCTTGTTTCCATTTCCAGGAGTGTAGATTTTACCATCTTGGGAGCTAATTAAAGGGAAAATGCTAACATTATCCTGCCCCTTCTAACCGATGGCCCTGTATGTAGACAATAGCATGGTAGTGTCTGTGGACTTGAGAAAATTAATTTAGTGGTCTTAATTCAATGGCCAAGTTTGATGAATTGTTAATTAATTACTCGACTGGTCGGATTCACGTATCAGTTTACTCGGTATTTTATATGGAGTTCGAATCTGTGACAAGAATTAAAGGAATGATTTTATTGCTCTTCCTTTTATTGCTCTTCCTTTTATTGCTCTTCCTTTGTGACGAGGACTGGTTTGGACAGAGGCTGTGGCCTTGCCACGTGCTTGATAAAGTCACTGCGTTACACACTGTCCAGCGCATCGCCCTTTACACAACCTCAAGCATAGCTTAGCTTTGCCTACAGAAATGTGTGGCTTACGAGGAGGTGCTCGACCATTGTACCCCAGTCTTTTTAACTTCCTACGGGCAGTCTTTGTGCTATCTGGACTAATGGTGGCCCTGTGGAACTCAAGAATGATTCTTTTGTCTGATTTCATGCTATTTTACACAGCTGCCCCCCACAAAGATCAACAGACCCTGTCCATCGATGCATTAGGTCTACCAGGTCTAGATTTAGCTGTGGTTGTTCCTTCGCGTTTCTACTTCACAATCACATCACCAGCAGTCGACGTCGGCACCTCTAGAAGTGTTGAACTGTCCTTGATGGATTTGTTTCTCAGGATACATCCAATGAGTAGTCCACGTTCGAAGTGAGACGCATCCTGCTTTAACTACTTACTAACAACTCAGTACTCGCCGCCTCCTTTTATACCGGTGTGTCCCTCCCTCGTGACATCTAGTGATGAACTCCACATTACATAGGGTGTCTGGACAGTGTATGTTTCTATTAGCAACTGAACAATTTATTGCGTGTTATGCATCATCCAAATAAAAACCTCACTGTGGAAGTTTTTAAGATCACGGTTAACGCTATCTGACCATTTATTCTTGTCAAATGGTCTCCGTTTGCTATTAAACTCTTGTTCTTGAAGTGACATGGTTATTTTTATTGCGATCACTAGATTCAGCCTGTAACACCCCCTTCCACCGTGATGAAAGCACTCACGGGTCGTGGCATGGACTGCGCGAGACACTGTGAACAGCCTGGAGGTTGGTCGGAGCTGGATCGGAGATGAGAAACATTCACATGCCGACTTCCCAGATATTCTCAGTAGTACTTACGTCAGTTGATGTGGGTGGTCAAGCAAGAACCATCGCGCCCGTAGTGCGTTCATCAAACAACTCTAACGCCATACTGGAGGCTATGGTAGGGTACATTGTTTCACTGAAGTTACATGTTACATCTAAGTGAATGAACTGACGCACGTGATCAGGCAGTACATAATCATGTCGTTTGCCTGTGAGAAACAGTGGCAGAGACATCGGTGGGCCCATATGATCACATGTAAATATCGCACACACGAAAATGTCTACGCCACTTGTCTAATAGGTACCGAACCGTGCTGCTGAGTGGAATGTGGTGCCCCTTGCCGTTTTCGATGTACTCACACGCGGTTCCTCCCAGATTGAAGGTTTGCGTCTAGGTCCTGTAAACAATTTCAGTCTGTCAAGAAGGCTGAGTAATTTTGGCGGTGGTATTTTGTAACTAGTTATGCAGAGACAGTTTATCAAAATCGTTCAAATGGCTCTAAGCACCATGGGACTTAACATCTAAGGTCATCAGTCCCCTAGACTTAGAACTACGTAAACCTAACTAACCTAAGGACATCAACACATTCATTTCCGGCAGGATTCGAACCTGCGACCGTTCCGGACTGAAGCGCCTAGAACCGCTCGGCCACAGAAGCCGGCAAAGTATATCATACTCGTTTTTGTTTTCCAGATTGTGTCCCTTTTTCAATAAACATGCTATAGGTGACGTCATTTTCCAGATATTCAATGTATGTAATACATATGTGCAAGTAGATTATTTTGTTCACATATTCCCAGTTTAGAATCTGAATGTGAGTTACAATTTTTTGTTATTAATTACACTCCTGGAAATGGAAAAAAGAACACATTGACACCGGTGTGTCAGACCCACTATACTTGCTCCGGACACTGCGAGAGGGCTGTACAAGCAATGATCACACGCACGGCACAGCGGACACACCAGGAACCGCGGTGTTGGCCGTCGAATGGCGCTAGCTGCGCAGCATTTGTGCACCGCCGCCGTCAGTGTCAGCCAGTTTGCCGTGGCATACGGAGCTCCATCGCAGTCTTTAACACTGGTAGCATGCCGCGACAGCGTGGACGTGAACCGTATGTGCAGTTGACGGACTTTGAGCGAGGGCGTATAGTGGGCATGCGGGAGGCCGGGTGGACGTACCGCCGAATTGCTCAACACGTGGGGCGTGAGGTCTCCACAGTACATCGATGTTGTCGCCAGTGGTCGGCGGAAGGTGCACGTGCCCGTCGACCTGGGACCGGACCGCAGCGACACATGGATGCACGCCAAGACCGTAGGATCCTACGCAGTGCCGTAGGGGACCGCACCGCCACTTCCCAGCAAATTAGGGACACTGTTACTCCTGGGGTATCGGCGAGGACCATTCGCAACCGTCTCCATGAAGCTGGGCTACGGTCCCGCACACCGTTAGGCCGTCTTCCGCTCACGCCCCAACATCGTGCAGCCCGCCTCCAGTGGTGTCGCGACAGGCGTGAATGGAGGGACGAATGGAGACGTGTCGTCTTCAGCGATGAGAGTCGCTTCTGCCTTGCTGCCAATGATGCTCGTATGCGTGTTTGGCGGCGTGCAGGTGAGCGCCACAATCAGGACTGCATACGACCGAGGCACACAGGGCCAACACCCGGCATCATGGTGTGGGGAGCGATCTCCTACACTGGCCGTACACCACTGGTGATCGTCGAGGGGACACTGAATAGTGCACTGTACATCCAAACCGTCATCGAACCCATCGTTCTACCATTCCTAGACCGGCAAGGGAACTTGCTGTTCCAACAGGACAAGCACGTCCGCATGTATCCCGTGCCACCCAACGTGCTCTAGAAAGTGTAAGTCAACTACCCTGGCCAGCAAGATCTCCGGATCTGTCCCCCATTGAGCATGTTTGGGACTGGATGAAGCGTCGTCTCACGCGGTCTGCACGTCCAGCACGAACGCTGGTCCAGCTGAGGCGCCAGGTGGAAATGGCATGGCAAGCCGTTCCACAGGACTACATCCAGCATCTCTACGATCGTCTCCATGAGAGAATAGCAGCCTGCATTGCTGCGAAAGGTGGATATACACTGTACTAGTGCCGACATTGTGCATGCTCTGTTGCCTGTGTCTATGTGCCTGTGGTTCTGTCAGTGTGATCATGTGATGTATCTGACCCCAGGAATGTGTCAATAAAGTTTCCCCTTCCTGGGACAATGAATTCACGGTGTTCTTATTTCAATTTCCAGGAGTGTATTTATACTGGGACCATCAGGTCCTCTTTTACAATCAACCAATCATTCTAAATATTTTACATCATATTCCTGATGACATACATATTATAAGCGATGCTACATTTAACTGGAATCCAACAATTAGTAACAATCGAGATATAAACGATGGAAGCAGTGGTAACTGTGGTATCGTCCAGAGATCGCAGTGCCACAGCAAAGTCGGCAACGCATATCGATGCCACCGACATCAGCGACCGCTCGCTGCATTTCACAACCATGTATGGCAGATGCTCCAGAAGATCACGCATCCCTCTCAACAATAGCAACGCCCTCGCACTGAGGCAAGTATAGCGCTGAGCACGCTAGATCTATGTCCAGTTCGAGACCCCAGCTGCAGTAGTTAATATCGTCGTCTCGGATCAACGAGTAGTTAAAGTTTCAGCGGAACATGTAGTGCTATTAACCATTAATCCGCCATTGCCGGTCCCAAGCCCAAAGCCCGACTTCGCAAGTGATGAGGAAGGAGGAGGGGGAGGAGTAACAACCTCGTAAAAAAACCTGGGTCCATCTGGCTTTGGATGGTAGCACCTTGTTAGGGCCCCTACCTAGGGTTACAGGCAAAGCCCGGCCAACGGCCTCGAAGGCGGAACAGGAACGTCACTTCCCAACGGCAGAGAGAGCTCAGAAATGGTTCAAATGGCTCTGAGCACTATGGGACTTAACATCTGAGATCATCAGTCCCCTAGAACTTAGAACTACTTAAACCTAACTAACCTAAGGACATCACACACATCCATGCCCGAGGCAGGATTCGAACCTGCGACCGTAGCAATCGCGCAGTTCCGGACTGAAGCCCCTAGAACTGCTCGGCCACCGCGGCCGGCGCAGAGTGAGCGGAAGAGCCACTGAAACATACACTCCTGGAAATGGAAAAAAGAACACATTGACGCCGGTGTGTCAGACCCACCATACTTGCTCCGGACACTGCGAGAGGGCTGTACAAGCAATGATCACATGCACGGCACAGCGGACACACCAGGAACCGCGGTGTTGGCCGTCGAATGGCGCTAGCTGCGCAGCATTTGTGCACCGCCGCCGTCAGTGTCAGCCAGTTTGCCGTGGTATACGGAGCTCCATCGCAGTCTTTAACACTGGTAGCATGCCGCGACAGCGTGGACGTGAACCGTATGTGCAGTTGACGGACTTTGAGCGAAGGCGTATAGTGGGCATGCGGGAGGCCGGGTGGACGTACCGCCGAATTGCTCAACACGTGGGGCGTGAGGTCTCCACAGTACATCGATGTTGTCGCCAGTGGTCGGCGGAAGGTGCACGTGCCCGTCGACCTGGGGCCGGACCGCAGCGACGCACGGATGCACGCCAAGACCGTAGGATCCTACACAGTGCCGTAGGGGGCCGCACCGCCACTTCCCAGCAAATTACGGACACTGTTGCTCCTGGGGTATCGGCGAGGACCATTCGCAACCGTCTCCATGAAGCTGGGCTACGGTCCCGCACACCGTTAGGCCGTCTTCCGCTCACGCCCCAACATCGTGCAGCCCGCCTCCAGTGGTGTCGCGACAGGCGTGAATGGAGGGACGAATGGAGACGTGTCGTCTTCAGCGATGAGAGTCGCTTCTGTCTTGGTGCCAATGATGGTCGTACGCGTGTTTGGCGCCGTGCAGGTGAGCGCCACAATCAGGACTGCACACGACCGAGGCACACAGGGCCAACACCCGGCATCATGGTGTGGGGAGCGATCTCCTACACTGGCCGTACACCACTGGTGATCGTCGAGGGGACACTGAATAGTGCACGGTACATCCAAACCGTCATCGAACCCATCGTTCTACCATTCCTAGACCGGCAAGGGAACTTACTGTTCCAACAGGACAATGCACGTCCGCATGTATCCCGTGCCACCCAACGTGCTCTAGAAGGTGTAAGTCAACTACCCTGGCCAGCAAGATCTCCGGATCTGTCCCCCATTGAGCATGTTTGGGACTGGATGAAGCGTCGT
Organism: Schistocerca americana; assembly: GCF_021461395.2. NCBI lineage: Eukaryota > Metazoa > Arthropoda > Insecta > Orthoptera > Acrididae > Schistocerca > Schistocerca americana. Next base: position 735,330,299 of record NC_060130.1, on the reverse strand, counting down.
CTCACGCGGTCTGCACGTCCAGCACGAACGCTGGTCCAACTGAGGCGCCAGGTGGAAATGGCATGGCAAGCCGTTCCACAGGACTACATCCAGCATCTCTACGATCGTCTCCATGGGAGAATAGCAGCCTGCATTGCTGCGAAAGGTGGATATACACTGTACTAGTGCCGACATTGTGCATGCTCTGTTGCCTGTGTCTATGTGCCTGTGGTTCTGTCAGTGTGATCATGTGATGTATCTGACCCCAGGAATGTGTCAATAAAGTTTCCCCTTCCTGGGACAATGAATTCACGGTGTTCTTATTTCAATTTCCAGGAGTGTATTAGGTAGCGACTGTTCTCCACGTTACGGGCGGCTACCAAAGCGTCTGTGTCCCAATGTTAGAGGCCGGCTGAACTCATCTTCTGGGGCTAACATCTACAGTCATATAACTGGACGGACACGAGCCGTCCCAACAAAAAAAAATTTTTTTAGCTCATGGAATAGATTGCACTATTGAATCGAGATTACCCCAGGGGGACAATTCCCCGCTGACCAAGGTCGACGCAAGCAGGCATTCGGATTCTGGGAGACCTGCTAAAAATTGCATAAGGAAAGAGTCGGATCTCCCAAGAACCTCAAAGAAGATTAAAATCAAAAGGACTTTCAGAATTGGAACCATAAATGTACAGACAATGATTAAGACTGGTAAACTTAAACAGGTAATAGATGAGATGTATGAGGTAAGCAATCGAATACTAGCGATGCAAGAAACAAGATACACTGACGTAGATACGACGGAGTCAGAAGGCCTCATAATACTGAAAGGGAAACCAGGGGTTAGAGTGGGAAAGGAATGACATACACCAAGATGTTTTGGTATGGGGTTCATAGCAGACAAGGGATACGAGGATGGCATAACTGAAATGAAGAGCTGGTCAGAAAGGATATCAACAATGACATTTCAAGCAGGGAACAAAAAGTATGCAATAGTAAATTGACACGCACCTACAAATGACAAGAACAGGAAAGACAAGTAAGTTGCAGACAGTTTCTAGGAGTAGCTCGATGATACACTGAAAAAATACCATATAGACATGTAAATACACTTGTAGGAGATTATAATGCACAGATTGGAAGAGAGAAGCAACATAAAGGAGTAGTGGGCGAGTACCTTGCACACCAACGGACAAACAAAAATGGAGAAAGACTATTTGAACTGTGTCGAGAACACAAAAAGGAGATTGATGAGAACACACTTCATGGCCAAACCGAGTAAGAAAAAGACGTGGGCAAAACCATGCACGCGCCTTGGGTAATTCCAAATTGACAACATAACAATTAGCTGGACAAACACTAAAGAGATCATGAATACAAAGGTCAGGAAGAACACAAGAAAATAATCGGATCATTATCTTACAAAAGTTAAGTGCCTTTGGATTCCAAAAAGGAACAGACTGCCACAGACGAATAGAAGAACCGGAAACATGAAGACAGACACAGACAAATTAAGACATAATCGATCCAGATATGAGGAAGGAATTGAATCATTCAATGAATGGGACATGAAGCGAAATACGGCGAAACAGGCTAAACTATGGGGAAAAGAAGAAAAGAAAGGGGAGCACTGGTGGTGGAACAAGGAATGTGATGAAGCTGTAGAGACTCGTAGGACAGCCTGGGGAGACTGGAGCAGCAAGGAGGACCAGAAAAAATGGGAAGGGTTCTTAGGAGCAAGAAAAGGAAGCGGCCCGAATAATAAGATGGACCAGAAGATAGAAGATGAAGTAGGAACTGGATGAGATTGAGACCAACTTCAGGTAAAACAACAGCAGACACCTTCACGGGAAATTAAAAAAGAATCAGATTGAATGCAAGGGTAGAGAACTGTTTGTAAGAGATAAGAATGGGGTACTGGCTGTTAGTGCGAAGGAGAACTGTAGGGTTTTTGCAGAGTACTTTCACGACGTGCTGAACTGTGAACCACCTGAAGACGAGCTGGAATTGGGGACTGACACAGAAGAGAGCCACGCCCTCCAACCAGGGATGAAGTCGCACATGCCATAAGCGATCTAAAGAATATAAGGCAACTGGAGAAGATGGTACAGCAGCCGACATGATAAAGTGGAGAGGCAACAAAAAATGGCTCAAATGGCTCTGAGCACTATGCGACTTAACTTCTGAGGTCATCAGTCGCCTAGAACGTAGAACCAATTAAACTTAACTAACCAAAGGACATCACACACATCCATGCCCGAGGCAGGATTCGAACCTGCGACCGTAGCGGTCGCTCGACTCCAGACTGTAGCGCCTAGAACCGCACGGCCACTCCGGCCGGCGGAGAGGCAACAAGGCAATAGACAACATGACCAACATAATCCATCAGATTTTAACAAAGAAGTTGCCAGAAGCATGGATAAATGCAACTGTAGTACCAATAGATAAGAAGAAGGACAAGAGAGGCTGGCCGGAGTGGCCGAGCGGTTCTAGACGCTACAGTCTGGAACCGCGCGACCGCTACTGTCGCAGGTTCGAATCCTGCCTCGGGCATGGATGTGTGTGATGTCTTTAGGTTAGTTAAGTTTAAGTAGTTCTAAGTTCTAGGGGACTTATGACCTCAGTAGTTGAGTCCCATAGTGCTCAGAGCCATTTTTTGAGGACAAGAGTGATGCAAACAGCTACAGAGGAATATCGCTACTAGAGGTCGGATACAAGGTGCTGTCAAAACTCTTGCTCAAGAGAGTAGAAGAACAAGTAGAAAGTACAGCTGGCGACTACCAAGCGGCATTCAGGAAGGGAAGAGTGTGTATAGAACTGATATTTATCCTGAAGCAACTGATATAAAGTAGGGCCTTAAAAAACAAAAAGACATTAATAACGTTCGTGGACCTCACAAACGCATATGACTCCATCGACAGACTCTTGTTAGGATCCTGAAGAACAGAGGACTAGATGGAACTACACAAGAACTCATAACAGAAATTCTGACAGAAACAAGGGTGAGATTCAGAGGAGCACTGTCAGAAGAATTTGAGATCAAGACTGGTGTTAAACAGGGAGGTGGATTGTCAGCATTGTTGTTCAATATAGCACTGGACGAAGTGATCAGAGCAATAAACGATGAAATGGGAACACCAAATACCTATGTGGGGGATAAAAAGGACAACATGGCTCAAGTGGACTGTCTAGCCTTTGCAGACGACATAGCAGTAGTGAGACGGAAGAAACAGGGAGGACAAGAGGAAAGACAGGAACCAAGTGGGTTGTTGAACTTCTGAAGGACTGGCTGGAATTGGGGATTAAGGTCGAAGGAAAGGAAAATTGGAGGAACAAATATACACCGAACAATACGCCGGAAATCAACGACAAAGAAGAATACAGGAAAATATTAGTGTCACTATTGGAGCCAACAGCAGAAAAGGACACTAAAGATCTCGGAAGAAGAGCGAGAGAGAAGAAGAGAAATAATGAAAAAATTCTGGGAGAAGAAGAGGAAAATGTAGTCCACCATGGGGCTACCCATGGTCCTACAGAGGCTGTAACGCAAGAAGAAGAAGAAGAAGAAGATTAAGTGTTATTAATGTGGAACATTATACTGCAGGAGAATATTTTGTCAAAATGTGCAACAAATGATGCTTTACTAGTCAGTAACAACTGTAACTTTTCAAGCAGTCATGTCAAACGTTTGTGTCAAAGTTAAGTAACTCTTTTGTTCATTTATGTAACAAAGTGAACTAATATTTCATGCGTTCTAGTTTAATGTGCCACTTCACCAATCAGTCAAAGAACCGACCTTTGTATCCTGACAACTGTAGTTTCGTCTGGTAACAACATTAACTGTAGAAGAAAATACGCAGTTTATATTAAATTATGAAATGTAGAGCTACAATGAAAATTACAGATAAGTAGATGTGTACTGTGGACAGTGACAGAAATGGACGTGAGAGGGAGGACGGCACAGGCAGACAGAGAAGAACGCGATAGACCGCAAGAAATGGAGAGAGGGGGGAGAAAATGGGCTGACACACTGAGCATTGAAAAGAGAGAGAAGTGCAGCTGTTAGGTTTTTCTACACCGTTCGAACACGAGAAGAGGCCACATACCACGTCAGTCCAAAAAGTTAAGAGTCTTGATTAATGAAAAACAGAACTCACGAGTGCCGATTATGTCGTCAAAGCGTTGACACTTCAAGTGGGATCCTGCACTTTGTCGTTTTGTGGTGGGTTCGTATTGATAACACCAAGTCTCGTCAACCATAATGAATTCTTTCCCGAAAAGAATTTTGCGCGTTCTGCATCCAGTCAGATTGCGACAGGCGTCGATGGGGCGTTGTTTTTGTTCTGGAGCCAAGGCGTTCGGGACAAACTTTGCACACACTTTTATCTGCTTCGAAACATTCTGGATAATGTCTTGAGCACTTGATATAGAGATGTTGCTCCCCTGAAATTTGTGACGTAACACCTTCGACACACTACAGCCACACGTCCACTACTTAACACTGGCTGCTCATAAGTAACTTGTCGATGTCACATCTATTGTTTACAGTTGTTAGTTCGAGCTGCCGCCGTAGTTATTGCGCTGTCGTCGTATATACCCCAGGGAAAAAAATCCGTCTGAGAACTTTTTGAAGAGATGGCATTTGTCAATTTTCATGGACAAAGTTATGGGGTTGCCGAAACAAAGCGAGTCAGCTTTTTCTTAAATGCAAAAGAGCATTTAATTGACTGTAGGATAACATATTCCAGAGATGGACAGCAGCAACAGAGAAGGAGTTCACGAATATTTTTGTTTTATTGAGGGACGTGGGCAAGACACCAGGTAAGTGATATTTTGTCTTGAGATTATGAGATGACAGGTTCCTGATCTTTGGTGTGAGGTACTGGAGTGCATGTGCAATGAGGAGAGAAAGGAATTAGGTGCGTAACTACAGCCATGGGAACAACTACAGGTACCTACGTTGGGGCCCCTCCTCCCTCGTGCCTTTGTTTACCCTAACGTTCAACTCACCAAAAACATAGCCCACATCTGTTGCCCCACAACAAGTACACACTCTTCTCTCTTCCTCCAAGAACTACCTCGGTACCCTAGCCACTTTCCACTCATTTGGATCAAAAAGTAATATAGTTATAATTTTTAAAATAGAAGTCCAGTTAACTTTAATGTTTTAGTAAAACAAAATACAAACGTAACAATATTTTCTCTGGTATGTCAACACTTGAAACAGTTATTTGGCTGTACATCTTTACACGTACCAAATAACAACCCGCCTCTGTGGCCGAGGTCACTAACGCAGTTCCGCTCCGGCGGTCGTAGCGGTCGGTCACACGATGTTTACTAGTGTACGCTGCAGCCAGTGTTTACAAATTGCGTGCAATGGCTGCCTTTTCGCATAGTGTCTACTACACAGCCGCGCTACGCGGAAAGTCATAGTCCTTACACTTTACTGAGTGTGTGAAAAATTATAAAGTATATACAACGATGGAAATCTTCCCTCGGAAGAACACTGTGAAACTGGAATTCACTACAAGCGGCCATCAGCTTTCGAAATCCAGAGATGGGTAACTACACATATGAAACTAACAATAAATCAAGTAGACAGTGTGTAACTGAATAGAAACGAGTCGACCTGCATTTTCTAAATTTACTCTAATGTAGAGTGACTAATCTGTGAGTGACTGGTCACTCTGAGTTGACATTAGCAACAGGACCTATGGCTAAGTTTACCGTTAATCCAGTCGAGGGCAACTTGACAAATGTGCGTGTCTTTAACAATCCAATGGAAGTTTCAAACGAAGTCACAAAACTCAAATTTCATCCTTGTGAAAATATTCGTGCAATTCAAAGGATATCTGGGCAGATTTTTATCCGTTCCCCGTCCCTAATGGAATCAAATCCATTACAATGGAAGTAAAAACCAGATCCCTTCTGTAATGAGTATTAGGGCTATCAAGCATACATTACATACATGAGGGCAACTACCAGCATCCTTCATATGTAATAACACAGATAACGTTAAACAAGACTGCCCCAGACGGATATTCCCTTCTGAACTCAACCAAACTAAACGTAAACCTTTATTTTCAGACCTCGTAGCATGAATCCGTAGAGAACTGGTAGCAAACAGTTCCACAGCAGCTGTACGTAATTCAGTTACTGTTAATGATTTCGAGACTGTAACCAATAAGTCTGAACACGAAAATGGTTTTCTACATATTTCAGTGGAACGTGTCTGTCCGCCTTTAAGCAGACGTGGAAAGAGTCAGACAGATTCAGAAACGGGGAATGCCGACTCGTTACCTGACAGTCACGCCCAGACCAGTAGTATAGCTGAAGATGCTAGCACAGCTGATAATTACGTTGTCGAGGCAACAAATGGTAAACATTCAGACCCTCAAGGGGACACTCCAATCGCTGTTGGACAGTTTGCGGCAACCATTTCCGAAATGTATGCGATGGAGGTTGTTCATGGTGACGCGATGGGCGGTGATCCAAGCCCAAGTCTGGAAACCTCATCTAGATCTACATCTACATTTATACTCCGTAAGCCACCCAACGGTGTGTGGCGGAGGGCACTTTACGTGCCACTGTCATTACCTCCCTTTCCTGTTCCAGTCGCGTATGGTTCGCGGGAAGAACGACTGTCTGAAAGCCTCCGTGTGCGCTCTAATCTCTCTAATTTTACATTCGTGATCTCCTCGGGAGGTATAAGTAGGGGGAAGCAATATATTCGATACCTCATCCAGAAACGCACCCTCTCGAAACCTGGCGAGCAAGCTACACCGCGATGCAGAGCGCCTGTCTTGCAGAGTCTGCCACTTGAGTTTATTAAACATCTCCGTAACGCTATCACGGTTACCAAATAACCCTGTGACGAAACGCGCCGCTCTTCTTTGGATCTTCTCTATCTCCTCCGTCAAACCGATCTGGTACGGATCCCACACTGATGAGCAATACTCAAGTATAGGTCGAACGAGTGTTTTGTAAGTCACCTCCTTTTTGATGGACTACGTTTTCTAAGCACTCTCCCAATGAATCTCAACCTGGTACCCGCCTTACCAACAATTAATTTTATATGATCATTCCACTTCAAATCGTTCCGCACGCATACTCCCAGATATTTTACAGAAGTAACTGCTACCAGTGTTTGTTCCGCTATCATATAATCATACAATAAAGGATCCTTCTTTCTATGTATTCGCAATACATTACATTTGTCTATGTTAAGGGACAGTTGCCACTCCCTGCACCAAGTGCCTATCACATCCAGCGGGGGCATCTGCGGATTCACCATCAGAAACAGTAAAACAACCACAGATGGACATGACTGAGTTTTCTGATGATCAAGTTTAGACTGAAAAGTGTAAGAGAAAAATTACTGAGAGTAGTAACAAAAAGGGGGGGGGGGGCAAATGATGTAAACAAAGAGTCCAGAACAAGAAATGGTTCAAATGGCTCTGAGCACTATGGGACTCAACTGCTGAGGTCATTAGTCCCCTAGAGCTTAGAACTAGTTAAACCTAACTAACCTAAGGACATCACACACATCCATGCCCGAGGCAGGATTCGAACCTGCGACCGTAGCGGTCTCGCGGTTCCAGACTGCAGCGCCTAGAACCGCACGGCCACTTCGGCCGGCAGAGTCCACAACAACTTTCATTAGTGATCTATGGGGCAGTGAGATTGAAGATGCAACAATGTCTGATCAAGAAATGATGTCGCACGTCGAATGTCAATTGTCTGCAGAAAATCGTAGAGGAAGAAAGATAGTACGCAAGTTAGGGATTGTGGGATCAAGCAAAACCAAATGGAAACATAGGAAACGAGACGAGAAGCCTAATCTCACTCTCAATCCAAAATCCAAACTCATTAAAAGATTAGGGCAACAAGAATAGACACAGGAGCCAAGAAAAATTAATTCACAACTGAAAAAGACATTTATGACCATTCAGAATTATAAAAGTTGTACTTTAAATATTGAATGAATAACAATTAAGTTCAAGCTCTCCTGTTTCCAACGGTTCTTATACGCGTCTCAAATAGATATACATTACTGCAAGAAGTCGAAACTAACAATCTACATGAAACTGCAGAATACAACGTAATTCTCAACAGATTTGAAAGTGCAAGTACGGCGATATTAACAAAAATCTGCATTCAAATGACTGAACGTGTGGAGGCTATTAGACTGTAGGGGTATATCAGCCCAAATAGAATCTTTGTAATTACGTATGGCCCGTCTGGAAGTAATCATAAAGAGGTGAGGGCCGAGTTTTTCAAACACAAAATTGTGTCACTTTTACCAACGACATGGAACAGAATCGTATTTGGTGATGATTTTAATTCTGGTATTTGGGGAAAAAAAGCCAAATTCCAACGGATGTGTGGAACTCGAATGCACGGTTCGAAACATAAATAGTATTGACACATGGGAAACAACAAACGCAGACTCATTAATGTACAGCTTCGTCACTAGTCATTCATAGAGTAGAACAGACTGGATTTACGTCTCACCAGACTTACTATGTAACGTCAACACGTCAGAAGTCTGGCCAGTAATTTTTCCAATCATTCTGCTTATACTACTAGAATCAACTTACAGAAGCAAACAACTTTCCGCAAAAAGGATAGTGAAAATTAAATACTACCTTACTAAGAGACGAGGAATTAAGAATTTTAGTGCTGGAAATAAGGAATGCCTCTGTAACTAACATGTGGAAGTACCCCAGCAAATTAAATTAGAGGGTGGCGCTTGCGAAATCCAAGCTACAGAGATTGCTTCGACAATATGGTTACAACAGATATGAGTGGGGGAAAAGTACAAAGGAATTTTTTTTCATGTGTCTCCGAGAATTGTATCAATATTCAAGAGATATAACCACTGAGAGCTCACAGATAAGGCAGATTAAAACACATATAACATCAACGCAGAGAAGAAAATCAGATGGTCCGAAAATGAGGTCCAGAACTGGCAGTATTGTCCAAGAGGAGATTGCGTCAGTCTATCACCAAAACCGAACATCGAGAAGGTCAAAAAACAAAATAACTGAGAAGCTCAAGGTAGGAAGCGAGACAATATAACAACAGCAGGCTGATGTCAAAAGAGGGGTGCTGCAACATTTCTGTGAGTTGTATGCTACAGTTTCTGGACGATATTGACGACCTGTTCACAGAAGCAGAGAACATTTCTGTCAGCGAAGAATTTACGAGGAGAAAATACACTTAAGAGCCAAATAAACTGATACACCGGCTTAATATCGTGTAGGGCCCCCGCGACCTCGCAGAAGTGTCGCAGCACGATATGGCATGGACTCAGTGAATCTCTGAAGTAGTGCTGGAGGGAACTGACACCATGAATCCTACAGGGCTGACCATAAATCCGTAAAATTTCGAGGGGGTAGGTATCTCTTCTGAGTAGTAAGTTGCAAGGCATCCCAGATATGCTCAATAATGTTCATGTCTGGGGAGTTTAGTTGCCAGCGGAAGTATTTAAACTCAGAAGGGTGTTCCTGCACACACTCTGTAGCAATTCTGGACGTGTGGACTGTCGTATTGTCCTGCTGGAATTGCCCAAGTCCGTCGGAATGCACAATGGCCATGAATGGATGCAGGTGACCAAACAGGATGCTTCCGTACGTGTTACCCGTCAGAGTCGTATCAAGACGTATCAGAGGTCTCATATCTTTTCAACTGCACACGCTCCATACCATTACAGAGCCTCCACCAGCTTGAACAGCCCATGATGACATGCAGGATTCATGTATTGATGAGGTTGTCTCCATATCCGTGCACATCCATCCGCTCGATATAATTTGAACGAGGCTTGTCCCAAAAGGTATTGTTTCCAGTTATAAGCAGCCTAATGTCGGTATTGACGGACCCAGGCTTAAAGCTTTGTGTCGTGCAATCATCAAGGATGGGTGCACGAGTCAGCCTTCGGCTCCGAAAGCCCAAATCGATGATGTTTCGTTGAATGGTTCGCACGCTGGCACTTGTTGATGCCCAGCATTGAAATCTGCAGCAATTTGCGGAAGGGTTGCACTTCTGTCACGTTGAACGATTCTCTGCAGTCGTCGTTGGTCCCGTCCTTGCACGATCCTTTCCGGTCACAACGATGTCGGAGATTTGATGTTTCCTGATATTCTCGGTACACTCGTGAAAATGGTCGTACGGGAAAATCCCCACTTGATCGCTACCTCGGAGATGCTGCACCTACTATGACACCACGTTGAAACTCACTTAAATCTAGATAACCTGCCAGTGAAGCAGCAGTAACCGATGTAACAACTGTGCCAGGCACTTGCAGTCTTCTATAGGCGTTGCTGACCGCAGCGCCGTATTCTTCCTGTCTGCATATCTCCGTATTTGAATACGCATGCCTATACCAGTTTATTTGATGCTTTACTGTATATGAAGCGCTATCGAGAAGCTCGAAAAGAATGTCACTAGGAATAGATGCATGCCAGCTGCTTTTTACCTCATGTATTGGGAAATATTGAGAGAAAGGAGATTACCAAACCGTGCACAGTTCCTGGACGCACTAAACGAACACTCTGAGTGACTACCGTGATAAACTAGCCATCACTGATATCTGTAAACAAGGGGTCCTGTAATATGTACTGATTTTTCGGAAGCTTTCCACCGGATATCTCAAAGTTTTCTACTAAAAGTAATGAGGAATTTTGGTATCTACCACAAGTTCTCCCATCTTGTCAGAGTCATTTTGCAAGGAGATCAAAAAAAAAATGGTTCAAATGGCTCTGAGCACTATGGGACTTAACATCTGTGGTCATCAGTCCCCTAGAACTTAGAACTACTTAAATCTAACTAACCTAAGGACATCACACACATCCATGCCCGAGGCAGGATTCGAACCTGCGACCGTAGGAGTCGTGCGGTTCCGGACTGAGCGCCTGAACCGCTAGACCACCGCGGCCGGCTATGCAAGGAGATCAGTCCGACATCATGGTTAACGGGCAACTAACTAAGCCATTCGATGTAAAGTGGTCAGTCTGTCAAGGTTGCCCCCTACCAATGGTCCTATATGTAGCTGCGGTCGAACTCTCCTCAGGAAACTTAACAGCACACTCCCAGGTTTGATCTCACTAAGAACGAAATTGCCTGCCCGGGTAGACGCGCGGTCTAATGCGCTGCTTCCCTAGCGGGAAGGCGTGCCGGTCCCTGGAGCGAATCCGCCCTACGGATAAGTGTCGAGGGCCGGCGTGCAAGCCAGCCTGTGGATGGTTTTTAAGACGGTTTTCCATCTGCCTCGACAAATGCGGGCTTGTTCCCCTTTTCCCCTTTTTCTGCCTCAGTTACACTATGTCTGCGATTGCTTCACAAACACTGTCTCCACGTACACGTACACTGTAGTTACTATACCACGCAAACATCTGTGGTTACACTCGTCTGGTATGAGACGTTCCCGGGGGAAGAAGGGGGTGGGGGGTGGGGGGGGGGGGGAGGGGGGGAATCCACTGGGGGCCGAACCACACAATAACCCAGAGTTCGGTGTGGGGCAGCTGTGGGGTGGGTGGACTGCTGTGGCCTGTTGTGGGGTTGTGAAGCACTGAGGGCTACGGCGGGACGAAGCCTCTCTGTCGTTTTTAGATCCCTGCTTCAATACACAAGAACGAAATTTGTATGTCGAGCATTTGCAGATTATCTGAGCCTAATTTTATCGGCACAAGACCAGATACCGCACGTAAAACATTTGTTGGACACTTACTGTGCAGCAATAAGGGCCATGATCAGCTGTAACATATCCAAGTTAATGAACTTAGGGACAGGTTTACTGTTGGAAGAAAAACAATGGTTACCTACTGCAACTAAGATTCAAGGTTTAGGGCTAGATCTGGTGTCAGACGTACGAAGATGCAGACTATCAATCAGCAATCGATGTTGAACAAATTTAGGGCTGGTGGACAGCTACAATCCAAGCGAAGTCTCGATGTGATCCAGAAAGTAAAACTTGTGAACGAGTTCATATTATCTAAAATGTATTACGTAGCGTTCATTTTACCAGTACCAGTGCCAATAGCCAAAATTCTACTATCAATGACTGCATATGTTACTGATTGAAGAAGTTGCGATAGTAGCTACTGACGCAAAATGCAAAGCATTACTAGCACACAATGTCCTTAAAAGATCAATATTCAGTCCCACCACCCTAACAGACCTACTTCTGAAACCAGTTCAGCCAGACAGCCAAGTCGCACCCACAGGTATTGGCAAAATAAATTCATAACTTATCTTTCTCAGAACCTCGATAGTCGAGAATAGCTAGATAACTTGGGAAGACAATGTGTAATGCAAAGAAATGGTACCATCATATTCAGAATCGTTCACTTCTTAATAGGATGCAAATCAAATACCTTCATGTCCATTGGCCTGAGGTGCATAAGAACATTCACAATAAATAGATAACGTCAGATGTTATGACAATGGTACAAAAAAAATGGTTCAAATGGTTCTGAGCACTATGGGACTCAGCATCTTAGGTCATAAGTCCCCTAGAACTTAGAACTACTTAAACCTAACTAACCTAAGGACATCACACACACCCATGCCCGAGGCAGGATTCGAACCTGCGACCGTAGCAGTCCCGCGTTTCCGGACTGCAGCGCCAGAACCGCACGGCCACCGCGGCCGGCATGGTACAAAATTGTCAATGCAACGACTCCAGTGCACGCAGTTATATTCTGTCCACCTTGCGGATTCACTCAACTATGATTGGCGTAATGAAGATGATACATTTTCATTGAATCAACTGTGGGTTCCTGGTGAAATATTGTCAATTAACTAAACAAACACTGTTTTTGGCCTTGTGTCACAACTTTATTATTAATGTTATTGCACATCCTAGGTTTCGGGTTTTAAGCCAATTTTCAATTATATTCATGATTCCCAAAGATGATAATGCACAGATAAACATGAAGACAAGGCAAATATATCATCTCAACTTCTGAAGGTATCGATCCATAGCTTAATGTACAATTACGTCAATCACCATTTTTTTAACAAACTACATACATTATTACACACTCAGAAAGTACGTACAATGACCGGACTAAAGTTATGCCTCAGCCAAGAGCTTACTAACTATGATGGACTGGGGCCCAAATTTTTGCTTCCACCCTGGGGCTGTGATCTCATCTAAAAGAGGTGAGTAATTGAATTAGGTTTGTTCGTTTAGTAATAGATGATGCACTTATACACCGGTTTACGTGTAACCACACACGCAAAATCTGGGAATTGACTCAACAAAAACTTACATCATAACTGCGGCCGGCACCGCAATATGACAAGATACCAGAAGCTACAAAATGGTTAAGGATTTCGTGGCCACTTGTTGACAAACTGCGTGTTGGTCTCTTTCTGTTGTTCTTCGGCCGATGTTCGTCTGATGATTTTCCTAACGAGTGGCTGGCACTGTCAAAGTTTCATCCTCCATCACCACCAGCAATGGAGGGTGAAACCTTGGCAATGCCAGCCACTCGTGATGGCGAAACGTCAGGAAAACCATCAGACGAACGTCAGCCAAGTAACCCGAGACAGTATAAAATGGTTCAAATGGCTCTGAGCACTATGGGACTCAACTGCTGTGGTCATAAGTCCCCTAGAACTTAGAACTACTTAAACCTAACTAACCTAAGGACATCACACAACACCCAGCCATCACGAGGCAGAGAAAATCCCTGACCCCGCCGGGAATCGAACCCGGGAACCCGGGCGTGGGAAGCGAGAACGCTACCGCACGACCACGAGATGCGGGCCGAGACAGTATACAATAAGTTGTGACACCAGACCGAAAGCGATACCCCGACCAGAAAAACAATATGGCAATCTGGCTATCGGATCAGTTCGCACACTACCTGATACCATCAGAATTACCGATTTTATCGGAATTTAAGTTTAAACGGACAACATTACACCATGAACTGCAGAGCAAACGAAATTGTCAAAACAGATCTGCAAACAATGCAAGAGCATGGCATCCCTGCATCTGAAATATTAAGACCAATGTATAGATTGTTGAATACTCTGCAAGCAACGAAAGAGACGAAATTTATTTTATTTATTTGTCTAATTTTTCTGCTAAAGAAACAAGAACCTCAGTTTCTGTAGACGACAAACGATTGCATTTAGGCAAAATATTCGATTTCTCTCTGTTTGGAATGGAAGCATTACCTTCATTTTTAGAAGGGAGAGAGATATAAAGGATTCCAAAAGAAGGAAAAATTACTTTACATTTGAAGGTTGAAGTAATATACAATCATCAAAAGGGACTTTACTGCATTCTTACTTTTACTTTTCAGTTCCACGAAAGGAAATTTTCCTTATCATTTAAGTCACAATTAAGAAGAAATTTAGAATAAATAAATCACGAAAAGTAAACAAGTTGCCCTACAAAGTGAAATATTTACGTTTTTAATGTCTTCCGTTTTTCAGGACAGTTGTTATACTTTATCCATATAAGGGCATAAAAGAATCTAGTAACCCTCACACAATACGGAGGTAAAGAAACAAACAAAAAAAGGTCGAAGTGACTAACATAAAGCACGTTTGTGCGGTTCGAATCCTGGTGGTAGAAAAAATTTTCACTGCTAGTGTTTGGTCGCCAAGGGCGGGACAGATGGTGGCGTAAAGTTCCTGATGCTAGACTTCGCGCCATTGTCCTGGTTTGCGTATTGTATATTGAAGCGGGAACCTAGAACCGACGGAGGGCCTTAGTCGCGCCGTAGCCCTCAATGGTTCACAACCCCACAACAGGCCACAGCAGTCCACCTACCCCACCGCCGCCCCACACCGAATCCAGGGTTATTGTGCAGTTCTGCCCCCAGTGGACCCCCCCCCCCCCCCACCACCACCACCATCCCCTAGGAACGTGTCGTACCAGACTAGTGTAACACTAAATGTTTCCGTAGCAGAGTAATTATGGTGTAGGTGTACGTGGAGACAGTGTTTGCGCAACAATCGCCGACATAGCGTAACTGAGGCTGAATAAGGGGAATCAGTCTGCATTCGCCGAGGCAGATGGAAAACCGCCTTAAAAACCATCCACAGGCTGCCCGGCACACCGCATCTCGACACTAATCAGCCGGGTGGATTCGCGCCGGGGACCAGCACGCCTTCCCGCTCGTGTAGCAGCCCGGCTAGCCGGGAGGGCAATGTCCTGGTTTAGATTCGAAACCTCTCGGTGGTATCTCATGAAGTGAGGGCATATGACACTGTTGGTGATGTCCATCGGATGGGGACGGTAAACTTGACGGCCCCCTTGGTTCTATTCGCGAGGAGTATTCTGTATGCCGGCACCGGGTTTCACCATCTCCCTTGTCATCCTCGTCATTACGATCATCATCATCACATAATACAAACATTATACTACACTACACTATACGCACACACACCCATGCGCGCGAGCGCGCGCACACACACACACACACATACACACGATACATAAGCCCTTCACATATAAGCAGTATTACAAATTGTAATGGAGCATGTTGCAAATAAAAAAAAAATACATATCAAACACTGCACACAGTTGCTGTGGTATCTGGTCAAAGATTTGACACAGCTCTCCACTCGTGAATATTCTATGCAGGCCTCTTTACTTCTTCATAACTGCTGCAAGTTCTGTCCTTTGAACCTCATTAATCAAACTACGATCGTATGGAGTGTCAAGCTAAATTCGTAACTGGATTGAGGCTTTCTTTATAGGGAGGACGCGGCATGTTTTCTTGGATGTAATGTCAACAACAAACGTATAAGTAACTTCAGTCATGCCCTAATAAAGTGTGTTATGACCCCTAATGTTCACATTTATTGTTATTGTTATAATTATTATTATTATATAGAAATTACACATATTTGTAACACCTGTTTCTTCACGTGCTCGGTGCCTCAAAATTTACTACAAGGTTCTTCTTGATGTACAGAACAGTGAATCCCATCTAGCGAACGTTGTAGTTTTTTCCTCTTGCATTCTCAACTAAATATTTAAATTCTTTCTACGTCGTACTGTAATGTCGTTTCATAGCATGTTTCCTGTACTTATCATTACGTGACAGCGTAATAAAAAGTGAGTATTCTTAAAAAAATGGTTCAAATGGCTGTGAGCACTATGGGACTTAACATCTGAGGTCGCCGGCCGGGGTGGATGAGCGGTTCTAGGCGCTACAGTCTGGAACCGCGCGACCACTACGGTCGCAGGTTCGAACCCTGCCTCAGGCATGGATGTGTATGATGTCCTTAGGTTAGTTAGGTTTAAGTAGTTCTAAGTTCTAGGGGACTGATGACCTCAGAAGTTAAGTCCCATTGTGCTCAGAGCCATCTGAGGTCGTTAGTCCCCTAGAACTTAGAACTACTTAAACCTAACTAACCTAAGGACATCACACACATCCATACCCGAGGCAGGATTCGAACCTGCGACCGTAGCGGGCGCTCGGTTCCAGACTGAAGCACCTAGAGCCGCTCGGCCACATCGGCCGGCGAGTATTCTCATCCCTCACTTCTATCATTCCAGTAGTATATTGATGAGAGTTCTGGCGCAAAAGTATGTAATGGGTTAAAAATTCCAAGATATAAACCACTGTGACAAATATTAACATCATTCTAAACTGTGAACTTTTTCTCTCTGTGTAACTCCGACGCACACCTACTATTTTAGTGATGACGTCCTCTGCTAGAGTATTGCTGCATCAGCACACGATTCTCAACAGTCTGGGTTGACAGAGAGCATCGAAGAACCTCGCAGAAGGGCTATTTGTTTTGAATTATCACGAAAGAGAGGAGAGAGTGTCTCGAATATGATACGCGAGTTGGGCTGGCAATGATTAAAAGAAAGGCGTTTTTCGTTGCGACGAGATCTTTCCACGAAAATTCAGTATCCAACGTTATCAAATGGCTCTAAGCACTATGGGACTTAACATCTGAGGTCATCAGTCCCCTAGAACTTAGAACTACGTAAACCTAACTAACCTAAGGACATCACACACATCCATGCCCGAGGCAGGATTCGAACCTGCAACCGTAGCAGTCGCGCGGTTCCGGACTGAAGCACCTAGAACCGCTCGGCCACCCTGGCCGGCTGTCCAACGTTATCCACCGAATGTGAAAATATTTTGTCGATACTCACATAGATAGGGAGAAATAATCATTTTTAATAAAATAAGTGAAAACAGAGCTTGCACGGAAAGATTTAAGTGTTCGATTTCCCCGTGCGTTCTTTTAGAGAGTGGAACGGTAGGAAACAATGTGAAAGGCGATCTGCCAGGAACGTAAGTGTAAATTGTAGAGTAGTCATGTAAACGTAGATGCAGAGTGGCAGAAATACGAGACAGTAGGTGAGTCACATGGTGAAAAATCTGCAGTTAAAAAGGGGTTTGGGCCCTGGCTGAACGATTTCCTGAGAGTAAAAAGTCTCACCTACAATATAGGAGAAAAATACGTTTTTAAACACCATTAAAAAGATGTGACAACGAAAGAACCCGTAAGTTGACCAAGATTCACAACTTCACATTCACAGTTATGTTTAAGGTGCTGCGTCACTACAAATAGGCATATAGGTCTTATTATGTTATGCTTTTATCTCCATTGTTGGCTGTACAGAGCGTGAGGTATGTCTGGTGTGCGTGCTATGTGGTGTGTGTGAGAGAGAGAGAGAGAGAGAGAGAGAGTGAGAGAGAGAGAGAGAGAGAGAGAGGCAGAGAAGCAGAAAGAGATCTCCATCACGTACAGATGTGCTGTGAGCATCTTTCATATCCCTGTTTATACTCTGATGTCCTAATTGCAGTGTTACGGGAGGCTAACACCGTGCCGTTTGTGTTGCAGGAAGCTGGAAGAAGAGGAGTCGATCGCGGCGTGCTGTGTCAGCTGGCTCTGGCGCCGGTTGTGCATGGCGAACGAGATGCTGAGGGGGGACTGCGCCAGTCGGAGCACCACGAAAAGTTGCTGCTGTTCCTGATGGAGATGATGCCGCTGATTGCAGTTCTACTGGAGTCGTCGAGTGACGTTATGTCGGAAGATGCAATATAATTCATGTTCCGCAATTTCTTAGTACTCCTTGCCTCATTTAAATAACTTTTTTCGCACGAATAATGGCTGCTATCGACAGGGGATCTCAAGTGGATTCCGTATTTCTAGATTTCCGGAAAGCTTTTGACACCGTTCTTCACAAGCGACTTCTAATCAAGTTGCGGACCTATGGGGTATTGTCTCAGTTGAGCGACTGAATTCGTGATTTGCTGTCAGGAAGGTCGCAGTTCGTAGTAATAGACGGCAAATCATCGAGTAAAACTGAAGTGATATCAGGTGTTCCCCAGGGAAGCGTCCTGGGACCTCTGCTGTTCCTGATCTATATAAATGACCTGGGTGACAATCTGAGCAATTCTCTTAGGTTGTTCGCAGATGATGCTGTAATTTACCGTCTATGAAGGTCATCCGAAGACCAGTATCAGTTGCAAAGCGATTTAGAAAAGATCGCTGTATGGTGTTGCAGGTGGCAGTTGACGCTAAATAACGAAACGTGTGAGGTGATCCACATGAGTTCCAAAAGAAGTCCGTTGGAATTCGATTACTCGATAAATAGTACAATTCTCAAGCCTGTCAATTCAACTAAGTACATGGGTGTTAAAATTACGAACAACTTCAGTTGGAAAGACCACATAAATAATATTGTGGGGAAGGCGAGCTAAAGGTTGCGTTTCATTGGCAGGACACTTAGAAGATGCAACTAGTCCACTAAAGAGACAGATTACACTGCACTCGTTCGTCCTCTGTCAGAATATTGCTGCGCGGTGTGGGATCCTTACCAGGTGGGACCGACGGCGGACATCGAAAGGGTGCCAAAAAGGGCAGCTCGTTTTGTGTTATCACGTAATAGGGGAAAGAGTGTGGCACATATGATACGCGAGTTGGGATGGAAGTCATTAAAGCAAAGATGTTTTTCGTCGCGGCGAGATCTATTTACGAAATTTCAGTCACCAACTTTCTCTTCCGAATGCGAAAATATTTTGTTGAGCCCAACCTACATAGGTAGGAATGATCATCAAAATAAAATAAGAGAAATCAGAGCTCGAACAGAAAGGTTTAGGTGTTCGTTTTTCTCACGCGCTGTTCGAGAGTGGAATGGTAGAGAGATAGTATGATTGTGGTTCGATGAACCCTCTGCCAAGCACTTAAATGTGAATTGCAGAGTAATCATGTAGATGTAGATGTAGATGCCTTTATTGTTTATAATCTGTAGTCAAGCTGAAAGATCGGCAAAAAACCTCACCACGTAATGTAATGGAGACGACAGAAAACTGCTTGTAAGCCATTGTTCTTATTACATGTTGCCGCTTTGCTGGTCGTAATTATTTGCTGAGCTCATGCCGCAACACATATAGAGGGATGTACACTGACGGGAAACTGTCGTGCACCACTCAATTCAGAGAGAAATATATGACACGACAGTGTTGTTAGGATGATCAATGATGGTTGGCAAACGACTCATTATCTACCGTATCGTAACTTGGGGTAAATTCTCAATCTCATTCATTCTGCAATGAGTCTCGATCGGTGTATAATTTTTTCTTCTCTCCCTTTCTTCTAACTGCGAGTTGTGACTGATCCTTCGAAGATACCCCAATTACCTAGAGATACAGTGGATATGACTTCAAGATATCTTTAGTTATTTTCTCGAAATGTTAATTGAACAACTGAGAGCAATGAATTTCGTCGTCTTCTGTGAGTTGATTATGTTGTCTTTCTGAGCAAGAATACAGTTTCCATGATTCCCACGTTGCAAGTGAATAAACGAATAAAAATCTTCAGACTTCGTCTTCTTTGTACTCATAATTAGTAACCATATTTTAAAATTTGGAGCACATACTACTAATGCCCAGAGATGTTCACCCATAATAAGCATCACTTTGAGAGTTTTATAGGCTGACAGTACAGCGTCCTCCCTACGATGACGTGCTGTTTAGAAAGCAATTCCCATTATGCATAAATTAAGTTATTCAGTTTATGGATAAAATAATTGTTTTGAAATTATATCGTTGTGTCGAAAGAGAGCAACATTTTAGCGAGGCTGCCAAAGTGTATTTAGAGGAGCACGAAACCAGTCTGAGTAAAATGCAGCTAGTACTGAGCAGCACGCAAGTAGAAGTTCGTTAGTTAGAACGTAATTAGAAATTGCTATGGGTACATCGGAAATTATATTTAAATTGAAGGTGGATGGGGGAGAAACGAGAGGAACTATTGACGTCATCTTCATCGGGACATTATGCAGAATCTGCGGCGATGAGTGAAAATGTGCGCCAGACAGGAATTCGAGCCCAAGATCTCCTGTTTACGAGGCAGTTGCGTTAATCACTGCACCACCCGGCCACTCCGAACTATCTAGGCACGCTTCTCGGCCTATCCACACTCCCACCGAGCGCCCCTGCAGTCTCTGTCCATGTCCTCCATGCTCGCTACTGTAGATTCCTGCACGTCAGACGTCATTGTGTATACGCACTGAAGAAGGTGGATTCGTTGCCCATCGAGACGAACCAATTGTATGAATGCGTGGTGTCTGTTCTTTCCGACATGTCTGAAAGAACAGACACCACGTGGAATCCGCAGCTGTGATACATTATACATAAACTGAAGGTGGAGCCGGAGGAAGGAAAGGAAAGGAAAGGGACTATCGATGTCAGCTGCTTCGGGACTTTTCGCTGTTCTCTGTCCGGCACATATTTTCGCTCGTCGCCGCTAGTTCCGCTTAAGGTCCCGATGCAGCTGACATCAATAGTCCCTTCCATTTCCTTTCATTTCTCCCCCCTTCACCTAGACTTTACTTTTAATGTAACACAGCTGAGGATTCCGCTTGGCGTCTGTTCTTTTGCACATGGGCGAAAGAATATACATCACGCATCCATACATGTACTTAGGGAAGTGGCGTAAACATTGAACGTAGGGTCTCAGGGTTTCAACGTATGATCAGTTGAGATTCATGTGGAAATTTAACTCTCTTCAAAGCAGTTCTCTGCAGTTGTCAAAGATAGCCACTAACATAGCAATCGGTTTCTCTGTCAGCTTTCAATCCGCCAAGAAAGGTAACCATTATACCAAAAATATCCATTAGTTCCACTCATTCCCATTAACCACGTGACAGCCATAGTAATCATATTCCAAAGCTAATAAAATCGCTTACGTTATATCCGTAGTATAATCTGCAGAAGCAAATCGTAACTGAATACCCTATTATTTGGAGTGTTAGACCCTAACGGCTGAGTTTTCACATTTATGAAAAAAGTAGGATTTCTGTTTTTGCCAAATTTTTGGTTAATAACAACTGGTGAGTCGGTACTGAATACAACTTGAAACAGAAGAGCTCTATAGTACAACTTGACTAAACGAAGGGTGAAATCAAGGTAACAATTTGATAATAGCGTAAATACAGGGATAAGGAGAGGTGGTGAATTTGTAGAGGACTCCTAGTCTTGAATTTTTGTAAGTATAAATGAGGTAAGCACTTGGATGTGAGGCAGTAGTTAGCACACTACACTCGCCTTCTGGAGGTCGACGGCTCAAATCCGCTTTCGGCTGGTGAGATTTAGGCGTTACAAGATTTCCCTAAATTGCTCAAGGCAAATGTCAGGATCGTTTATTTGAATGGCCACCGCCGATCCCATGCTTGAAGCACTTCGAACTTAGTCCCCCTCTAATGACTTCGATGTCGACGGGACATTATACCCTAATTTTCCTTACTTCTCCAACGTGATCATATGTCAGTTGGAAGGAAAAATCGTCAAGCACGTAGTGACACAAGAGCTATCGGACAAACATAGTACACAAGAACGACTGCGGCGAATGTGTCAGAAGAGTAGTCAGCAGTCACCCAGGCCTTACATGAGGCAGCAACGGGAGGTAAGCACGCACGATTGCAACAAAATCAAAATGACATTATCTTCTGTTAGGTCTCTAATTAGAAAGCAAGCTTACTCAAGAAAGAATATAAACCGCACACTCATAGCCTTACCCTAAAACAACTCCGTTCACAAAAACATGATCAAATACAGAAAAACGTCAAAGCCAATAGCAAATCACACGATCAAAGACATAAGTACTGCCAAGGAAACGAAAAACAACTATTGCAGTACTGAGAACGTTTCCATGAAAGACAGACTATAAAACACCACTTCAAACGAATAATGGGGGCTAAGTGTAATTAAGCTAGTTGACAAGACATCAATAAAATTTAATTCTTTCAATTGAAGGTTTGTTTTCAAAAGAGCACTAGCTAAAGGTTTAAAATGTTCGAGAGTGCGATATAACGTTGTAAATAGTTTTATATCGACTCATTCGAAGTTGTCTTGTTATTGATTTCCAGGCATACCTAAAACACCTCCAGTCCGCAGCTCGTGGTTGTGCGGCAGCGTTCTCGCTTCCCACGCCCGGGTTCCCGGGTTCGATTCCCGGCGGGGTCAGGGATTTTCTCTGCCTCGTGATGGCTGGGTGTTGTGTGATGTCCTTAGGTTAGTTAGATTTAAGTAGTTCTAAGTTCTAGGGGGCTGATGGCCATAGATGTTAAGTACCATAGTGCTCAGAGCCATTTGAACCATTTGAAAACGTCTCCGTGCCACCATTGTCTTACTTATTTTTTCAACCTGGATACAAGAAAAATATTTTCCGTCCTGGCACACGCTGCTTTTGTAAGAATATTTCACTGGGACCGGGAAGGAATGCTTCAGTAATGATACTTTATTAACCACATAGTATGCTAATGCTTTTCCAGAACGAAAGATTAAATTACATAAAAGTGCATAATTGAATCAATTAGTAGAGTAGGACTGCCGGTATGAGCAAAACAATCACTGACATCAGCACGTTTTGCATTCGGTGTCAGATTACAGCTGAGGCAACTGTATATATTACATTCAATATTCAAGGCCACTCCCACACCCCTCCTCCTCCTCCTCCTACTACTACTGCTTCTAGTACTATTACTACTGCGGCTGCTGCTGCTCCTCCTCCTCCTTGTCGTCGTTCTTCTCCTCCTCCCCCTTCGACTCCCTCCTCTCTATCCTCCATTTAGTTCTTGGCCAGCTGCGTTATGTCGACTTCGCCATACTCTCAGCCAATCGCCGAAGGCCATTAGCTCTCCTTTTGATGTCTGTGCTC
Source organism: Schistocerca americana (assembly GCF_021461395.2). Taxonomy (NCBI): domain Eukaryota; kingdom Metazoa; phylum Arthropoda; class Insecta; order Orthoptera; family Acrididae; genus Schistocerca; species Schistocerca americana. Next base: position 735,307,169 of record NC_060130.1, on the reverse strand, counting down.
TGTAGTGATAGGACGATAGTTAATGCGGCAGGTCGGTATGATTGGTTGTAAAATTGGCAGATTGTCCTTAAAATAGGTAGGAAACTGGCAGGATAGGTACTAAAATTGGCAAATTGGTAGGACAGGCCCAAACGCAGATTTACCAGCCAAAAAGTTGAACACCTCATGTAGATGTGTATCTGCCTACCGTACTGATGTTTCAATGCGTCCAGTTTTGTAGCAAAAGACGTGTCCAATGCGGGTTTAATTGTAGATCGTAAATAACTTGTTGTCTGACGTTAAGTGCAGATCTTCATGTTTCAGCAATTCCAGTTTGTTGTAACAAATTAATTTCATCTCACTCTCTTCTTGAGCAACTGATTGAATCTTAGACGCTAGAATCTGCAGTGAAGGGGTCAGATTGTTTTGTAAGTAGCAATAATAATATAACAAAATAACTGAGTTTGCCAGTTGAAGAGTGATCTCGCGCATTAAAAATTATGACATTCTTGTTAGAAAAGTTTTATTTGTGCAGATCACAGTAATTACATATATAGACGACTAGTTTCGGCAAATTTGAGCTGCCATCTTCAGACCATGTACATATATCAAACATTATATCACTCGCTTTAGTGCACGACCATCTAGTCAAGAACGTATAGGAACTTAATTCGCTGGAACAGGCGTACCAGTGTAGCATCATACATCAAGTAAGAAAAACATAATTGTTATAAGAAGTCACAAATTATTGATAAAATAAAAAAATATGTACAAAAATAAAATTGCTGTCCATGTGGATAGCTGACGGGAATTACGTGATTACAGTCGATATTAAAAATCCATGATGTTAGCTGACACCACTATTGAGAAGAGTGTCAAAATACGCTTCTGACAAGCAGATATAAATAAGTGTTTAAAAAATAATGACATATTGTTGTCATTTAACCAGAGTGCAGTTGCGCACGAATGCTAGCGTATTTATTTATGTATTTATTTATAAACAATGTATCATTTTTATTTATTATAAATGATCTGAGTTGACAGAACATTTGTAACATTTCTCATATTTAAACATTGTTGTAACATACAGGGTGAATCACTTAAAACTTGCAGCACAAATATTGCGGAATAGAAAGAGCTATTGATGTACGGTTTTCACATAATGGATTGGAAGTCAACAGATTGTAATAGTACTTACAAATTGTATTTTTTGTACAAACATAATTTTTAAATGGAACAGTGCCTGATGTCATTAACAAACTAAAAGGAGGGTAAATCAGTGGTGTTCGATGCAGCATTTTAGTGCCAGTTATATACGAGATATCTTATTTCGTGAAGTTCCCACACCGACGCTTGTACAATATTGGTAACACACGATAAAGAGCAACACAAGTGCATAAACTAGTTATGTGGCTTCTGATCAGTAACGCGACAACTGGCCATCAAAGGTTGTGTTGAAAATGACCACTGGCAGAGGTAATACACTCTTACAGTCTGGTAAGGAATGACTGTTACGTATGTGCTAGCATTTCAGCGGAGATGTCCAAGCAGACTGCAGTAATATGTTGTTGCATACCATCAGATGTAGTTGGTATGTCCTTATAGACAGCATCTTTCAACTTTCCCCACACAAAGAAGTCAACAGGCGTCAAATACTGAAAACTGGCCTGCCAAGGTACAGGTCCTCTGCGTCCAATCCCACCGTTTGGAAGCAGTTCGTGAAGATATGTTGTAGTACTTGGTGCCCTATGGACTGGACAGCCATCATGTTGTTATCATAGGTTCCTCCTAGTCTGCAGAGGAACATCAACCAGCATCCGTGGAAGATAGACTGTTAGGAGGCTGTGATAACTAGGCGAGTTCACTGTTCCATCTATGAAAAATGGGCCTATGAGCTGATAGCTCACTATTCGACACGACCTGTTTACACTCCATGTACGCTGACGTCCCACCTGACAAAGCCACCAGGGATTGTTAACAGACCAGTAGTGCATGTTTCAGCGCTTTACCTGGCCATGATCGGTAAATGTGGTTTCATCACTAAACAAGATACATGATACATCTGGAGTACCCTGTCTTAAAGCCCATGTAGAGAAGTTAACGTGATTCTCATAATCGTTTCCATGCAGCTCTCGATATACAGCGATGTGACAGGGATGGGCTCTTTGACGATGGAGAATGCGTAGGACACTCGCCTTACGCCACTTCCTCGTGAGATTGCGCGGGAGCTAACGTGCGGATCAACTGTAACAGCACCAAGAACATTTTTTTCTGTCGTTACTTTTTTTCTTCTGATACGTTGTCTAGGTGCTACACTACCACGTTCACGTAACTGGTTAAAGAGATTGAGAAATAATTGCCTAGATGGTTGACGTATATTGGGATATCTTGCGGCAATAGAAGGACGAAATGCATTTTTCTACACTCTCCGTACACCATGAGCGTGTTGGTTTTTCCTACGCTGGTAAATCCTATCGTTCACTCACACCCTAGTGCTTGGACTGTCACACACTGTCTGGCAAGTCGAGTTCCAACTCGTTATCTTTTGTGGGATAACGCAGAAATCGTCTAGAAAATAAGTTGGTTTTAAAAAATGTACGCGGAATTTCATCATTTAGGCAAGCTCCATAGACGAAAACATACATTGCGGTTAAAGCAAAAAAATGCTTGAGTGCAAGCAAGGAATTTGAGGAAAAATTATTCAAACTGATGAATAATAGTGTGTTTGGAAGAACCATTGCAAAATGTGCGACAGATATGGCACATAAAATTGGGAAGACAGATATAGGGCAGCTGCATTAATTGACAAACTAAATATTGAAAATATTGTAATTTTAACGAAAATTTAGCTGGAATTGAATTGAACATTCATGTATTCTCAAAAAAATGTGTGTGAAATCTTATGGGAATTAACTGCTAAGGTCCTCAGTCCCTAAGCTTACACATTACTTAACCTAAATTATCCTAAGGATAAACACACACACCCATGCCTGAGGGAGGACCCGAACCTCCGCCGGGACCAGCCGCACAGTCCATGACTGCAGCGCCATAGACCGCTCGGCTAATCCCGCGCGGCTTGTATTCTCACTGATAAACCCATTGCAGTAGGAAATGCCAGTTTGGATATTTCGAAAACTTACATTACGAATATATATTAAACTTTGCAGGCGCTCGAGATTATACCTGGATGGTTGGTTGATTGCTTGATTTAGGGGAGGGGCCAAACAGCGAGGTCATCGGCCCATACCTGGATGCATAACCCACAGAGCAAAGAGTGAAAATCAGTTTTTCTGTTAACAGGTTAACAATCGATGATGCAGAAGCAACGAAAAGAGCATGGAAATTCTGTAAGTACACGAAGCCTCCAGGACTGGTGATGCATTACTGAGGCTCGAAATTTAGCACGGACTTCGATGTGAGATGATTTTAATGGTTTCAACAATGGAACTCTTTTTCGAAATCTAGCAATGGCAATGTTCTCGATGACAGCGCCGGTAAAGCAGAGTTACTAAATACGAAATTTCTACACCAAAGAAGAAAAAGTAAATATTCAGGAATTTGAATCAAGAACAGCCACCATCATGAGTAACTTAGAATCAGATTTCCTCGGTGTAGTGGAGCAGCTTTAATCACTTAATAAAGGCAAGTCCTCCAGTCCAGATTGTATACCAATTTGATTCCTTACAGAGTATACTGATGTAATAGGCCCATACTTAACAATCATATATAACCTCTCGGCCGGCCGTGGTGGCCGAGCGGTTCTAGACGCTACAGTCTGGAACTGCGCGACCGCTACGTTCGTAGGTTCGAATCCTGCCTCGGGCATGGATGTGTGTGCTCTCCTTAGGTTAGTTAGGTTTAAGTAGTTCTGAGTTCTAGGGGACTGATGACCTCAGAAGTTAAGTCCCGTAGTGCTCAGAGGCATTTGAACCAATTCCTCGCACGACGAAAGACCTATACAGTACACAAAGACTGAAAAGTTTCACAGGTCACACCGATATTCAAGAGAGAAAAAAGAAGTATTCCGTTGAATTATAGAGCCATATTACTCACGTCGATTTGCAGTAGGATTTTAGAACATATACTGTGCTCGAACACTACGAATTACCTAGAAGAAAATGATCCTTTGACACATTCATCACGGATTCAGAAAATATCTTGTGCAAAACATCTAGCTCTTTATTCCCATGAAGTAATAGGTGGTATCAACTGGGGATTTCAAATTGATTGCATATTTCTAGATTTTCTGAAGGCTTTTGATACGATCCCTCACGAGCGGCTTCTAATCAAACTGCGTTCCCATGCCGTACCATCGTAGTTGTGAAAGTGGAATCATGATTTCCTTTCAGAAAGGTCACACATGGTAGTAATTAATGGAAAGTCATCGAGAAAAGAAAACGCAAGTGGTATCTCACGCTCCCCAGAGAAGTGTTATAGGCCCTCTGCTGTTCTTAATCTAGAATCTCCTAAATAATTAAGGAGACAATTTGAGCACCCCTCTCAAATGGTTTTCTGGTGATGCCGCCATCCACTAAGGTCACCAGGAGATCAAAACCTACTGAAAACTGATTTAGATAAACTATCTGCAAAAGTGGTAATTAATTGTAAGTAATGAAAAGTGTGAGGTCATCCACATGATAACTAAACGGAATCCGGTAAAATTTGGTTGCACGATAAATTACACAAATCTAAAGACTGACAATTCACCCATACCCCGGGGTTACAATTACAAACCGCCTAAACTGGGACAAACTCATAGACAATGTTGTAAGCAAGGCGAACCAAAGACTTCGTTTTATTAGTACAACACCTAGAATATGCAAGATATCCAGTGAAGACGCTGCCTACGCTGCGTTTCAGCGTCCTTTGATAGAGTATTACTGTGCGATATGGAATCCTTACCACAAGTTGAGCAGATCAACTCATTTTGTATTATTGCGAAAAATTGGAGAGCTTGACATGGATATGATACATGAGTTGAGTTGGCAGTCATTAAAAAAGGACATTCTTCGTTACCGCAATACCTCTTCACGAAATTGCAATCACCAATTTTTTCTTCCAAATGTTAAAATATTTTGTTGATGACCACCTACAAAGGGAGATATTACCATCGTAATAAAATAAGACAAATCAGAGCGCGCACGGAAGTATTTATGTGTTCGTTTTTCGAGCATTCCGTTTGAGATTGCAACGAAAGAGAAATAGTGTGAAAGTGTTTTGATCAATCCTCTTCCAGGCACTTACGTGTGAGTTGCAGAGTAGTCATGCACACGTGGATTGCAGGCAATGTGTGTTGGACTCGGAAGTTAAAACAACTGGGCAGTATCTAATTCAATGAAAGTACTATGTTGTTTCTAGTAGTAAACAACACAAACTTGTTTTATTTGGACAAAATTGTAAAAGTGTTATACTTCCGGATAAGGTGAATACATTAATTTTTGCTCACTGGTGCATGAAAAATGATGGTAAAAATTGATTTGACTGTAATTACTTTACAGATTGTAAAATGTGTATGTGTGGTTTTATGTGTTTAAAAAATATTGACATGCAAATGAATGAAAATGGTGCGTGTGTTTCAAAAATGTAAATTAGAGACTGTAATTATAACTACTGTGAATTCACATACTCTTTTCTGATTGACTAAACTCACAATCGCGAAGAACGAAAGTTTCCATTACCTTCAATTGATTTGACTTCAAGTACGACGTATGCTTTGCGATATAACTATACAGGTTGATTCAAAAGTAGCGGTATACACTTCTTGGGTGTGACGTATGCATCAAAATAAGAATAAACTATTACCACAGTTTTGTCTAAACTTGCTTTATTTTCGAGATATGCAGTAGAATTGGAATCACAAGGCAACACTAACAACACAGAATTAATTTTTCTCAGAAAGAAACGACACTAAGGGACCCAAAATTTAACACAAATACATACTCTACATCTACACAAGAACATGTTCAAAACGATGCCGAAGTAGACGAAGACTGTGAAGTACTCGACTTCTTACCACTCTAGGAATTTGTAGGCTCCGTTCATGTCATTCTGCACACTTGCACAGCCATTTTATTTTACTGCTGTAGTCATGCTACATCCTCAATTGCGACACCATTCACGATCTCCTTGAGACGGACACGAACATAGAAGTCCAGGGATTTAAGACGTGGAGTCCTGGCAGGCCAAGCAACTGGTCCTACAGCGACCTATCCACTTATCGAGATAAGCAGCTCTGAGGTACTCTCTTGCCTCACGACTGAAATGTGCAGTGGCACCGTCGTGCATATACTGTCCACCACCCAATTCATGTTCCAAAAACTGTCGATACGCTCTACTAGTCTGGCTGTGTGGAATAACATGCGGTCCGAGTAACTGATTGTCCACTATGCCATATCAAATGTTTACTGCAAAACGATATGACGTCTTCGTACTGTAGTTATGCGAGGATTCTCATACGCCCACACTTGAACGTTACGAGTATTCACGACACCCACACGGTTAAAGAGGCTCTCATCTGTGAACAGTCCCCGACGAGCGAGCAGTGGATCAACAGCATGACACTCGAGTAACCACGGACGGAAATTCTGACGTGCAGGGTAATATCAGCTCCTGTACCTTCTGCAGGTAAAATGGGTGCAACTGCCGTCTCAGAAGTAAGCGCCATGCAGTATTTATGGTCAGATCATCATCTACTATACCCAGGATGTTCTCAACAGCCACTCCACCTTCTCTCTTGATGTGTGGCGACGGGTAAATAATTAAAATGGTCGTTACTTTTGTTTCGTCGTTATGAAAAGACACTTAAATTATCTGTGCATGCTTTACACCTACCTTCGTCGTTCACAAGAGCCTGAGAACTAATTTTGCCATCAGCCAGAAAGCGATGGAGAACGTACTGACCATAATTTCCAGTCTGCAAGTCCACATTACCCTTTCTGCTCACTGAAAGGAAATGTTCCCTCTTGCTGTTTACTCAGAGGGATCAGGAACAATGGCTGTAAGTAAAAGTTTTGACTTCTAACATCTTGATATATTTTTTAAAATTTCACACGCACAAAATATAATAATATGCCTTATAATAATCATAATAATATCCCGGTCGGAAACAGCACTATTAACAGTTCAGATGTGACCCTTACCGGAAACTCCAAGTGAAATGGTCTGTCATCCTGACTGCCAGTCACCAAAGTTAATTGTTCGCCTTAACATTGGAAAGTAATCTCGCCACTTGCCACACAGTTGTGTCAACGTTACGGGCGGCACACAGCTACTTCCGTAAAATCTAAGCGATCCAGGACGGTTTACGGTCCTCGCTAGTTCACTTCCTACTTTTACCGTGAACGTTTTTGGTAGCTGCCCTGCTATGACGTCATCCGAGGCACAGTACACACGCGCCTTTGACTGTCGCGGACAGATTGATATCTCGGTGCAAACTATCTCTGTTCCTACCTCTCTGGTTGAATTTATACATGGGCGTAGAAGACGGCCAAACGGAACATCAGCTATCAACCGCCCAAGTCACAGGTAGAAGTATCTAAATGGCCCCTTTCTCGGAGACGTATTAATTAATAGCTCTGTCATTTAACAATTTACAATCTTCTTAATTTTTATGTAAATAGAACTAAGTTTGCTTTACTTACTGAAAAAGTTTTAGCTCGACTACATTTAAACTGTGACGACTAAAATTTTTTCAACGGAACCCCTGCACTGCCTCTTTAAAGCCTTCATTCCCCGCGTTCAGCCAGTTAGACGTTACTTCCCTATTTACCTTTAAGTGCAATTACAGTTTCTTCTACACTGCACTGGACATTTTACTTGTCTTCTGGAGATTTTCGTCAGTGATATTTGATTTCTGCTGTTGGCTACAGTGAGATGTTCCGCTCACTGTGCCATGGCTTCCGCTGCTAGCAATCTCTCTCCAGTGTCTTCCAGAGGAAAAAAAAAACATGTGTACGAATTTCATACTCAGTTTGCTGTTATTATTTATCGTCTTCGTTGCTGTAAATAGATCAACAAATTATGTTACAGCCTATGTAGTAACCTAATACCGTAACTTCCTTATTATTTCCAAGAGTAAACAAAGAAGTCTCGCCGGCTGGACAGATTGTCGCAGATTTGTTCACCTTTTATTGCTGACTAATGTCTCTTAGCATAGTATCTACTCTAAAAGATTCCTGTGTTTTGTGAGCTGTATGAAATCAGCTGTTCATTCGAAATCACAGTAATTCTTTCGTAAATACGAATTGGTAATTGGCTTTACAAGTTCACCACATTTTCAGCCATGAATGAACCACTCACAGAGGCTTAATTCAAAAGTGGATTGCTAAATGTAATAGAAGAGGGCAGTGATTTGAGTAACGGGGGGGGGGGGGGGGCGTTTCGCATGAGGAAGGCCTTTGACTTCCACAGCTGAAAACTCATTGCGACGCACTACCAGAATTTCAGAAATGTTGATGATTCAAACTGCTTTTCTTGTGCCATACTTTTCTAACACTCTGTAAGTAATGTGTGTAAATTTTAAATAAATATCAAAATACATAAATTTGTCTCATAACCTTCATGGCCATATATCATGAGAAAATCTCTATCCGGGTGAGCAATAACAGAAAACTACAGTTACAATGCTCATTTATGGCAGTCATATGCCACACACACGTATAAAAAGATAACTGAAATAATAGAGAACTTTTGGTTGGGTCTGAAGAGGCTAATATTCCTTGTATTCATAGCTATTTACAATAAAGTCTTGAAGCTTGGTACAGCTGTATTATTGCAATATTTTAACCGTTTGCTGTAGTTAGAAGTTTCCAGTACAAATACAAATGATACTTGAAAACTAATAGTGGTAGCTTATGGTGTCACATAGTTAATGTTTTCATATCAAACTGAGGCTACATACAAATTTTCATCTTTTGAGTCTAATATTTGGCACCTTCAGTTTTTCGTAAAAACGCCGATTTTGACCAAAACATTGCTCTGATCAGGTTGATACATGTAAGTTTTATGGTGACATAGATTTGCAATTTTTATCTTTCTAGTTTTATTATTTAGCGCCACTTATTTTTTTCTTAGTACTGTATATTTTGCATGACATATTCATCTGATCATTCTGAGATCTCACAATATTAACATTAATAAACAAGAGCATACACTGACGTAGTTTGGAAAAGTTATTTGAATTTTTAGTTTAACTCTTAGATTATGGTACAATCCTTTACATGTTAAGCACAGGCCCTTTATTATAACGTGGCGCTGGTAGTAGCGAACTGGGGTAAGCCCCGGTACACTCGCTCGCCTCTGTATCTCTTAAAATGATACAGCGCCTATTTCGCCTCATTCTGTTTGGAAACATTTCCATATACCGTTGTGTTGCTGCTCATGCATTGCCTTCTGCTGCGCCGTAAAGGAGGTGCATATCCGCGTATTTACCGCTTGAGTACGCCATCGTACCGTACAGAACGACTGCAGTCTATGAACTACCGACAGGATAAATGGACGTAGTAAGTCTGGTGCCGCTACACTACAACAGCGCCATAAATTAAAATGAACCACACCGAAATCAACTAAACAAAGGAATTTCGTTCCATAATCAACCGAGCAGGGTAGAGACATGCAGAAAGCAACGTCAGTCAATATTGCAGAACACGGCACATCAAAAGCCTATAGTGGCCGATGATGTAGTGCCTACCACAAATGGCATTATGCATCATAACTTGAAAACAAAGCAATTTGATACAAAACATTATTTAACATTTCAACCTTATTTTGATGCACAGATTGTACCCACGAAGTGATACAGTTACTTTTGAATCACCCTGTATATAGTTTGATCTTTTCCATATGTTTATGATCAAGAAATGTCCGTGGTAATTGGTCAGATGAGTAAAACAATGGGTGTAAAAACATCCTACAATTAAAACTCCCAGTATCCCTTTTGATACCTATAGGTATCAATGTAATAGGATATGCTGAAACGTAAAACAATTGCATGACAATGTAAAATAAATTACAGTTTAAATGGTTGTGCTTTATTATGTGAAAATGTAAAAAAGCAAAATTAATAATAAATGTCATACCTAGCTTATTTTTTGTTTCAGTTTAATGCAGATGGCTTAATGTGTATTGAAATGAACAATCCTCGTGTACAATGTCACAATGCCATTACTGTAGTATACTGCAGTCTGTGTTTACAAGTGAAGTACTAACGTCGATAAGCCCTAACGAAATGGATTTCTACTCGGTTATGAAATTTGCAGAAATGTTTTTCGTATATGGGGAAGCAAGTGGAAGCAGCATACAAGCGGAAAGGTTGTACAGGACCTAATATCCACATAGAAGATATCTCACATGTTTCCAAGACTGTTCCAGCGACTAAGTGAAACAGGGCGACTGGTACCACAGCGCCAGCGATATGGCGCAGTGAATAAGACAATCGTCTTGCGCTCGGTAGCACGTACTCTAACTCGTAGTTTTTCATGTCTTATTTTCCTTCTGACTGAACAAGCAGGTTAGAAGATTAGAGTTTTATCAGGTTCGTTCATATTTTTGAAGTGAAAATCGTTTTCATGGTTAATTTCATCACTGATGGCTGGTTTTATTTCTACTACGGCGATTTATAGGGGATGGGTTTATATCGGACTTTCAACCTGAAGTTGTAAGAATAAAAAGCTGCTTTACGTCTTGCGAAAAGGTTTCGCTCGTAGTGAAGTGATATTTTAGACCGTCTCTCTGAGAAACTTTAACCGTTATATGTTTATAGTAGTTGCTCCTGTCTGAACGGCGACATGTCATAATTCCATCTTTAGCTTTTATGGTGCTGCCTTCCTCAATTGCATATATATAACGGTGATAATTCTTCTATTCCTTTAATTCGCTGTTTCTGTGTCTTTTTTGTCGGTATTTCACACTGTGTAACGCTATGTGATTTGCTGCGTAGCGTTGTCGCCCATTCATTAAGAGGCGAAAATCACTTTTGTCTCTTTCTCAAGACCGACGGTAATTAAACTCTTTAAAATAATAATAATAATAATAATAATAATAATAATTCACAATTAAACTGCCAATATTATAACTTAAAATGATTTCTGAGATATAGAAAATAATTTAAAACTAGAAATCGTCAGAGTCCTGATACGACAAAATGACACCGCATGCTCACACAGAAGCGATCTGGCTAAACAAATTGTTGTCAAATAGTCAAATCACAGTTCTAATAAGAAACACAAGAGTTATGCTGATTCAAATATTTCAGGGCTGATTATTCTCTTTTGAACTTGCTTTTCGTTATTAAGATAATTTTCATCCGATCAAAATGTGTGTGTGGTGGAGTCAATTGGTGTACATTAAACAGAAACCTTACGTGTGTAGGTAATCCAGTATATAGAGGTGTATAAACAATTTTGTGCAGTCTTGTAACAGATGACGTATGCTATATGGAAAACATTGTATAACAGGTGGTTTTCATGCGAAGGAAGGTATATCATTATCAGAGTTCTTCAGACACACAAAGATCTCTCTTCTTCAAGTTTCTCTGGAATTCTTAGAGGTCATACTTAGACAATACCCAAAATTATTAAATTTTTTGTCTCTGCTCGAACGGTAAAAGTATCTGATTTCACAAAGCAAACCCCCTTTGGCCGCAGTTTGTCTCAGAAAAGAGCGTAGTGTCAGAGACGGAGTGTGATTACGAGGATTTAGTCTGGCTGACTCGGCGTCTCGGTTTCGTAGAGTAGTAATATATGTCCCATTTTTCTGACAATATTCAATTGTTCTATCATATAAGGTGGTGAGAAACAATGTAACGAGGAAATAACCGTCGACTTGGATGATCTTCGAAGAGTTTTTGCTATCTAAACTGAAAATGGCTCTTCTTAAAGCAATTTTTAACACACCCATCCAGCCATGAGAACGCTGATTGTTAACCAACTGCGTGATATTTAAGTGAGGAGCTCTGTGATTGAATATGATGTCAACATTCTGTCTGTAAGCAGACTGCTTTTAGACCCGGTCCAGAACCGCAAGGTAGTCGGCTCGGTATGAATACTGATGTTTAATAAGGCAATCCGAGTGCACTAAATAGTATAAATATTTCTACCAATACCTGTACTTTACATACGCGTACTGTTTTATTTATCGTCCTGATGGTACCCGTGACTTACTGTTCGTGGCAGCATTGTATGTTTGAGCCGTGACATTTCTGTTGTGAATTTCTCGATGGGAGTGTCTGCTGCGAATACTTACCCAGCAAAATATGAAGTCTCTCAGACACGCCTCGAAGGTACTATTCTCTTGCCACATAGTAGTACCGCACGATGTACATCTCAGATAATTTGTCTGCTAACTTAAAAGCACACGATATTTTAAACTGCTAGCGTAATTTGTACATCACAGATACGAACTCAAAAAAAAACATATCGTATCTGCATGTCTGCTATATAGTGAATCTTACTTTTACATTCGTTGTTTTCAAATTACAAACCCAAAATTTAGAGGAACATAAAAAGTACTTTCTTCTTCATGTCGAATCATCCACATCCTTATTTTTTTTAAATTGATATTTACTGAATCAGATTGAACTATCGAGATAAATGGAAATTATTAACTATGCAATATCACTGTAAGTTACCGTCAGGTAACTAGCAGCAAACAGTTAACCGAATACGCAAATGTTTTTCCTGTTAATGATGGCGGTCTATTTAAAGCGGATAGAGAAAAATGATTGTTGGTCTTGTCACTGACTGCAGTGAACAGAACCACCTGGAGCAGTTTCACATGTCATCGTTAATCTCAACTTATCATTCCCTAAAAACAAAAGACAAGTACTTTTGATTAAGTAGCCATATTCCTGAATACCGGCGCAGCATTTGTTTTACTTCCCGTTTAACTAGTTGACAGCCTTGTGGCTGCTGCCGGTCACAGCAGAGACGAACACCGTGGTGTTGGCGTTGAAACATTCATAATTAAGCTTGAAGCAGTCAACGTGTTAAACTTTTTTCCTTGCTAAATTATAGTTAATTTTTACTCAAGTTACGTTTTGCTTTAAGTATCGATTTCTGAATATGGTTAAATAATACTTTTCCTTTCGATGTAAGCTCAGTACTATCGTTTGTAGCCCTCCTCGTGTAGCAAGTGCAGTAGAAGTGATTATGTCTTAGTTGTGTATTCTTGTACATAGCATTTATAACGAAGTTTCTTACTACTGAACGATATTCGTAAATCAATTGGCATTACGAAAATAATTTTCGTAACTTTAAAATGTAATTCGTTGAACTTGTGTCTTGGATAGCAAGGAAAACGCATAGTGTGGATTTTAAGTAGTTTATTGACGTAAAATACAGTTTTCATATTCGCAACGGTCTGTTGGCAGAAGTAGTGGAGCAGCCTCGAGACACCAGGGATGCACCCTGAGCACTAGGTGGTGGCAACCGCCTCGATTTCCTCTGCGTCTTCATCTTCTGCACGCTCGCAGGAGCTGCATGCGGCTGCGGTCGACCTGTAACATGGAAATTATGCCACTATTACAATCGTTCTGGAAAACCGATACCGAGAACTTACAAAGCTCGCTTAACGTGCTACAACACATTACACAGCTGATTTATTAACATTTGCGTAATAAAATGGTTCAAATGACTGAGCACTATGAGACTTAACATCTGAGGTCATCAGTCCCCTAGAACGTAGAACTACTTGAACCTAACTAACCTAAGGACATCACACACATCCATGCTCGAGGCAGGATTCGAATCTGCGACCGTAGCAGTCGGGCGGTTCCGGACTGAAGCGCCTAGAACCGCTCGGCATACTAAAAAGAAACAACTTTCATTCGTGACAAATGGTTTATTTTACAACAGCATGTACTTTCACTATACACGTCAATAGGATCTCCTCTATGCGTTACCAGACAATAATAAGATCAATGAGTTTTCAATACCTCGAGGTTCAGATAGGTTTTGTGGCAACGTAAAACGTAAATGATGGCCACCTAACACACATTCCGAGAAGGAAATGCAGACCACAGAGGTATAAACAAACGATGCCTGTCCCATTTTTTCAGGATATGTTGCGGAATACAGAGAGTTGGATGAAGATATAAAAGTAGAAGTAGGAAACAACTTGTGTATCTGCAGTTTGCCACCAGATATTGTCAGAGAGTACAAGGAACTGCCAGGGACACACATCAAGCATGGAGCGCATGACCACAACAAAAACAGAAATGAAAAGGAATTTCCCCACTCAAGCAGATATTGATTATAATCACAGTTTTGTGTTCAGTATTGCGATGACGATCACCACCACCTCCCGATAGCAAGAAAATTCAGCACCCGTGATGATATGGCAGACAAAAATTTCAATGTCACAAAAAATCGCTAAATTTGGAAACTAACAGTGTCTGCTGAAATACAGCTATTCCTGACTTCATTACATTGATATCGACAATATTAGCTACTTCAGTCAACAGTAACAACAAATCTATCTCCCCCTCACGGCCAATCATACCCTCTCTGAGCAGTACTTACAACCTACCACCTCAATTATTTGTTGGAGGTATTCCAGTCTCTATCTTCCTCTATACGCTTTACCAACTACGGTTCCTTCAGTACCATAGAACTTATTCCCTGATGTACTAGATGTCCTATCATCCTATTCCTCCTCGTCAGTATTTTCCATGCAGTCCTTTGCTCGCCGATTCTGCAGAGAACCTCCGCATTCCTTAACTTATCAGGCCACAAAATTTTGAGTAATATTGTGTAGCATCACATCTCAAATGCTTAGATTCTCTCCTGTTCCGATTTTCCCATAGTCCACGATTCACTACCATACAATTTGTGCTCCTAACGCACATCCTAAGAAATTCTGCATCAAAGGACGACCTATGTTTGACACTAGCAACCTTCTCCTGGCCAAGGAATGCTCTTTTCGCCAGTGCTGGTCTGCTTTTATGTACTCCTTGCTCTGTTCTTCGTGGATTATTTTGCTGCCTGGGTAGAAGGATTCCTTAACTTCATCTACTTCTTCATCACCACTTCTGAAGTTAAGTTCCCTGTATTATGAAAGCTGCTACTTCTTGGTACTATCGTCGTTATTATATTTACTCTTAGTCCAATTCTGTACTCTGCTTTTACTTTAAAATAACTAAAAACCTCTTATTCCAGTTTTGAGCGTTTTTTTCACTTTGTAACACTTCTCATGTCATTCCGAGAAAACTAATTGGCACACAAAATAAGTATTTCCTTGTCTTATATCATCACATCACGGCTTGACGCTAAAGTGTTTAGTTTTTCAATATTTATCGTACTTATTTTTAAGCAAGCTATTGCATAAAGGTTGAGAAATTTACAGTGAAAAATTAATATATCGAAATTGTTTTTAAAGCTGAAACGAAACCCATATCTCACTACAGTATGGAGACTACAGAAGTATTTTATTTGAGCCGCCTGACTGAGTGGGCCACGTACAAGTAGCCAGCAGATTAGCCAGGAACTGTTCGTGGAAATAAATGCGTTGTTCTTCCATCCGTATGCCCCCAATCAGCACAGTACATTCATTATGTATGGGTGAAATACATTTTAATAGAAAACTCGTATCTTTAGTATCACATACTGGAGAAGCATTTTCTATTATACAGGATTGGAAGTAACGTATTTTGGAAGGTATATTTATGGAGAATTTCACTAGTTGTATGAATTGGAAGGTAAATTTTCCTCTTTTAAGGAGGACGCTCGAATGTTACCTACAACTTTTGATTGCATAGTGGACGCCATAAAATCTGTTATGCAACTGTATGAACTAATACAGTTGTGCCAACTCGCTTTTTTTTTCAGATTTACAAAACCAGATATTTCCACAGTCGTTGTAGATGTTTGTAATACTACATGGACAACGCTGTGATTTAGCATATGCCCGAGCCAATAAAGATGACATCGAAACAGAGTAATGTTTTTGGAACAGATGGCAATTCCTTAGCTGTCTTAAGTACTGATGGGAAACACGTTGAAAAAACAGTGAATCTGGTTCCTTGGCTTATTTGTACAGAGTATTTGCTGTCACGGACGCTAATTTTACATTTCGTGTTGTGAATACAGGCTCATACTGCAAAGAAACCGACGCAGATGTTTTTGATCAACGGCCATCAACACACGCTGCAACAGAAAAAAGATTAAAAAATATATGAATTTTTGCCAAGATCCGCTCTCAAGTGTCAATCTGTTCTCCTATGGAAAACAGTGCTTCCTGTAAAGGAATATTTAATGAGGCCGCTTCCAGAAAGAACAGTGACTGTGGGTGACATTACATATACCTATGACTATCTGTTATCTCGGGCAAAAATGGTAATAGAATGTTCCTTTGGTTCTATGACATCTAAATTCAGAATTTCGCATAATCCTAACGCAACCCGTTTATAAAACGCAGTACATATTGTAAATGGAAGAATTCTATTAAAAAAACATTATCCATGACATCTATATATGAGGCTGAGGTTGCATTATCCAAGGATGAATACCGAATCACACCAAAAACAGCACAAGTCAATTTACGAAAGAGAAAATGCTTCAATCGGAGGCAACCGTGCAAGTGAAGGACAATTTTAAACTGTACTGTGAACAAAAGCCTACACAAATGTTTTCTAAATTTGCTCCACCTACTTACAAAACCATAATTGTGGCAACTTTTATTCACGGTACGACATGAAAATATTTTTATTTCCCTTGTCCCACAATATACAACGCCGTTGAACAGCACTGATGAACATTTCACAAGCTGTGAACTGAAACGAACAGCAAACCGCTTCCATTTCGCGCGAATAATCAAAACAGCTGATCACGCCGTCTTTGTGACATCACGAGTCACATGATGCCCGTGCATGAGCGCTCACGTAGGAAGACTCTGATGTTAGTGACTGCTGTTGTCACGCAGTCATCGAGGCACGCCGCGTTTGCAACAATGTTCAATCAGGAAGCCACCTAACTGTAGTTGGTCACTTACCTCAGGAGCAGAGGGATGAGTCGCGCAGCCACTGCGAAGTTAAAGGATCTAAGAGGGGGAATGATTTACAGTTTGCCTTCTAGCATTGAAAACTGAACTGTTGGAGGTGCATGGATCGCTCTGATCAGCTACTGTGATATAAATTTTGGCACTTAAGTAAAGGATTCATGAATGCTCATTACAGAGTGAGTCATTTTCAAATGCGATTCTTATTTTTACCACGGAATATATTAAGGCTTTGTCATACAACACAATGAAGAGAAGAAAAATGACATTCAACACATGTATTAAGCATTTCTAACGCCTCGTATTGCGTAACAGTTCGATATGGGTAAAGTTACTGTAATTTATAATCCACTCACACAGACAACACCGTTTCATCTGGTTGTTACAGTGTCACAACACTGAGGTTGCTGAAGTTGGCAGTAGTTTGAAACAGAACAGTCGACATGAAGTGTTCCGAATGATGTCGAGTGGCAGTGATAAATACCTAGGGCCGCCGAGAGGGGGGGGGGGGGGGGGGGGGGCGCGTCCTATAGGTTGCCAGTTAATAATAAGATTAGTGCACGTATGCATCTGAAAGGGTGATCGGCTGGTTTGTTCATCTATTTACCTATGCAAAGCCTCTTCAATTCTAATATGTCCTATTGCCTGGGTAGTGAATGGATGTGAAAATTAGTGTTTGTCAAATGTACGTCAATACTGTCCAGAGTTAGTCATGTTGTGGTTATCGTTAGGAGCTCAACTCTGTAAATGGGAGTCAAAGAAAGCGGCAAGGATCAATCACTGGCAGTGAAGAGGGCAATGCTGCTATATCACGCGGGTGTGATTGACAATTTAGCTTTTTAATGCTAACTTGCCCCCCCCCCCCTAGTGAAATCGGAGTGGTTATTGACAGAGGCGCATCTCCGGGCACTTGCCGCCTGGGACTGTAAGTATGTGACCCTCTAAAAGCGATCCTCTTGTAGTATTGACATAGGTACTTGTATTTTGCAGTTTACTTCATGATTGTGAATAATTCATTTATTTCAGACATGGTAAACAGAGAAAGCATATTCTGTTTCAGACAAAAACTACTCTTAAAATATACGAAAATTATAACTCACGGGTTCATATGCACACTAACAATGAATGTAACCAAATTAGCAAAACGATATGCAACACTAATAGTTTGGCGAAGAATACGTGGTGGCTCCTCTAAAGACAAATCTCGTCTTCGAAAGTATATTCAAGCACACAAAATTACACAGAAAAGAAATACAGGAAGAGGAGTGCGTATCATTTCGCTGTCTACCATGGCTGACGTAAAAGAATTAGTCGCAATCGCGAGGTGAACTACAAAATCAAATACCTCCGTCAGTTCTACAACAGGATCGGTCTCTGAAGTATCCTATACTTACAGAGACGAGGGCAACAAGTGTATCAAGATGTGTCTGCGTGAACTGTGCCCCGACACCATGTGGCGTGTGCCAGTTATATTTACAAGGCCAAATTACCGACCATTCCCGCGTGACATGCAGGCCTTGACCTGGTTCCTGCCTGTGATCGATCCTGTCTGCTTTCTACGACTGCTATCTGCGAGGTTAAGTTGATAATGTTACATACCGCTCGACTAACTCTTGACATTCTGGAGCAACAATTGAAATAAGCCCGTTCTTGCGTCCATCAAGTCTCAGTTGATTGTAAGGCAATTAGAAATTCAACGGGCTTTGCTTAGGTGACTAACTGAACAGGTCAACTCACTGCTTTTCAAGGGGCTAATTTTTAAGACTCAATGCTTTGTAAAGTGATGATAATACAATAAACCCGCTAAGACCGAAGTACGTCTAGCATTCATTCATGAAACGGGTCCAGTTGAGCCACTTCACAGCAACAGTCCAATGTACTTCATCCACTGGAAATGGCTACAGTTAAGCTGTAAACCCTACCAAAGTAAGAGTTAAAAACTTAATTGCCGAGTAGCATATCGAGCGACTCACCTGCCGGGACGAAGTGGAGCGGCTGTCTGATGTTACGCGCCTTCAGCGCGGTCTGCCGATCCCTGGCGACTGGCGCGGCAGCGACTTGCACGGCCCAGACGCGTGCCTCTGCCTGCCGTCGGCGCAGCGCCTCTTGCTGGCGCAGCCTCCGCTGCAGCACTGCGTCCGCCCTGCACAGCCGGCTCCAGCGACGACTCACGCGGCTCGCCGCCCACAGCGCCTCTCCGTCCAGCTGCCTGCAACGCAAAATACACTCCATTAGCATACCATGCACTGCAAGAGTGACAACGTCGATGCATACAAAGATATATCGAAGAAGCAGATACAGTGCAATGAAACTTCAGTTACTGTAGTGACACTAACGGGCCCTACACAAGCAACAACAAACGGACCGGTAGACAAACCGACATATTGGATGTGTGCAGGAGTTTTGACTGACCGACGAACATGCCTCGTCGGGATGTCGGGCTTGTAGGACCACACGACAGCCGACACCAACACCACTCCACCCAACAAATTGTGCAACGTCCCGTCGTCGTCTTTTGTCACTGCTCGTGGGATTAAATGCGTTTATAATATACACGGCAAAATGCGAGATGGACGAAATCTTGAGGACAGTGTTCCTGGAGAAATTTGAAGAGTGCAACATTTGTGGAATACTTCGTTCGAGGAGAATAGCAACACTTAAGCAGGAAATGGAGCACTTTCATTTTTTAACAAATCCAGAATGGTTTTTGTGGCACATAGTACAAAAGTCCGTCGTCCTCTATTTCTGTTTTTATTTCCTATACTTGTAGGAAATAAAGTATAAAATCTGACGTATCTATATTCAATGGACTTGAAGTCGTAAAATATAATTGCTTCCACGTTGTAAGTGTTAGAACAGTTCAGCCAACATCCAAGCCCTATGCTATGAAGAGCGAAGTGTGGGATTTTCTTTTTTTTTAATATAAGGCGCTTCATTTCCTACGTCTATGTTGTATGCCACCACCATGTGTAGTCACTCTTGTTCGAATTTAAAATAAGTTCCCTGGTCTTATAGGTGATTTTTATACTACCTAAATACATAATGTTCACATCAACATCATTTATTTTTCTTTAGCGTGACGTATTTCCTCAGTCGTCTATAAGTTACATTGCAGGCTTCAGGAATCATTTTAGTTAATAACTGTGGAGATAGAACAGCACTGAATTTGATGATGTCCAGCCACTCCGAAATGCACGATTCATTCATTCTTAGATAAATATGGAAAATCATCTGATCGCAACTGCTTAAGTAACAGAACTTGGGTGAATTTCTTTCGCGTCTTTGCCCACAGCTTTCTCTTGACTTTTTTTAGGCTTTGTACCTCTACAAACAGCCAAGACGAACCCTCTCTTTTATTTCTGTGTAAAACCAAGCTGGATCTCGTAGAGCAAACAATGAATTTATGATAAACAACTAACAACAAGGAGGAACTGTAATCGCGGAGTGCAGTCGGTCGGCACGTGTGTAGGCTGTCACGAAATTGGTCTCTCAGTCGGTCGATAAACTGGGAACTTTCTAGTGGCCTTTAAACTTCAATATAATTATGAAACTAATTACACGTTGTATATAAAATCCAAATTTGCTAAATTCTCTCTCCCCTATGTGTGACCACATTGCGCAATCATATTCACTAGTTTTTGTGGCTTATCACTTATTCAACACCTACGATCAGTTTGCCGACAGAATGCTACCCCACTATTGCGTCACATAATATTTAATAGCATTTTAATATTTGGATGGTTTTCTTCGACCCAGCTACTAACGCAATCTAATCAAACGCGTGGGAAACGGTCTACTTTGATATAGTTGCTACACAGTTTGGAAATAAGAATCTACGATAACATGCAACGCCATTTGAGAGATTTCGCACTGCGCACAGTATAGGGAGTGAGGATGTGAGGGAAACAACAATACGTTCTAAATCCATTAATAGTATTTTGCAAACATCCGGGAAAATCTCACCTACAACACTAAATTGTTGAAGTGTCTTTCTCCATCGCTGTCTTTCGTATAAAACGACGAGGCTATCAACACTATTCTTACTTTTTACAGGTAACAATTGCTACTGGAACTCTGTCAAACTAAGTCCAGCAACTACACCCAGTTTCCATTCCATTCAGCTTAACGGAACTCACATGACCGAACGACTAAAACTTTTTCTTGGTGGTTACGTAACAACCATCACCCGCCTAAAAGATTCTCAATGGGAACTGTCGCGTAATGAAAAATATCTACTTTGCTGTTGACTTAACCATACAGTTGCAGTACATCTGATAGAGCATCTTCTTTTGAAATTTTAAATCTACATGTAGAGTTTATTGCAGTCTAGAGAACAGGTAACATAGAAAAATTCCGAATTGTACCCCACTGATAGCGCATTAAAAGTACCTTATACTGCGTGAGGATGAATAATTAACACGCAAAATATTTATCTGCCCAAAACGTTTCCAACAAAATACAATCCTGTTAACACCAAATTGTAGGATGAACTTTCCCCCGCAATCACATGACGCTCACGCAGTGTAACAACTCTGATTATACTCATGGCAAGTCATAGAAAAATTTGCAGGTGATCACTTTCAGCTGGTGTGCCACAAATTGCCGACAGTTAAATGCTAACTCAGTCAACCACAAACAAACCATGAAATGAACTTTAATTTACTTCTCAATGGTTCAGTAACAAATAACACAAGCGTAACTACTCCCTTGATGTACGTTCGACTACTGCAAAACCATTTTTGAAATACATCACGGGAAACATTCTTGAGCTGCAATTGCTCTATGACCCAGATCACTGAAAATTACTAAAATTCCTGGTCAATGCATCTTTTACGCGGTGAATTGCAGTTGACGTAGCATAGAAAGATTGGGATGGACAAGTCCACACTCGCGAGGATACCATGGAATTTCGAGGCTACCATTACAGTGTTCTAGATACGCCAACATTACACAAAATACTGGAAAAAATCTTACTTGAAGAATGACTTTTCTAATCAAAGGCACACAACGGACGTTCAGGTTTGCGAAAGTCTCACGATATTTAGAGCATATTTAATTTAGACTAAATCTTTTCTTGCAGTACTTCATCTTTTAAATGCAGTGTGATTGACGAGTGGAAATAAGTTTCTGATTCTAACTGATGCAGCCACGTCACTAAATAATGGTATTCAGGTTCGTGAAACAAGGACGGTACGTCGACAAACTTTTAATTTGAACACTATGCCACAAGATACGTTACGTTTACAGTCACTTCTTTGGAGCCAGTTCCGAACAGAGGCTAAAAGCGACACAGGTTTAAATAGTAATAAACCAAAAGCGGTATAAAATGTGTCGCGCTAAAGAAAGTAATATTAATCAAAACAATTAAAAATTGACCTCGGCCTCTACCTACACAAAATAATGCAGCAATTGCTTTGTGCATGTTTCAATGATAAGACAACCTTAAACACGCGTTTTCACGAAGCACAGGACTAATTCAATATGTTACTCCTAAGCGTGATAGTTTCGGCGGAGCGTGATAGAAAATGCAAGCGTTTATCTTGCGAAATTTTGGTATAAAAATATCAGGTAAATACGGCTGCTATAACAGTTGCAAAACCTAGCGATTGGAGCGTAATATTTGTGTTTCTTTGGTAGAGGACATTACTAGTACTACAACAGCCCCTCAAATATCGCAATGCACCTCTTTCGACAAACTAGATATTAAAAACCAAAACTGCTCACAAACCACATATACAGGAGACGCAACATCTGCGAAACGTCGCAATGGCATCGTGTGGATGGCGCTTTGTGAAGTTCGCCCACAGTGTTGCGGTACGTGCTCCAGTTTCTAAATTTTTGAACCGCAAGCGATGATAAACAACAGGATGCACATAATTTAATTCTTCTAACTCCAATAAGCGGCCCACGCAGCAGAATGTAATATATCCTTGACGTACACTTACTTTCATATTGTCTTGTCATTGGGGCAGCAACCCACTTCTCAAAACTTTAGTGAAAGTCCCCCGAATCTTACCAGAAACATTAGTACTATAAACCCAAAACCCACGCTATAGAATATGAGATTTAACATTTCCAGAACAAGACTCACCAACTTGTCATCTATTCCCACAAGTCAGGCACCCGACAAGACTCAGGAAGGAAAAAGGAATCCGCTCAATGACAAAACACCTACACTCAGTTTACATTATGCAAACCATATACTTTGCCTTAAAAACTGTGGAACATTATCAAAAGTAGATTACTATCTTCAAACGATGTTCGCAGTACCAAGAAATTCGCTCACTTAGTTACTATCGTAATTATATCAGACCGAAATGCATGGAACAAAATGCACGATATCCACGAATCAAAATCATCGTTACCTTCGACTAGTATCACAACTCAAAAATGCACGTGAAAGTGCAATGACAATTCGGATATACAAGTGTCACAATTAAGTGTAAAATACGCAAACCACATACTGTTACATCTAAAAAACAAAACGTAGTGGCAGCCTGAATCAAACGATTAAAAATCTGCGCCAACTGTACCTCTCAACCTTCCCCACCCCTCACAAACACCTACAGAACACCAACAACGCCCAAAATTAACCCTGACAATATAACTAACCAAATTAAATATTCCCCCTCTCATTCCAACCTTACAATCCCGTAACAAACTCTCTAACGGACAATTACTTGGCAAGCACCACGTCCCATCACGGATTTGTAGCCGCCGACCCCCCAGCAATATCAATATACTGTATTTGTGCGTGCTCTTGTTTCATAATTGTCTTTTTGCTATGATCCACCAATAAACTCCGAAACCCGTAAATCTCTAGAAGATGACAATGAGAAACAATAGTAGAACAATCCTCAATATGTTCAACTAACCCAACGAAAAACTGTTTTGCCCGTCAACCCACCATCCTAAGAAACTACGTCGCAACAGCCAACCCCTCAAACAACAGACCTCACAACCACGTTCCCAACACACAACTACCCATCCCAGGTTTCGTCTCCCAAAGAGCCAACTCAGTTTTGACAATAACCCCAACTGTCACCTGCACAAAATAAATAGTGAACTTTGAACACACCTTGCTAGCAAAAGCAACACTTTCATAGGAAAACATCTCTAAGTGATAGTCTCAAATTCTCCATACAGTGTCGTAGTCATACTCGTAAACGCCGAAAGACGAATTACACGATCATTCATCAACATCACACCAAACTAACTACTAGAAAGCCGAAAAAACAATCTGTAGTTATAAAATACCGACAGTACAATAACTCAAAACCAGCATACGCACAATTCAAGTAACAATCCTCACGATCACTGACATACTAACATTACTTAAACCCACTTTTGAAACATTAAGCACCACAATCTCTCAGGCTACATATGTATGAAGATGAATGAACGCACAGAAACTATTGTTAAGTTAACAATTACGGAGAAAGAGACACATTATATCCTCGAACATGGGACATGAAACCAACCAACCACATCTAGAGCTCCTACTTAATAGGCTGAATCGTCCTCCAGGTTTTCCCCAACGCACATTACTCGACAATCTTCACATTGCGGGTGGTTAACCTATTCACACAACTGTTTACAATTTTCCTTATAGAGTATTTGATATTCCGTGTATTAATTGTACCGAACAGTGATTACTGTGTAGAAGGATATTTAGAGTGCGGTTTTTTTTTTTTTTTTTTTTTTTTTTTTTTTTTACAAGATATCAATAGAAATATGATATTACACGACTACAGAAATGTGAGCTCGGAGCTTGTGTGGTAGTTTGTAAATGTTAAACATGATCAGTACCAATGCCTTCAAATATGAGTGATACGGAGTAACAACTGGTGCCTATCCATTAGCCCTTGTCTATATATAGGCACATGTGAAAGTGCTGTTTACTTATCAATCGAAAGTACTTTACGGAATTAGGCATTTTTATTATACAGAGAGGGAAGTACAGATTCTTGTTACAGTGAAACCGATTTCCATCGATAATCGAATCTATCATTTAACCAGTATTCATTTTGTGTACTTCATGATAGGTTTCTTGCTTGTAGGTTATGTTACTTTTTGCAAGTGCTCTCCCAATGACCTCTCGGCTATAAAATTATCTGAATTACCACTCGTCTATATAAGGATCTGGATTAACTATTATTCGGTTCGAGTATGTATGTTTATGAGAACGACGTGTCAATATATCACAAATATTCCTCTCCACTTTGCCACTTGCAAAAATATCTCAGGAATCTACCGATTTTGAGACGTACTGATTAAGTAAAGTTTTCGACCGGTGGAAGAAACGCAATTGTATACGATTGGTCTCATGTTTATAAATACTTTCATTAACATATATTTACAATACACAATTGAACGCGAAGGCACCGTCCCAAGTTGTCGGTCTGGCAATTTATGGCCTATACATTTCTTCGTTCCGTGTCACTTGAAAATCTAAACACGCACAAGTGATTTTTGCAAAAGTTAGTGCAGTTTATAGCTGAGCAGCCGCCCATACATACGACGAAATCTTGAAATACATTTAATTAGCAACCTCCACTCGCTTCGCGACTCACATGTAAACAAGTATGGATATCCTATACCTCGGTCAAAACGTGGTGTACAGTTCAGTTTAGGCTATGGTAGTATTAAGCTCACTAATAACGGAGACAAACAAAAACATAGCAGAAGGAATTGCATACAGATAGAAAAACGTTAATTGAATTATGAACAGCTTAAAACCACACGAATGCAGTGTTTATGCGTAAACAGATGATTACAATTACATACTCTTGAAGGCGTCACACTTAACTTTGCAGTTTCACGTACAAAGAACTACACATTACATCCAGTAGGTATCAGTTTTATATTAATAAGGGATTTCTACTCTCTACCCCATTTCTTAAACACTGCGAACGTCGAAAATGCTACTAGCAACACGAATGGTTGCAACAGGACAATTACGGTACACAATCCACATAAGTGACTATAATGATCAAACCTCTCCCACCTTCAAATGCTCTGAGCACTATGGGACTTAACATCTGTGATCATCAGTCCCCTAGAACTTAGAACTACTTAAACCAACCTAACCTAAGGACACCACACACATCCATGCCCGAGGCAGGATTCGAACCTGCGACCGCAGCAGTCGCGCGGTTCCGGACTGAGCGCCTAGAACCGATAGACTACCGCGGCCTGCTCTCCCACCTTCATGGCACCACTAAGTCCAAGAGCCTTCGTAACACAGTATCAATTTAAAAAAATGTGAGCTCTTTCCTTTGTTAAGAGATTTATATACATATATCCAAAGTAAACGTAATACCACGTGAAATCTCAAAGGCGGCTTGTTAGATCATATCTGTTTTCGCCTTTTTACTTTTTTTTCGAAGTACTTTGTATAGTACAGAACGCGGTTCTATGTTTATGCACGTAACTAATAACTCGTTAAATCTGAAACTTCAATAATGAAACTACCACCACTCGTTCCTATTCAGTACTAAGTGACTCTTGATGAGTTGAACTATTTTAACTTATTTGTCAACTACAATTTCTCCAAACGGAATTAGATTTTCAAGTGGGTATTTTCGCCCTGTAAATCGTCTGAATCATTAAGCAGCAAGGGTTAACTGCATACCGTCAGCACTACATCAGTAATGTCGAACAACATTTGCTTATTATTTCTAGAAAACTCGCTTCAACAGATCATTGCTGCCTTAAATTTGCGCTTTTTGATCACAGTTTCGAAACAACTGCTACTGAGGAATCGCCTTTCATAAAAGTAATTAGGAATCCCAGCGAATAACGTAAAACATTACACGAAGGAGAATATTTCCAGCAACTGTCTCGATACATTGTGCACTGACAGTCACACTGCATTCATAAATTATAAAAAAAACTTACCTTAAGATGGATATCGCGATTTCTGGTGGTAAGCTGTCGATGATATCGAAGTTGAAACAAGATATGGATGGACACGCGACCGCCAGCCCCATCACAGACAACAGCGAGTAGAAAGGCTCCATATCTGCACTGACCGTACCACACACTCTGCCAGACAACGAGCAAATAGCGCACAGCGCCCTCTTCCTCTCCTTATATGTGCTCTCTCTGTGACGTCACAGCGCGCTCGCATTGCAGTGCCCCCTACTGCGAATTAAGGGAACGAACTGCTGTGACGTCAGATATCATGCAAAGCCACACAACGAATACTGATATCAGCTGTGTCGTGTCAGTAACAAAATGTTTCCATAAGAAGTGTTCGCTTTGCTGATTTTGCGGAAACAGCAACACCCAAAACTCGGTTCCGGATACTTTGTGTTATTTGTGGAACTTCTGCGTGTGAAGCTTAGGACTGTCTTTATAGGTATGTTAATACTTATAAACATCCACTTAGTGAAAGTATCTGGAAAGATCTCATTAAGCTATTATTACTTTGGTTTGTTCAAGTACGACGTGCGCATCAACCTGTATCCTCACAGAAGCCCAATTTGTTCAGTTGGAGATTGTCGACTTGTAGATGCCTGGCATCCAATTTTCTACTCGTGAACCAATATGCAAGTTTTACGAAGTCTTTCATAAGTTCGTTTAAGAATTCGTACGTGTACTTAATTAGCATTTGTGTTCTCCTCTCAACCGTACATTGAAGTAGAATGCTGTGAAGGCAGTTGGCTTTCCCATAAGTAGTTGAACAGATCCTGATAGTCTTACGAGGTATAGAATATTCACACAATAACTGAATAATGAGCTAATTTTTAATCATCTGCGTTATATTCTATACAGGAAAGCCCATTCATCCGTTAGAAAGTGCAAAACGTTTTTCTTTTTGTGTGCAGGGCATCTTTTATTCCTTGGCTACTCCTCTGTTGAACTGTTTGATTACGGTTGTGTGTCATTTCTTGTTCATTATTTATTTAACTAGACAATTCAGCTAAAAAGAAAAAAAATCCGAAATTAATGTAAATTCATTCAGCAGTCAGACTAGGCGATTCCAACTGTAGTTTAACTGTGACCAAAATGAATGAGAAACTGAAATCTTGTGTATTCTTATCTCTGTATCCATCGACAGTTTATTTGCTAGCTTATAAACAAAACAGACACTTTATCCTTTAGTTTCCTGAGTTACTTCGATAATTAGTTCTTGTGTTCATGGAAATACGGGTTAAACACCCGCGGAGAAGGCGTATCGAAACTCAACCGCCAGAAACCATATGACTTAACATCCATGTAGGAAGACGTTTTCAAAAACTAGCGTCACGTTACGCTTGTAGTATGATGGCGTTTTAATTTTGCTGACGTGAAGTGTAGAGGGATTGAAACCGTTCTGTATCAACTGAATATTCTAAGCGTTGAATGTTGGTATGTAAAATGAAATATGCGGGGAAAATACTACAAAGCTATATTAGGCTAACCGTAGGTTATACTTACTGCTCGCGAACGCACATGCCTCAGTGCAAATTTATCAAATTATTTGGTCTCGCCTGTCTTCACTGTACTACAAAATAAGAACTGTTTTTGTCAGATGAGTTTAGAATTGTTGATACACAACTAGAGATGGTGATGGTGACTTTCACGTATTTTGAGCGAAACAATTTTCAGTTAAAGATTAAGAAACACAGAATGGAAAATGGGAACGAAGCGCTCTAAGTTGGGAATATCTTAAATGTATAGTTAAATGGTGTTTTAGCGCTAGATACTCCATAAACTAAATGTCCCAGACATACATCAAAGGATGAAACAACACGCCAAGTTCATTA
The DNA here is from genome assembly GCF_021461395.2 of Schistocerca americana. Classification (NCBI taxonomy): domain Eukaryota; kingdom Metazoa; phylum Arthropoda; class Insecta; order Orthoptera; family Acrididae; genus Schistocerca; species Schistocerca americana. Next base: position 735,278,448 of record NC_060130.1, on the reverse strand, counting down.
AGAAGGAGATGAAGAAGCGTGTAGAATAGAAATCCAGATGTAAATGAAGCATAAGTTGAGAGTGTAGGAGATTTTCTTCTGAAAACCTTTATTATGAATTATTGCAGTCTCACCAACAGCTACAATGAAAGACAAAAATCACACTCTTAATCTTTCCATATTCGTAGCAGCAGATTAATAGTAACTAAGATAAAAGTGTAAAACGTGTTAATTGTGTAAGACGCGCTGGGGACATCATTGCAGTCGTCTTTTTTTCAGGTAACAAGGCTACATTCTGTTTGTACAATGTGTTACATGTATATAAGTTTTTGAAAATAAAGAAAGAACACCTAGTTAAACAAGGTTTTCTCAAATATCTAATAAACTTTCGATGACTCCTACAATAAAACGGCACAATTACATTTGTTCGACATGTAATAACTTGTAAGTTTGTAACTCCCTAACACGCAGTAAAAACGAATGAAACAGGTTCTATGGTCTAAAGTATATTACTAACTTCATTTCACAAGATATCATGTACCGTGGAAACTTAGAGAAGCTCACTGCGCCATTGAAGTCTGAACAAATGTCCTCTAGTACATTGAGCCTTAATAGTAGATTATTTCAGATGATTGATTTGAGTATGATACACAATTTGTGAGGCACTGGACCTAGTTACTAAAGAAACTGCGGATTTGGAAAGTTATTTGGGGCAATCTCTGACGAAGTGATCAAAAGTAATTGGTGTACAACGATCATTTTGTCTAAGTGTCAAATCTCAATGTCAAGTAGACAATTTGCATCTCATTTTACAGACACTGCCACCCTTATTAGTCTCGATGAGCGACTGGAAGACCAATCTGCTTCCAACAGGCTCGGCACCCCGCAAAAGAAGTTCTGAATATTCCTGTGGTTGATGTGTATGCTGCCAACAATGATATGTAGAATTGCTTTTTCCCGCTTGCCTAAGATCGAGGGTGGTGTAATGGTGTGCTGTATACAGAGATCTGGATGAAGGCGTCCCGTAGACTTCGGGATTATTAAAGAGGAATATATGTATGCGAACTCACCAGAACTGTATGGAATCTTTCCGTCTATCAGCGAAGAGATTGTTGGTAATAATGTAATGTTTCAGTGTTCCTCGCGAACGACTCCCGATTTAGTGTTAGGTGTGATACGTGTGTCTTGCATCGGTAAAATAGCATACAGATAATGTTACCAACAACGTAAAACATTGAGTTTCTCGAAGAGTCCGTGCCATGATACGTAGCCACCGTCATCACACCGAAATGTGGTGCAAACGCTGCTAGAAAAGCGTTTCTAAAGCAGATTATCGTGGGTGTACAGTTATCAGCTATTACCCAACAGTGTTTGATATTATCCATTGACAACTGCACAGCTAAATTATCGGTGCTCGATATCATCGCTGCTCCAGATCACTACCGAGTATTAAATTACGCATACAAATTTGGCTGGCTCTGAGAACTATGGGACCTAACATCTGTGGTCATCAGTCCCCTAAAACTTAGAGCTACTGAAACCTAACTAACCTAAGGACAGCACACAACACCCAGTCATCACGAGGCAGAGAAAATCCCTGACCCCGCCGGGAATCGAACCCGGGAACCCGGGCGTGGGAAGCGAGAACGCTACCGCACGACCACAAGCTGCGGACGCATACAAATTTAAGGGATAAAGTTGTTGCCTAATTTCAAGTAAGTTCATCTACGTTACCCAGATAGCGGTTGATTTTGATGCACCGTTGTGCAATTTTTACACGAATTAATAAAATTTGATCACAGGCGAAAGGTTTTAGTAGATAGGAAAATTACTTATAAGAAACTTAATAATGTCCCATAATATATTGTGTGCGTATGAGTAACACTATTAAGAAGAAAGCAGAATAAGCATGACCTTTATATGAACTGAATATAGTTCGCTTTATATAATATGCTCATTACTGTTTCTAGCTTTTAATGTCAATCATGTTTTTCTCTGTTAGTTTATTTCATATAACTTCCAAGGGAAGGGCGCTAAAATCTAAAGCTTTCAGTTACGACTCATTGATTGTGATTTCCATCACTTCAGTCTGGAATAACCAAATTTATGTAAATCTCAGCACACTGTTGTATTAAAACTGTCCTATAATTTATGCTGCTTGTGATTCAGTACATCCTTCCTATGGATACCCGCATTCATTCATTTATATTCTATAACCGAAGATTGCGTTCTATCCATCATTTTTGACCTGTGACGTCATCGAAATGGCGGACACCCTATCTCACTCTTAGACAATGTGACCACCATGACGTCACACCGGTGCCCACGATAAATACGGACCCTTACAATGAAGTTGTGACGTTGCAGTAGTTGGCTTGTTTGTCACACTTCGCGAATCATCGGTTCCGTGCTGGTCCCTAGGGAAATCAATATTTAATTAAAAATATACCCACTATAGGTCTTAACTTTGACGTGTGCTATCGAAACCATGCATACATTTGGGACTAGTGTAGCAGGGGATACAACCCGTCGTCTTTGGACAATGACGTCACAAGTCGCCAAACGAGAAGCGATTCTTCTTAGTGTTGTAGCTCCCTTCAGTAGCTGATAAGTGTTTTTTTGGCTTTTTTAAAAAAAATTCTCACGAGATAGAATAAACAGATCCACTTTATTAAGCAATCGGTAAAAAAAACGAAACTGAAACATAACAGCAAAAGCTAAAATGGTAAGCTGCTCTCTGGCGACTTCAGACATAATTGTCCAAAGCCGACGGGTTGTATCCCCTGCTACACTAGACCCATACATTTTAACGTACAGTTAAGAATTACTAAACTCGTGTCAGACAGTTAATACGTCTCTCTCGCTTAATTTTGGTATATGTTATCGAGAGTGTGTATGTATTTAAACGCTGAGCTACGAAGTATTAAACTAACCTGAAATGTAGCTCTCTCCCCCCTGGAGACAGTCGCTACAAGTCATGAGACCTGTAGCTTCAGGTCCTGCGGCGTGCGCCGCAGGGCCACTATGAGGAAGGAAGATTGGATTTAACGTCCCGTCGAGATCGTAGTCATTAGAGATGGAGCACAAGCTCGGATTGCGTGAAAGGTAGGAAATCGGCTGTGCTCTGGGGCAACGGAGAGAACTGAGAGGCTTCGGGAGGGGTCAAACTAAATATATGATAATCTTAATAGTGAGGCCATACAAAAAAACTTAAATTAACTTACGGTAAGAACATCATTTCCATACACGAAGGAGGACTCGAACCTTCGCTTGTGGGAGCCGCGTGGACCGTGACTAGACGCCGCAGGCCGCGCGGCTACATTTTAAGTGAAGAATGAACAGAAACAAGACGAAACCAAAATTATTTGCTCGGTTATTGTGTGAAAATACTATACTCTGTAAGAATACATACGTCTTTTCAACTTATTTTGGTCAGCAATATTTAAGGAATTCGCTTTATTCAAATTACTTGGAAAGCATTGGTCAGCAATATTTAAGGAATTCGCTTTATTCAAATTACTTGGAAAGCATTCGAATTCAGAGTATGGAGTGTGAGGAGGGAATGAATACTAACAGGAGTACCTATGGCAGACTATATAGCTGATGGCATTTGTCTCAGTACTTGCTGTATGCTTACAAGATATTGTTGCCCATTGAATAATGAATACTGAAGTGAATTCCAACGTAATTACCGCACCTATCAATAGAGAAGCGTCAATCATAGGAAATTAACTGATATGCTCATCGGGCGTGAACAAACTGGAGTTATGTCATCTTACATATCATCTTTCGCGAACACTTTCACAAAGTAGATGTTTACAAGCAGTCAGGTACCTATAAAGACACGATATAAGTTTTAGATGGAGACGCTTCTCTAATATCACAAAGCATCCACAGCCGAGTTTTGGGTGACGATATTTCCACAAAATCAACAATTTGGGTCATTGAAAGTATCCGAATCCCCTCTTGTGTTTTGAACTGTGGCTTAATAGTTTTGTGGTGTGTGATGTCACGGACATGGTGCTTTTGAGTGGTTCGTGATTGTAGATGTCGTGGTGTATTCGGTGGCGCACTCTGGTGGTGGATGTTGATGTGTGGAACTGCTTGTGTAACTTGCAGTAGTCAGTTTGGCAACGTGGGTTTATTTGCGTCTTTGCAATCACTTTGGTAACGTGGAGCCGAAAGTGCGTGCTTTGTTTCCAGTGAGTTGTCATGGTTATGCGTTTGGCGTTTTTGTTAGGTATTATTGGGTTGGTGTTTGTGATGTATGAAATTTAATTTTTTTGTCTTTATCGTTAGTGTTAAGCGTTGGAGACATGCAGTTTGAAAAAGTGAACACATTTAAGTATCTAGGCGTGAACATCACTTCGAGAAATGAGATTGAATCCGAACTGAAGAAGAGATTACTGGCGGGAAAAGCGTGCTACTTCTCACTGAATAGATTACTTTCATCACGGATATTGTCTAGGAATTTAAAAATTAGAATATACAAAACTATTGTTCTACCAGATATGCTGTATGGGCGTGAGACTTGGTCTCACTGTGCAAAATGAAAAGCCGTTTCGAGTATTTGGAAACAAAATTTTGAGGAAAGTTTTCGGAGCGAAAAGGGATGACATTAGCGGAGAGTGGCGAAAACTGCATAACGAAGAGGTTCACGAACTCTGTTCAAGCCCTGACATAATCACTATTATTAAATCACGTAAGCTGCGATGGGCGGGTCACGTAGCTCGAATGGATGAGGGCAGGGCAGCGCGGAGTGCTGGTAGGGCACTTAGAGGGAAAACGTCCTGTGGGGAGACCTTGGCGTAGATGGGAGGACAATGTGAAGGCCGATTTGAGGAGCCCAGGTATTGAAGGTGAATGGAAGGAAATCGCTCAAGACAGGGACAGATGGCGAAAATACGTTGCTGCGGTAATGGACTATCGAGTCCGGTATGACCAGTGTGTGTGTGTGTGTGTGTGTGTGTGTGTGTGTGTGTGTGTGTAGATGTACGGTATTTTGGTTCTACTTAAATTGATCTAGTTAATACAAGGGTTGCTGAGTTTTTGAGTTGTTGGGGTTTTTGGTGTTGCTTGTTGCTAGCCTGTGTGAGGTTTGTGGTACTCGTAGTTTGTGTGTGTTTTTTGTCTAGGGCTTCGTTTGAGACATTTAGGTGGACGTACTTGTCCCATATCGTATTTCGGAGTTGTGTGTGTTTGTATTTCGCTATCTAGGGTTCAAATTGAGCTATATGCGCGTAGATGTGGTTGTCGTGTTTGTAGCGGTGTGTTGTATGTTGAGAGTTAGTTGATGTGGTGGGTAATAATTTCGGTCTGGTGTTGCTTTTCTTAACTGTCGTTTATTTAGCTTGACTCCACCCTAAACCCTCCTACTGCCTAGAATTGTCCCGTTAGTTTCATTTTATAGTTAGTGAAACATTCTCATGTAATTTTCAGGTTCACGTTTATATAGTGACGCTATGGTCGCTATATTAGTGCGTTTAAAATTAGTTGTGACTTTTGACTGGAGAGGGACATAACGCCATTGCTCAGGTAACACCAATAGCGAGCCAGCTTTCCCTACCACGCCGCCAGCGCATCGGCTGGTAACGCGTCCCTGTTGCCAGACTATGAATAAACAATATGCTTTAGATGTATTATCTTACGTCAGCTCTCGTTGTAACGTATTTCCTGGCATTGAAGTGCTGCAGTCAGCAGGTATTGTGAACAAGTGTTTTGTGTTGGTGTTGCATTTCTAACGGTGTAGTACATGTGAATAAGAGATTTTCAATAAGTGTCGTTAGACAAGAAGTTCATGGACTAGGAAGATAAGGTTCTGCTAAAAATATTCCTCGAAATTCGACAATAGTAATGGACAAAATGCATTATCACTCTTGTGATGCAAAAAGCTCCAACAATGCAGTGAAGGAAAGCGGATATTTTGCAGGTACAAAGATAGTTGAGATAAAGGTGATTCTAGCATGTATAAGGCGAAGGTAATGGAATTTTTAGTGCTGTACAAGCCAAAACTGCACGCTACGGGGTCTACGAACTGGCTGATGGTAAAGGGAATAGTTTATTATGGCTTCCTCTGTATCACGCTTATTTAAATACTACACAGTATATGGGCCTAGGTGAAAAGTAATAATGCAAAAAACAAGAAGTTTACGCTCAGTGAGGTTGAAATGCTGACCAAAGAAGCCACTGCAAATGTTGCACAACAAGACTGGTCTTGATTTGTCAGCCATGCCAAGAAGGCAGTTCGGGAGACGTTGATTCATGAAGGACTGTGACGAGTTTTGAAGAATACGTAACTTCTCTTGTCGACGTGCTAAAATCTGCTTCTTTTGTCAAAACGCAGTAGAGTACAGAAATATTCATCTCACTAACAATCTAATGCAGTCGAAATTGCGACATAATCCTGAAACAGTGTTATTAAACTAACAACTGAGTGCTAGTCGGGTCAGTAGTTCATAAAACAGTCCATTCTCAGTATAAAAATAAACTCTTAACTTCTTCACTTATAGTGCCACAAAACCCACAGCAGTTCTAGTTTCACAAGCTCTCGATGGCGCTCAATAATTACTTCATTGAAAAAATCTGTAGTCGTTTGATTATTGCAGTATATTTTGAAGTTCCGCATGTTCATTGTACGGCAAAACACACTCGTATTTGCGTGCTATCATTTGACAAAATCATGTTAGGATACCATTGATGGGATATTTATTCTAGTTTTTTCACTGATGCACGAGTTCGTCACGGAGCGCTTTAAACACATCCAATTTTTTTTTTTTCGAAATTGGAAACAGACTGCGATATCCTTAAAAGTTTAAAGAATAATTCAGTATATCATCTACACTGAGTACGCAGCAACACGTAACTCATCACCTACTTTTCTCTTAAAACTAACAATTTCTTGCAGTAGTTCACCTGCGATCGAAATATCACAGTAACTGACCATTAACGAAATCATAGCCGGTTCGTCATGAAGCTGATGAAGTAAACTATAAGATGTGCGAGAAATAGTTTATTACCGAATAGTTTCTTTAAAAACGTTTGAGAAAAATGGCAGTTTGGTCGGCTTGCGCGACTTCCTGTTCACGCTGTAAGCGATGCTGGCAGGTTCGCGCCTAGTAGGTCTGGCATTATATTGTGCTCACCTGCTGACGCGGCCAGCACACGCTGGGAATCACGCTTCCTTCCACTCGCTCCGTACTGAACTTTCAAAAGTCGCAACTTATTTTAGACGCACTATATGTACGCTGGAGTAGGAGTTTCCACTTTATTGATAACTTTAATCGTCAAAGCAGACGAGTGAAATCGGGCGCTTCTATAAAAAAATGGTTCAAATGGCTCTGAGCACTATGGGACTCAACTGCTGTGGTCATAAGTCCCCTAGAACTTATAACTACTTAAACCTAACTAACCTAAGGACATCACACACATCCATGCCCGAGGCAGGATTCGAACCTGCGACCGTAGCGGTCGTGCGGTTCCAGACTGTAGCGCCTTTAACCGCTCGGCCACTCCGGCCGGCGGGCGCTTCTATAAGTTACCATAATTGTTTATGGATATGTTTACTATTAGGGAGACACCTTACATAATTTGTTGTGTGGCATTGCGTAATACCTGACTTCATAGTTGTTTGTTGTCTCAATTTGCACGTGGCGGTACTGCAACGTGACAGAGTACATGAGAGGAACGGGACAAGGGCGCTCAGCACTGTTTGCTTGTGCTGTGGCGTAGCGTGTGGTACAATCAGAGTATATACGGAGCCTTTCTATTCGCTGTTGCCTGTGATGGGGCTGGCGGTCGCCTGTCCGTTCATATTTTCTTCCAGCTTCGATATCATCGGCAGCCTCCCACCAGAAATCGTGATAACCATCTTAAGGTTCTTTATAATTTATGACTGTAGTGTAACTGCCAGTGGACAATGTATCGAGACAGTTGCTGGTAACATTCTCGTTCGTGTAACGTCTTCAGTTATTTAGTAGGAGTCCTAATTACTTTTCTGAAAGATGTTTCCCCAGTACCAGTTGTTTCGAAACTGTGACCAAAAAGCGCAAATAGAAAGCAGCAACGATCTGTTGAAGCCAGTACTGTAAGTCATAAGCAGATACCGTTTTGACAATAGGGTTTTAGTTCTGACTGTGTGCAGTTAACCCTTGCTGCTTAATCAGACAGGCAATGTATAGGGCATGAAGTCCCACTTGAAACTCTCATTCAGTTAGGAGGAATTGTACTTGACAAGTAAAAGTAGGTCATGACGGGTCACTTAATACTGATCAGGAACTGATGGTAGTAAAGTACAGTGTTCCATTATGGAAGGGTCAGTTCTCACAACAAATTAATTAGGTGCTTATATGTAGAGCTCCATACTATACTCCACCAAGTACCTCCGGAAACAGTAAAAGGAGAGAATGGTTGTTGATCTAAAGTCTCCTTCGTTGGAGATTTCATGCGGCATTATGTTTACTCTGTATATGTGCATGTAATTCTCTTGATCAAAGGCGCTCACACCTTTGAACACTTATTTATAGTTCATATTATGTCGCGAAGGCTCTTCGAGTAGTGATGGCATCAAGATAGTAGGTATTCGGTCATCATAGTCACATATCGATTGTTTAGCTGTTGATTGCAGCCTGTCGTGTTGTTTATAGGCATTTTGACGTTTATAATATTTATGCAATGCAGTAGAGTATATAAATAAAAGCCTCTCTGTAATGCATAAAATGATACCTACTGGGAGTAAGGTGAAGGTTTGTGTAAAAGAAATAGCAAAGTATGTTAAATGTGACACCATCAAGATGTTATCAGATTTATTGATTCTATGTAAACTGTGCACTCATTTGTTTTTCATCTATTTGTATTGTTAATAAGCATTGTGATGTTCGATCTGTAGGTCATTGCTTCCACTATATTTCAGTTATTGGTGTGGTTGGTGTCATGTTCCATTGAGCATTTGTGTGATCGATCATAATTATGTGGAACGATTCACTTCATTCACATATGGTATTAGTGGCTAGAGCTCCATGTTGACTATTTACGTTTTTTTAATATGTAGATGTTAATAAATACAAACCACCTTACACCTACCACAAAAATATTGTTACGTGGAGTAGGAGTTGTGAAGAATAAATTTTTTCCGCTTGTTTTCAAATCTGAGATTTTTATCACTGGGTAAGTGTTCATAAAGGAGGTAAAGGGGGTTATAAAGGCGGAGGGTGTAAAGCGGGTTTTGGGGGAGGAGTAAAGGAGGAGGGGGAGAGGGGAAAGGGTGGGAGAATAGGGGGAAAGGGAAAGGAATGAAGGGAACATATGTCAGCTGCCTTGGATCCTGGTGAGGAACACATTTTTCACTCCGCGCTTCTGAATCCGAATTTAGTCCCAATGCACCCCGCATTATTTCCTTCCCTTTCCTTTATCCCTCCCCCCTCCACCTTCAAATTATATAATTTTTAACAATAATAAAGTGAAATCCCCAAAACTTGCATTACACAATAAATAACATTTCTAAAAACAAACATCCACTTGGGTCTACACCTAGATAGAATTTTTAACAGTTACTTCGTTTTTGTACATGACACCTGAAAAGAACCATGGACTTCGCATAGTTGGAGTAGCCTGCATGCCTCAATGATACTGATAGCTGTACTGTAGATGCAACAATTGAAGGGCATCTGCAGACGGAATATACAAATATGTAGTTCTCAAAGTGCGGCAGCAACCTTTTCAGTAATTGCAGGAGCAACTGTCTGGATAACTGACTGAACTGGCCATGTAAAATCAGCCATAATGGGTTTGCGGTGCTGGTACTGCCATCGCAGATTTTCACTCTGCAGCGGAGTGTGCGCTGATATGAGTGCTAGTGCTAGTTCTGTAAGGTTCGCAGGAGAGCTTCTGTAAAGTTTGGAAGGTAGGAGACGAGGTACTGGCAGAAGTAAAGCTGTGAGGACGGGGCGTGAGTCGTGGTTGGGTAGCTCAGTTGGTAGAGCACTTGCCCGCGAAAGGCAAGGGTCCCGAGTTCGAGTCTCGGTCCGGCACACAGTTTTAATCTGCCAGGAAGTTTCATATCAGCGCACACTCCGCTGCAGAGTGAAAATCTCATTCTGGAAATGTAGGTTGAGTTAAACGTAATTCACATAATGAATGGAAAATTTGTTTTGGGGGACCAGAATTCTATGGTAGGAAAAGGAGAAACAGTAGGAGAACATGAACTGAGGGGAAAGGAAAGAGGAAGCTGCCTGGTAGAATTTTGCTCAAAGCGTAACGTACACTGAGGTGACAAAAGTCACGGAATAGTGATATGCACATACATAGACGGCGGTAGAATCGCGTGCCCAACGTATAAAAGGACAATGCATATGCAGAGCTTCATTTGTGCTCAGGTGATTCATGTGAAAAGGTTTCCGCCGACTTGATGGTCGTGCGACGGGAATTGACTGAATGCGGAATTGTAGCTGGAGCAAGTCGCATGCGACATTCTACTTCGGAACTTTTTAGGGCATTCAGTACTCTGGGATCCGCAGTTTGAAGAGTGTCCCGAGACTATCACATTTCAGGCATTACCTCTCACCACGGATAACGCAGTGGCCGACGGCCTTCACTTAACGACCAAGCGCCGTTAGCGTAGAGTTGTCAGTACTAGCAGAAAAGCGACACTACGTGAAATAACAGCAGAAATCAATGTCGCAAGTACAAAGAACGTATCCTTAAAAAGAGTGCGGCGAAATCAGGTGTTACCCTCTAGGAGAATTTTTGAATTTGACCGTGTGTTACTTACGAGACAGAGGGGATGGAACGTGAATTTCGTAATGGTAGCAGTTAGTAGATACCACAAAGACAAAAATTTTGCAAGAAGTTAGTCACAGAGTTCTTGTAAATGAAAAATAAAACGGTGTCCAGCCTAATTAGGCATAATAATGAGGAAACATTTTTAATGAATCTATTTTTACTCTTGCAACTTTCATAAATCCTTTTAGTCATGTGCAATGAACACCTACGATGACAGACGAACTACACAGTGGGTAGCAGTAGTTATCAACAGCATAGTTCAGCAATCACAGAAATGGAAAAGAGACTTTATCTCTGTTCACCACAATCTTCACTTCTACCTTTCACTAATTTGCCACATGAATTGTTCCCTACGGCATACACAAGACTAAGTGGCATCTGGTAAGAATTAAATTTTGACTAACACACATGTACACATCACAAATGCAATAAGATAACACAGTACACATACCTCTTATACATACTGTACTCTCTTAAATAATTACTTCTAGTTCCTCTAGCTAGAAAACAACTATTCAGTTTGGTTTCTTCCTGATATAAAAAAATGAACTGGGGTCCAACGAACCATCTCTTCTTTATATAAGCAAACTATACACACTTTACAAAAATATTTTGAATTATGAAAAAAGCTGAATTACTTCCCCACTTAAGATCATTTATCTTTCCATATTTTAATAACATTTGCACTACCAGTACTCTCTACAAATTTCAGAAAAGACATTAAGGAAAAGTTCAGTTTCAATTAACTTCAGGACCAAATGCTTCATAACACCACTTGTGAAGCACGTGATTTTCACTGACAATTTTTATACTGTTGAACATTAAAACACTGATATTTGTAAAATGGAAGCAAACCGAAACACATTGGAGATTTTTATGGATTCAATAATTGTCTCCCTTTATATCTCTGAAATAATTAATCTAACTACTCACTTGTATATATTTTTGCATTCAGAACTATGCATTGTTAAATAGCACAGATCATTTTTTTCACACACAGCGTACTAGGATATTGATCATTATGAGGAGAGGAACCCTGGTAGATACCATGAAAGGAAACAATTCAAGGTTCGAACACAGTTTAGTATTATTTGCATTATTATTGAAATTAATTCACACAAATACACTGGTTCATACTGATATACATTTCTAACCTCTAGAATCTGATGAAATGGTGCTGCAATAGTGGTGGCGAGCACATGGAGGCTACCTAGTCTCTCCTTTAGCGGTAATGTACTCTATTTAGTTCTTCTTGGCGACGTGAATATCATTTTTATAGTCATTTTTATAGCAATATCCAATGCGAGAGCCACAATTACACCCGAGGCCATTCCATTTCAAATCTGATACTGGATGCCTCGCCCGACACCTGCGCTGTTGACTCGTCGGATGCTGGCTACTGACTCCTACTGTGCTCTCTCGCTTCCTGCCCAGATCGAGGGCCAATTCCACCATTTAGCTCGCCCCCCACCATTTCCGTAGCAGAGGGGAATCACTGTCTTTTAAATTATACAACACAAAATCTCTAAGTATTAACCAGTTTTTACATTGCAGTTTTTCATACATAAACAAACATTTAATAAAATTCCATTATTTAAACACACTTATGTTAAACAATTTATTCATTATAAAGTACCACCTCCCTCCAATGATGTAAAGAACTTGACTAGTAGTGAGTAAACACTCCTCAGATTTGCACTGTACCGATTGCCCACATACGATTGTGGTGTTAGAGACTGACAAAGTGCAAAATAACTAAGCAGGAATGTCTGGAGTACAAATGCAAAGGTACTGAAGCTTGTGTAGCAACGGAAAAAATACCTTCTACAGGAGAATGAAAGAGGCCTTTGGAGAAAAGAGAAGCCACTGCATAAATATCAAGAGCTAAAAAGACGGTATCGGTTGATATGACATTGAGGCAACAAGAAATCATCAATTCGGTATTGAAGGGAAGTGGGAAGGCCAAAAATTTTAAGGGGTGACCAAGAGACGAATAAAAGAAGCTGGTTTAAATAAAAGTAGGTTGCAGCAGTTATTTGGATATGAAGACGCCTGCACAGGATAGAGTATAGAACTGCATCAAACAAGTCTTCGAACTGAGTATAACTGCAACAACAGCTACAACCACCACCATATTCCAAATAGAACATGAAATGAACGTAAAGTGTCCTGTAGGAAGTAAAGTAGTTTCGGTGAACTGTGACTGCAGAGTAAGTTTGTCTTCGGAAACGATAGTACAATATTTCGAAGTTATCGGTAAAGGCGATTCGTGGACGATACGATACTATCGCACAAGTCATGAATTTCACGGATATTAAAGACTTGAAAATCGGCTAACGAATAACGCCCTAACACTCAAACACAACTAAAATAAATCCAGCGAACTAACGGGACCCCGATGGGAATAGAGGTTTTAAGCGGGAAAGTTGGAAAATTGAAATTCAGTAATTTAATACAGGCATTATATATTTACTGACACTTAACACAAAAACGTAAAGAAAAGAAATAAAAAATTTTTGCAGACAATTTTTGGTAATCATCCAATACAATCCTAAAGAAATAAAAATTGTGCAAATTTTGTATGAGTATTCATAAGAATAACGTCAATATGGGGCAAACGCAGAAAGTGCATGTAGGGCAGCATACAGAATGAAGTTACTACGTATGAGAAAGACGTTTCTTGATAGCAGCTGCCTCCAATATTACAAGGAGATACACAGCTGACATCTGCGTTATACCAGGATTAAGAGCTGAGTTTTAGCGCTCCTTTGCAAAGCTTAGTCAATTTCCAAACTTTTTGAACTGCACCCAGTGGTTAACAACAAAATGCTATCTCCCAGGGGGCTCGCCGCTCTTTGGTGTGTTCGCTGTTGGCTCTCACAGGGCCCCAGTCGTTGGGGCACCTTTTCCCTTCCGTGCTGCAATGTCTATCTTCTTGTTATTCATTTTCCACTTCCTTAGGGAAAATGTCTCAGGTGCTTTTGGGAATGTGTTCCACATTTTCAGTACCTGATGTCAGAAAAGTCTCACCATTGTTTTTCGTTCCTTTTTTCTTTCTTCGTTCACCTTCTCCTATCCTATCACTGCTTCGGCGTTTGAGGTTCCTCTTATTCTTCTTCCTCCCTGTGTGCTACTGAAGGCCGGCCCACGCGTCTGACGCGTAACAGATGACTGGGTAAAGCGTAATTTCCAACCCGGTTCGACAGGTAAGGTTCGACATACCCCCTGGTGCAGGCCAGGTTCGGAGAGGGGTGATTGTCCTAGCTGTTACCTTCCAAAATTGCCGATTGGTTCCTCTGTAAGGTGTTCGGGAGGTGTGACCTGGGATGTGAACAATCACCTAAGATGGGTGAGCTCCCCCTCTGAGTGGGGCCCCCAGTTAAAGTTGCACGCCATCAGAGATACTGGCAATCATGGGGATTTTCACGCAATGAGTCAATCGTCAGCTTCGCAGCCAGCGTCTACCAAACATAAACGGAATGAAGCTCCGAATCCAAAGACCCTCCCAGCTGCACCACCGGTGCTCGTGGATTCATGTACTGAAGATGGTCAGCCCTTTGCAACAGTAAATCCGCTTCTTATTCAGAAAGGTCTTGAAGCAATTGCCGACCCTGTGAAATCCTGCTCTCGTTTACACAATGGCACTGTGATTTTGTAGACTACTACTGATTCTCAACCACAATAACTGCCCGCCACTTTGTTTCTCCACTGCTATCCTGTTTGTGTCAAGGGTCGTAGCTCTCTAATTTCTGCCCATTGAGTTACTTACACTAGAAATTCAGAAGTACCTCTCTGATCAGGGCGTCAATGCAGTTAATTGGGTGAAGAAAAAGGTAGATGAATAATTAGTGCCCATATGCACTCTTCTTACTTTTGATAGTGGTACTTCCGTCCATGATCAAATGAGGCTATGGAGTTATCATAGTCAGACTGTACATTCCGAACCAGATGCGCTGCTACCAGTGTCATCGTTTCAACCACACTTGAATGTCCTGTCGACACCCAGAAAAATGTGTAACCTGTGGTAGGGATACTGATGAGGGAGATTGTCTGCCTCCTTCTCCCTGCTGTATTAACTGCAATGGCGACCATGCTGCCTCCTCTTGAGATTGTCCCATCTATCATGATGAGCAGGCTGTTTAGAAGATGTGGGTAAAGGGAAAAGTACCTCACAAGTTATTGGCTAATCACGAACCCTGTGTTCTACCATTTGGCACACTACTGTTCTTCCTGCATCTCGCTCCATGAAGGGCGTGGTCACGCAGACATACGACCTCGAATTCAGAACTGTGGTTGTGAAATCGCTCAGTGTCATGGTAGCATCGCCGTCTGATCATCCGCCGTTGGATAAGCAGCTGAGCAGCAAGTCGTATACTCCTAGCTCACTCGTTTGTTACATAGTTCAATTCTTAATTTCTTTGCGTGTTTTTGGTACTTGCATTGTTTAATTCATAAATTTCGGGCGTATTATAGTATTTGAGAGTTGTAGCATCGCGTTTTAGTACCTGAATAGTGTAATTTCGCTTAGTCTCCTTCCGCCGCCGAGCAGTGTCAGCAGTGCGCAAGTAGCAGCATTACTGCATTTACTAGGCAATCTTGTATTTTAATAACCGTTTAAATTTTGTCGATTTGTTTGCGCTCTCTGTAGATTAGTTCAGACGTTCTTTGCAAAACAGTTTTTAGCATGGATAGGGATTGCAACTGCTGTGTTCGGATGCAGGCTGAGTTGGCATCCCTTCGCTCCCAGCTTCAGGCAGTGTTGGCTTCGGTCACACAGCTTGAGGCTGTCGCCAATGTGCATCACTGTGGGGGTCCGGATGGGGGTTTGTCAGGGACGGCCAGCTCGTCCCACGCATCCCCTGATCGGACTAAGACTGTGGTTGCCCGGGATACTGCCCGCATTGAGGCTGATCCCTCACCTGTGGTAGAGTGGGAGGTCGTTTAAGGTGTGGCAGGGGGCGAAAGACATTCCAGAGGGCTGAACGGAAAGCCTCTCCAGTTTGTCTGACGAATCGGTTTCAGGCTCTGTCTCAGGCTGATACTGATCTTCGGCCTGACATGGCTGCTTGTCCTGTTCCAGAGGTTGCCCCTCAGTCTGCAAGATCCGGGCAGTTGCAGAGGGTGGGCTTACTGGTAGTTGGGAGCTCCAACGTCAGGCGCGTAATGGGGCCCCTTAGGGAAATGGCAGCAAGAGAGGGGAAGAAAACCAATGTGCACTCCGTGTGCATACCGGGGAGAGTCATTCCAGATGTGGAAAGGGTCCTTCCGGATGCCATGAAGGGTACAGGGTGCACCCATCTGCGGGTGGTCGCTCATGTCGGCACCAATGATGTGTGTCGCTATGGATCGGAGGAAATCCTCTCTGGCTTCCGGCGGCTATCTGATTTGGTGAAGACTGCCAGTCTCGCTAGCGGGATGAAAGCAGAGCTCACCATCTGCAGCATCGTCGACAGGACTGACTGCGGACCTTTGGTACAGAGCCGAGTGGAGGGTCTGAACCAGAGGCTGAGACGGTTCTGCGACCGTGTGGGCTGCAGATTCCTCGACTTGCGCCATAGGGTGGTGGGGTTTCGGGTTCCGCTGGATAGGTCAGGAGTCCACTACACGCAACATGCGGCTACATGGGTAGCAGGGGTTGTGTGGCGTGGGCTGGGCGGTTTTTTAGGTTAGATGGCCTTGGGCAAGTACAGAAAGGGCAACAGCCTCAACGGGTGCGGGGCAAAGTCAGCACATGCGGGGACCAAGCAGCAATCGGTATTGTAATTGTCAACTGTCGAAGCTGCGTTGGTAAAGTCCCGGAACTTCAAGCGCTGATAGAAAGCACCGAAGCTGAAATCGTTATAGGTACAGAAAGCTGGCTGAAGCCAGAGATAAATTCAGCCGAAATTTTTACAAAGGTACAGACGGTGTTTAGAAAGGATATATTGCATGCAACCGGTGGTGGAGTGTTCGTCGCTGTTAGTAGTAGTTTATCCTGTAGTGAAGTAGAAGTGGATAGTTCCTGTGAATTATTATGGGTGGAGGTTACACTAAACAACCGAACTAGGTTAATAATTGGCTCCTTTTACCGACCTCCCGACTCAGCAGCATTAGTGGCAGAACAACTGAGAGAAAATTTGGAATACATTTCACATAAATTTTCTCAGCATGTTACAGTCTTAGGTGGAGATTTCAATTTACCAGATATAGACTGGGACACTCAGATGTTTAGGACGGGTGGTAGGGACAGAGCATCGAGTGACATTATACTGAATGCACTATCCGAAAATTACCTCGAGCAATTAAACAGAGAACCGACTCGTGGAGATAACATCTTGGACCTACTGATAACAAACAGACCCGAACTTTTCGACTCTGTATGTACAGAACAGGGAATCAGTGATCATAAGGCCGTTGCAGCATCCCTGAATATGGAAGTTAATAGGAATATAAAAAAAAAGGAGGAAGGTTTATCTGTTTAGCAAGAGTAATAGAAGGCAGATTTCAGACTACCTAACAGATCAAAACGAGAATTTCTGTTCCGACACTGACAATGTTGAGTGTTTATGGAAAAAGTTCAAGGCAATCGTAAAATGCGTTTTAGACAGGTACGTGCCGAGTAAAACTGTGAGGGACGGGAAAAACCCACCGTGGTACAACAACAAAGTTAGGAAACTACTGCGAAAGCAAAGAGAGCTCCACTCCAAGTTTAAACGCAGCCAAAACCTCTCAGACAAACAGAAGCTAAACGATGTCAGAGTTAGCGTAAGGAGGGCTATGCGTGAAGCGTTCATTGAATTCGAAAGTGAAATTCTATGTACCGACTTGACAGAAAATCCTAGGAAGTTCTGATCTTACGTTAAATCAGTAAGTGGCTCGAAACAGCATATCCAGACACTACGGGATGATGATGGCATTGAAACAGAGGATGACACGCGTAAAGCTGAAATACTAAACACCTTTTTCCAAAGCTGTTTCACAGAGGAAGACCGCACTGCAGTTCCTTCTCTAAATCCTCGCACAAACGGAAAAAATGGCTGACATCGAAATAAGTGTCCAAGGAATAGAAAAGCAACTGGAATCACTCAATAGAGGAAAGTCCACTGGACCTGACGGGATACCAATTCGATTCTACACATAGTACGCGAAAGAACTTGCCCCCCTTCTAACAGCCGTGTACCGCAAGTTTCTAGAGGAACGGAGGGTTCCAAATGATTGGAAAAGAGCACAGATAGTCCCAGTCTTCAAGAAGGGTCGTCGAGCAGATGCGCAAAACTATAGACCTATATCTCTGACGTCGATCTGTTGTAGAATTTTAGAACATGTTTTTTGTTCGCGTATCATGTCGTTTTTGGAAACCCAGAATCTACTATGTAGGAATCAACATGGATTCCGGAAACAGCGATCGTGTGAGACCCAACTCGCCTTATTTGTTCATGAGACCCAGAAAATATTAGATACAGGCTCCCAGGTAGATGCTATTTTTCTTGACTTCCGGAAGGCGTTCGATACAGTTCCGCACTGTCGCCTGATAAACAAAGTAAGAGCGTACGGAATATCAGACCAGCTGTGTGGCTGGATTGAAGAGTTCTTAGCAAACAGAACACAGCATGTTGTTATCAATGGAGAGACGTCTACAGACGTTAAAGTAACCTCTGGCGTGCCACAGGGGAGTGTTACGGGACCATTGCTTTTCACAATATATATAAATGACTTAGTAGATAGTGTCGGAAGTTCCATGCGGCTTTTCGCGGATGATGCTGTAGTATACAGAGAAGTTGCAGCATTAGAAAATTGTAGCGAAATGCAGGAAGATCTGCAGCGGATAGGCACTTGGTGCAGGGAGTGGCAACTGACCCTTAACATAGACAAATGTAATGTATTGCGAATACATAGAAAGAAGGATCCTTTATTGTATGATTATATGATAGCGGAACAAACACTGGTAGCAGTTACTTCTGTAAAATATCTGGGAGTATGCGTGCGGAACGATTTGAAGTGGAATGTTTATATAAAATTAATTGTTGGTAAGGCGGGTACCAGGTTGAGATTCATTGGGAGAGTGCTTAGAAAATGTAGTTCATCAACAAAGGAGGTGGCTTACAAAACACTCGTTCGACCTATACTTGAGTATTGCTCATCAGTGTGGGATCCGTACCAGATCGGTCTGACGGAGGAGATAGAGAAGATCCAAAGAAGAGCGGCGCGTTTCGTCACGGGGTTATTTGGTAACCGTGATAGCGTTACGGAGATGTTTAATAAACTCAAGTGGCAGACTCTGCAAGAGAGGCGCTCTGCATCGCGGTGTAGCTTGCTCGCCAGGTTTCGAGAGGGTGCGTTTCTGGATGAGGTATCGAATATATTGCTTCCCCCTACTTATACCTCCCGAGGAGATCACGAATTTAAAATTAGAGAGATTAGAGCGCGCACGGAGGCTTTCAGACAGTCGTTCTTCCCGCGAACCATACGCGACTGGAACAGGAAAGGGAGGTAATGACAGTGGCACGTAAAGTGCCCTCCGCCACACACCGTTGGGTGGCTTGCGGAGTATCGATGTAGGTGTAGATGTAGATGTACTAAACTTTCGCCTCAGAGGGCGAAGTCACCTGCACCACAACCGGCAGGCCGGTAACAACAGAAGGAATACTCCTGTGAAGACTTCCTATCTCCCTCCAGGCAACAAACATCTGAGTCCTCCTCTGCCAACCGGAATTGCTCCAACAAGTCAAAGGTAAACAGTCTTCTCCTTCAGCGACTCGAAGATCCTCTTCGATGGTGTCGCCACGTGATACCCTCTGCCGGCCTACCTCCATGTCACTGGTGTGCACCCCGAACCGTGTTTCTGCCCTGGACTCTACAGATCATCAGAGGGAGAATGCCAATGTCTCTGTAGATCTCATGTAACAGGATCCTCCAGCATATGCGCCATCGAGCAGCCTAGTGTAAATAACACCATGGGAAGAATTCAGAGTTCTATGGGCCTCAACACGAACAGGATAGCTATGGAGAAGCAAAGCTCCAAGCAGTTGTTCTGCTTGAGAATCAGAAGTAGTCTTCAAAGGCAATACGCCATTGCATAAATGAGAGCAGAATTTCACAGGGCCAACAACACCTTTCTGAATAAGAAACGGATTTACCATAGCAAAGGACTGGCTGTCTTCAGTATGTGAAACCATGATGAACTGTCGTGCAGCTGGGAGGGTGTCTCAAGCAGGAGCTTAGTTTGCATTTGGTAAATCTTGACTGTGAAGATGATGATTTGGCTCATTGCAAGAAAATCCCCACGACTGCACCATCTTCTATGGCGAGCTCCTTCCAACTGGCCCTCCCGTCCCCCCCCCCTCCCACCCGCTTTCTGGGTGGGGCTCCCTCACCTTAGGTGACCGTTCAAACCTTCAGTCACCCCTCCCAAAGCTGACACAGGGACCAATAGGCAGTGAGTCTTTGAAGGCTGACACCCAGCAGCCACCGAGATGACATCCCTTCATTTTTTCCCTCCTCCCATTTTCTCATTATGATTTTCCTTCAATGGAACGTTCGTGGCCTCCGATCAAACAACGTGGATTTACGGCTGCTCTTAGAATCGCAGCATCCACTTGTTCTCTGACTCCAGGGAACAAAATTGGTCCTCATGAACGCTTTGAGCTGTTGGATTTCTTCCCGATCCGCTCTGATCTTCCCCCAAGGACGCCATTCCATCTCATGGAGTCACACTGCTCATATGGGATGACATTCATGGTCAACCCATCTCCCTAACTACCCACCTCAAGCTGTTGCATTTCGCCTTTTCCTTCCTCACTTGATCTTTCCTCTTTGTACCCTTTACACCCCTCCATCATCAGATGTCACCAGAGCACACTTCCTACAGCTTACTGGACAGCTACCTCACCCTTCTCTGCTACTTGGTGATTTTAATGTGCACCACCCCCTTTGCGGTTTTCCTAGAACCTGTCGGAGAGGTGCCCTTTTGGCTGACCTTCTACGTCAACTTAACCTCCTCTTCCTTAACACAGGAGAACCCACGTTCCTTTCAGACTCCACACACACACACACACACACACACACACACACACACACACACACACACACACACACACACACTCCCATTTGGACCTATCCCTCTGCACTGCCCAGCTTGCCAATCATATCGAGTGGTTCATTCTCTCTGACACACACTTCAGCCCCCGCTGCAGGTCCGGGGTAAGAATAGGCCCGAGGTATTCCTGCCTGTCGTAAGAGGCGACTAAAAGGAGTTTCAACCGTTTTGGCCTTCCATGTGATGGTCCCCCTTGGGGTTTGACCTCCATTTTTCAAAATTCTACAGAAGTACGAGCCTTTTGGGGAAGGAAGCCTTACATGGTGTACCACTGGTCCTCAGTGCACTAAGACCTTGGCACTCAGCATTGTACCGGCGTTGTAACCATACCCACTATTCCTCAAATTGGGCCTAAACGCCTGATGGGTTGTACAAGTTACGCCCATAGTGCGTCCCCATCTGCACCTATGATCATAATGGACTTTCCATGGCACCAGAAATCCAGCACGGTAGCCAGCCCGTTGTGGTGGGGTCGTCATGTACCCTCTAGGTTGTAGCCCCCTGACAACACAGGGATCGTACTGCCGATACCTGAGCTGCACCCTCCCCACGTCGGCCAAGGAGTAGATGCCCATCTCCTTGGGGCATCAGGACTCCCGGCAACGGTCATCCTGCCAGGAGGCCCTTGCTGAGGCTGGGTGGCGCCCGTGGGGAGAGCCCCTGGTCAGAGTAGGTGGTATCGGGGCAGATGTTTCGCAGATGAAACGTCAACACGTATCAGGTCGCTCTGCAGCCGAGTCTTTCAAAAGGAAAGGTACTGTTTCTAGTTCTGGTTCTCCTGCCCTTTCCCCCTTGGCCACTCCCTGGGAGGAGGGACAGGCCCGCCGGCTTGGGGCGAAGTACTTCCCCCGATATTTGGTCTGTTCTCGAACCGATGGGGGGATTTTCGCCACCTCCAAGCCCATATTCTTTGTTCAGCACATTGAGGACATCTTCTGGCAAATCGAGGCTCTCAGTAAGATGCGTTCGGGGTCCGTTCTTATAAAGACCACCTCCGCCACACAGTCGGCGGCGCTCCAGGCGTGCGACCCCCTAGGGGACATCCCAGTGTCCATTGTCCCGCATCTGGCACTAAATAGGATGTAGGGGGTTATTTTTCATCGGGATCTCCTGCTGCAATCTGATGAGGAGCTCAGGGCCAACCTGGAGCACTGAGGCATGCATTTCGTCCGACGAGTCCAGTGCGGCCCCAAAGACCGTCGCATCGACACCGGGGCCTTTATCCTCGCCTTCGAGGGGGATGTTCTCCCGGAGAAGGTAAAGGTGATGTGCTACCGGTGCGACGTGCGACCTTACGTCCCGGCTCCTATGCACTGTTTTCGGTGTTTGCGCTTTGGGCACATGTCGTCACGGTGTGAGGCTGAGCCCCTTTGTGGCGATTGTGGACGTCCTCTTCGTGAGGAACATACATGCACCCCACCACCTCGGTGCCTTAATTGTCCTGGCATCCACTTGCCTAGATCCTCAGACTGCCCCGCGTATCAGAAGGAGAAGAAGATACAAGAACTAAAAACTTTGGATCGGATCTCTTATTCTGAGGCCAGGAAGAAGTATGACCGCCTCCATCCCGTGCTGTTGACCACTTCGTTTGCCTCAGTTGTGTCCACTCCATCCGCGGTATCCTCACCCCTATCCTGTCCCCCCTTCGCCTCCTCCCCCAATCCGGGGTCTCTGCCTCCGCCTCCCAAATCCCTCCCTTCCAAATCCTCCTCCCCCGTGGCCCCCGCCCCCTCTGCCCCAGGGGCCACCCTTCCTCCTCCTCCTCCTCCTCCTCCCCCCCCCGCCGCCTGAGAAGCGATCCTCTTCTCAGGCGTCCATCAGGGAAACGTTCCAGACCCCAGCTTCCGAGGTCCGGCGTTCCAAAATGGACCCCGCACGTGAGGACCTTCTTCAGGTCCAGCCCACCATCCCTGTGCCTCCTCGGACTTCCAAGAAGGCCTCCAAGAAGTAGTCTCTATCCCCCTCTCCACCCCGGCGCGTTTCGTCTGACGCTCCATCCGTGAGTCACTGCTCCCGGCCGTCCTCAGTTTCGCCGGGACGCTCTGCTGCCAGGCGCTCAGCTGGCCTCTCGTCGGCAAATGATGCTGCCCCTCCTACACAACCCGGGGCAGCGGCCGCAGCTGGCGACGACTCGATGGAACAGGATCCGCCTCCCGCCGGTTGTAGCGTTGTTCCCTCGAAACCTGGCCCTCTGCGGCCGTCGAGGTGACCAGCTCTTCCCCCGTCTTGTTCCCCCTCCTTTTTGACTAGTGATGGCCTTGTTACATTGGAACATAAGAGGTATTCGATCTAATAGGGAGGAATTACAACTGCTCCTCCGCCTGCACTGTCCGCTCGTCCTCGGTCTCCAGGAAGCCAAGTTGCGCCCGACTGACCGTATTGTCTTTACCCACTATACCTCGGAGCGGTATGACCTCACCCCTGTGGACGCTATCCCAGCTCATGGTGGGGTCATGTTGCTCGTTCGGGACGATGTCTATTACCATCCCATCCCATTGACCACCCCACTCCAAGCAATAGCTGTCCGTATTACTCTTTCTGCTTGTACCGTCTACACTCCATCGTCCTCTGCTGTTAGTCGGGCTGACATGATGCACCTGATCGTTCAGCTTCCCCCGCCGTTTTTATTGTTTGGCGACTTCAATGCCCATCATCCCCTTTGGGGCTCTCCTGCATCCTGTCAAAGAGGCTCACTCTTGGCGGATGTCTCCAACCATCTCAATCTTGTCTGCTCAATACTGGCGCCCCGACTTTCCCCTCGGACTCTACTCATACCTACTCCCACTTGGACCTCTCGATCTGTTCTACCACTCTTGCCCGTCGGTTCGAGTGGTATGTCCTTTCTGACACCTATTCGAGCGACCACTTCCCCTGTGTCGTTCGTCTCCTGCACCACACCGCATCCCCACGTCCTTCGAGCTGGAACATACCGAAAGCTGACTGGGGACTTTACTCCTCCCTGGCGACCTTTCCAGACCACGTCTTTCTCAGTTGTGACAGTCAGGTCGCATACCTCATGGCTGTTATCATCAATGCTGCCTAACGTTCCATTCCTCGTACTACCTCTTCTTCACGTCGCGTTTCCGTCCCCTGGTGGAACGAGGCTTGTAGAGACGCTATCCGTGCTCGACGACGTGCTTTACGCAACTTTCGCCGCCATCCTACGTTGGCGAATTGTATTGGATACAAACGACTCCGAGCGCAATGCCGTAGAGTCATCAAAGACAGCAAAAAAGCTTGTTGGGCCTCTTTCACCAGCTCCTTTAACAGTTTTACTCCCTCTTCTGTCGTATGGAGTGGCCTGCGCCGGCT